>NC_140915.1:26663983-27263983 GCF_045865225.1 Trachurus japonicus | reverse complement strand
GGTCAGTTTATAACGAAATTTGCTCCGACATTTGTTTTGGGAGAAGTGCAGAGTCTGTGGGAGCCACGACCAGGGACCAGGGCAACGGATGTCACAGCGGCAGCAACCGGTCTACTGAGCTGATCGGCCGGGGCCAACCTCCGTCGTCATCCCGGGGTAGAAAACAAGCCAAGTAACTCATCCGCATGCTTTTAGAGGTTTACCGCTGGCTGGTTAAATTCTTTTTAGGAGATTAATGTTAATCTCATTGATGAAATCTAACAACTGTGGCAGTCGCATTAGTTTGTTTGAATGAAAAGTGAGCAGGACTGCCTCTGGGCTACATACTGAAATCACCACATTTACGTAAATAAATGTTTTACAATGAACCGATCAGTCTACAATAAATTTTATTTTTTAACATGGTTACTGTACACGGCAACGATTATTACCAATTTATTACTTAAAATTGGTCGGTATTTCATCAACTTAGCTCAGGAGTTTCTTGCTGCGCAGCCATAGAAACAGACGTGGTAGCGAGTGTTCTCGCAATTCGCTGCAGAGTCGATGCAGGACCCGTTTGCTTTCCTCATTCGAGGCGGTGTTTAGCTCAATTGGTAGAGCACCCGCCCCATGTGTTGAGGCTGTAGTCCTCACTGCAGGCGGCCCCGGTTCGAATCCTGCGTCGAGCGGCCCTATCCTGCGTGTCATTCCCCCCCTCTCTGCCTCCCATTTCCTGTCACTCTCTCAACTGTCCTGTCAATTAAAGGCATAAAAGCCCCCCAAAAATATACTTTAAAAAAACACACAAAAAAACATGTTTTTCATAATGTGGGATCTTTAAACAAAGTGCAGCCAAACACCGGAACAGCAGAGCGACTCTGACAGCTCGTCCGTGGAGCTGCAGGTGAACCGGCTGGAGAGCGTAGCACTGTCCTTTTTTTTTTTTTTTTTTTTTTTTGAGTCATTGCTACAGGTGATGCACATCTATGTCCGTGTAGGCTACATTTTAGAGATGGTCCGATCAGGTTTTTTGGGGCCGATACCGATCACCGATCTCCTAAAGCCTCACCGATCCGATTACCAATCAGAACCGATCGATCACATGGGACGATATTTTATTTTTTTGGGGCATTTATGCCTTTATAGATAGTACAGTTGAGACAGACAGGAAACGGGGAGGCAGAGAGAGGGGGAATGACACGCAGTAAATGGCGCCCGACGCGGGATTCGAACCAGGGCCAACTGCAGCGAGGACTGTGCCTCTATACATGGGGCGCTCTAACCACTACGCCACGCGACGCCCCATGGGACGATATTAATATTTATATTTTTTAACTCTTTTTTTCCCCATTAATTCATCCACTCATGCAAAAATACTCTGGTAAAAGTAGAAGTACTGATTCAACTCCTTTACTCCTTTACTAAATGTAAAAGGGGGCTTCTTTGCTCTGGGCCCCCCAGACTCTAGGACCAGCCCTGCTACCTATAACGTTTTTTTCAGTCAGGAGTCTTCATATTCCTGCTCTGTCTGCACATTGTTGGACTTTCCTTCAGTAGAGGATTTTGATGAGCAGACACTAAGTAGCCTACAGCATCTTACTGGGAGTGACACTGAGTCACACACCTAAGGGAAAAAAGATTGTTTTCTATCGCTTATTTGCGCAATCTATATGTCAATAAGGTTGAAACAAGTAACGAGCCTGTTTTGATAGCGTAAGGAACATTTTGTTTAATTTTGGAATCCAGCCGCGGGATTCGGTCCGTGGTCCGCCGGCGTCGAGAGCAACCACGCCTAAATTCCACTGGATGCGGAACGGCTGCAGATCCGCTCCGGTACGGCGGCGGAGCCGTTACGTATTAACTCATTGAGTGCCAACCACGTAATTTCTCGTTTTTCGTTCCCATGCGTTGAGTGCCAAAAACGAAATTTTTCGTTTTTTGCTTTTTTTTTAAATTATGAAAATAGACACTTTAATACACATTATATGTAAATTTGGGGACTCTACGACGAGGAGAACTGAAATAGATGACGATCAAAGTCACATGACAGCTCATGAATTGGAAGTTTTTTATCATAACTCAGCTTTTGCAAACGGAGTTCTGCATGTGGATGCAGCAGCTGCTCTGCTCTCACCTGCGCTGCTGCTCCAGCTGCTCGAGCTGCTCGGAGCAGAAACAGGAAGCTCTCAGCCGACAGTCCCGCCCGGTCTTCATCTGGAGCAACACCGTGTCCTCCCCAAAGTCCTCCCGCGGTAAAATCTGATGGTCTCTGGGTCAAAGCAGACCGGCACCACCGACCCGTACCACAGAAGGACCGCGACCACCAGTGGGTCCGGAACGGCACCGGCATCCGGCAGCCCTCGCAACTCATACGCAGAGCTTCTATTTTTGCCGGACGCCGGAGCACGGCGCATCAATCAGCACAGAGCAGGTCGTGTATGACAGGAAATCGCGGGCAAAATACAAAATAAAACACCCGGTTAATTTTCAAAATAAAATACACCATGTTTACAGCGGAGCATATTTCCTGCTTTACACCCATAGACTGTAAAAAGAATGGACGTAGCGTCCGTGACGTCCCCCATTGGTTTTGGTGAGTCTGTTTTGTGCCGCTATTACGGGGTTTGAACCGCGCCATGTTGGATTTGACTTTTTTTGGAGCGGTGCGGCCGTTAGCCGGCTGAGGGCCCGCCCACTGGCCTCGAAGCAGCGGTCTCCGGACCTGTCACTCAATGTTTCCGCGCCCTAATTGGCCAGAGTTTTAAACCTAATAACAGTAAAACGGTAGAGTTTTTAAAAAATTCACCCCCCTCAGAGTGTGTGCGGGGGTAGAAACTATCGGTTGAGACCAAAAAACGTAATGGTACCAGGCTTTTAACATGTTTATTGAGGACGTAAAGTCAGCTATTTTAACATGGGGGTCTATGGAGAATGCTCCCTTCCGGTACCAGCCCCCAGAGGAAGCCGGGGGGATTGCAGTTTTTTGAACGCGGAAGTGAGCTTCACTTCTCAGACCGACAACTGCCCCCTTGTTTACACCTTGAAAACGTTGTAATGGGCAGCGACCGGCCTGAAGTCAGCAGCTCGGAGGTTTTCAGACATCATTTCACCCCGTTTACACCATGGACAAGGAGATAGTGATTGTAAAATCAAGTCAGGTCAGCACCAAGTTGTTTCTCTACTACTCCTCTGGATTAAATTAATTGTTTTTGATTTTGTGGTTCACTTTATGGAAACTACAACCCGCTTCGCGAGATCACGTGTTCCCGCTGTGCGGCGGAGCCGCAACAATCAACATCACGGACGGAACCGGTGTGAGTTGACGGAGTCGGAGTACGCAGCCGTTCCGTAGCGGACCCGTTTCGGAATCGTTCCGCATCCAGTGGAATCCTGGCACTCACACATAAAATAGACGGAGAACTTTAATCCCAGCAAATGCCGCTATTGGGCTTCATCGTGATGCAGCTGTCTATGCTGCCAGTCACACACACGCAGAGTGAGAGGGAGAGAGACGCTCGTTCCCTCTCGTGCATGCTTTACATGATCAATTAGGCTATTACACACATGCAATTGTGATACAGGCAGCCTTATTTTACTGTCTGCATGCGTGGATGCGGCAGGGAAACCCTGCTGTATGTATCCACAAGTTTCATCTATGGTCAAAACCGGCTTACATTTTGACGTTCGGAAAAAGGTGGATAATGCGATCGGATCAGCGATTTTAACCTTTGATTGGATTTCCCGATCGATCGTTTTTTTTATCATATCGGCCCGATCCGATCAGTTGCCGATCGATAGACACCATCTCTACTACATTTGTTTTCTGACCTTCCTTCACAGGGACTGTGCTGCATAACACCTCGTCCTGACATGCAGCGAGCAAGCGAAACGGCAACGAAAACTCGCGCGAGGGTGTCCTGATATGCAGCGTGACGATTTTGTCTTGAGTATATTCTATTGGTTTAGAATCCAAACCAATCAAATTATCGAGGGACGTAAACAAACTTGGGGCGCTATTTTGAGATTCCTGGCATTTCCTGGTTGCCGTTTCTCACATCTTTTGAGTGTTTTTTCCTCTCATATTCTCCTCTCTCTGATAACTCGCTTGTCAACAGAAAGCGGCGTACTTATCAACCAATAAGAAGTGTTTAGGGGCGGGACACCGCCGCAAAATTACGTCCAGATAGAGACAACGCGAGCGATAATTTCAGGGTTGAGCAACATCGCTTGACGGCGCGACGGCGCTCGCGGCACGTCAGGACAGGTTGATTGAAAAGTACGCATTCTAATCACTTTTCCTCGCTCGCGTCGCTGTCGCATCGCTGTATGTCAGGACGGGGTGTAACCGGCAAATACTGTAAGTCCTCCAGTGTAACTTTTTGCTGACGGTACGTGTCCCCCATGAGATGACGACATAATGAGCTTTTTTTTAAGTATTTTTTGGGGCTTTTTATTGCCTTTAATTGATAGCACAGTCGAGAGAGAGACAGGCAGAGAGGGGGAATGACATGCAGGAAAGGGCTGCCCAATGTGGGATTTCCAACCGGGGCCGCCTGCAGTGAGGACTGTAGCCTCAACATGGGGCGGCCGCTCTACCAAGTGAGCTAAACGCCGCCCCATCAGTCAAAGTTCTTGTTATCGATTAACGGTTAAACAGTTAATCATGTGCATCCCTAATCGATATCGATCAATACATTTTTTTTTAAATTTATACATGGCTATAGTTTCATATTTTGATTGGGATTATGGTATCAATATCCTAATTTACAAATTTGCATACCATAACACACCATAACCTATTTATGACGTTGAGGTGCTGTGTCAGTTCAGTTGTTGCACTGCCACCTTACTTGGTTCGTGTGCCGTTCAAACCAAGTAGGCGCTTTCTTTGGACTGTTTTGACATTCACGGGCAGGTCAGCCTATTGCAACATACTTTAAATTATTTGGAAAAACACTTTAGATATATTTTACTGAAAAACGCTGTAACTAGGGCTGCACATCAAAATATTATTGAGATCACAATGTGGCAATGAGCCACAACACACCATAAATAAAGCATTGTGGTGCTACTTTAGCACAAGTCCTAAAAAAAATCATGTCATCATTATTTTCATATTCAAATCAGTTAAAAACGGATTCTGATTCAACTGAAATCATGACTGAAATCGCTATATAATGATTTGCATATCATTCAGCACAAACTGCAATATACCTTCTTCTCAAAAGTTATTCGTTTCCACACTCAAAAAATAATGTCAAGACTTGAAATGGAATGGAATTTACTTCTACTATTTAATCTTACAGTGCTGTTTTGTACCTTCGTAAGCCAAACAAACAGAGCAATTTGACAAAAAAGGCAGACAAACTCATAGCAGCACAGGGCTACCAGGAACTAACCTGTGCCATTGTTAAAGGGCTTTTCACTTCACCGTCTTCTTTGTTTCCATTCATTTTCTCCCACTGACCTCGTTGCTCTGTGGCCCCAACATCATTTCCTTCTCCTCCCATTATTGCGCTCACCATACTGGCTGGGTAACTGTCTCCATGGCACCTTCTGTTGACAGCACAACGGCTGTTTGAGGTTAGCTTATTATTATACAAACTAGGGCAAACTTTGAAAAAGAAACTACTGTGGAAGACAAGGGATGTCAAAAAAGCAAAGCATCTCATCACTTTCATATTTTGATAGGCATTGAAAATAGGAATTTAAAAAATAATGTAAATGATTTGTTATCCATCAATAAATGCTTCAAATACAATTTACAAAAAACCCATAACCTTGCTGCATCAGTCCGCCCAGTACCTGGAGCACCCCACCCCCAACACACACACACTTGCACTGAAGTAGCACCACAATGCTTTATTTATGGTATGTTGTGGCTTATTGCCACATTGTGATCTCAATAATATTTTGATGTGCAGCCCTAGTTACAGCATTTTCTAGTAAAATATGTCTAAAGTGTTTTTCCAAACAATTTAAAGTATGTTGCAATAGGCTGACCTGCTCATGAATGTCAAAACAATACGTCATGTGCGCTCACAACCCAAAGCAACGCAGCACGCATTCGGTGCAACGCACTTGTTTTTTCGTGCACATCCGACCTGCTTCTCCCTCCGGTGTCCGGTCTCGGGTTGTGTCTCTCCAGTTTCACACTCCATTTGAAATGTGAAGGAAGCCCATATGTGGAAAGACGTCGCCCCCGAGATGTATAATGTGTTTTATAGAAGAGAAACACACATTTCATGACAGCCGCCGACACTGATCACTGCCTGAGGAGTTTGAAAGTATAAATATGAACGCAGCTCAAACCAACCCAGTGTCTAAGCACGGCGACCAAGCTTTGATAAATACAGCGTGTCCTCCCACCGGGTCGATACTGCGGAGCTATAAAAAAAAAGGGGAAAAAAGGAGCTGAGAACAGTGGAGTTTTCCTCTGCTAAAGCTGACATGTGGTCGGTACACAGTCTCACAGTGCTTCCTCTTCATTAATATAAACTTCAACCTTAAAGCTCTCTGTCTGTCCACCAACTGTCCTGACCTGTCCCTGAACATCGCAGGGACAACATGGAGTTGCTTGTGTGACTGTATATTGAGTTTTAATGTTTAGCCTACATCAGGATGAGCTCAACAAATTAGTATACTACTGTGATTTAAGTAGTTAAATAATAAGATTTATAAAACGGAAAGGTGAAATCCGGCGATCTGATTGGTTGTTAACCGTGGTATATTGAGCATATACCACGGCTACTATTCTAAAGCCTTATCACAGCGTAGGCTATCACTCCGCGTCAGGCACGTATGACTGGTAAGAATGGAAGTTGTTGTCATGTATCCATGACAACGGACTGTTGTAGTCCGTAGCAAAAGACAGCTGATGTTTTTACGATGTTAAAAAATGGACTCAAGTAGTTGAATTCATATGTTTAAGGTTAACTTTCACCTCTGGGGAGGGTTAACAATGGTAGAGGGGACTGAGGAGTGACTTTCACCTGAAAAAAAGCGGAGGAAAAGACGAGATGCAGAGCTAATTTGGAGCTAACGTCTGGAGAGGTGGGACTATTTTTTTCACAGTGAGGCTATTTTATTGAATAATATGTATTTCTGGTTGAATAAAACTACATGAAATTGATTGCGTATCCCTCTTTCATATTGTCATTATTGGTAACCGTTAGGGATGGGCATTTCGACTAATTTACTAATCGAGTAACCGAAGCTGGTACTAATCGGGTAACCGATTACTGTAATAAAAAATAAAATGACGTCATGTCTGACGGACAGAGCGCAGCCGGTGCATAAATGCGCTCTGACTGTCAGACAGAGCACATTACTGACACACAGCGTCGTCACACACAATGTCAGGTGGATAATAAGAGTAGAGACTGGAGTTTAAGATGCACATACGAGGCAGATGTGCATCTTTATGCCGGGGAATAAATGCGCTGCATGCGCTCTGAGCGCTGAGTGCAGCGCTGAGTGCAGCGCATTTATGCCGCGGCTGCCACGGAGGAGAAAACTTTTTTTTTCTTTTCTTTTTTAAATCATTAGCGGTGCTTATTTATTAGTCCACACTACACATGTTGGTGCCTTCGGTCCTCTCTGCCTCGCATCGTTTCAGGAAATAACAGGGAAGGTTTCAGAGTGTTTGTAAAGTGAAAGTATATTTTCTACCAGACTTGAGACCTGTCGTCTCCCTCCCGACGGCGTACGTCGCCGAGGGAGGGAGGGAGAATTATTGTAAAAGGTTTGAAAGTCCGAGGCTCGATCCAAAAACGCCTTTACACAGCAGAAAATCACGTTGCTTGATCCGAAACTGTTTAACACTACAAAAAGCCGAACCAGGGCATGATAATGTAGTTTGATCCGACACTAGATTGCGCTCTGACGTGCCGTTTTTTTTAATCCTCGGGTACCCGAGTAATAAATTCATAACCGAGTAGCAGATTGCTACTCGAGTACTCGAGTACCCGGGTAACCGTGCACATCCCTAGTAACCGTTTTATAAAAGCCACTCTAAGGGGGTTGTCGTCCCTCCGCTTCGCGTCGGGCCGAACAACGCCCCTTAGCCGTGGTATAATGAGCATATACCACGGCCTGTTGTGATATATTGCTTAAATAGTTCATATCAGAGTTAATATCATAATAATAGTGTAGTGGCAGGAAAGACCAATTCACCAAATATTCTGTTGGTCATAATATACCTGGAACAAGTTACTGCTTGTGTCTGTTGATTTAAAAAAAAAAAAAAAAAGTTGAAATATTTCCATGTCACAATAGAAGTCAACTTAAAGTCAAAGGGAAAATGTTTGGTGATTTTACTGTTCTCAAATGTAAAAATGGGTCACATTGGAGCCTCAGCATTATTTCAGGGTTAAAGCAGAAGTAAGCGATCCGGTCGTTTTGGCTTCAAAAATATATATTATATCTTATCGGGCCGATAAGTTATGATTATCGGATTTATCGAAATGACGTCATAATTTCCTGATATCGGGCCAAAATTGTTGCTGCAGTCAAATTCAAAACACAGCAGCACATTGTTTCCCCTCCCCTACCCCCCAGACTCGAGGTTGCCAGACAGCGACGCGCTAACCTCTGCTCTGCTCACTCACAGTCAGTCTCAAAGTCTCAAAGCAGAGTAAAAAGCTAAATATTCATCAACAACCTCACTGTTTTATTGCTCAATTGCTTATATGACTCAAAGTAACTACGAGCGGAGTTCACGACACACAGGTGATCTGCAAGTTATTGTTACATTTCACCGCTCCGACGCTGTGTGTCTGTGTGTGCAGCGCTCACACACACACTGTAACCCCGCATCTACAGGAGCCTTAGTGGGAGGTGGGGGTATTCCAATATCCTACCTAATTTTTCTAAAAAGTAACAGCCCTGACTGTTACTGTGCATCTGGGTCTGCCCCATATCTGAAGTAGCCATCCATTAAATATAATAATAAATGGACTTGTTCAAGGTTAACTGCACCTCACCTGGAAAGCCATGGAGATCAGGTAGCAGCAGCAGCATGGGGCAGTGATAGGAGGCAGCAGTCAGGTCCCAACAGCCATCCCAATCTGTAAAATACGGATCAGACGCCAATTTAGACACATCTATTCAGCCAGTTCTCTAGAATGTTGTATCTGCATTTATCAGGGCAGAGTTATGGTATTCCCAAAAAGCTATACGAGTCAATTCATTTTCATGAGAATTTGATGGAGCAAAATTTCCACATAATGCCATCATTTCTGTTTGTCAGTGTATAGAAGAATTAAGACTTTTTATTGATCCAACTTATGGAAAATTCACTTGCAACAGTAGCAGAGAGGACAAGCAAAAAAGTAAGGAATAAATTATAAAGACAGTACAAAATTATTTGAGTAGAAAAAAGGCTATAGTAGTATAGTACTGTATATACAAGTTGCTTGTTCAGAAAATATTGCACAGTGTGGGTGAGCATGAATGCATTTAAACGTATAAATATATAATAAATCAGCTGCCCAAACTTGATTTCTGGCCCTCTCCATCTTAAACAAAAATTAAAAGCATGAATCAATACTCTAACTGTCATAGATACATAGGGAGAGGCAGGCAGAAAAACAGACCCTAAGTTCTCGTCATTATAGGGGTGCCGCGTGGTGCAGTAGGTTGAGCAGGCACCCCATGTGTTGAGGCTACAGTCTTCATGCAGGCAGCCCCAGATCAAGTCCCGTATCGGTCAGCCCTTTCCTACATGTCATTCCCCCTCTCTCTGCCTCCCGTTTCCTGTCTCTCTCAACTGTACTATCAAATAAAGGCATGAAAAAGCCAAAAATTTTAAAAAAAATTTAGCCTGTAAGGAACTGGTATCAGATTACATTTTCAAAATCCTCACATAACACTTGCTAACCAATGTTTGATGCCATTAACTTATAGCCTATTTAAAAAAAGAAAATTACATTTTCTGTTTTAAAATGTCTAAAAACAACTAGGCTAAATTTTAATATTTTTTCTGCCAGCAATTTTAGGACCAAGAGAAATCTGTAATTTAATTGAGGTAACGGCCTGTTTCCATGGCCTGCGTGTCGATGGCATTATATCCTATTTGTGCATGCATCAGCACTGTGAGTGTATGCCAGAAGCAGTGAAATTTAATTTTCATTCACTTTTAAGCTGCATTTTTTTCATTATAGCAAATCTTGATTGTTGTTGTTTTGTATTTAAGCCAAAAATGCTTTGCTTTAAACACTGTGCTTTTTCCATATCTCATCAAGTTCAAATCCCTGGCACTTCTCTATCTTGTCTGCCGTTGCCACATCCATCACAACAGAAATGACCTCCCCTGCTCCTTTTCAACTATACCAAGCACTTGGTTATGCTCTCAATGCATGCTGTTCCTGCTTGGATCTTGCACCCTGCTACTATGTGCTGGACTCTCTCTGGGTCCTACACCTTGGGTCCTGTCTGCGGTGATACAGACTGCTTCTACAAATCTGGTGCTTGGGGCCTGTTCCTTTGCTGTCAGAGCCTATGTTACGTTAATGCAAGCCTTTTCTAGGGACTGGTAGGATTTGTTGATGTCAGCCATTTTCACTCCTGTATGAAATGACCACTTCCTTTATCTTTCCTGGTCTTAGTTCACTCAAAGCAAAGCTGGCGCCTAACTCTCAATACTACAGAGTTTTTTTTTTTCCAAGAATCTAAAATTGAGACTTGTGGAAACGTTGCTGGACCCATTTACTCCAGGGACTGCTTGCAGAAACAAAACTTTTACAAACAATAACACAGACCTCTGTCTTGCCCCCAGGTGAGTGACACAGCCAATTAATAATCTGACTTGGACTTTGACTTGAACAGCACATGGTGACTCTTCTCTTCTCTAAATGTTTAAAGACAAAACAGGAGTCCATGCAGCAACTACTGTCACGCGAAGACGCTGGCACAGAAGGCTGGGCTAGCTAATTAAGCTTAGCTGATTAACTACAGCTGTTCACCCACCAGCCCTGCAGGTATTTAACGAGGTGGTGTCACTTTATGCCGCGATTCTTTAGCATAAACACTGGAGTGTCACTGCATTTAACCAGGCTTTAGCTTAACCTTAAATCTCTAGATGGTGCTAGCATGAATACATCCATGTTTGACACGCGCTAATATCATTGTAACGTTAGGTATTTGGGCGTTAACTGTTACTTACCAAGCCATGAGGAGGCAAATGCTCACGAAGAAACGAGAAACCATTAACCAAGCAGGAAGCCCAGTGGCTAGTAACTGTACACGTGGACGTTAAATTTCACCAAATTGTACTTGTACTACTGTCAAACTAACAAACAAAAGCATAAACTTAAACGGACAGACAAAACTTACATAAATCCAGTCCGTCGTTGACAAGCCGCCAAAAAAAAAAAAAAAATGGCCGACTTTATTGATCAAGGCCCAGTGGCACCATAATACATCCATGAGTGGCACGCGCACTGTAAAAAGGTCTCAACTGAACTTTATTTTATTTCAGTGGTTGGAGACCCAGACGAAATTAAATATAGCCTACATAAAATTTGTGTGTTTATTTAATTTCGTCTCCCTGGGGGGGGGGGGGGTTTGAGGTGGATTTCTTCTTCTTCTCCTTTCTGTTGAGCCTACATTAATTTAGCAGATACCAGAGGGTAGATACTAGATTGGACAAATTAATAGGGAAAATAAACTAAACCCTGTCCATTAACCCTGTTTCCCCCTACTTACTACCTCCTAATGCTTTCAGATCTTTGCAACAGGTTCCCTACTGTGAAGCTCTTTTTTTTTTTTTTTACCCTCTGTATCCCTACATTCCATAAGAACATGCTGCACAGATTCAGGATGATTTAGATTCTACATTTACCAGTGGGATGTTTTCGACCACCTCCTCCTTCCTGCTGCTGCCCAACACTCGTCCCTACCTGTTTTTGTAAGTGCCTTCACTGTCTCATTTATGTCCCAGTATTCTTTTTGGATTTGTGTTTTTATGATTGATTTTCCTTCTGCTTTCCCAGCTAGTGGGATATTGTTGTTAACTAGTGTTTGTGACCCGAGTGCTTGTTTTGCAAATAGGCCTAGTCTACATCATCATTGCCCTGCATGAGCAGTAACACACAGAAAACAGACCGTCCTCCGCCTGTTATTAGGCTGTATAACAGTTGATGGATCTCCATGATTAGATCTAGTCTGCATGATTTCATGGTCTTAATACTATTTAGGGCTGCCCAGCTATCCAATGCAATGAGTGCATTGGCCCTGCTGTCTCCCCTTAACCACCTCAGCGCAAGCGTGATTGCCAGGAGTTCAACTGTGCTGATGCATGATCTGTTGTCTCTCCTTAACTGCCACTTTATACTCTGGGATGTAAACCGCAGCTCTGGTGCGCCCAGTTTCTGGCTCTTTTGATGCGTCTGTAAATATTGCTACCCGCATAATTCTGTTCAATAGGCCCTACTTTACACCAGTCACAACCTGTTCTGACTTTCTTTCTTTTTTTGACACCCCCCAAGGCATTAACCTTCAGAATAAAAGTTGTATTAGTTGTAGGTTGATTGTATACAAAGGTTGTAATTTTGTTGTTTGTTTGGTAGTTTTATAAGACATACAATGTGCATTCACCACACGCAGTAGAGTTTTATAATTTACAGCAGGTTGATTGTATACAAAGGTTGTAATTTTGTTGTTTGTTTGGTAGTTTTATAAGACATACAATGTGCATTCACCACACGCAGTAGAGTTTTATAATTTACAGTAGGCTACTTTTCCATGCAAGAACTAGCTACTCTTGGAATTACTGCAAAGGGCTTTTGCACTGGTTTTGCTTTACAGCCGCTAATTTTCTCCTCAATCCCATTCTCTCCTTTGTACATTGGATGGCAGCAGAGGTCTGTGCACAGACCCCGGTAGGGCGTGTCTTGTCCCACCACCATCTATCTTTACCCGAGGTGAAACAGCCAACATGGGTGCTGTCTTACCAGAATAGCACATAGCGGAAACGTCAAAGATTTGAGGATATATCTTCGCGTTTGTTTTTAATCTTTGACCGGTAGGCCTACAGTCTCGAGGTTACGACAATGCCTTCCATTAAAAGCTTTACGATGACTTTGGACGCGCTGAATGAAAGCGGGACGTTTTCGGAGGGGGACACTCTATCTGGGAGTATAACACTGGACTTAGTCAAGGAAATTTCAGTTCAGAGTTTTTATGTTAAAGCCAAAGGGGACGCAAATGTTCGTTGGACGCAAAAGAGCGGCGATAAGACTCATACCTACAGTGCAAACAGGAGATACTTCAAACAGAAGCAGTTTCTTGTCCCAGTGGACTCCAGAGGTAGGCGGTATTGATCGTTGTTAGTCATGCATGCCATACAACCCACAAAGGCCTTCTACATCAGCTGCTTGTGCATGTTTTGCATGATCTAGTCAACAACATTACGGCTATGTCATATTCAAGATTTGTCACTTAGGCTACACTATGTAGTGTGTAGTAGCCTACTGTCTTATGTAATAGCCTACTTCCTACTATGTAAGTGCATGTGGTCGTTTACGCAGCTGTGGCAGCACCCGTACCCAAGGCTCTGTCAAGGACAAATAAAGTTTATAGCCTATTGTATTTTCATATTTTATTTCTGTCCAGTATTAGGCTATCGTAGCGCAGGATTTTGGCCATAGGCCTACTGTAGCCTATATTGCCATAGGCCTTAAAAGAGATACAAGTTGATTCTCACATTTGAAACACAAGTAATTTTTGTTTGTATGTGTTTGTTTTTCATAGAAGTTCAAATTGATTTATAATTTAATTGCAGCTGTCACATGAAGGTAGTGAATAGAATAGGCCTATACAATATTGTCATGAAGTGTGACAGATGAGGTAGTCTATTAAAAAGCAAAACTTACAATGAAAGCATATTAAAATAAAATTTGAATAAAAGCACATTATCCTTTCTACCACTGCCGTCAATACTATTTACAGTAGATAAGGGGTAGCTAGTAATAGTGGAAGACTTCTCTCATTACTAACACAAACATTATTTCCTTTACAGACACCATCATTAACCAAGGGACCCATGTCTATAAATTTAGCCTCAATATTCCACCAGGGTAAGTACAGTAACTCAATTTCTCAAACCATAATGTACTTTCACAATTAAACTAGTTTGAGCATACAGGACCAAATATGCTAACCTGATAACTGTTACTTGACTTTTTGATTTGATGTTATCTGCTGGTTCTCCAATACAGAAGCATGCCACCATCCTTCACAGGCCCTCATGGAACCATTATTTACAAGCTGGAAGTTGTGCTGTCCAGGAGTTGGAAGATGACCCGTACACTGGAAAAGGTTTTACAATTTGTCTCCAAGGCCATTCCAAATCTTCAGTCTCTGATGGTGCGTGAATACTTAACCACACTTACACACGTCCCTGATATGTCAGCTGACAGAGAATATGCTTTTTTTTGCATAGAGATGATATTTTATAGTGTGAATTTCAAGTTTTGATCCATTGAAGGATTGTTTCAGAGAAGATAAACACGTTATTGAAATTGAAAAGTGTCTGTATCACACATTCACTTCAACCTGCCGTCCTACTA
Source organism: Trachurus japonicus (assembly GCF_045865225.1). Lineage (NCBI taxonomy): Eukaryota > Metazoa > Chordata > Actinopteri > Carangiformes > Carangidae > Trachurus > Trachurus japonicus. The sequence continues at coordinate 27,249,431 of NC_140915.1, read as the reverse complement.
GCTACACAGGAGTTTGGGTTTCATGTCCAGATTCATCACCTGTGCCACCGTCACAACAGTAATGGAGGTTATGGCTACATTCCATTTGATGTTGACAATTCCCAGGTCAAGTGATTGCACATTTTCACCTGCTGGTTTGGTTTCCTTGAAGACTTAATTGCAACACAGCAATCGGTAATTGTAACTGAAAATGTGTTTCCTGTTATGGCACAATGCCTTCTGTGTAAAAGGACTATAAAAATTTGGATTTGAATTTGAACTGATGAAATTCCATGAAAAAAATCCCAATTACTTCGGAAAATTCACAGGGTCAGTTGTTAATTTTTTGTCACAGGCACTCTTTCCTCTGTAGAAACTATGTTAGTGCCAGCAGAAACTGCTTACAATGATATATGGTACAGTAGGCGGTGGCAGTCAAAGGATTTTGCAGTGGTATTCACCTGTGGTCCTTGCTGGGTATCTTGCCCTGTTGTTTGACTGAAACACTTAAAGGTAGAGTCTGTAGGTTTGCTTGTTGCAGTGTATTAACACAACATTCAAACTGGGCCCCTCTTCTCGGGCTCAACTGTGCATGCCCCCTGTCCCTGACAGCAGTTGTCAAGACTGACCCATGTTCTACTGCTGTTCACATGGAACCCCTCTCCACTTCACCCTTCAAAGTTCTCGTTTTAATATATGCTACTACCACCAAAGAAAAGGAAATAAAGTACGAGTGAAGTGCTGGAGCGTCGGGCCCATACCAGGCTGTCACCGGCAACAGGAACCTCCAGGGCTATGTTGTGATGAGTAGGAGTATGTATTTCCTTTTCTTTGCTGGTAAGTGCATATCCGCTATTTCTTCCAGCTTTACGGTGTTGAGCTGTCTTGGTGGTAGTTTTTATACACTGCTGCACACACAACTTCACCTGCACTCTGTCATTGGCTGGGAAAAACACACCAACTCCCCGCCCAGAAATACTCAATTACACCAGAGCATGAAAATAGATAAAAGGCAGAGGGGGGGCGCTCTGCAGACACAGTCACCACCACACATGAGTAGCCCATAGGTGATGATTAAGCAGGATCACTTTTGTATAACTTTGTTTTAGGAACAGACTCTACCATTAAATTGTGCACTTTATGGTCTTAAAAATGGAAGTGAATCAAAATTAATTGTTTTTCCTGTTCATTGTATTCTAGTCACGTCAAGTTTGTTCAACAGACAAATCAATGGGGGTTTTCTCAAAAGGACATGTAAAGATGGAAGTCAGTGTTGACAGAAGAGCTTATGCACCAGGTAGTATAACTCCTATTCAAACATGACATGATCAAGTCCTGGAATAAGAGCTTCTTTTAAAGGCAGACACTGAAAAACATTTTTATAGTGTAATGGCTGCCACAGCCATCAATTTGCAAACCAGCAAACTATTTTTAAAAACATGCACTGATACTTTTTACATTATCGTTCATTAATTGTCTAAAATGTTGTCTTTTGCCAATTTGAAATTCTTTTGATGTTAACCTAATAAACAGGTTCATTTCATTAAAATGTCTGATCTGCACTGCTGGTTTACATTTCTACTGTGCCATACTTTATTGTACCTGACTTAGCATTAATGGTAATTGTTAAAACTGTGCTCTTGGCAGGCTAAAATGTGTGCCAGGAACATGCCCTCTTGATAAGGAAGGGTCTGTTGAAACAATTAAAAAAACACCTGACAGAAATGTAATGCTTCTAGTCATAAAAAATGTGGGGTTTAGCATTTCAGCACCATTTAGGTAACATTAGTATGGTGTACTTCATAGGGATCATAAAAATCTTTATATAATACTAGTATGGGATCAATAAATGAAAATGAATGTCAAAACATTGTTGTTTTCTTCATAGGTGATACAATGGCAATTGTTGCAAAAATCAACAATTCCTCATCCAGTGAGATGACCCCTAAATTCACTTTAGTCCGGGACGTGGTGTTTCGTGCCAGGGGCAGTACCAAGAACCTAAGCAGCAATGTCCACAAGATGGTTGACAAATGTCTTCATCCCTACACGGAGAAGACCATCCACTGTGCATTGAAGATTCCTCACGGTCAGACACAGACAATCAAGAACTGTGACATTATCTCAGTGGAATACTATCTAAAGGTATGATTTATGATAAAACATAGTGACAGCAGGTTATTAACATTACTATTTTTTTCAATGATGTTAAACTCTGCTAACCCATAAATGTCAATAAAAGTTTGTTGCTGTGATGTTAGATGTTCGAGTAAACATCACACAATATTTTTCAGGTGTATCTGGACATCAGCTTTGCTTTCGATCCAAAGGTCAAGTTCCCAGTGGTCATTCTTCCTCCTGACTTAGCTCCTGGCAGCGGCTATGGGGCTTCAGGGGGCCCAAGTAACAGTGACTTCATTCCACCAGCGACGTCTATGCGTTCTTGTCCATCATCCCCACATTCAGGAAGTTACAGATACCCAGCAGCGCAAAGGAATTCACTACCAGGTCTTTTATACCCAGGTTACCCCTCACCCTACGGTGTTCCAACACCAACAGATGTGTACCGGGGTGAGCCAGTAGCCATGAGCGGGGGCTACAGCATCCCAGTGCCACAGCATGCTTCTCCGTATCGTTCTCCATTTGGATCCTCCTCATCAAATCCTGTGGTTCATCCTCCGCCTTCTGCTTCAGCATTTCATCCACCACAATTTGCCCCTGAGATCCATCCATCCGCTCCTGCACCATTTCATCCACCACAATTTGCCCCTGAGATCCATCCATCCGCTCCTGCACCATTTGACATATCCCCAGCTGCTCCTGCATACAGTACACTGCCTTCTGCACCAATGATGAACACAGACTTCTTGTCTCAATCGGATGAACCTCCCCCAGCATACTCCGTCCTTTTCCCGGATGCTCCTCACAATTCTTATGCAAAACAGTAGTTAACAAAGTAAACAATGCAAAATCAGGTCGCCTCTGTCAGGCCACTGGTGCGGTAACATTTAAAGTGTGAATTTAAAATGAAAACATGATTAAGTGAAGTATTTACTCTTTGCATGTGAACTATTATGTACAAAACAAGACTTTCACATTATGTGCCATTTGTTTTCTGGTCACTTGTCAGGTTAGTAAGTAGTTCTGTCCAGCTACTTACTCCAACCTCAGATATCAGGATACACTGTGTCTCTTATGTGCCTTGTTGAAATCAAGTGTCCTGCTGATCAGTTGTTCTGCCTTAAAGTTAGTAACTACTCTAAACAATTCTTAAGGGTGGCAGGTGGCAAGAAAACCTTTACAAAACATATTTTTGTCAGTCAACTAAGAAGCCAAATACATATTTTCTATTTAGTTTATATTCTGTTCAGTTTAGAGACAGCAGCTTCTATCATTAGTAACATTACTTTGCAAACCTGATTTGTTGTTATACAAACTGCCAGTGTTTCTTTATATAAAGAACTGTCAGGTTGAGTCTCTCTGGGAATCCCTCAGTGTTTGTGGGAACACTTTGTTATACTAACTCCTGTACTTCTGTACTCATAGCCTACTGCAAGGTATACAGCTCTTAGCATTAAACTTTAGGTTTGATGTTTGCTGTTCCTTTTTAAATAAGTCATTTGAAATGTAATGATGTTACTACATTTAATTATGTAATGTAATTTGATAATCACGTTCCTTAACAAAGCCTAATGACATAATCTCACACAGAGCAATGCCTGTACAATTAATGTTTTTATCTGTACATTAGGGTAACCAAAGTAAATAAAAAATGATTAAAGTAGAATATGGAAATGTTGTGTGTACGCTCATTCTATCCCATTTTCCAAACAACTGTCTCCACTGATTGACACAATTCTGTGGTTATTCCTGTTGCTGCAGAACTTTTGACCTGTTTATATATTTATTCTTTATTTTTTTTGCAATTCATAGATGAAGATTAATAATCAGGAAAGGGAGAGGTTAGTGACTGAGTGACAGAAAGAGGGAGCTGCAAGTTGTATAGTTTTATTTTGCTGTGGTAGCCTAAAAGTTAAAACCAAACCAAGTTACAATAGCTAAAAACTGAAAACGTTTAGTTGTTTGGTGTTGTTCTTAAAGTTAAAAGAAGAAGAAAGATGTTGACTATGTTCCTATAGGCCTACTTTGTGATTATGTTATTGTTTTGTTTGTTTGTTCTAGCCTATTTAATTCCGTAGCGTAGCCTATGCTGTTTTTATTGCACCTATCTTAGACAGTAGGCTATTGGGTTTTTCTTGGGTTTTTTGTTTTAATTTGTAGTTTGCTACATTGTGATTAATTGTGCAGCCTTGTAGGCAAAGTGTGTGCACGTGACTTGGGAGGATGTGGTGCCCCGGGAAATATTAAACAATCCCTTAACCTATGATGTGGTGTAAACCTGAACAGCCCGTGGTTTACTCACAGACTGGGTTCCCTGTGACCTTATTACATGTGTTTCTGTAAATGGTGTTGTAATAACGTTTTTATCTTCTTCACGTGAGGCAATGCTGGAAACATACGGAGTGCAAGCGGAACTATCGGGCCGTTTAAAAGCCCCTGCCTGCCTTTATGTGCTGCTGAGAAGCAACAGGTGACAGGTGAGCAGGTGAGAGATGTTTCGGGTAAAGCAGTTCGACGTGACCTATGAAGCGCTTAACGAAAATGACACCTTTTCTGAAGGAGATACTGTGTCGGGCCGAGTCACTATGACTTTGGCGAAAGAGACGAAAGTGAAGAGTCTCATCGTGAAACTCAAAGGTGAGGCGCGCGTCAGTTGGACGAAGAAGATAGGTGACCAGTCGATCACGTACTCTGCTCACAGGAAATACTTCAAAGTCACAGAGTGCTTAGTCGCGGAAAATGAGAACGGTATGCTACAGCCGCTGTGATTTTTTTCTCTTAACTTACATGTATTATTTCAGTAACTATGATTATGGATGTAATTGCCCATTAATGCTGCAGCATCCACACCAGCGTGTCACGTCGCCAGTAATTTAATCACGCTTCTCTTGCAGGCACTGTGCTCCCCCCAGGGGTCCATGACTTACAGTTCAAGATGAAATTCCCAGACAAGTAAGGGTCTTCCAACATCTGTAGGCAAGTGTAGGGTATGTCAGTGTCTGATTTTACAAACTGCTGAAATTGTGGTTCCGTTTGACAGAGAAATGCCGTCATCCTTTAAAGGGGATTTTGGAAACATTGCTTACACCCTTGAAGCCAAGATGTCCAGGAGCTGGCGGCTTCCCTCTTCCTATACCAAGACCCTGCGTTTTGTGTCAAAGTCCTTAGTGCAGCAAGAGGAAACAATGGTAGGTGGGATGCTACGGCTACAGGTTACAGATTTTAGCCTACTACAGTAGTTCCATCATGTTCACAATAACAGTAAATATTTTGATTTCTAATAGTTAAAGTGGCTTGTTGCTACTGAAAAATATTAAATAGCCTATAAATGTCATATTGTTCAACTTCAAACCCTACAAAAAGAATGATGCACAGCAATATGTGGTTTTTAATGGCTCGGTGTGCTGTTGAAGATAAAAGAATAAAATGTAGCCTACACATAAAATATCTTCACAAAGATAAATAGAGCAGATGATGATGTTTAAGATGTGGTTGGCTAAAAGTGGAAGAAAGGAAGTTTGAGGGAAAGGTGAAAAAAAACAGATTTACACAATCAGAACAAAGTTTCATTAAGGCTTCACATCTCTGTGCTATATTTGCATATATGATAGTAGATATAGTGAAGTTGCAGTTGAGAGGAAGTACAGTGATGTGGGAATTATATGCTGTAAACTACTGTATATTGAGGAAGTAGAAGTTAACCTTTTCACCTGGACAGTTACAGATGTTGATAGTGAGATGACTGTATTTTCTCCATGTCTTTGATAAAAAATTATGTTTCTTTTTTTCAATCATTTGCTCTAGTGTCCACAGCCTCAATCAGTGAAGAAAGAGATTGGACTCCTTAATAAAGGACAGGTCAGAATGTCTGCTTATGTTAACAAAGGAGTTTACTTTCCAGGTAAAGTCACTTTTGCATCTGTTTACTTAATGTAAACTTACTTTATTTGTACATTTTGTTTCATAGCTAAGTCAAATGGAAGGTGTTCATATTAATGTTAGCACAGTTACCATATAGGCATACCAAGACAAAGGTTATTAATGCTGTTTACATGCTTTATCATACAGTGTAAAACTGGTATATAAACATTTATTTATTTATACATCTTATATGTATGGTCTCTTTTTAATAGGTGACACTGTGTCTGTTGTTGCCAACATCCTTAACCCATCATCCAAATCTGTGAAGCCCAAATTCAGTTTACATCAGATAACAGTCTTCCGTGCTACTGGCTCCAGTACCTCTACCGAAAAATGTCTGTGCAAATGTGTGGGGAATGCTTCAGCAAAACCAGACGAAACTGTGACCTGCCAACTGAAGATTCCTGATGACGTCTTTTACTTGATTGATAATTGTGACATCCTCTCAAATAGGCATTATGTCAAGGTATGCAGTAGTTTTAAAATTATTTTATGTCAACTCAAGAATTAATGAATTGTTAATTTTACAGCTATTTGTGTTTTGGTCATTGTAGCACAGACAAATCATGTCTTTAATTACAAACTTCTACAATCATTAGAAAATGAAAAAGATCACAGAGCACAATGCCTAATCCAGTTATGATATGAACTAAAGTACAAACAAAAACCATGTTTTGTTTTTGTAAAACATAAGCTGCAGACAGATACAACCTCTCAACAATGTGTGTTTCCATTTCCCAGGTATACTTGGACATCAGCTTTGCCACTGATCCAGAGGTCCTGTTTCCAGTGGTCATCATTCCTGCTGGCTATAACTTTCAGGGTGAAGAGGTCGTTGGGCTCTTTCCTGCAGGGGCTGCTGGGGGCCCAAGTTCCAGCGACTTCCCTGCCCCTACTTTCCCCGTTGGACCTAATCCATTACCCCCAGGTTCAGGTGGGTATGGATACCCTGCGCCCTATCCCGCTCCGCCTGCAATAATAAATAATCAGTGGGCACAACAGCCTCCTCCATACGGGTTTCCAGCTGCAACTTTCCCATCATCATCAGTGCCGGATCAAGCTCCTGCTGCTCCACTTCAGCTTCAACAGGGAGAAGGACCTCCATCACACATTAACCCTGACACTGTCGGCAGTGGCACAGATCATGAAATCTGAGACTTCAGAAAGAACACAGGCAAAAAAGGGTTGAAATAGGATGATGATGATGATGATGATGAAGCAATGTGAGCTATTTTTAATGCAGGGAAATATTTGCTGTTTATAAATCAAGCTGTATTCTGTATTTGCTCAACTTTTTATCATTCTTGTAAGTCATGCTTTATGGAGTAATGTTTCAATTGTCCAGATTGTGTGTGTTTTGGGACATATGCCCCCTATTTATGTTATTTTATTGGGAAACCTTGGCTGTATTTCCTAAGCGCTGTTCAAGGTTTTTCCTGTGTTGTGTTGTGTGTGTGTGTTTGTGTGTGTGTGTGTGTGTGCGTGTGTGTGTGTGTGTGTGTGTGTGTGTGTGTGTGTGTGTGTGTGTGAGGGTGAATCCCCTATGCTCCTGTGAGAATGGGTGCAACCGACAAGTTCATTTGCAACATCTTGTCTTTTGAAATGCAATTGTTGGGCCTTATGCCCTTGATGTTGTCAGTGATCTTGGAAATTGGAAAAGAATGATATATTTTTGTAAATAGCACTAGTTTGTCAGAATGGACCACCTTTTTATTTTGCACTGTTTTCTTTTATTTACATTTGGAAGTTACTGTTTGTTTTGTTTTGTTTTTTCTCTTGTTCAGCTTTTCAGTTTGAGGAGCTAAATTATTTAGTTTGTTACTTTGGCCTTGATTCTCCTATATGACAACTCCACATTTTGTAACTATACATTATTTCACTCAGACTGTGTCTTAGTATTCAGACTTTGGGGGATTACACAACCAGGGAGGAAACAAAGGTTTTTGTGATGTGCTACCACTTCCCTATATGTGGGCATGACAAAGCAATTGTTTCAATTGTTTCAAATTACTGATGTTTACTTAGGCTATTCATGCACAACAAATTATTTTATGAGCTCAAACTTAACTAGTTTTCTCCTATGCACATGTGGGGACCAACGGACTTGGTTTAGATTGGTAAACGAAACCTCAGATGTTGTACAGAGAGTAACTGTAAAAATAGCAACCATTTTGCAAACACAGTTTAAATTACCCTATTTCCACAAAAAATATTTATTTTAATCAAGGCCCTCCACATTCTTTGTGGTGAATCATGATGGAGAAAAACATCATGTGACTGCAGGCCCCAAAAGCCTGTCCCATTCCTCACAGTAACGAGTGAGCAATCCTATTCAGCTTGGAACACTGTTTTCTCCTGATAACAGATTTATGATCTTCAAATCTAATTGGTAGTCCATGGAGTTCTAGCACACTGGTAGTAAACACACCTCCTTTCCTGCCATGGTGGTAAACAAGAATGTGCATAAGTTATATTAATTATTTTAGAAAAACATCATTTTACAGAGCAATGAAAGAAAGTTGCAGGATATTATTGCAAAGCAGTACAAAATGAACACAGTGAAAACAGCATCCAATGGGGATTGTCCAAAGCCCCTACACAAGGAAAACCTGCTGTCCTTGCAAGTGAGCAGAAACGGGCAAGAGTGGAACTTTTTAATCACCTTTAAAAGACACTGGTGCAATATTCAGTTAATTACAAAGCATTTTAAAGACAGTCCGCGCTTTGGCAACACTACATTTCCCCTTTGAAGAGTTTTACAGAAGAATGCGTGCCTCTCTATTCATCCATCCATGTGATGGATGCACAGAGGGAGGTTGCAGGGAGCTCCAACCCGCCCACTTCACTTGCACTAGTTGCTGTTGCTAATAGAGAGTCCACCACTATCTGTGCCTGTCATCGCCATCGCCATGGGGAGAAAGCTTCTGTGGCTCTGCCTGCTCCTTGTCATCATTTTAAGTAAGACAAACATTAACCTCGTTCCCAGAGACTTTAAGGAGCAAGCAAATATGAGTGTTCTTGTGTGGTTTCAGTAGTTAAGGACAACAGTGACGTTAGCTTTCCACGTTGTTGCATGGGTTGTAGGCTATTGAAGTTGTCGAAACGTATAGGCTACAAGTCCAACTTACATACGTGAATCGATTCATTTAGCCTTATGTTGCTGTAAGTAGCATAAAGTGGTTAGCTTAGCTGTCTCTTTCGCTCTCAGATTAACTTTTGGTTAATCAACCAAAAGTTGTTTAGCCTAATCGCCATGCTGCTTCAGTTGTAGCCTGATGCAGATATCTATAAACGCAAATATTAAACATAGAAGCAGCATTTCATGGTACAGGTTTGATAAGGATAAAGGAAAAACTAAAATTGGCTTCGTATGTATCTGGTTCCCTTGTCCTCCAGTCCACTGATGTCTCTGCTAGTCGCATATGGTAAACAAAGCAGTGATCATTCTGGGTGGTCTATTTGTTAAAGTTAGATTCAATAGTTACATTTGCTCAGGTGAGAAAGAGTAGCCTATGTGTCACACAGCATTATGTAATATTTTGACTTTTATGAATTTGTCCCAAATTGAGTTACAGTAGGCTATTTACCTCAACTAAGTTTGGACAAAGCCTCTTTTGTTTATGTCCTTCACAGAAGTATCAAGCTTCAAGGTCCGAAACAAGCTGATAGGAAAATGTCTGCAGGTGCAAGAAGGGATCTTGGGAGGTAGAGTGTCCCTGGGGGAATGTAGCCCATATTCATCTGTACAGGAATGGAGCTGGCTCCCACAGAGCCAGGCTCTCAGCAGTCATCACACTGGGGAATGTCTGACTGCACCAGGAGAACAGTATGAAGGTGTCCACCTGCAGCCCTGCATCTTTACGGCTGAAAGTGACGAGACTACACCGGCAAGCAGCCAGTCCTGGTCCTGTTCCAAGAAAGGCCACCTCACCTTGATAGGAAGAGGACTCCACCTCAGTGCCACACCAGAATCCACTCTGGTCTTCCTATCACAGGAACAGAAGCAGGTAATGCTGTTATGGAACAGGTCCCTTTCCATCTGACATTCAATTATTTAAAATGTATCTGCAAAGTAGGGGGGAAATGTAGCCTATACTGTAGATCTCCTTCTGCTCCCACCCTTTACAAACAGGGCAGCAGGTGGCGGACGCTTGAAAACCAGACTTTGTGCAATGGAAGAGATAGCAAACATAACCAACACCAAGACCAGTCACACCACTATCTGGGAAAATCATTGGACCCTGCTGTCTCTGATTTACACAGACAGGCTGAACCATGTAAGGACCTATCTCACTAGCTGTAGTATAGTAGTAGTTGACACTATTAACAAAACGTAACACACATTCCCTTAAAGTTTCAACCAGTAGCATAACTAACCCCTTTTTAATTTTTAATTGCATTTACCACTAATGTAAACATGTTAACAACGTTAACACTGGTATTGCAAAGCATTTTTTAAACCACATTTTTGTTTGTTTCCCTTCTTTCGAGTCAGCCAGTGGTATCAGATCATGCAAGTGCAGTATGGGACTGCTTTTTCACATAAGAAAACATTATCTTATTTCTAGGTTGTTTCTAGGGGAGAGGGGCTGAGGGTAGTTTTGTTGAAGTTTCAAACAGAGACTTTTTTTTTTTTTTTAAACACACTCTGCTTATGTGTGCATAGACAGACATCAATGTTCATGGCAGCTTTACTTGACAAGCTAAATCGAAACCAACATACCTGTGAACAAGTAAATATACACTTCTTGAAAATGATAATTAATGTTTTTTTTTTCCAATATGTTGAAAAGGTTGCTATTGAGCAGCTGATCCTCAAAACTTGAGCTTGAATGTTTTGATTTCTTTTTTTCTTTGAATGCATCATTAGTTGCACTACCTGTTTTTCATCTTTCCCTTTTCCATTATTCATGTACTGTCTCTGTATATCCATTACCCCCCCCACACTCCCCCCACACACACACACACACACACACACCCACACACACACACCACACAACCACCACACCCTCTGCCTAGTGCAGGGACTGTTGGTAAAGGTCACAAACACGGAAAGGAACAGTATAGTCGGCTGAAACACTAAGTGCATCAATCTGTAAACAGTTTACACCCTATGAAGACTAATGCAAATAGACCAAAACAAAACAAAACAAAACAAAACAAGAAAGAAAACATGTATCCACATGGGGTCATTACAGGATATCCTTCTTCCCATGCATTGTGACTGGGGTGCTCTGTTAAGAGTGTTTACTTTATAAATCGAAAATTAAAAAAATCCATGTGAGTTGCCTGATCTCAGTTGCATTATGTATCTGCCCCTGTGTGCAGATTAGATCACAACATGGCTGCTTTCAGACTGAGAGTCTAACTTAATTTTCCATCTATCTGGAAGACAGCCAGACACCCCACAAGGCAGCATCACTGTTATTTGTAAAGTGGAATGGATATGGAAGCTGATTCATTGTTTCAGAGGTTCTAACATGTGATTTTGCGGCTTCCAAAGAGGTTGAATAAATCAAATCGATGATGTTCAATTTTGGGCACCACATCTGGTTGACACATTTTGTTTTTTCTTACAGTTGAAGGTTTAATGGATGCCAAGGGCACAGAAACGTATCCTGTAATAGATGGGAGTCTTTCACCCTTGAGCACCAAATCCCCAGCAGATCCCACCATGATTTTCTTCAGTATGGACTATGGTAAGTTTAGTAAACTGTAATCAATAGGAAAGAAACACTGAATGCATCCTCTGTATGACCAGTTCGATGAGTACCAATACTGTAAAAAAGAAAAAAACTGCTTTTACACCACTAGGTGGAGGTATATGAAAGAAAATCAGAGCAATGTTTGTAGTGGATGTTTGATGTTTGGAAAGTAACACAACATAATTATCTTGGTCTGTGTATGCATGTGTACATGTACATAGTCATTGTAATTGTGTTTGTAGGGATGGGCTGGAAGATAACCATGCTGGTACTAAGCTCTTTGGCTCTGGTACTGGGAACTGTTATTCTTATCCTCAGTGTTTACAACAACAGGTAAGTGCCTTACCACAGAGATAATACACATGAAAGCTGACATTTAATTTTTATGATTCATATTTATAAGACATCGGGTGTAAGTGATCATTTTGGTATCTAGTATTTTGGGTTGGCCATTTGACAACATTTGTGACATTTGAGAATAATTGGCCAAGTGGAGAGAGCACTGCACATTGGATACCAATAACCCTAACCAATAAGAAATGTGTTTTAAAAATTGAATTGAAGTATTTTGAACGAAAAAAAAAAAGTAATGTATGAAACTCAACCTAAAAATATAGAACATAGGTGAATGAAGACACAACAACTTTATCTTGGGAGAAAAATCGGAGAAATATTGAGCAAAATATTTCAAAGTGATACAGTATGCCCACCCACATTTTGTATTTTTCTGTCTTGCTGTGCCAGGAGGAAGAAGGTGGTTTGTGTTTTGAAGTCGTACACTGTGAAGCCAGAGGTGAGTGTTCCTGGGTCCCCAGTGCCAAGTGAAAGGGCCCCGCTGACAGAGCATGCCATGCGCCTCCCACACTCCTCTCCCACTTTACAACGAGGAGAAATCCTGATTGAGTGGAAGGATGGCACTGTAACCCCATTATATGAGGCCTGAAAGTGATGCTGTTTGTGTTTGAACATGCAAACGGGCTTGGTTTCCTAAGAAGTCGTATACATGTTATCTCCTGAAAGAGTCTGAAGGCAAGTCTGTTGTAAGCGGAAAAAAAAGATCTGTTGGCATCAAAAGGTACTACACAAACTGCTGTTGGTGTACACTGGACTATTTCATAAAATGTTCATGGCAAATTATCAGACATTTTTTGTGTGGCTTAGCCGCCAGGAGAAGATAAAAGCTGTTTGAAGCTGCCAGAATAAAAAACATACGTAACTGTAAGTTTTCAAGTATGCTCACTGAGTCCTGACCTCTGGCGTAGGACATCTGAAGAATTGCTTTCTGGATGAAAAGACAGTAAAACAAATCTGTAAGCATTCATCGAATGTTTGTAGACCTACCTTAAGTACCATTTAAGAGCAACCAATAGCAAAAGCCTTAAGTTAGATAAGTGCTTTACAAACTAACCTTTGTTTGACATGGCCTAAACTATATGAAGGTCTGATCATGTAGTTTGAGTTTGATGTCGAACAATAGTACTGCGCTGTGGGGTCACGTGTCTCTTCCCACAAAGCAAAGGGAAAGTGAAGAGAAACGTGGTTTCAGATCCCATGGTATTTGCTTAATGCTTATGAATTTAAATGGTCCAGAGGAAATCATTGACACTGCACTAATCTTTCATTACAGGATATTTCTAACAACACAGCAAGGCACACCCTTAGCTCCTGCAACTCGACCCTTAATATTAGGATTAGTGGGCTATTATGTGAAAGTATAACTACGGTTGTGTTGCAATGTACGTTACTATGTTGTTTTGCAAGACACTCTTTTTTGGTGAAAGTTATTTTCATAACATAATTCAGGATTAAGTGCAGATCTTAACAAAGTTTTTTTTTTTGTTTTTTTTCCAAAGAAAGTTTTAATGTAGTTTAAACAGGGACTGTTAGTCATCTGGCTCTGTAAAATTCCGTACTTTTAATTTTATGATGTCCTTTGCTTTGATACTGACCATACATAAACTTGTATTCATTAAAATTGTTGCTTGATTGTTCATACTGTAGACTTGAGCATTTAATTATTTACCTTGTAAACAGTAGTTGTAATAAACAAAAAACAACACTCCACTCTCGGGCCACTTGTTGGTTTTTCTGGAGCTGTCAACTACATTGCACTGTCTTCTTTTGCAGATTAAGATTGTTTTGGCAATTTTTGAGCTGTAGACGTTTAAACTCATGATATGGTTGATTGTTGCAGCACCAGTTTCGATAGTTCAGACACTCTTTTGTCCACTATCATTGGTGGTTTTTCTTTTTCTGTATGCTAATGTGGTTCTCTTTAAGTCTTCGTTTTTTGGGGGGGTTTTTACTTAGAGTTTTTCTAAAACTATCTACTACCTAATAAAATGGCATAAACGTCACATGTTTTTATCAATATGCAGCTGATGGTGATGGTTCCAGAGAACATGCTATTTCCTTGTGGCATGGAAACTTCCCAGCTGGAGGAGTATGTTTACAACTTTTATGGGTTTTTTAGAGTAGGGGCCGGGGGTGAGGGTGGAAATAAGTCTGTTGTTGGGCAGGTTAATTTGATCCCTTCCTTTATTTTAACAATGATGACCAGTTTTTGTGTTTTTGAATCAAACACTGCCCAGATTGAGAGAACATAACCCTACATTTAAAACGTATGCTCTGCCTAAAGTGTGTTTTGCAGCTAGTACTTTGGGCTCTGTTGTATAGGGTTTTAATTGACATTTTTGAATTTTTTTTCTCTAAAGAGTAACACTAAGCCTAGAGCTGACACCCTGTCTCCCCTGCTGGTAATGTTTATACTAATGAGAGGGCACAAAGTTTACAGAACAGAACACAGCACCCCAAAAATGACATGGCATCCTACACCCTTCCAAACCACATCCACATGCCAGACAAGAAAAAAAAAAGTTATTTACAGTTTTCCTTCTTCTCTGAGAAGGAATTGTTATTTAATGTCACAATAATTGTTCAGTATTTGTGTTTGATTGGACCTGTGTTTTTACCATATGTACTTCTTGTGGTGGAGTTGTCACACACACACAACAACAGTACAGTACGTATTTAGAAAGTTCTTTCATGTCTGGACTCCAAACTCCAGCAATGAAAAAAAGACTCGGAGGGAATAAGAGCTGAATGTCAGCTCTATGATTTAAGGCCTATTGCATATACATGATGTGATTAGTAATAGGAATAACAACCTGGCCATTTTCCTCCTGCACATCACTGGGCTGTACAGTGGTCGTGTATTTAGCCAGTGCTCTTTAAGTTTAGTCAACAGTTTGACCAGATTGTCATTGTTTCCTCTCACATCTGTTGTCAGAGCCAAAACAACAGAATGTGCTACTGTCCAAGCACTGACAGGCTGTGCTGCATATGCACAGACACGTCTTTTCACAGGTGAGGCAGAGAAAGGAGATGGGAGTGACCTCTGTATGAATAAGGTGTGACAGAGTGACTGACTCAGCACTCTCAATACCTGGCAGATCATATGTCTGGTTTTACACTCCCTAAAAGGGCTTCTCAGGGTCAGGTCATTTACAAATTATTGTAATGAAGCATTTGTGATACAATGTTTTTTGCTTCTTTTTTTTACATGGACCATTGATGAAGTGACATATGATTATATACAGGTGTATGAAATTAAGTATAACTAGTTGAAAAATGAGCTTGGCACATAAAACATTTTGCAGAATACATAATAAACAAAGCACTGGCATTGTATATTAAAAAAGTAATGTAGTTTTGCTGATCAATTTTAAGACTTTATAGTGTTGAATATGCTGGCTTATATTGCTCATGGTCGCTCTAGACTATAGACGTTTTCCCCCAATCCTTCCAAAGTATCCCTCAATCACCAGGATATATTGCTGCTGGGTTAAGAGTCTCCTGACTGGAAAAGTAACCACAGTAATATCCTGCTCATCCCTAAGCATAGTCATACCACATGGTATGACTGTGGTAGCAGATGAATTCCTGAGGCCACCTTGACCTTCATATGACCAGTCAGAGAAGTAGATTGTGTCTCCTAAATAAATACCAATCACCCAATGATAAACAGTAAAGAAAAAAAAATCCCTGTAATGTGAAGTGGTGTGAAAAGCATTTCAGTAGCTACTGAGGACTTAGATGAAATGGAAGAGGCGACAAGAGGAAGGAACAGAAGCAACAATAAACAGATGTGTTCTTAGGGCATTGGATTTATGGGCATCCTCTATTTCCTTCTCAGCAAAGCTCAATGGACACTCCTCAGTTTGATTCCCAAAACAGTCATGCAAACATCTTGTGAGCACTTGTTTTTGCCAACAATCAATGATTGATACTCAGGAAATGATATAAAAACACCAGTTTCTTTATTGTTGATGTCAAAAATCGTAACTTTTTAAAATTTAGTTTCATGCTTAATTTTGATAAACACTCAACACTTCATTCAAGAGTAATGGCAGTTGTAGATCTCCAACTCCAACTGGTGTATTAAGAAAAATGCTGAATAACTACAAATTTTGAGATATTTTGGCTTCATTGGCAAAAAAGTAAAAAAAAAAAAGTTACAATGGCTGCAAAATAATCCATCCATAGAAGAGGAAACTCAATTTGCCTTGTGTTTGTGTTTGTGTGTGTGTGTGTGTCTGTCTGTCAATGTTATCATAGGTGGTGATATCGAGGGTCTATATTCACTTTCTGAGTAGATGCACTACAGGTTGGCCCATAAGTGTAGTAGAGTTACTACCTCACCGCAGACCTCAAGAGTGCTGTGTTGGACTTGATGTTAGCTGTCTGTTATTTGGATTCACTGTGGCTTTAAAGCTTCACAGTAGATTTTGCTGTTATCACACATGGCCTGCACATGTGTACCAGCTCTTCCCTCAGGTGTTTCATACTGTGTATAAGAAAACAGGCCATTAGCATCCCAGTCTGAACCAGACAGTATACAACTGTGTGAGATACATTTTATTGCGCTGTAAAACATAGGGTGAAAGTTGTTTGAACTTAGCAGGACGATACACCTTCTAAATAGAAACTTTCTTTCTTTCTTTCTTTCTTTCTTTCTTTCTTTCTTTCTTTCTTTCTTTCTTTCTTTCTTTCCCAAACATTGTAGTTAACAAAAAAAGAAAGTTAGAGGGTAAATTTTTCCCACCTCTCCACCAGTGTGTTGGAGAGGTGACAGTTAAAGTGTGTTATACTGTGCTGACCAGGTGCAAATATTTTCATGAGACTCAAGCATGCACAAGGCCAAGGGATATAAATGAGATTTTACAGGTATACTCAACACCAAATCCTGCAAATGGGAATATACTTGGTATGTGAGATGTTCTTTTGAGGGCATTACATTGTTCTGTTTTGACACCAAGGGTATGTGTTTTTTAAGACCATCTTCCCTTTGCCACAAGATGTAGAAGCTTATATGCCTTTGCACTGTCATTATTATAATCTTACTCTTCTGTTTTTCTTGTAAAGCAGGGGGCCTGCTGAAACAAGCAGCATGTTCTTGTTCTATTTACTCAATAACTCTTTTTGACATTGGCAGAGATTTCTTCAGCAGTTCGGCCCACACATGAGAATTATATGTATGCACACAATCAACACTAACCGCAAGCTATGTTCATGTCACATTTCCATGTTGTATGTCAAATGAGTTATCACTATGTTTATATGTCGCTGTTGCTTATGTGTGCTTTTAACTGTCTATATTTATAGAGTTGTCTTTTGTGCTCCCCCTCACCCTTTTGCCCCTTAGGAGGTCTTTGGCCTCCTACCAGGCCATTGCCTAAATAAGAATGCTTTCTTAGAAATTTTGCCTGGTTAAATAAAGGTCAATGATGATGCAGTTTACTGAAATGACATAATTACATACATGTCCTATACCTGTCACATTTGGAGCCATATTCTACAGACTTCAAGAATAGAGAGGACAAAAAACCTGCTGAAACACTGTTACAAAACTGATCTAATGGCAGAATTCCACTGGAGCCTCAGGCAGCATGGTGACAGAGACACAAAACATGTGTTTGCAGTCACAATGTAGGTGTGTGCTGGTTGCTTCAGCCCCATAGATTGTGTATCCATCACATTATGTCTGATAAGCTTTTAAACCATGAGTAATTTTTTCCAGCTGAATGTGAATTTTACAATGATCACATTATCACCACAGCCACCTTGCAGAAACTTGAAAATGTTAATGTTGTTTCCTGTTGTAAGGAATTGTTTTAAGTATTCTTGATGCTGATTCTCTGTGTTCAAACATGTTCAAAAAACCCCCTCCGGGCAAGCGAAATCTGGCTACGATGCTTTGATTCATCATGAGTGTGATGGTGTTCAACTGGTGGTGGCGTTGAAATTTTGGAAAACATGCCTATTGACTTTCTCACTGAGAGTCTCATCAGAAGATCATTGTCACTGCCATGTCTAGCCTACTTATTTAATTTAGCACCAGGGCATTAGCGTAGCTCAATTTAGCTTAAAGACTGGGGGCAAGAATTTCAAAATTACACCTTGCTAGCACCTCGGTAAGGATGCACACTGAATTGTGGTTTTTACAGTTGTGTCAAGGTTAAACAAGTGAGCTAAAATGTTTTTGAACTTTCAACAGAGTCAAGTGAATTATATCCCCTTGTCTCCACTCTGAAGTTAAGCTCAGAGTTAGATTTAATCTAAGCCTTGACAAGAAAGCAAATACCGGTAAGCGTTATAGCACTCACAAAAGCACCACAAAGTTTCGCAACAAGACTTCACCAAGGCATGACCGTGTCAAAATAGCTTTGATTAAAACAAATGAGTTCAAATGACTGAAATCTTGCCAGATACAAATGTTTGATTGAAACTCAATGGATATAAATGAGATTTAACTCAATATCAGATCCTGTTCAAGGACTTGATACGTGCAGGGCCGTTGCTAGGAATTTTGGGCCCCCTTGACTTTTCCACTTTTCTTAAGACTACGTATGTATTATCATTTTTTATTTAGCCTACTTTGTTTTGATGCTAATGCAGCATTACTATGAGTATTAGTCAGGGCCTTATGCAGAATAAATCAGTCAAACAAAGATTAGACTACTGGGGTTTTTTGTGGGCCCTACTGGGAGCTGGGCCCCTAGAATTATCATCACCTTTCTCCCCTGCACGATCTGATATCACCAAGTAAACAACAGCCCAGGACTAAACCTAACCGGTTGGTTATAACAGCGCTCCTGGGCTGTTAATTACTTGGTGATATCAGATCATGCTTTCTCCCTTATACAACGGCCCTGCATACGTGACACAACTGGGACCAATATCTCCCTTTAATCTATCTCAGGTTGACAGTCTATATCTGTCTATAGTCTATATGAAGTGTGTCTTGAACCTGCAACGAATGATTACTGGTCACTATGGGACAGGGGAAACAATCTGCGAATACCACTCACATTAAGGCTGCCTTTTTGTAAACTTGTTGGCAAACTGCTGGTTCAGAGCAATACTTGCAAGGTAATACAGCTGGCAAATCTCTAATCTTCACTCTCCTTAGCTCTGCAACTCAGAACGGACGGAAACATCTGGCTCTAGTAACTAGACACTCCACTATGTTCACTGGCTAGATGCTTACTTTGTCTGTGTGCCATTTGGTGCTCGGCAGGTTGAGTACAGTGCCTGAAAACAGATGCCAAAAAAGAAGCTGAGGGGAGCAGAGAGAATGAATCAAAACAGGAGTTAGTTGAATGACCTGAGAGGAACTGCAGAATCAGCAGATAGTTCTTTGGCTCCTTGAAGTGAAGAAACCATTTTCTCATACAAATACTGAAGTGAGGTGATTATATGTTATTTTTTGTATTAAATGTAGATTTATACTGATAGATACAATAGCTATACACTTCATGGTGATGTACATGTGTGAACCAATAGGAAAAATCCAAAGAAAAAAAAAAATACTGATGCTGATGCACAACTTGTCATTCTGATTCATAATTTACGGTCTTTCAAGATGAAAAAAAAAAGGATCAGGAAACCTGGTCTGTTTTATACCGACTTTTCTGGAAGGTCTTTGTAGAGACACCAGTCGATAATCTCCTCAAGCGAAGTGACCTGCCAAGACCTGTTTGCAGTAATTGTGCAAAACCACTGATTCATGTTGGCTCGCTAGAATCCAGACTCCAAACAGCAAGAACAGATTTGCCCTTTGTGTGATATTCTGCTCAAAAATTAATCACTGAAAGGGCGTATCAAGCTGGATAAAGAGTAAACCTGTTTAAAATCTCTCTGCATTTTGTTGATAAATAGAAAGTAGGCAAGAGTTTCTATCAAAGGGAGCCCTTGGCATGGAGGGCCAGGGCCGATTTGATTTAGGCACTGAAGGACAGTGGCCCAGTTCTGGTCTGTGGATACCGAGCTATGCTTGGAAATAAAGCACAGCCTTGAAATAGCAGTATAAAATACCGCTGTGCACTGCATAATGATGGAGCAGGTCTGCTTTTGGGAACAGAAAACCCCTATTAAAGAACACAGCAGAGAGATTGGAGAAATCTCTTTGTGTAGTCTTGTTTCCTGCTTGACTTTTAACTTAGAACTCTGCTGGTACATTCAAAACTCTCAAAAATCACAAAAACATGCTTATACCAACAGAGTCTTGATTTTTTAAGCAGATGTAGTCTATCTTTTTTGACTTTGAAAGTTACCAACACAGAGAATGTTATGAACCCAGCTTCTTAAAATAATTTTAACTCTAAATAGTATCAAACCAATTATTATTATTGTTCAGTTTTATTCACCAATTCATAATATATTATCTCAAGACAGTTCACAGGGTAAGATAAAATATTGTGTAAGGTCAAGACCATACTTTATTTTATACTTCATATAATTATTATTTATTATTAGAGAGAGGAAGCAAAGTTTCCCACAAAAAGCAACACTGGGTGTGAGAGGATAAAGAGGGGATGGGAAAGGAGAGAGAGGGAATCTGCTGAGAGGGGAATTTGTATTGGCTATGTCTTCCACAAAGTAGCCCATCTGACTCAATGTTGCCACCACCACAAGCAGCACAAACTCGGCTTCTGAGAGGTGGAACTCACAATTTTGTCCAACTGAACTGTATTCTGCTGTAACCTGATTTTAACATTCCCCACGCACAAGAGGCACTTGTGACAAAGAAAGAAAAAGTAAAAAACAAGTGAGTAACACGAACCACATGCCTGCAACAATACAAAAACAGGACTTTATTGTATCAGTACAAAAGCATTGCCCCTCAACCTACATACAAAATATAAAGGTGCTCACAGTTCAGTTTAGCACCCAAACATGGAGTTATACACATAATAAAAACATGAACAGGCAAAACAAATGAATATAACAGTTTTAGGACTGATAGTTGCTGTACAAATAAGATAAATGTTTTACAGGGCAAAGGGAGTATACAGCAGTTTTGATATGGCTGCTTTAAGGTGGCAGTGGTGAAGTGAAGAATGCTGCGGGAAGGATGTAGCCTCAGCACCATCTGTTAGCTCTAAACAACAGAGCTGACGTTGTCTGCATAGATCATTCCTCTCACTGTGCAATATTGTGAAGCTATTCAAGGTATTCACTGGCAGTTATTTGAGTATTTTGAGATTTAAAGTTTGAAGTTTTTATTTCCCAATTTACTGACAAGTTCCCTGAATTCAAATGCTTACATTGAAAGACTCTGGACTGACAAAATGCAAAGAAATTGTTTGGGACAGATGTGCGTCGCTCTCAATATATCTACAGCATAGATGTGCAAAACTATATTAAAAAGAGATAAACTACATTAATATGAAGCATACAATACTGCTCAAACCAGAGTGCTTAAGATACTAGGATCCAAATGTTCATCCCTTTAAAGAATTAATGTAATTCTGTGTTTCTGATGTTGTGTTTCACTCCGCTACACTCCTCCGATTGTCTCATTGTATCATATAATACTGTATAATCACATGATAATGTAAAGAGACTGGCCTGCGTTCACATACACATTTATCTTGGATTGCAAAGATGGATTGTCAAAAAACAGTTGTGGCTTTCACTGTTGTGGAAAGGAAAGATGTTGACATGTGTATTTACAGAATGTGCATCTAGCGTGCATTTAGCGTGTATAGCAGCACATGTCTCACACACTCAGTGCACTTCTTTGGTGGCCTCTTTGGAATTGTTTGCGTTGACACTGGCAAGTCGGACGTTTTCTTCCTCTAAGCTCATTCTGTCACGTACTTCTCCCTCCACATGGAAGCCAACCATCAACTGGTAGATGACCACACCAATGAAGGTACCAATGAATGGGGCAAAAACGGGCACCAGGAACC
Organism: Trachurus japonicus; assembly: GCF_045865225.1. Taxonomy (NCBI): domain Eukaryota; kingdom Metazoa; phylum Chordata; class Actinopteri; order Carangiformes; family Carangidae; genus Trachurus; species Trachurus japonicus. The sequence goes on along the minus strand of NC_140915.1, from coordinate 27,227,449 downwards.
AGCCATTTCTAACCCTAAGGAGGGATAAAAGTTATAGAGTTATACAAATATGCTTTTACATTGTCTCGAATACAACTGGGGGCATTTGATAGTGAGCAATGTGAGAATGCTGCAAAAAAGGTATGTAAAACAATAAATAACGAGGAAAAATTATAAAAACTGGGCACTCACGTGTAAACTTCCCTGCCCCACCCAGCAATAGAGGTGAAAATACGTGGTCCGAGATCCCTGGCAGGATTGACAGCATAGCCTGAGTTAAAGCCCATCGACAATCCAATAACCAGGACCACAAATCCCACAGTGAAGGCCTCCAGCCCCTGGGGGATGCTGTTGTTGTGGGGATCCACAATAGCCAGGATGCAAACTATCAGCGCTGCTGTGCCAATTATCTGGAGAGAATGACATGAGAGGAGAATATAAGTGAGGCACCTGAGCTGCAATGTCCATATTTGTTAAGGTAAAAGTTTGTGTACATTTCAAGAAAGTACCTGATCAAAGAAGCCATTGACAATAGTGAGATGTTTTCCAGGGTAGGTGGCAAAGATGCCAGCTGTGGCTTTAGGTCCAGTCACATTGAAAGCCCCAGGAAAGTCCCACAGGGCATCTAAAGGCAGACAACACAATACAACTTCAAAATCAGACAGCTTTCCTAGATGCACTTAGACTTTTTGAAACCTGCAACATGATTCTGTTCATATATGATAGTAACAAGAAGATTTCTTTATATTTGGCTCCAAATCTGGAGTCGTCTCTTACCGTAGTACATGCCGAAAATGACGGCAGCACCAAAAAATGCACCGATAGTCTGAAAAAGGAAGTACATTGGGAATTTTCTCCAGCGCTCTCTTCCGAGTAGACACAGGGCAAAGGTCACAGCAGGGTTCAGATGACCACCTTAAAATGTACATGGGGACAGTAGGTCAGTACATATCATAGAGACCATGAACAAACATTACTGCTTTAAGTACAGACTCAGAGCCCTGACCAATCGATTATAAGGGACAGATCAGGTTACAATATGGTCAGGCAGATGACCTAAAAGCAAATGAGTCGCTGAGAAAGTTAATTATGATGATGTAATTTTCATTAAAATCGTTTGCCTACCTGATACCTGGCCACAGACCAGGATGCCTAAGGTGGCAGCGAAGCCAAAGGCAAAGTTAACAGTGAGGAACATGCCATGGGAACCGCCGCTCAACACCAGCTGGGCTACAGCACCACAGCCAAACATCTGAAGAAAAAGAGGAGAAGAACAAGTTTACACTAGTTGCCTAAAACTTCCTGTGTACAGACAACAAGTTACATAATGAATTATATGGTATCAATCAATGAATCAATCAAACTTTATTTTCATAGAACTTTTCAAACAGGTTTGTGCAGTTCAGAGTTCTTAACAAATAACTGATAAGCTAAACAGTGAGAGTGATTTTAAGTTAAGTTAAGTCAACATTACTTCTGAGAGGTCTGAGATGTAAACCCTGTTCAATGTTGCACCAATTGCACCAGTATCTCACTGCGGCATTAAAATACACATGAATACTGGTCATTTAATGCCTTGTCAGTCCATCAAGGTCAAGCCAAGGGATGAAATGAGGAAATGTGATCATTATCAGTGAAACCAGTGAAACAAAGAGCCATTAAATGAGCTCTACTCAGCATTAAATGAGTTCTATTGTTTTCCTAAAGGGAGTGCAGTATACTGTATTTGCAGAAAGGTCACTGTGTTGACTTTGTCTTTGAGAGTCACTGCTACTGCCCAGTTGATTTCTCTGGGAGAGGGAAAAATACAACTAAAGTTCAATTTCATTTTGAATGAGGGAAAACATCAGTTTTTTGGAGCAAAAGCGCAGGGAATGCAGAATGCACAGCACTGCCAAGCAGGTGCCATTCTGTGTAATTCTCTGGGTGTGTTTGTTAGCGTGCATCCTCTCTGTGTGGTAAAAGAAGTATGTGTGGTCTATGCTGAGGTTGCTGCTCCTAAAGCCTGCTGATGAGGATGCTTTTCAGTCAGACCCCACGACTCAGATGTTGAGGTTAGTTTGAGGGAACCACATTCGGAGGCACTGGCGCCTAAAGGGCGTTCATCATCACTGAGCTCAGTCTAAACTCTTTTCCTCCCCTGATGAGTCCAGCCAGCACTGGAAAAACACTACATATCTACCCTCGTGTTAGAATTTTGCCTAGCCATTAGACCTTGACATATGTCATATGAAAAAAAATGCAAAACCTAAGACTTTGCGCTTCTTCATGTCAGCAGCATCACATTGCACATTACCTCGCAAGTGCAATTTCCCTACTTGGATTTTGTTGCACAAGAAAAGTCTCATTTAAATCAGCACTTATCCTGGGAACTGTGATCATTCTCAAATCTTCACTCTGTTGAGTAATTTCAGCTGCTGTCGTTATGTTTGAAGGTTAACTCCACCCCAGCACTTCCCTAACCTACATTCAATTGCCTGATACTTGTACATCCATGCAGCTACTTGCAGCTTTCAGTACAATCAGGGGGGTTATTAAAAAAAAAAACCCTGCAGTCAGACTACTGAAATATACATTTGCCAACTGTTAAGGAGCTACAGACAGAAGAGAAAACAAAGACACACAAAAAAAATTGCTGGCTGGGAACCAAGTCTAAATCACTACCAGTATAATCTTTTCAAATTTTCAAAAATTCATGAAGAGCCTTGAAATCCCCTAAGGGTTACTATGAAGGTCAAAGCAGAGAAAAGTTGTTTGAAGTGGAAAATACTGTACATGTTTTGTGAATGGGTTGAAGGGTTAAAAAAACAGTTAGAGCGAGACAGCCAAATACATTGCCTGTATAGGGGGCAGCTTCAAAGTCACACCAGCCTGTGGCCAACCAGTTTAATCAGTGCTTGACATTTTTTCTTCTCTTCTTCAAAAGTATCCTGTGTAATGATCCTACCAAGTTGCGCTGAGTTAGTGGCACAGTGCCAAGAATGCCCAAATCCATAAAGACAAAGAGGTACACACGCCCATGTGCACACCTACACACACCCTCTTGCAAATTACATATCTCTCCAAGTCACTTTACAGTGACAGATTATTTACTCATTAGCGTTTTTGCTGTGTTTAATCTGTCATCAGTAGTAGCAGGTATTAATGGTCTTATCTGGGGGAAGAGGAAGGTGCCAAAGATATTCTGAGATAGATCTCTGTTATCTCTAATACAGGAAGCAAGATTATTTCAGGCATGTGCGTGATGTGACACCTATTGTTCTGTCAATGACGCTCCCAGTGCTGCCATTGCCATGTGTCACCCATTATAAGACTGCACCACACCTTTCAATGCTATTGGTAGTCTTAATAAAATGCTAATTTATCTGATCAGCAACAGCCATTGTTGTTGCTGTGTTATTTTCCACTGCATTGCTTGTTAATTTATAACTAGTCCACGTGTAATTTGGATTAAGCTTGTGCTCCATCAGATGGAAATATTTATGATGCTCAAAATGTTTTATATAAACTTATAATCAGATTTATGTAGCATGCCCTAACAGCTTCATATTTGGCTTTAATGCAGTGAGTCACTAAACTCAGCACACTCAGCTAAAGTGAGTGTTAAACCATTACAGGAGCCTCTAGGTTGCCCACTAAGCTGGGTTTTTATCCCTGTGTTTAAAGTAGAACACACATGTGAGATTTAGGTTCTGGTTTTATGACTGCATGTGTCAAAGCTGGAAGACAAAACACAATTAAGTTAAATGTCCCGTGAAACGCATCCGTCTGTGTTAGTGACAGATAACTTAAATACTTTCCGCTGTTTAACACCTGTGATGCTGAGGTTTTGTTTGGAACTGAATTAACATGTTTGTTCATATCTCATGCACACATACAAACACACCTACCCTACCTCCCTGTGAAGTGATGAAAATGAAAATGTCATGAGGTTTGGGATCCGGGATCCTGGATCCCAGCTCCAGGCAAATATTGCTGTGTGAATCGTAAATATGACTTTGACCACAGAACAGTCTAGCAACCTGATACTTGTTTGTTCTTCACTCATGTAGCTCAAGTAACACTTAACATGGAGAGCAGTCATTGCCTCTTCTCATACAAAAGGTGTCACTTCAGTCCCTTTGAAGTCGATATATGGCTTTTGAATTACATTTTATAATCATTCATCACGAATGATAGAATGCAAACACTGTCACATAGAGAGTAATTGATTATGTTGCAACAGCAAAGAAAAGTGACTAGTGAGGGTACTTGAGAAACACTCAGCTCAGTTATGATCAATACTTATATTCAAAGAATGAACTTTGTAACTTTTTCATTTAAGGCTTGGCAACTATTTCAGTGATGTGATGAAAGTTCCCTGCAAACACTTTCCCTCTCCATTTCTCTCTCTCTCTCTCTCTCTCTCTCTCTCTCTCTCTCACACACACACACACACACACACACACACACACACACACACACACACACACACACACACACACTTACCACAAGGATGAGGGTGCCAAGACACTCTGCCAACGCCTGTCGAAGCAGCAGATTACGGATCTGGAAGAACCGGGCAAGTTTGTTTAAATACACCTTCTGTCTGCCCATGTTTTCTTGCTGGAGGCTGATATGAGACTGTGAGAAGATGCACCAAGTACAGTAGGTGGATACGTTTTCCTGAGTGACTGTGAGGCCAGGAGGACCGGGTTCCTTTTATAAAGCCAAGATGGGCTTGGACTGGAGACTGATGCCAAGACATGGGCTTGGCCCCGCCCTCTGCACCACGCCTCCCTGCTTGTCACCGAGTGATTCACACTGTTGTTTGTTCACTGGTCCTCTCTGTCTTTCTGTCTACACACAAGCACACACGCGTGTGTTTGTGTGTCTGTCGCATGTCATGATTGAATATTGTATTCATTTATATACCGAGATGTTTAATTTCAATATTGGTGATTAGTTTCCTAATTGGTTTGTGATAAGGCAGTTTTTTTTTTACAGTAAGTGTGAGCAACATTCCCCTGCATCTGGAAATTGTATTTTCAACTTGTCCTTTTGATTTTGATTGCATGAAAGTAGAAATTAATTAGTAAAAATTCCATGCTTACTGGTAAAACTTTCTTTTTCTTTTTCAGCTGGTGTCTCTCTTAGATATATGGAAACGCATATACTGTACAGATAGACAGGAGAAATGCCTGCACTGTAACATCCGCTGAACAGTTAGTGTTGCCTGTATTCACCTTAATCCACCAAATTCTCAATGATTACAATGAACATTCACCAGAATTTAACCCTAAACCCAAGTATTGATTTTTTTAAAATTCTTTTTTAAAAGGGCACATATTCCCTTCCCTTCATACACATCCCAAGGTTTTGTTCCTCATAAGAGGAAGAATACACACTCTCACTCTCTCTCTCACACACACACTCACACACTGGCACACAAAAAATGTAATCAATACCTGCTTGCAGCTCTTACGGGTTCATTCCCACCCGTTCACACACATCCTTCTCTTTTCCCTTTCTGTCCCTCACCTCATTTTCACTGACCTGTTCTTTTGTCCCCTGTCTGAAACTTCATCACCACATATTATACCTTCTTTGTCTGATTTCAATAGAGGTGTGAGAACATTTCCACTTTTAAAAGCCCACAGCCATGCCTCTATCAGTAGGAATCAGTGCACCATTTCTTTGCTCTGTTTGGAGTACTTTCGCTTTGTTTGGGCTATTTCTATTTTACAGTGACCGCGGAGTACAGTATCAGCTTGGATCACCTTTACATTGGACTGCAAAACAATTCTGAGCTCATATCTGTCTGGTTTACTTCCTTTGCAGGTACTTATGAAATCACATTCCTGAGTCTATAGAAATGTATACGTTCTGAAAATATTCCACATTGCATGAATCTCAGTGCAAGCAGGAGCAAACAGCGGGTCAGCAAATTATATACGCGACGTGATGTTTCTTCATTGAGAAACCCTAAGGCGGTCTGAGTCATGACAGTCAAAGCACCAGCGTCAACCAACCGTATGCGTCATGAAAGTTGTGCAACTGTTGACAGGGAATTGTGTCAATGCAAATTTCACTTGTAAGATAGGCTTGTAAGATAGGCATGTAAGGAGATGACAGGCAATAAGAGATATGAAAGCACTGTCTTCCAAGGATCCTAACCAAGATTTGGGTAAAAACTTTGTATGTTATTCAAGTAAATACATTTAAGGTGAATATTGAATATTTTGTTGAATAATTGGTTGACACAATAAGCCAGAAATGTTCATTTCAGCCAATAAAAGTAATGGCTTAGTATGGCGGGTGTGATGACTGACCCACCTAGAGGTTCCTCCCACAGTCCAGTGGCTGCAGGTCATCTGGATTTCCCACATGTATGAATGTGAGTGCCAGGTAACTGACATCAGCCTGGACTGACTTGCTCTTGAGTAGTTTCTCTACCTTCTACCCACATGGACAGGTTTCAATGCCCCTGGTCAGTGAAGAGAGCAGGTTTGGAAATAATGCTTTACAAATATTTTTGGTCTAGTTGCTCTGGCTTGTTTTTACTTGTGGTGCTTCCTATTCTCAAGGCAAAATCTTAATCTTTCCAAAAACCTAAAATCTCTGCTTGTATTTGACCTGTAAACCTTGTATCCTCACCAGCCGGTTTCTACAGAGACAGATATAGCTGAGTTGTGTTTTTGTCTGTTTCAGTTGACTGCTTTGGGATTCCAGTAGGAATCCCATCAAGCAAGTCCAGGTAAGCTGCATATTTTGACCATATGGTTTTGAGCAACTTTTCCTGGAACAGTTTGCTGAGAAACAGGACAGTAAAATGGTAAAGGAAAAAAAAACATTAGGGAAAGTTGCTAACCCAACCAAAACTGAATCTGTTCAAATTCTTTAAAAAACACGATTTAACAAATAAGCTTCACTGTTTGATGATAGATACATTTTGTTGTGATGCCTTTTTTTTTTTTTCAAAACTCCTCAGGTCCTGAGGGAATGGCACAGATCTCAGTTTTTAATGTGTGTGATTGATGGCCATGTGCAGGCTGCCATGTGTCTACCAGATGTGTTGGTCTGCAGTAGGAGTGCCAGTGTGGCAGTTGTTTTCCATCAGGTGCTGAAAGTAAGGGCAGGTGCAGACAGATGAAGAAAAATTGATATCAGACAGCATAAGCTAACCCTCGGCCTCTGGCCAGAGACAAAGAAACTAAATTATTAATACAATGGACTTCTAAAACTACAGAAGGGAATTGTTTACAATCTCTCTTTTTCTCTTTCACGAGCTGTGAAGATAATGTAAAAATGCAATGAAGTAATGTTTTTGCTATTTCAGCCACTTTTATACTTGAAGAAATATCATGGTCCTTCTACTGTGTTCTTTTAAACATTTCCTAATGGCTGGCTGGATGTGTGTGGTTTGTAATAGTGCAATAAGGCTTATTTGACGATTGCATGTGTGGTCTGGCAAAAAAAGCCAGATGATGTAAGTCCGCAGTGTGAACTGTGTGAAAGAGAATTTGACAGTCATGTCAGATCATGAAATCAGTGAGTAAGACGCAACAAGGGCTCCACACTATTTTATTGTTGTGTATTCAGTGGTACTGTTACGAACCAAGTCAGGCTTCCACGTAATTTTAACTTCTGGTAATTGTTTGGTGAATCACTGAGGGGTGTCCACAAAGACACAAATCATCATGCTGTCAGTCTCAAATGCATTTCCTCTTAAATCTGTGATTATGGTTGGTTGGAGAAAGAATGCTCTTCTCTGTCAACAGCTGCTGATATGCAAACACATACATACTGGATGGTAATCAACAATCTTTATAAGCAGTAGTTATATATACGGTGCGAGCAGTTCGTCATCAACCAGCACGTCATTATTGGCGTGACTGACAACTGAAAAGAAAGGACATGTAATTGTGAACCCGTTTACCCTTTTTTGTTGCCTCAGACTCAATATTATTGGTAACAAACTGCTTTTAAAAAATGTTCACTGGGGAAATCTGACATTTCTAACTATCTTTTTGTGACAAGCACTACACCACTCTTCAACTAAATTCTATACTTGCACTGATCACAACCCACGCTGCCCCATACAACTCAGATTTGATTGCCCTTTTTGTAACCTGTGGAGGCTGTACAGCTGAAATCTTAGACGAACCTTGAGCACGAGACGGAGAGATTGTCACGCAACAAGTGACCTCACTGTACACCTTTCAGATACTATCCAATTGTAATCTGGATCACAGATTATAACAGAGGCTATACTCTGCATTCTGCATGTACATACACGCTTACTTACTTTGCATTTAGACATTGAAGAACTGGTGTCCACTGATTATAACTGAGGTTGTGAAGGACCAACGAGTTCAAACATAACCTGGAGGAAGAAAATTCACAATTAAATTACTCACTATGGTTCCTGGTAAACCCGGTGAGTGTATGAATTCTCTGGAGCTGTGTGGGCCCAGAAATGTTCAGACGATGTTTCAGCGCAGCAAACAAGGAAGAAACCTTTTGCATTTATAGTGATGGGATAAGGAACATTCCTTGTGTGAAAATAAGTTAACCAATCATGATGACTTAGCTATTACACTGGAGTATGCAACTAACCAAAAGAAACGTAATAGCTACAATAAAATAAAATAAAAAATCAACATTTGCTGTTCTGTATGTTATGTACAGTATATTTCAGTATTTTTGTCATAAAAGGAAAGTAAATGTGTTGTTCTGAAAATATGAGTTGCAACCTTCATGTACAGCTGGTACATTATATTCTTGATTTACTTAATTCATCAATTATCAATATCAGCGATTCATTTAGCCTCTCCTATCAGTAAAACTTTTCATTTCAGCTCTGTTTTGATTTGTAAATGTGCATTAATGATAGACTGTACAGCAGGCAGGAAAATCAAAAGAGTAGATGTGCATTTATTGGACATGATACAGCTTAACTAAAAATATATCACTGGTCTACAACATTGACAGTTTTAACACAATAATGTTAACAGGATGTCCAAAAATTAATTCATGTTTCTCTTGCTCTGTTTCTGCAAAAACTATGAAAATATATCAAATAAACTGAATGTATCTGGTCAAAGTGATGCAAGTGTGTGTATGCATGTACATCTGAGTCGTCTAAAATGACCATTTTTCAGGCCTGGCTTCCACTGATTTGACCAAACCCTCCCCCATGATCCGGAAGTCCTCCAGTATCGCTTCAACATTAGGAAGAGTATTTACTTCCTCTCCAGTCACCTCCACGCTCCGAGCAGACACCTGTGACGTCTGTGGTGTGTGATGACAAAGAGAATTAAGACATAAGGTTAGTCTGATAGATGCTGACTAACCTGAGCAGGACTGAGGTGCATCAAAAAAGCTGAAGATACACCCAGCTGGTAGCACAACCAATCAATGTTACCTTAAAAGGCATGGAGATGAAGGCCTTCGGTTTCCATAAAACTGCGATCACTGTTCCACCGTAGGGATCACAGAAGAAGAGAGCAAGGTCTCCGAACGCATCCTGAAAGCAAAATCAGGTTAAGTGATAATATAGAAGATGGAACAAGTTGACAAAAATTTTGCTGCAGCAGCAAAGAGCAAAGCAGATCAGCAATGGAGAAAAGAACAATCGGTATCACACCCAGGTCAAATGAAACTGCAGGACATGTGGCTACAGACTGGCAAGTTTAAACAGGAATTATGTTACTACATAGTGGAAGAAAGAGTGAGTGTAGCCTCACAATAGGTTCTTTAAAAAAATCCACAATCGATGATCGATGCATCCCACACAGAGGCTACAGCACTTTCACAGGGGCTCCAACACAGGGATTAAATGTGACAGGTCTGTTGTACTGATACTGGTGCTCCACGTTTGTGTTTGCTCTGTAAGTGCATGTGAAGATATTGCTCCCTGCGGTTGGGCGTGTAAAGTCTGAACTGAAACTTGACAGGCAGTTAAAAAGATACTAATTGTCCATCATCAGCAGTAAAACCTGGAATAAAAAAAAAATTCACACCTCCTAATTTCAAAAACAGGTTAAGTAGACATTTAAATCCTCTGCAGGCCATAACGTCTGTTTGAATAGCTCAGTTCAATCATCAAATTGTGACCCATCATTACTGGCTAGATGTAGACTTGTTCATTCAGTTCATGTAATGTATTAGCTGCTCATTTCATCGCATTAACAGGAGATTTAGAGTAAGAAACGGCAGAGACGCAGCAAGAAAGAAAGAGGGGAAGACAAGGAGATCTTACATTCTTGCCAAGTTTACTCAATAACAACTCAAGACTCTGAGAAGCTCTGAGAAACATCTTGAAATATTTGAGTCATGTGCATGAGAGTGTATGGAGATAAACAACGTTAATCTGTATTTGGGTGCGGGAATTTTTCTCTTTTCTGCAATTCCTTTGTTTATTGCCAGTAAGTTAGTGGATGTCATAACCCAGCTGTGACTTGCATGAATAATCCCTGTCCCACTTTTCCCGCTCGCGTCCCATGTCAACAAGGTGTTATTAAAACCACACCTTCCCCGTTACATGGAGTGTATCACCATCAGATTAGACTCACTCTGAGCTCAGCCAAATAGAGGGACACCGGGTTGTAGTCGATGACAGGCAGGGCCCCTCCGGACGGGGCCACGGCGCCAGCTGCGGCTCCTCTGCCGAAGTTGACAGGGGGAGGGTCGACCGCTTGGCCAAGAAGGGGAACCTGCTTGGGGTTCAGGTGAATCAGCACGTCGTAGACATCCAGGGGAGGGCGCATGACCACCTACACAAAGGAAGAGATGTGAATCACAATGCTGATATGTTCACTCAGAAGAGGAGTAATAAGTAAGTGAATTAGAGCTTTCAGGAGGCTGGAACCAACCCGGACATCTTGTATCTGGCTGCCGTCCATCAGCTGATGTTCCAGTACTTTAAGACTCTCTGCAGCCAGCGTCACCACACGCTGCAGCATCTGAACATACAAACAAAAATCTGGTCATTCTAGAGTGTCATAAAGGTCATTGTTGTGGTTGTACAGCCACACTGGAGTACAATCTCCCACAGCACATAAAACACCAACAACAACAACAACTGCAGGCATGAAAAGGCACTAAAAATAAGAGTATTACAAGGAGGCTCTAAATGCATTTGTTTCAACTAGTCTGATGTGTACCTCAGTGTAAAAAGCCACTGAGGCAGAACAGTGGGATCCAAAAATCTAAGACATCTGTCTCAGACTTTTGGATTATGTGTTCATTCAACCAGCAAATACAATAGTTGTTTTGTATTCTAACTATTAGACTGATTGACCAAATTACAAACCATCATCACTCATCAGGAAACAGTTTTATTCACAATAGCTTGAGATGATTATATGTACACTGCTTATTTTTTTTGCATCAAGAAGTTCCAACATTCATTCAGATTTACACTTCATCACAATCTGCTCTCTAGTGGTCACTTGGAGGAATTGAGGAGGAGGAACACTTGTTAGATTATTCACTCTTTCCGTCTGCTCCTGTTGGTTTTGAAACACATTTTCATTTTTAGAGAGTGTGTGAATATTGGAATGTGAATTCTACACATATGATATATGTAACTTCAGCAACCAGATTAAGTAAAATGGAAATACTGCTAAGCATTGTAATTAGGCGTGGTGAATTTAAGGCCAAGGTGACGTCAGAGAAGACAAAGTTCCTGCTCTCCACCACCGTTATAAAAAGAGGATGCTGGGAGAGTCTCAGTGTTAACGTTGCTCTTGGAGGAGGTGAGGTGGGCAAGTGCAGGAAGCCTATCTAGGTCATTGACGCACCATGGGAAGCTGGTGTGCGAACCTTTTCTGTACACTACTGTGTGCTACTGGACTCTTTTACAGCTACGGTCATATCCAAACAGCGGAATACAACACAAAACATTTACCTTATTTCACTACGACAGAGGACAACAATGAAAAGCGACTGGTGAGCTATACCTGCTGGTCTCCAAAAACATAAGCAGTGCTTTCAAAGAGTTAGCTTAGAAAGGCTGCTGATGTAATTACTGACGTAAACATGATTTTCTCATGAGACTTTTTAACGTTTTCTTTTTAAAAATTCACTACATCTCTGCATTTCCAGATCAATGACTTACATGAAGTTTTGGAGAGACTTCAGAACAACCAATTTCCAGCTCTGAGAAAAAAGCATGGCTTTCTGCCAGTGGTATGTAAATGCAATAATCTGTCCATGTGGAATTATCTGAAAATTATTTCACAGCTTAACATTCATTGCATGGAAACATAATCAGTTAGACAATATTTTATTTTCAAATGAATTTTTCTTTCACTCACAGTAAATTGGTGATTATAAATATTTTTCAGTGTGATCCAGGAGAACTGTGTGCACTAAGGAAAGGCGCCAGGATCGGGAAACTGTGTGACTGCTCTCTGCCAAGAACTTGCAACTCTTTTCTACACCGTTGTTTGTGATTCTCTTTATATGTTTAGAAAGTTGGAAAAAAGTCTAAATAACTTATAAGCTTGTGACCTCAAGATTCCCTTTTATGTTTTCCGATTTACTGGTGTATCATAATGTTTGATTGTTTTTAAAGGTTGTGCTAATCTATTAAATGTGTAGCTGTGTTTATTGTGCACTTGTATTTGTGTGTCCACTGACCTGTACATTAGGCGCTCGCTTGGTCCACAAAGATGCTGTTTTGTCTTTAGGTGTAGCTATAAACATGACAGGAAGAGACTCCCTGCTGGCCATGAAGTCATTCTTGGTTTGTGTGTAGTCGGCAGCTACACGTGACAGAGAAGAGAGCAACAATCAAACAGGGGTTTGAAAAAGCGAAACATACGAGCAGGATGTTAAAAGTATGTCGGGGATGTCAGTAGAAAGAGGTCAGGAGGGCTTTGTTTGTGTGACACAGAAGGAAAAGGCCGGGGTGTGCGGGAGTGCTTGCCTGTGAGCTGGTTGTTGAGGTTGACGATCAATGGGTTGTTCCTCCAGTCAAAGGAGGAGAGCAGATGAAGGAAGCGAAGGAAGCCCACCTGAGGAGATCTGAGCAATACAAAAAAAGTCACTCACATGACCTACTTGAAGGAACAAAGGGATGTAAACAAGACAGATATCTGACTACAAAATTTCACTGTGATGAAATGGCCAGATTAACAGGCCTTTTGAGTGGTAGTTACCCAGGAGGAGTGAAGGGTGCAGGCTGCAGGAAAAGCGACGCCACCAGCAGGTCTGCGGCGTCTTCTGAAATGTCGTCACTGAAGAGCTGAGCTCCCAGCCAGCGTTTGGCCAGACGACACACTGCCCCAAAACATGGGTGCTCCTGCTGAAGCCTGCAAACATGATGGGATGCATAAGGTGGGGCAAAAAAAAAAATCATAGAAAACCATAATTGTAGGAAAAGCAAAAAAAAAGAAAAAGAGAGAAAATAGTGGCACAAAGGAAAGAAAGTAGGTCAAACATTAAAGAAAGCATAAACGTTACCAAAAAACTGTCCTTATTACTTCTAATATCAATGCAGTAGTGTTCAAAAGCAAACAATTAAGAAATCTAACGCCGGGGACATACCGCAACGAAAATTGCGCTTGAGCCGGAGCCCTGCTGTTCACACCAGACGCGCATTTCTCCACGCCGGTCGACAAGCGCTTCTGCCCCTCAGCTGTGTGTGTTCATCTCTCTCACTCTCGGTTTAGATAAATAAACACAAATAGATTTTGAAAATTGTTTTAACTTTGAAAATTGACCAGATTCTCTCGTGTTTCTTTGTTTGACTTCCTGCCTGGCTCGACGCAATCGCTCACAGCTCGCACAAAAAATAGACCAGACGCCGAAACAATCGCTGCAGGGCGCGAGTTGGCTGCAGAGGTGCACGCCATGGCGCGTCTGGTGTGAAGGACACAATCTGTTAACATGGGCGTTGAAAGGAAACTGGCTCCGCTTCTCGGCGCTTTGCAGCTATTTGCGGTCCTTCCGCGTCCGGTGTGTCCCCAGCGTAAAACAGGGCTGTCTCACTGGTATAATTTGTGGCCATTATAATTTTACCCATGTAGTGTACTGGTGAGCAGAGGCTTGTGAATAGTCGCCATCTCCAGAGCCTGTGCCTCCTCATTGTCCCTTACAACCAGCAGGCCCTCTGCATTCACACTCTCCCTCAGCACCTGAGGCTCCCGATGATATGCCACCTGAATGCGGAACACCAAGCCGTCCTGGGTACAAAAACATAGGGAGAATTAAGTTAAAGTTCATGGACAAGTGTGGGACATGTAGACAAACAAACACTCAAAAAATACCTTCCAGACATCCAGGTGTGTGGGGCAGGGCTTGCACGGATAATTATGGTGTTTCTTGAGCAACTCCCCCAAGCTGATGTGGAAGGCAGTTCGGATATGTCGGATGGCAAGGCGGTCGTGAGGCCACTTTCCACTCCCCTCCATGTGACAGATCACTGCAAAAATAAAAGGTTAGTGATACGTAGCTGTATAAATATGTACAGCTAAATCTCAAGGTTAGGCAGCTGTATTTTTCCAGCATTGAAGACATTCAGACAGTCAGTTATTATGTAATTTTGCCTGGTGCCATCCTATGTAGTGGAAAATAAATTACAGGGAGCACACATGAAGCCCCACCCCAAAGAAAAAAGAAAATAAGTCATGTTACAGTATGTTTCAGTGAGAGGGAAAATTCATAGTAATACATGGTCTACAACAGAGTGTAAAAGTTATGCAATAATTCCACATGCTATGATGTAGTTTTGAACACTAAATATTAAAGAACAATTTCTTCATTAGTAGCTGGTGGAGGAAACACTTACCTTTGATAGGGGTGATATAAGCAGGACATGGTTTGCCCTCCTTTGGCACCAAGGATCTGGATGTTTTTTCTCTCTCAAAGAAGGAGTAGTCCAGCTTCTGTGGCACAGGGGGAAAGACCTGCACAGCACAGATTCAATGTTAAAACACTCACAAAACCAAATTCAAAATTCTCCAGTTGCAATGCAGCTGTCAATAACAGCTGCACTGAAGAAGGGTTTAAAGAGGAACTATGCAAGATTTTTACATTAGCTATGCTACATTTTTCACCTCAATTAAACAGCTTTGGAGTAATTGTGATAGTTAAATACAAGACTTGTAACTTGTAACAGGGAGAATGGAGGATCTCTGCCTTCCACCTAACACCTCTTGGCCAAAAACCAACCTTGCAATATCAGTAGGGATGTCCCGATCCGATCACGTGAACGGAAATCGGGGTCGATCACGTGGTTTCAGACTCGATCGGAATCGGACGTTACATCCCGATCAGGAATCGGATATATTACATATCTACATGTCAGGGTTTTCCTATCTGTCTAAAGCGAAGACGGGCCGCATGGGGGGCGTTCAGATGTATCATCTTTTGCACTCTCAAACACATTACTTTTACTGTAGACGTTCGTCATGTGCGCTCATTACCCAAAGCGACGCGCATTCGGTGCAGCGTGCTTGTGTTTTGTGCATGGTCTGTGGCGCACAGCTCCACGGTGTGTGTGTGTGGCTGCGTCGTCGCGGACAAGTAACGATATGAAATGACGGCGCTTGCAAGAGTGTGAGAGACGATCGTGTCACCGTGTCAGCTCACTGTTTGTTTGTGTGCGTGTGGCTGTGTTGTTTCACTGCTGACTTCCAAGCAGCTTGTTGTTGATGTTTGAGCGCTACACACACCTGCAGCAACAACAGTCACTGCAGCTTCTACTGAGAACGAGTCCGACGTAACGCACGTGAGACCGACACACGGACCGACCGCGCAGATGTCTTAAACTTCTCATACTGTTGAATAAAAAACTACCGTTGTGTTGCGTGATGGCAGATACAGAACCAGGTATTTATTTAAAGTTAGAGAGGGAGAAGGAACAAGGTGAGCTGGGTGAGGGAGGGAGGGAGGGAGGGAGGGAGGGAGGGAGGGAGAAGGAGCGGAGTGAGTGAGGGAGGGAGAAGGAGCGAGGTGAGGGGGGGGGGGCAGAAAGGCAGGAGAGGGTGGGATCAGGGGAGAGAGGCTGGTGATTGAGAAAGACATGATAAGCTATTTTATTTTTGACCAAATGTTCTTGTTGTTGACTTATGGATAACGGCATTAATATTATACTGTGGAGCTACTGTGCTAATATACATTGAGAGTTTACAATACTGCAATAAATGTCATGGGCTTGTTATTGAGGTAGAGTATTATTGTGAGATTGTGATATTGTTACATCCCTAGTAGATCACAAAGAACAGAAAAATAGTGGGATGATACAGTTGATCTACATTAAAAACTTTACTGCATTGCCAAAGTATCGGATCGGGACTCGGTATCGGCAGATACTCAAAATCAAATGACTCGGACTCGGACTCGGGGGCAAAAAAATGTGATCGGGACATCCCTAAATATCAGTGCCTCTGACCCGGTGTCCCAGCTCTTGTCCCGTAATCTCTTTTTTATGACAGATAGGACTTCACAAATATACACATCATAATGCGTACATGATAAATAACGTTATCCACCGCTCCATGGATTGCTTTCTCGTCGGCTTTGTTAAAAACAAATGCATATGGCCAGGAGGAGGGTTGGCAAAACAGCTAAAAAAGCACCCAGACTTGCATAGTTCCCTTTTAAGATAATGCAAAGTTGCTAGTGCTACTTACTAGCTCTAAAGGCGCGTTCACACCGGACCTTTTATTTAGTGTTTTTTTTTACCTGTGTGTATCTGAGGGCAGTGTGGGCCCCTTGCACTGCTGTGATGGAGAGAGGCAGACCCTCCAGCCTCCACAGTTTTCTGCTCAGGTCATCATAAGACTGAACCACCAGTAAACTCTCCTCTTCTCCAGTACTGGACACCTGAAGAACACATCACACATGAATACAAATACGTGCACCTACACTCTCACAAAGCAACACTGATATGGGTCCTGTGCTGGTCCACACCACAAACACACTCACACAAGAACTTCACATACAGGCGAAATAAATAAATAACAATAATTAAAAGCTTGGGTGCAGTGTGGAGCAGTGGGTAGAGCAAGTGCCCCATATGCAGAGGCTACAGTCCTCACTGCAGTCTCAACTGTACAGTCAAATGAAGGCATAAAAAGCCTAAACTTACTTTATAAAAAAAAGGAAAAATAATTAAAAGCTATATTCAAATTGCAATGCAAACACACCAACCAAAATGTTTTAGAGGAAAATACATTTAACAAGCAGTGTAGGGTTTCCATAACAAAAAAAAACATTTACATCAGCAAACAAAACCAATAAATTCAATTTGATTTCAATTAATTTTGTTGGCAATATTTGGATATTGATCCATTAATTATATGGTTAATAACAACAACAACAACAACAACAACAACAACAAAAGAAAGGCGATTTACCTCACTTCCCGTTTTGATGACGTCATCTACCATCGCCCCCACATACCGTATGCAGGACTCGGGGATGTCTGCATGCCTGTTGGAAATAAGTATATTATCGTCAGATTAAAACGAGGCTTCAACACAGTCATCCCTACACTCACCTCACCATTATTTCCCAGCAGGGCACATACGGAAGAGAAAAGGGTGATAGTTGTACTTTATTTATTTTTTAATAACCCCCAAATCCCCATTCTTGCGATGCCAGTAAGTGCTAGCATTAGCTAAGTTGCTATCGTTAAAAAGGGAAAAAGACACTGGACTTTAGACCTTTGCTGCGCGGGGCATGAAGCGCACGGGCAGAAGACGCAGCTCTGTGTGGGACTGCTTCGAACAAGTGGGGAACTTAGTCCGCTGTATGAAATGCGACGCCAAGCTCAAGTACTGCGGCGGAGCCACCAGCTCCATGATCAACCACATGAATAGGTACCATCCGTCCGGGGCGCCGCTGGAGGAGGACGAGAAGCCGGTGATCTGCGCCGTGCAGTGCGTCGAGGAGGAGAGCGCCGCCAGCTCGGACATCATGCAGGTTGCCGTCATGTCGCCCAACGTGAACACGAACAACAACACTTCCCCGCCTGAGCGCGGCGACTACGGAGAGAGGAAGCGCCTGAAGCGGAGCTCTGTGTGGGACATTTTCATCAAAGTGGACGACGAGGTCCACTGCACCGTATGCGACACGAAGCTGAAGTACAGGAGCAGCACCACCAGCATGATGTACCACATCAAAAACAAGCACGCGGACACGATGCCCAATGATGGGGTGGCGCTGGCAACGCACGCGGAGGTGACCGAGCTCATCTCCAGAATGATAGAGAAGGACATGCTTCCCATCAGCGTGGTCAATGGCGATGGGTTTCGTGAACTACTTGCATACACAGTGCATAATTATAAAATGCCATCTGCCGGTGATATCACACGCCTGATTGAAGGCCACTTCCATGAGAAGGTGGAGGAGCTTGTGTTGCAACTAGGTAGAGTGGAGAAAGTGGCTCTGACGGCTGACTTCTGGACAGCCATGCCATTTCAGAGGTACATTACCGTTTCCTGCTCGTTTATTACTGAAGACTGGCAGGGGAGGTCAGCTGTGCTGCACACACACAAACTCCCATCAGACAGCCACTCCAGCACCAACAGCATCACGGAGAAGCTTCTCAACACCGTGCAGACCTGGGCTATCGGTAGCAAAGTGACTGCGTGCGTTCATAATAACACACAGGACGTCTTGGCAGCCCAAGCGTGTGCCCGTGTCACCTGGGACTACGCCACCTGCTTTGGCACCACGCTGCAGCAGGCGGTCAGCGACGGTCTGAGTGAGGATCTGGTCCGCATCATCGCTGCTGCTGGAAGACTGGTCAAGCACTTCAGCCACAGCTTGTTGGCGAGCGAGGCCTTGGAGCAGAAGCAGGTTCAGATGTGCCTGCCGCAGCACAAGCTCATCCAGTCGAGCAAAGCCAGGTGGGACACGATCTGTGAAATGTTTGAGCGGCTGCTGGAGCAGCGGTGGGCCATCAAAGCCGTGCTCTCTGATCGCTCCATCACCAGCAGGCAGGAGGCCCAGACCCTCGAGATGGAGGACGATTGCTGGCAAATAATTGAGAATTTCACACCGGTGCTGGCGACACTGAAATGGGCGACAACAGTCATATCTGCTGAAACAGAGGTGTCCATTTCAAACATCTACCCAATCACATTCAGCCTCATTCAGACTCATCTTGTGCCAAGAGAGAATGATGTTGAACAAGTGTCAGAGTTCAAGCTGAAAGTGCAGACGTCACTTAGAAATCACATGGAGGTAGGCATAAACCAATGTCAAATATCATTTTGTGTTTCAGGTACCAGTCGAATATTATCAGAATAAGCACTGCATATGAATGTCTAATTACTGTTATTTCATTTCACTGTTCACAGGTTGATGCCAACGACCTAGCATCCAAACCAGCTTTGATCGCGTCTATGCTGGACCCTCGTCACAAACATCTCAGCTTCCTGACGCCAACAGGGAGGCTGGCCGCCAAGGTTAAACTGCACGAGCTGGTTTCAAAGTTAGATGTGATAACTACCACCGCGAGCACGAAGGATGAGCAGCAGGAGACCCCGGTCACACCTGACATTAGCCAGGTGGCCATGCCCTCACAGTTGAGAAGTGACACCAAAAACACCATGATGCTGCTCCTGGGAGACAACTACAGCTCCTCTTACGCTACAGACTCTGAGGCTCAGGTAGATTACTACTTGAGAGACATTGCTCCCTCACTGGACATAAACCCTCTCGACTGGTGGAGGGTAAATGGGCCAAGATTCCCCAAACTGGCCACTCTGGCCAGACACTATTTGTGTGTACCTGGTGTATCACTTCCGTCTTTATTGTCCGAGGCTGGACAAGCGTTTGCAACGATGCGTACAAGACTGAGCCCAGAGCATGTTAACATGATGATCTTTGTAAACAGAAATGTGTGACAGAAATAACCAAGCATGATGGAGATCTATACTGACTTCAGATACAAAAAATATTATTGGGAATGAGGAGAAAGAAACAACAGATGAAAAGAGTCAGGGAGGACTGGCAGCGCTATAATGTCAGCAGTGACCTTCCCCATTGTTAATATGATGTATTTGCTGGTGCTACTAATCTTGTGAATCTAAAATTCAACTCGAAGTTAGAAATTTCTCCTACTACAGTTGCCGTCAGCTGAGCTGCGGTCAAACATAAATTCTTCATCGACACCTTACTCACAACATCTCACTTGACTTGATGACTTACACCTCTGGCTTGAAACAACCTCTGGCTGTGATCTAGTGAAAACTTCATGCCAGCAATATCTGAGTTAACGCCTGCCAAATAGAAATTCTTGGCATTCAACATAAATCATCCGGCATGCCATGTAAGCTGCTAACAGTGTATCATGCATCATGTGCTGTCATCTGTACACTTAATTTACCAGTATTATGTTTTGTACACCTTGCATATTGAGTAGATATATTCTACAGTAGTCGTACTAATTAGGATAAAAACCATCAAGAAAAAAAGAAGAAAAGATTGACTGATTTATTCCTATATTACCTAAATATTTGTATTACCAGTGCAGCTAGAAACTTGCTGACCAAACTAACCACTGTATAACCACCAGTATTAATGTGATGTCTTGTTGTGTCTGTCTCTCAGTGTGGTGTGCCAAGATAAAAGAAATACAAATACATACAGCTGGAGCAGGTGTGTGATGATCTGTTTGGAGACCAGACGTTTTTGCCACATGCTCTTTCCATCCCACAGGACAGCCTCGGTGATGGCGCCGTCCTGGAAGCGTCGCAGCTCGGAGCGAGAACCCCACAGCTCACGAAACTCAGCTGCCTAGCAGGGGAACAACACTGATGTTAGTGAGGAATTACCGCTGCACCAGCACGGTTACAAATGAAATCACATGACAACAAAATGTGCAAAAGTGCAAACTCCAGCCACATTCAGTATTACATTGTGAGAAATATTTACAAAACATACAAGCGGTCAAAAACTCAAAGTACGGCCGGCAGATTTTTCTCTATATGAGGAAAAAATATTTTAAACCCGAGTCAACATAAAAATCACCATGGGTTTGACCTACAAGGTATTTTACCTGTGAATGTGGTTGAAACCCGTGGAGGCCTTGCATGCACGTTTTCCCACATCCACACACAGAAAAGACAGATGTGTGACATTACCTTGGGGCTGTCTGCAGGTGGGCCCCTTTCCAGGACAGAGGCTGCCTGCTCTGGCTTTAAGAGCAAACCGAAGGAAAGAGGAGGCTGAGCTTTGTGTTTCGGGGCTTCACTGTCCACAGACCACTGTGATGAAACAAAAACAAAAGTGATGTGAATGTTGTTAATCTAGACTTTGGTAATAGGAGCTCAGACTAAAAGAAAAAAAAAAAAAGAGTGTGCAAATTATGCCAGTTGAGTTAACAAGGCACTGAGATAAACATATCCCTTAAATATCAACCTCTGGATCAGGAGAGAGGGAGTGGGTCAGGAGCTGAATCCTCTGGCCAAGTCCTTGCTGAAGCAGTGACAGAAGAAAGGGCAGCGCAGTGTGGACATAATTCCCACTGTGGTCCATCAACTCACTGAGGAGATTCATTTTCTTACAGCTGGCCTGAAGCTTTACCAGCTCACATAATCTGAGTGGGAGATGAAAAGCACAGAACAGGCTGTGAAAATAATTCAAGGAAATCTAAATCTTGCACTGACAGCTTGTGGTGGGTTTTCATCTTAAAAACAAAACAAAATCTAAGCTGCTTGTATGCAGTTCCAAAGTTAGTATACATCACATAACCACAAAGTTAGTTATCATACATACTGGAATACGTGGTCACTTGTCCTTATCATGGGTTTGGGCGTCATGAGGAGGCTGTAGAAACCATCCACTGTCGGGTTGTCCCAGAACTGCATCGACACGGATGCCTCATGCTGCAGCTGAGAACAATTTGATAATTGTCAAAACCCAATGTTTAATCTCACCAAAGAAAAATTATCATCTTTGAACACACACACACACAAAGTATTTACCTGTTTGTAGGTGCAAGAAGTCATGTCGGCACACATGTTGAGATGCCCTGAGGGGTCAACAAACACCACCTGGAAAGCATTGTGGAACTCTGCAAGAGATGGCTGCAAGGAAGAGATAAAAAAAAAGTAAGGCCACTCAGACAATAATGGTTAATTCTGGAAATAAACAAAAGTGTAAGTAAACTTAATTCCCAGGTTTATGGTTTAAAATGAGCTAGAGTACTCACAGCTGTAGAGTCTGGATCTTTGGCTAGGCTAATCCCATTCACTGTTAGGTCGGTAGAGGCTGTGGGTTAGAAAGAAAAGCAAGCAAGTTACTGTGAGTAAAACCACTGTGAATCTTATTGTGTGTCACATGTTATTTACAGAAAAAAACTGCAGATTAATGGTTTGTAGATTTTCTTACCAAGGAAGTTCAAGCTATTTCGAAGCAGCTGATAGGCTGTCATGGTGTTACTGATTCTGTGTGTGGTCAGCAAATAGGCCAACAGCATTGAAGCCAGGAAACCATTAAAACACCCAGTGCCCTTTAAGACAGGAGAGAGCAATACAGAGGAGAGGGGAGATTAACAGTCGGAAAAACGAAGGACATAAGCTCTGTGCAGTGAGTAAAAGAACCACTGTACGCGTCCTACCTGGTCAAGCTCTCTTTGACGAAGCCAGACTTTGAGTAAAGCCACCCCATCAGCAAAAGCTGAGCATTGGGAGCTGACAGCAGAGAGAAACTGAAGGTGAGCCCTGGGTAGTAGGTCCCCCAGAACAGAGCTATTGTAATGTGGAGTGGGAGGTTCACTGCTCTCTGTAAGAAACAAGAAATGAAATTGGCCATGATGACAAGTGACATTTTAAGTGTGCTGTTGTATGTATGTGCATTGGCATTGTTTGAGAGAGAGTGATCAAAGGGTGAGAGGTACATTTTAACTAGCCTTACCAGACTGTGAAGTCTCCAATCCAGTGTACCACCCTGTCCGGATATTATTCCTCTGAGGGTGGAAACGACTGGGCCTGAAGAATCCAGGAGGTGGACACACATGAACGCGCAGGGTGAAGCTGGAAGTGTCTAGATGAGACATGAAATAATTATAACCCAGTAAGTAGCTGCCGTTTAATATTCACATGCAAAGAACATGATCCACTGCTGGAATCCACACAATGCTTGATACCTGGAGGGGTCAGCAGCAGAACAGGTCGGAGTCGATTCCCATGGAGACAGGAATAGCGCATGGTCCCAATGTCAGAGGAGGAAGTCAGATGCTGGGCTAGGCCTGCCAGGTAAAGAGCTCTTTTTCTTGGATACCTCTGGTTCACCACATCCTTTGGGTGGAGGACATCCTAATAACAGAAACACACCAGTGTTTCTTAGAATCCAATGTCTACAATATATTGCACTGCATTGCTGTCAAGTATATATAGTATATAGTTAAAATAAGAACCCAAAGAACCAGGCGACTTACAGCTGGGATGGTGACAGCCAGGTCTACCATGACGCGTGGTTTGGTGCAGGTACCCAGGGGGAAGCTACCGATCAGATCGACAGAAGCGGGAGGTGCCATGTGGAACTTGCCTTTTGTTGTTTTGGGCACCAGGAGGAAAGGGATCTTCACTGCGCTCGACAGCCAGGACAGGTCACTTACCTGATAAATACAAAGACGTGATTAACAGGTCTGTTATGACTTTGGGGAGATCTGATCGAGTCAGTTACAAAGCTTTAAAGTTCTACAAACCTCCACTTCTGGTGAATCTGGCACAGCCTGGAGCAGCTTGGTGACAGTTTGGATGAAGGAATTGATTTGCTGTTTCCTGTGCTCACTCAGGGTGACCTCTTTCAGCAGCTCCTCCATCTGATGCACAGAAAATGTACTTGGAGTGAATGACAGCTCATTGTTTACATGAGAACACCGGCTTGATTTAAGACATAAATTCAGTCTGACAAATCATGTCCCCGATTATGTTTCTTTCTATGTTCCCTGGGAGGACTGACCTGCATTTTGAGCAGGCTGCAATGAAACAGGCTTTCGGCCTCTTTGAGCTGGTTTAGCTCCTCGACAGTAGGAGCTCTGTACAGATCATTCCTTGACATCTTCACGGGCCGACAGACCAGCTCCCCATCCCCGGCTTCATCAATTTTGCTCCTTTTGGCCTGAACAGGAACGTCACCGTCCTCCTCCTCATGAGATGAATCTGATGAAATCATCTGTGAAAAAACAAACAACCCAACATGCTTGAGTCAACGTTAAACATGTGGCAATTGTATGTGGAACCAGTACAGTGAGGATATGAAAACTGGGGTTACTATTTTCGAATAAGCGTCAACCATGGCGACTGTCACGTTTTTATTATTATTATTATTATTTACCGTATTGTGCATCTGTTTTGTGTAATTGACTGTAAATATCATAAGGAAATGCAAACGTGTAGGCAAAGCATTTAAGCAACACCCGTGTTCCACTGAGTGAACCGGCCCCGTCTATCAGTTAGACCATGATAAATGTCGCCAGTCTTACCTCAGTTGGGTCCTCTGCAACTGTCTGCTTCTTCTTCATTTCTAATTTGCTTTCCAACCGATTCCAATTCCAATATCTTTGAAGTTTTTTATCGGCACTGCTTTCCCTTCATCGCACTCTCACATGTGCACAGGGTCAGTGAAACTTGCTACCAAGCAAAATAAGTCCTTGATTGGTGTAGAGGCGACAGGCGCGAGTGCTGATTGGTTCGCTGCTCGTCGAGCGTCACATCGACGTTACCAAGGTAGGTTGCATGGTACTCATGTGTACCGTGCATAGACTGTATGGTACCGTGTCGATGATTTGAATACAGTTGTGTAAAATTCAGGTAAAAACGATGATTAAACAAATGAAATATTATCAAATTTATTTCTAACGCTGTGGAGATGTTTGCACCAAAGACATTTAGTTTAGTTTAGTTTAATAAGTTTATTTGTATCAGGGACAATGTACAAAATAACATTAGTCTCGAGATGAGAAGAGATGCCTTGTACCGGATTTAGCTTACTAGCTACTTTCCATCCGTAATTTCATTATTGATGTGGCCTTTTTTGCCATTTTATTATTAACATCAAGGTGAAGATAATGCAGTCTAATATGAATGCTACATCAATGAAAGTTAGAAAGTTAAAACAGAAGTGCTGATTCAACATTATGCATTATTTCTATTGTTTAGTCTACCTTCATTGATTTCAATGTGGTGGACTAAGTAATGGAAACACCTGCCAGTTGACAATTTAAAACAAAAACACTACTTTACAATAATTACAAAATTTGTAAGATTTAGTACAAGCCTGTTGTTATAGACTGATTTTTTCTTTTCTTTTTTTAGCTAGGTGTACCGGATCTTTTCTTTTGGTTTACAAATTGATTTTTTTGTGAGTTACCATATATCTTTCTTCATCGTTATACTATATTGTGGGAGGCATTAATAAAACACATCTTTCTTTTTACATAAGCAGCATGAGAATTGACAATACATGTTAATAAGGCACATTTCCTATTGCAAATGCAGACAAGCTCACAATTATACAAGTGAGAATCTTTTCAAAGCACAATAATTTTTTTCATAGTATAGTACATTGGACATTATATAAAATGTTCTTGTGTCAGCAGGGATTGTTTTTATTTAATTAAATATGGCTTTAAAAAAGAGGTACACACAATCATTTGTCACAGTTCTTTGACTGAAGCAATGGGGTGACCTTAGATGATCGACCTGCGGTAATCTGATCAACTGAAAACAGTGGCACAGCTACATCACTTCGTATTGGCCTCAGCTTGGTAGAGGTGGAAGGATGCATAGTTTTGAGAGGGTTACTTTCAACTCTCTGGGGATCCTGTAGAGAGACGCCCTTGGCCAAAACCACTGTGTCCAGCCTCAAAGGCCCAGAGAACTCCAACCCCTCCTGCGTATGTCTGAGGGGAGACACTTTCTTCAGAAAAACATCTGCCTTGTGTCTCCTCTGAAACTGTGCTAGCTGATCACTGGAGCTTAGTGGTGACAGGATGTTTGCTGTCCGATCAGTCTGCTGCCTGTTATGTTTAGGTTCGAGTTTGGATAGTCCACTTGGTTTCTTGGAGTTGGGTTTTGTGTAATTGTCTACAATCTCATACTGAGGAACCATGCAGCGTCGAGGCAGACATGAGGGATCAAGTCTTGGTATAGGTTGGTAGTCCTTAGGCTGATACACTGGCCCAGTCTTCTGGTTATAAACAAGAGATATCCTATTTCTACTCTGTACCTCCACATCCTTCCTCCCAGGTGAACAGGGAAGGACTGGCAGGAATTTGCCTGGAACAGCCTTAGGAGATAAATTAGCCCCCTGCTTTTTCTTTCCATCAGTTTTTGGTCGGGGTTGAGGACTTAGTACTTTATTGTGCTTCTCACTCACAGGACTCCTGGGACTTGTTTCGTTTTCAGATTGCATTGGGGAGTAGTTTTTTTGAGTCACACTTGTACATTGATTTTCGACTCTTGGAGTTGTTTGTGCTGGAACCTGAAGAACTTCAGCCTCCTGTTGAGAATGGATACAGAGAACTGGTACTGCAGTTATCAGAATAGGATTTATTGCCCAGTAGGCAAGGTGGAGGACATAAATATAGCAGCACAAGACAACAGTATGCAAGGATTTATACTATATATGAAATATTATTTATACCAATGTAGGTGTTATGTACACGATAGTTCAACGGTACCTGTTGTACGGTGGGGTGATGTTGAGGGGTAGCACTGATAACAGGTACACATCCCTGAGCCCAGGCATCAGAAATTGTTGGCACAGGCTCTGAGTCTTCAGTTCTACATGCTTCCTCTGGTCCTTCTCCTTCATCTGGGCACAGGATTTGTTGCTCTAGGATTTGTGTGAGGTGGTTCTTGGCCCAAGATGCAGAAAAAGGTGCTAGCTTAAAAGACACCATGGATGTTATGTTCTACTACATGTGGTTGAAATGAATGTAAAATAAAATATAACTGATATGAATCAACACGATGGCATTCACTAAAAGACCAGTCCACATTTTCACCTGTCTTTCGACGTAGGCCTTCAAACAGCCTTCCATGACTTTGCTCAACAGTTCCTCCATGATCTCCCCCACTGTCTCGTCTCCCTCCTCCTGGGTCAGCATGTCCATCCACTGGGCGTGGGTTACACGATCAAGAATGACATCGTCCCCCTCCAGCTCCTGTGCTGGAGGGGGGGTCACCTGGACAGTCGACATACGTCTTGCCCCGTCGGCTCGGGACTTGCCTGGTGAGCGAGGTATCTTTGCTCTGGATGATGAAACTCAAACAACAGAAACTAAAACAATAGAAAGAAAACCACGACAGATTCAAACAAACGAACAACAACATAATCATCAACAAAACAATAAAACAAACAAAAAACACAAATGACAGAATAAATACATGTCCACATATCACGTAAGTTACTACGTATCGCCTGTATCAACAACACTACAGAGAAGGAAAAGTAAAGTGCAAAAAACAGGTCAGTGTTGTTGCCTTTAAAAACCCAACTGCAGTGTTTTGAAACTAAGAGACACTTAATTTTAGGTGATTGTAAACTATGGGCCGCTACACTGACATGTATGGGTTACGTTTTGTCAAAAAAAAAAAAAAGTCATCGTTTCAACATTGCCCATTTCCACATAAAACCTTACCTTACACTCTTCTTTTGTATCCCCTGCTTCGTATGCTCTACGGTTGCTCAGCAACCGAGCACGCAACTGTGACGTAGCACGTAGAGGTGGCGTTGTCTCTATGGCTGCGGAGGACGCGGAGGTAATCCTGTTGCTACGATAGCTAGAAAAGTGCTTACATACATCCACCACGACGACACTTAGAAAGGAGCAATCAGTTGTTATCTAGTCTTAATCAAGCGCATGTTAATGTAGTCACACAAACGTGGCAGTACCGCTAATATCCGGTGTTATTGTAGGAGGCTTCTCGCTAACACATCTAAAGTTAGCTTGCTGCTAATGTTAAATAGTGTTGTCGTGTCAAATAACTGCACGAGTCTTTAAATCGCTATTTCCACCTAGCCAGACTCTGTGGTGACCATTATTTTTATTCTGTTAGTGTTTTAACAGGTCGCCCACTGCCATTTCAACACACCACTGTTGAAGGGAAAACCTCGTGATGTATCACAAAGAAAAGAGCATCCAGATCAAAAACAGCGCGTCGGCGCTGTACAACAACCTCGGTGTTCTGCGCATCGCTCCGCGGCGCCTCACCTACTTCACTGTGGTCCATGCTAACGTGGTTAACATGGTCAGCGCGTCCTGGGACGGCCTCAACTACTCCCATCGTCAGCTGCAGTCCAAAGAGCCCAATGTCGCAACAAGCACTTCGCTCATCATGCAGGTCAGGCCACAGTACAGCTTCTAACAAATGTCACACAGTAAGTGTAAGTTGGACAGAATGTTAGTGTGGAAGAAAGTTAAACTCTTGCAACCCATTGACATTATCTTCTTTTGTTGTGATGGACTGCCAGGACAAGACTGGCCATGAAAAGTGTTGACTGCCTTTATTGTATGACTATGATTAGAGCCCTACCACAGTGCCCTAAAATTGAGATAGTATGTAAAAAGGGGAACAACTACACTCAACACATTTCTCCCTTATAAAATTGAAAATAAGGTATTGTTTGGCCAAGTCCCAATCCAATATGCGGTGTACGGGCATAAAAGAATGAGAAATACCAACTCACAAACTTTTATTATTGTGAACTACATTCTTCAACAGGTTTCTGGCAAATACGAATGGGTTGTTTTATTTTTGCTCTTGCATTCTGCACATGCATTTGCTGTATCAAAAAAACAAAACAAACAAAAAACAAATACTGTGTTTGTTTTTTTTGTAGGCTTCATTTTGTTCTCTGCCCTCTCGTGATCTGCTGGTTGTGACCTCTCAGAAAGGCATCCAGGTGAGTGGTCTATGACTGTCACATTTGGTTGAAGCGCATTTGGAAGTTGTATATTCTGATAAGGTGCATGTTGAAGTGGGTCATAACCCCCCCCCAAAATATGTATGTTTATGTTTGGGCACCCATTTACTTTCATCTGCATGCCTTATTCAGATGTATGAATCAGATGGCTCCATCATGGTGTACTGGCATGCACTGGATACTCCGGAAACACCTACAGGTAGACTGTGGATACGCTTAATGTAGGCAGACTGACCTGTCTCAATTATTTGCATGAAAACTGATATGCTGTATAATCTTATGATAATATACTTGACACAAAACAGAATTAAAAACATCAGTGCATTGAACTCATTTATATAATAAAATGCAGTGAACATATTACACATGAACACAATTTTCCTGCTTTAACATATATTTCTACACATGCTTAGAATGTATATGCACAGTTGTGCACTTGTTTTTGTGAGACAAAAGTATTTAAAGTATTTTAAGCCAAATCATCTGCACTCACAGAAGGTATTTTTCTTGCAGCTCAATCAGTGTTTGCTCGGGGGATATCAGCGGTGTGGGAGAATTATATATGTGTGGGTAAGTGCAAAATTAAATACACTTAATTTCGTTTCATGTATTGAAAAGTAAAACTTGACAGTCTTCTTGTCTCTTTCTCCCTCTCTTTAGGCACTTCATCAGGTGCAATGCTTGTGTTTGATATTCCCAGTAAAGGCAGTAATATCACCTTGTCTGAGGTCCTGGAGGAGCACAAGGACTCTGTCACTGACATGGCCTCTGAGTGCTCTGGTAGTCAGGTATGATGTGTGTGCTAGTTCCATGCATGGCAGTATACCTAAATCAATTAATGCTTTACATAATACTTCTAAATCACAGCCTCTTTCTTTTTACATAATCCTTTCCACTCTGTTTCTGTCTTCGTCTACTCAGGAGTGCATAGCTGATCTGGTCAGTGCAGATGATGGGGGCAACCTTTGTGTCTGGAAGTCTGGGGAGGAATTTCAGCTGCTTAACAAGATCCCTGGCTTTGAGTAAGAAGCTGATTGTGTTAGAGTCATTTTTGGTGTGTAATGTAAAATTGAGCTAAAAAAAAGTGGTGCATTGGCAGCCATCTAAACTCTAAAATCTCCTCTTCTGCTCTTACTTTCCTTTCCATCTCCCTGTCATACATTGTTATACTCACGTACTCTAATTAATATTCCATTCCCTTGTCCTTTGTTTTTCCTCATCTCCCCTTGCTCTAATATAATGTCCATTATCTTTTTCCGTTTACTCCCCTATGGCAATGATCCTCTGTTTTCCTTATTGCTTTCAGTATGAGCTGCTCATCAGTTAAGCTGTGGAGAGGTACAGTGGTGGCAGGTTATGGCACAGGCCAAATCCGTCTTTATGAAGCAGTAACTGGAATTCTGCATGCTGAAGTCAACGCCCATGCTCGCTGGATATACTCATTAGACATTGCACCTTTTTCTGGACTGGTGAGTTAAATGTATACAAAATAAATAACAGTTTATTGTGTTGACATCCATCATTTGAAGATAAGATAATAATAGGAAGGGATGCAGAGTTTCAAGTCAAAAATGATATGATTTATTTTTTAAATAAAAAGTTTATTTAGCCCTAACTATGTTCAGGTACATCTAATTTCATCTGATTTTTGTGGGGTGTATGTCATGCCATTGTAGTTTTTAAATTCACCTTCTTCTGTTTTTTAGTTACTGTCTGCTGCTGAGGACTCTCTGGTCAGAGTGTGGCACCTGACTGTGACCCCAGAGACAAACAGTGTGGAGGTAACTGGTCTTGAAATAGAGTATAATAGTATTTTCACAATCAAAGCATGATTTATGACCTTTTCCCAAAGTTGAACTTTTTCCCCATTTCCTCTTAGGTCGCCCATTTGCACAATGAGTGTGTAACAGACACACAAATCTGTGGCGCCAAGTTCTGTGATGGTGATGGCTATGCCTTTGCAGTGACAGGATATGACCTGAGTGAGATTATCCGCTACACACAGTTATAGGACCTTGCCGTCATTGTGGCAAGTGCATGAATGTAAGATTTTGTTGTGATTTAGCAATGACAATGATGAGTATTTATCAACTCTTATGTGGGTTTTTTCTCTGCATTTTTGTCTCAACATCTGCAAAAGTTGGAAGAACATTAGAATATAACAAAATAATGTAAAAATAGTGTTCAAGTTAATATAAATATTGTAAGTACAAATGTTTACATGTGTGTGAATGTAATTAAAAAGGAAATGCAATATTACATAATTCTTTCTGAGATCATTATTATGTCAAACAATTGTACCAGTAAACACTTTTATAAAGAAACCTGCTCTGTGTTTTAATTTTGCCTTTCATGAATAGACCAGTAGATGGTGGTGTGGGTTAATTATTTTTGAACAGGAGTCTGACAATGTAATGCAAGTACACTTCACTAGAGGGCATTACGGAGTTGTCTTAAAGGATGTTGACTGCTAACAGATTATTCCAGAAAGTCAATTTGATGACTGAATACTGTGTGCAGGCCACAGGATGCAGGTGTGCACACTCATGTCACCCAGTAAACAAAACACATCACGTCTGAGACATTTTCTCTTCATTGTACCGGCTAATTTCATAGACTGCTTCCAATGCATTTCTATTGCTGTCCCCATAATAAAAACGTGTATGTTATTCACAATTACATTTTCGCTTTTATTGTACTGTTATAATTTTGTTTTAGTGTCGAAGACATCAACATTTTAGGAAGATGTGTTTCCCACCCCTACTCAGTCTTGAATATTTATGATGTATCCATTATCCTTGCTTTGTGTTTACATCTTTTTTTTTTTAGTTAATGGGTATTTTCATTTGGTAAATAGAGAGCTTTATTGTCATAACAGCAGAAACAGTGGGTCCCATTATTTCCTTGAAAATGACAACCAATAACTAGAGGGCATTTGCTAAATACAAGTACAATGAAGTTACTACCATTAAGATAAGATAAAAATTACTTTATTAGTTCCCTAAAGGGAAATGGCAAATGGTAGATGAGCTGACAGACAAATTCTGTCAGCTCATCTACCATTTGCAGAAGAATTGAAAAGCCTGATGACCTTTTGAACTGTTTTTCAGAATTATTGAGTAAAAACAGGATCTGCTGACATGCCCATGGAAACAAATCCTGCCAGCTCAGCAGTGCTATTAAACCCCCTCCCCTTCCAAAAAAGGTCTCCACAGGTTACATGATTTTTTTTCCAGTTCACATCAGGCAGCCAGGTATCTTTGTAATCCCACCCACCTTATCATGACAAGATAAGAAGAATCAGGTCAGCTGGAAATTGTGTGCTGTGTCATTCCAGGGCAGAGCATTGTGTAAAATCCCACAAGTTCTAGGTCTTTCTGGTTTGCAGTCAACACTGGTCTCATAACATCATCTGACAAGACTGTTTTGAACCCACACACATGGCAGGTTATGCAACTTAAATTTGGTATCAACTGACAGTCATGTTAGTGCAAATGTAAAGCACAAACATGCACTGCTGTGACATGAACACACACAGTCTTTATGGAATCAATCATTTTCTCCCGGTCATGTTGTGTCATACCTCCCTTGCCTGGGGTGGAGTGGCCAACTACTGGCTGGAGAGGGACAGTGGAGGACTAAGCTATCAATATGAGGTCCCAAATGACACGGACACTGAGATTACATAACTATCTGGAACAGTACGGAGGGAGGGAAAGGTCAGTCAAAAGTGATACATGAAACAATCAGAGCCGTGTAAAAGAGCTTGTTAAAGAAAGCACCGAGGATAGAGATGGGGGAATATGACATCACTTTTCTGAAAAAAAAACCACATGAAGACAAACAACAGCAGTAATTTATTCCTTGTTAACTCAGTCAATAGTACTGTGCAACACTCTAGCCCCATACACAGCCTCGGGGCCACTCATGCTGTGTACTGCTGCAATACTTGTCAATAGTTGGCTCTTAGGTGTTACGCACAGCTGAGCACACAATGGTGGAGAGATCAGACCTCAGTGTGCACTGTTTTCAGATATGAATGTGATTATGTAGGCTGTGTATGCATTGGTTTCAAGTTATAATGGAATTAGAGCAACATTTTCCTATTCCCCAGTTGATTCTGAAATATTTCATTAGAATTTGGGGCAGATACAGGACTGTCACTTTAAATGTGATTTTGATGGCGGGGTCCTGTGCCGACTTTTTACTCTGACCTTGGTGGTTGTGTTGTCAGCAGTTTATGTAAAAACTACTGAGCCGAATTGGACCAAACTTGGTGAAATTGTGACTCATGGCACATGTAACAACATATTAAAATTTGGGGCAGGTTCGCCTGAAATGTGAAATTTGAAATGAAATCTGAAATGTGACTTTGATTTGGGTTCAAGAGACTTTTCACTCCGCTGGCAGGCGTTGTTGGCCACAACTGGTCCAAATTGAACCAAACTTGGTGTAAGAGCACCTCATGGCGCACATAACCACATATTAAAATACGTAGCAAATTCTGGACGGTCACTTTCATTGTGATTTTTTAAAACTCTGTTCTTGGTAGTTTGGTTGTCAGCAGTTTACACATGTAAAAGTGACTGGGGGTGGGCAATGCCCCTGGCCGGGGTAAATTCTTTACTCCATCCTGTTGATTGGCTTGTTAACAATTTATGCAAAAACTACTCAGACCAAACTTGGTGAGAGGGCATTTCTCTTGTTATAATATTAAAATTTGGGGCAGAGCCAGAACGGTCACTTCAATGAGTGTGAGTCCACAAGACCTTCAGAGAAAGGCCCCTAGTAGCTCAATATGTCAACTTAAAATCACATAAAAACTTGTCCCCTCAGAGAATCTGTCATGCAGATGATTAAGGAAAATCATAAATGCTGTGTGTGCAAATAACCAACTAAACAAGTTTGTTCAGTGCTCAACCCAAATGGTGCAAGCCTGGTTTGTGCAGTCTAAGTTCATCCACTAGGGCCACCTGTAAAGTCCATCTGTGTTGTGTGTATCTGTATCTGTGTGATATTTCTGGGAGTGTCACAGCGTATATATTTTAAGTTGTTTGTTTGTGTGTTTCTTCATTACCGGTATTCTGGCAGACCAAGAGCAATTTATCCCAAGCCCATTCAGCCCTGTGGCAGCCGCCTAGGCCTGTGTCGCTAAGCCTGCCGGGATAGAGCCTCACCAGGGGGGATGAAGAGCCTAAAGCCCCTCCAGCCTGCCACAGACAGACCAGCTCTCTGATGAAGCAACTGGGAAACCAGCTCCCGCAGATATGCTGTATAAATAGATCTTCCATTTTAAACACACTGAAATGAGACGGAGAGGGTTACTACACACTGACAGACCTAACAAACTTCCACTGCTGACAGATGTGCCAATAGGCAAATAATGCATTAAAGCAGACAAACACAGAAATCTAGGTCAAGAAACATTTGCAAGTGATCGCCATTTATATTATATTGGTTTATTTTTGCATCCATGCATGCATGATTTTTTTTTATAATCGTTCAAGCACTGACTGCAACATTTCTGTAGTGTTGAAATGCTGGCATTGTATCATTAAAATACCAACAACTGGTAATGAAATCAGCTTGATGAAATTACTGGTCTTGTTAATTTCTTCTGGATGAAATGTGTTCTGATTTAAACCTGAAAAACTTCTTTTTTTGGGGGGGCCATGTGGTACCATGAAACAAGCTGCCAATGTGCCACTGACACAGCATCACCTTTGAAGAGCCTATTTACACATCCAGCATTTGTGGCGAAACATTAGAAATCAGAGTCATATTGCTGACCACCTGAAATCCTAAAACTGTATTTGGTCCCTGAAGAATATATATAACTCTCTCATGACAGGTGTTACTGAGCACATAGCACAATTTCACTAAAAGCATCTGCCTGCCAAGTTCAAGGCTGAGCAGCTAACAAGCACTGTAAACTGGAGGGACCTGCAGATCCAGGTGATAATTCACTGTCAATTCAAGACTTTAATCCATCTCTGACACACTGTATTTGTTTACACTCTGTAATAGGCTACTATATTCAATGAGGACTAAGTGCTTTTCATGTCTGCTTTGTGTTGAAATACACTTTGTTTTGGTACTGGGTGTGTAAAGACAGCATCTGTTATTTTTTTTTCATGATGATTAAGATAAATGGAATGTGGAGCAACTGAAATGGACTCATGACTTAAACAGCTCATTTAGTCTGCATGCAGTACGACAGAAGCGAACAATAAGGTGGAACTGTTCTATTGCTACAAACTAGATTATA
Source organism: Trachurus japonicus (assembly GCF_045865225.1). Lineage (NCBI taxonomy): Eukaryota > Metazoa > Chordata > Actinopteri > Carangiformes > Carangidae > Trachurus > Trachurus japonicus. The sequence continues at coordinate 27,192,318 of NC_140915.1, read as the reverse complement.
GCTAAATCAACTTGCAAGTGACCCACCTCTGCAACCACAGCGTCTGTATACTGTAGATCATCAGACTGTACCATTGGAAGTCACACCCACACATGTCATACTAGAACTATCCACACTGCTTGTCTCTGCAGGCATCTGGTTTTGGAGAAAATGTCTCAACATACAGTAAGGATTGACTCACTGTATCCCATCTTCACCACAACCTATAACACAGGATAAAGGGTATCATGTTGCCAAACTCAGTTGAAATGACTTGACTGAAAAGGCTTTTGCTCACTCAGTTACATGAGACATGTTGGGTTATTGAGACAAATTGAACCCTAACCTTAACCCATATTGGACAGAATAAATGTGATCCCACACCTCAGTGGCCCTGCCTTACCGGTAGTTGCAAGCTTGCCTAATTGAACCTCCACTGTGCCCTATTCAGGGTCATACAACACAACACGCTTAGAGGGGAGAGTGCTTTTGAGTCAGGATTGAAAGCATAGTACTAGATGTCAGAGATGGCATACTCTACTCCCAGGCAGATATCGGCGCAGGTACTGCACTGCTACTGTCAGGCAATGTTTAAAAAAAAGCAGCTTTGAATCAAAAGACTCCATGGTTTATTGCTTTAGCTCACATTTGCTTTATGTTGTTAAAAAATGGAAAGGGAATACAGGGAGAGGATACTGGACATTTTGCTATAGTGCATTATACAACAGCAATTAGGTCACGCACATGCACACACCCTCATACATACCCCAAGTAACATAATTTAGAAGGCATGGGTAGGCATTGGGACTTAAGTGCATTAGATTAGAGTAAAATAAACATGATCAGACCCTGCCATCTGCACCGGGATGGCATGGTTGCCTAGCACTGGGTACTGTTTGGATTGTCTGACGTTGATGTGCTGACGTTGGAGTGTGAGCTTGTGTGTGTTTGTGTTGTTATGCCCATGTGTGTATGTGGCGATATGTGCAGATGGCACCATTCAAATGATGATGGGTTCATTTTCCAGACAGAAATCCAAATAAAGTCAGTATCATTTCAGATCTGAATCAGTGTCTGTGTGTGAGATTGCGTGCCTGTGCTGATATTTATTATCATATGATTACAACTAAAATGATCCAGGATAACTTGTTACTCACTCTTCTTTCAGTAATCATCAAATCTTTTTTTAATCTTCTGCATTGTGAATCTGGTGGGTTTTTTATTTGCTTTTAATTCACTACTCTTTTTCACACATACACGCCCATCTCATTACCTCTTGTGTGTGGGTGAGAGACTTATTGAATCTCAAAATAGTCACAGCAATAATAACAGCAATATCCCGGCAACCCTTGTCATTGTGCCCTGGCAGTGAGACTGCTAATAGGGTTAATATGAAAGAGATAAATGGGCTTCTTCAGGGCACAACCTGAATTCAAAATACATAAACATGTGGTCTTTGCATCTCTGCATGTGTACATAGGTGTGTGTGTGTGTGTGTGTGTGTGTGTGTGTGTGTGTGTGTGTGTGTATGCGTATGTGTGTCAGAAAGAAATTGACAGAGAGAAATGCAGACTTTATGCGTGGTCCAACTTGGCATTCACCTCAGTGTGCACTCACCATTCCTAATTGGCAGCTATGGAGAAAGCCCAGACAAGCTAAGATTGCAGAGACGTCACACAGAGGTTATCTAGGGCACCACTGGAAAACAGGGAAACAAATTTTCATTAAATCATCTCAGTGTCAAGAGGCACCAGGTCCAGCAGTCAGGAAACAAAAGAGTGCATTCAGGACTTCAATCAATGAACATACACTACAAGGACGGGGCATTTTAGTCAAACTAAATTTATCTGCTTAAAATGTCAAAGTTGTTTTTCATTGTGTCAGGGAAGCTCTATTTCAAGTGCATGCATTTCATTCATCATTCCACCAGCGAGGTTATGTTTTCACCTGTGTCAAGCTGTTGGTTTGTTTGATTACACAAACACTGCAGAACTGACTTGCACTGAACTTGGTGGAGAAGTGGTGGATGGGCCATGGAAGAACCCTGTACATTTTAGGGGTAGACCGAGATCATTCACTATAAATTTTAAGTCTCTGAAGTCTGGTGTATTTTGTGTGACACTCTCTGCTCTGACCTCTCCGAGTGCCAAGGTGGTTCAATTTTGGTGATCTAATTAATGGGTTGGATCTGGGAAATTTTTCATTTTTTCATTTTTGTTGATTCCTCAAAAATGATGTACATAATGATATAACATTAGACATATTAATGGTTGTTCGATCTTTGGATTGTACAATATGGTGTGAGTCCAGATAGGAATCTGGACCTGACAAACCTGTGTAGGACTGTTTAGCCTTGGCAGAGGTATGTCCTCTACTGAGTGCCAATCTAGTTTTAGTTTTGACATCTATTTTCCCCTCTCCCGTTGTGCTGTATCTATGAAAATTAGTTAGAATTCTTCATCAGTTGCTTTTTTTTAAAGGTTATACCTATTTTATATTCAGTCCAAGAGGAAACACTAAGAAAACACTTAGATCTCATGAGCAAACCTGCATGTCTGGATTTGAAATGATGCCACACTGACCCTTTTAACCAAGTGCATTCCCCAGCTGTTCTGTCACTCAACATTATTGCACACACACCACAAATACACACATTAAATATGTTCCCACATGCACATAGCCACAACCCAGTACAGACGATGATCTATAGAAGTGTTTGAGTAGTTTAACCTTTAACTGATTGGCTCTGTCCTAATCATTGTCAGTTAAAGTGTTTTCTTGCTTAAGTCATTGGACATGAACTTAACCTTTCCATGGCTAAGAATAAATTAAAAGAACACATCTTAGTATCATGTATCAGAACTCACACATGGTTTAAGAAAGGAACACTGTTGCAATTGTGCTATGCTTCATTTGCTGATTGCAGTAAATACTTTATTGTTTCAACAGATGATTTCAGCTCTTCTGAAAATAACAGTGTCTGGTAATGCCAAATCACTCAGAGAGGTTAGGTAGAAGATGTTACAAGATCTTTGGTCAAGTTATAAAATGATGTCAATGTTTTGGAAGAATTGGACAAGATAAGGGAAGAGGAGGAGGATAATCACTGTTTTCATGTTAAACAGCCAAACTCGGGACCTGTGTCTTAGCCTTACACACTCTCAGGAGATTAAAAACTTAACAACCACAACACAGGGCAGTGGATGCAACTGATGAGTAATTCCTGACATTTTGTTTAGTTTTATTAACTTAGTAGGCCTACCTGTCCCTTTTACCCATCTGGCCTCCTGACTGCTCGCCAGGACACACAAAATTGTGTGTGATTAAACACAAAGCGTTAAATAGAGCAGAAGTACAAACACTGCAACCTGCTCATCTGCCCTGAGAAAGCTGTCAGACCTTCATGAAAAACAGAGTAACCCAAACAACCCCTCCATTATGGACAGTCACTCCCACACTGCATGCCTGTGTGGATGGAGTGGGAAGAAAAGAGAAGAGAGAAGTTCGGCCAAGAGAGCAAAAGGGACGTGACTGGCCCCATGCACTTGGAAAACCTGCAGAAGATCGTGGCTTGGAGATTGACTTACTGATGAGAAAACCATAGGAGAACACACTCACACACACTTTCAAAGCAGACTTGAAGGCCTGGCCCTTGCGTATGTGTTCCCATATTTTTAATTAGTGCAATGAGAACAGCAATGACAATGACTTTAACAGCTTATGAATAAAAGCTTCTATGGGTAGAATCCTAAACCTCCAGTTCCCTGCACAGCGTCACATAGGTCATGTAAACAAGAGACAAAAAGAAAGGAAGAAGGAAGAGAGAGCAGGTGACTGACAGGACAAAGAAAGACAGGAAGAAACAGAGAGAGTTTGTCTGGAAAACACAACCAATGGATGTAAGGGCAGAGGTAGCTTTGCTCGTCCCTGTTTCCATGGCGACCCAAATGTGCTGTCGGTGCAGTGACGCCAGTTGGGAGCATTGCATTGCGGCCGTGCTGACATGAGCCACACGTGCCAATGCCCAGCTGACAGCACCAAGCATACGCCAGTGTCTATTCATAGCACCTAAATGATGCCCAGGAGGGACACACAGGCAGCTCCGAGTTTGGGCCAAGAAGGCCGGGCACCCATAACTGGGTAGGTGTGGACCCAGGGCTGGATGGGCACTCCTTGATGGAGGTGGATGGATGCATGGAGACACTGAGGGATTAACTCGTGGCGGGCGTTATGTCATCGACTCTCTGATCTCTGTCCACACTGACACCTGGCCCCTCAGTCATCACCAAGAATTACACAAAATCCCTGCACATGCACAAAGTGTATATGCGCATGAGCAACACAACCACAAACAGGAAAAGTAATCTACACAAACCTAATGGAGTCATGATGGGGTCAAATAGCTTTAGTTTGAGGCACTTTTGTTTGGATTTCAAAATGGCTGCAACAGACAGGCCAGATGTAAAACGGCTCTGCATAAAATAAACAAAACACTGTAAATGTATGCCACATAAGAATGTGGTACAGAAACAAATTTGATCCTAAGAATGCATTTTACGAATCTGGGAGGTACTTTAGCTGGTAAGGATAGTGTCGTTTTGAGGAGGGTGTTTTTTTTTTTGCCCCTAACAAACTATTCCTGGAGGATCAGGTGGTTGAGTATTATTTTACCACTTCCTTTGCAGATTCCTGGGATGAGACGGTTTAACTCTCAGTCTCTGACTCACAGTCATTGCCTCTTCATTTTAGTTATATTTCCAAAACTGTGCAAAGCAATAAAAGTAGAACAAGACAGAAATAAATAATGGTACAACTCTACAAATATCCACTGGAATTTATTTTTTCTAACATGCACACCCATTCCAAAATAAACACAGATTAGAGTCTGATACTGGGGCTCAAAGCAGTTGGAAAATTATTTTTCATTTAATATTTGATTACAAATCAATAACTAAGCCACAAAGCCAATTTGCAATAACCTTGCGGTGGAAGGCAGCTTATGATGCCAATTCACCTTCACACCACACTGCCCAGAATGTGGTACAGTTGGCAAGAGGGCTGGAACACCAAGTCAGTGACTCCATTGTGAGCAATTGTTCAAGCTCAATTGGTACTTCTGTAACAGTGCTTTGTCTGAGAGATCAGGCAGAAGAATGGCAGAGGCTCTGAGGCAAAGAGAGGCCCATTGTGGTCAGACAGCATCCAAAGTTAGATGTCATTGTGGTCACTCGTTGGCTGTTGTCAAAGCCCATTGTGGCTCCTGAAATGCCACATTGGAGATACAGAGTTGCTGAGTGAAATCGATCTGAGCGGGACAAAGATCACCTATGTCTTTGTGTGTGCGGTGAGTTGTGTATTATTTGTTTGTGTGTGTGAATGTGTATTTGTGTGTGTCTGTCTGTCTGTGGGGTGACATGCATAGGCCAACTGTGTTTGTTTGTGGAAATGTAGCTGATGCAGGCCTTTCACACCCCTGGGATCAGCAGTTTGCCCCCTCAAGAGAAAGACTGACAGAGAGAGAGGGGCAAACCATTTGGACGCCCCCATTATGCCCCTATTGTGCCCATATGGCTGCATCAATAGTGCTATAGCAGAGGCCGCTGGCAACAGAAAAGTGCTGTACAAGACACTTTGATATAAAGGTTCAGCACGCATGTGTATGTCACGAAGAAGAGACGGGACAACAAGCCCAACAAAAGCAGACAGGTGAACATACTTGTCGTGTCGGCAGACCATCGGGGGGGAAGGAGGTGAAACACGACGACCACGAGTGCTAGCTGGCAGCAGCCATTTATTTGCAGGCAGGCAGGACAACCTCATACATGCAGCATAACATACCGAACTGAGGCACACCCCGGTATTGCCTCTTTACAACCTACGCGTTGCGCCCTCTAATGGGCATACATGGTATAACACTTTAAACACCAGGGCTCTGTTTAACCTGGCCCATAGAGTAACATTTGCTGTGTTCTCTTAAACACCACAGCTCCTCCCCTGTAGCTTTAAACTTACAGTTTCTTCTTTCTCATTTTCTTAGCATCAAACAAAAAAAAATACAATGTAACTCTTTCACTTCCTTGAGTATACAATGATGCTTAGCAAAGAGGATCAATACTGCATTGACACAATCTCTTTGAAACATATTATAAGTCCAAACGCTCAGGAGGGCGCACGGTTCTCTTAGGGCGCTCCATGCAACCTGAACTTGAAGATTCTCCCAGAGCATCGTCCTTTTTCCCTGAGCTCTGGTGCTCTTCAAGTGTTTCTTCTGATGTTTCACATTGGTAACAGTCTCATTGTCTCTCAAGTCATTTCCAGGATCAACAGGGTAATCCACATGTCCATCAGTGTTAATCACAGTCTGTTCTCCTGGTTTTGTTTTTGCATCCAGCATCTGGTTTACATGTCTTTTTACACACGCTCCATTCACAGACACCATGTATGTTACAGGACCCAAAACCTCAGTTATTACACCATTCAACCACTTCTCTCCTCCCCTGTAGTTTTTCACAAGCACAGCCTGACCCACAGAGAAAGACCTGAGTCTTCTTCCCCTGTCTGACTGGGCCGAAAGACCACCAGTAGAAAAGGACCGAGACAAGTCTGGCTTCACCAAAGAAAGCCTAGTGCGGACCTGCCTTCTCAGGAACAACTCTGCTGGTGTTTTCTTGGTGGTAGTATGTGGCATGTTGCGGTAGCTAAACAAGAAATTAGCAACACAGTGTTGCAACGTCATGCCGCCCATGGCTCTGTTCTTGGCTAAAGATCTCTTGAAGTTTTGGACCAATCGTTCAGCCAATCCGTTTGAAGCTGGATGATAAGCAGGAGTTTTAATGTGCTTCACAGCATTCATCTTAAGGAATGTCTCAAATTCACCTGAAATGAACTGAGGTCCATTGTCTGTCACTACTTCTTTTGGTAACCCATATGCTGCAAAAAGACCTCTAAGAGTCTCAATGGTTTTGCTGGATGTGGTAGTTTGCATATGGAAGATTTCAGGCCAGCGAGCATACGCATCCATAACCACCAGAAACATCTGCTTATTAACCTCTGCAAAATCAAGATGGATTCTTTCCCATGGACCTGAAGCCCATTTCCATGTATGCACAGGTGCTGTGGCTGGCATGCTGCGCTGTTGTTTACAAATGTCACATGAGTTCACCACATTTTCAATATCTTCATCCAAAGTAGGCCACCAAAACAAACTTCTGGACAGAGATTTCATCTTTACCATACCCCAGTGACTATCATGCAACTCTGACAGTAATCTGTTTTGCAGTTTTTGTGGGATAACCACTCGAAAACCCCAATGCACACAGTCATTTACCATTGTGAGTTCAAATTTTCGCTTTACATATGGCTGTAGAGCCTCATCAGGAACATGTTTTGGCCAACCTGACATAACGTGTTGTTTCACTTTAGCCAGTACTGGATCTTTCTGAGTTTCCTGAGCAATGTCTTTTGCTGTTAGGGGCAGACTGTCTAAGTAAGACACTCTGTACACAGGGTTTGACCTGGGAAAACTGTCGTCTGCCATTGGAAGTCTGGATAATGCGTCCGCATTTCCATGCTGCTCGGATGGTTTGTACTGGATCTCGTAGGTATAAGCAGCTAATATCAGGGCCCATCTTTGCATCCTGGCTGCAGCCAAAGGTGGAACTCCTGTTTTAGGACCTAGGATCTTCAGTAATGGCTTGTGGTCTGTTATCAAAGTAAACTTACGACCAAACAAATACTCATGGTACTTTACGACTCCAAAAACCAGGCCTAATGCTTCTTTTTCTATTTGGGAGTAGTTTTTCTCAGCTTTTGTAAGCATCCTAGAAGCAAAAGCTACCGGTTTTTCATTACCATCAGGCATTTTGTGTGAGATTACTGCACCTACACCTACTGGTGAAGCATCACAAGCGAGTATAAGTGGTAGTTCTGGATCATAATGAACAAGGACTCTGTTAGACAGAAGCTGCTTTTTAGCATCTTCAAATGACTTCTGGCATGATAGTGACCACTCCCACTTTACATCTTTTTGTAACAGCCTTGTCATAGGTGCTATCAGTGTAGAAAGGTTTTGAATAAACTTCCCATAATAACTTAACAGTGACAAGAAAGATCTTAACTCTGTAACTGTTGTGGGAACAGCCGCCTTAGCAATAGCTTCACATTTCTCTTGCATTGGATGAATCCCCTCTGCATCCACGACATGTCCTAAATAAGACACACTGTGTTGAAAGAAAGCACATTTTTCTTTGTTCACCCTGAGGTTGTGGTTTTTCAGTTTTTTCAAAACCTCTTCCAGGTTCTTCATGTGTGTCTCTGTGTCCTGTCCCGTAATGAGTATGTCGTCCAAATAACAAATAACACCCTCTACGCCTTGCAAAACTTGATCCATCAACTTTTGAAATATAGCAGGGGCACTGGCTACACCATAGGGAAGCCTGTTTACTTGGTAGAGCCCTTTGTGTGTATTTATGGTTAAGTACGGTTTAGAACTCTCATCTAGCTCTACTTGTTGATATGCTTGTGACAAATCAAGCTTGGTGAATTTCTTCCCTCCTGCTAGTTTTGTGAACAAGTCTTGTGGTTTTGGTATGGGGTACTGATCTACCTCAAGCCAGGAGTTTATAGACACTTTATAGTCCCCACAGATTCTCACTGTCTGATCAACTTTAGGAATGTTCACAGTGGGTGCAGCCCATTCACTGAAATTCACAGGTGTGATAACCCCATCAGCCTCCATTTTGTTTAGTTGGGCTTCCACAGCGTCCCTGAGTGCATATGGCACAGGCCGTGGTTTACAAAACTTGGGAACAGCCCCTGACACTACATGTAGTTTAGCTTTAATGCCCGTCATTTTCCCTAAACTAGGCTGAAACACCTCTTGGTATCTGTCACATAGTTCTTCAAAACTATCAGGTGCTACTTTGTTTACAACTGACCAATTTAGTTTCAGTTGCTGGATCCAGTTTCTTCCCAACAAGGCTGGACCATCTCCTTTAACCACAAGGAGGGGAAGTATGCGTGTGCTTCCATTACACTTTACTTTAACAGTAATACTCCCCATTAGTCTGAGTGACTGCTTACTGTAGGTTCTCAACACACAGTTTGAAGGCATTAGTTTTTCCTTCTTAAACCTTCTTTTGTACAGTTTTTCAGAAATCACAGACACAGCGGCGCCTGTGTCTATTTCCATTTTTAACCGTTTCTCATTTATCCTTATATACACATAATAAGGTTTTACAATATCACTACCTGCTTCAGATGCAGCGTCGCCAGTTTCAGTGTCTAATGAAAACAGTTCTACGTCTCTGACGTTACCTGCCCGGTACCGTGTGGCAAAGCCAGGCTCCGGTGCAGCTTCAGCTGTTCCATCTTTCTTTTGCTCCGGCTTCACAGGCGATGTCGTTGTCTCCCTCTCTCGTGAAGCGGCGTCTCTCGGCGATTCGTCCGGCCGGCTGGGCGCTCCAGTCGGCAACTCCTGGGCTTTATCCTCTGCTCGGGCTGTAGCATCCAGGTGCTTGGTCCATTTGGTCGGTTTTTCTTTTCTCCCCTCTGGTCGGGATCTGCATGCCCTGGCGATGTGTCCTTTCTTCTTACACACCCGGCAGTCCACCTCTTTGAAGCGGCACTCGTCCGGCGCGTGCCCTTTTCCGGTGCATCTGTAACATGGTTTTCCGTGCACTTCCTTCTTTGACACGGTTGCCTTGGAAATGGCGTTAGCCTTGAAAGCTTTGTGTGACCACTGCTGCGCATTTTGTCTGTTTACTTCGTGTGCCAGCCCCATATCATAAGCAGCTGCCAAAGTCAAGTCTTTTGAGTGAGCGGCAGTCAGCATACGGTCCCGTAGCTCTGCACTTTTCACCCCGCACACAAACCTGTCTCTGAGAGCGTCATCTAGAAAAGTCCCAAAGTGGCACGACGCCGCTAGCTTTCTCAGGCTAGCCATGTACTCACTGATCGACTCATCTTCTCTCTGGTTTCTTGTATTCAATTTATATCTTTCAGCAATAACATTTGTCTTTGGCACAAAGTGTTCACGCAGTAACTGAAGCAGCTCTCTTAAACTTTTCTCGGACGGTTTCTCTGGTGCACACAAGTCCATTAACAGCATGTGGTTCTTTTTACCAACCACAGTGAGGAACACAGCTTTGGTCTTTTCTTCACCCAGTTTTAGTCCATTAGCCACGAAGAATTGTTCTAACCTTTCCACATAGGCGTCGAATTGTTCTTCGTTTTCGTCGAAGTGAAGGTCTTCACTTTTTCCAAACGTGCCTGCCATTTCCTCGCTTTCCTGTCGTCTCGACGGAGTTTTTACTGAATAAAACTCTTTTCACCCACACGACATCCCATCCTCGTCGCCAAAAAGTCTGTCGTGTCGGCAGACCATCGGGGGGGAAGGAGGTGAAACACGACGACCACGAGTGCTAGCTGGCAGCAGCCATTTATTTGCAGGCAGGCAGGACAACCTCATACATGCAGCATAACATACCGAACTGAGGCACACCCCGGTATTGCCTCTTTACAACCTACGCGTTGCGCCCTCTAATGGGCATACATGGTATAACACTTTAAACACCAGGGCTCTGTTTAACCTGGCCCATAGAGTAACATTTGCTGTGTTCTCTTAAACACCACAATACTAAGCACACATATGACCTTCACTGTGCCAAACTGTATGTCAGCAGAGCTCAGGAAACACTACAGGCCTATGTAGAATAGAAATTTGGCTTTCCCCCCCTTTTTTTTTTTAAAGCATCCACAGTAGAAGTTCATCCCAACGGTATCTATGTCATGGCTACAGCATGATGTTCCATCACTCGTCTGTCCTGTGTTCATCTGTGTATATTTGAGTCCCATGCATACTGGCCACAGCCTGAGGATGGTTGCCTAGGACTTGCATGCATGCTGAGATAGGAGCAAGCCTGGGCAGGTTGCTTGGTTCCCTTCACAGGACAATGGCTGTTTCAGATGCTTGGCTGAGCAGAGAAGCCGTGAGAGACAAGGGGGCCTCTCACGGGCCACGGCCCCACAGTTGCCGTTGACATTTATGCTTTTGCCAAGTTCAAAAATGCATACACAGAGAACTTTTTTTTCCTATAAATGCTGATGAAGTCTGGTGTTGAAATGCGTCACTGACAGCTCTAATAAGCTATAAGTCGACACCGAAGGCTGAATTGAAGCCCTCTTTTTTGTACATTATGCACTAGTGTATTTTCAAGTGGATATGTAGTAAGTTGATGAAATCTCCATAACTGAATTTGTAAGCGTCTTAATGACACCAGTAGCCTCTAATCTTCCTCACACAACTGTCCTGGCTGTTATCATATGGTAAGAACTGAGGTGGTGCCTCCAAGGATTCTGTACTGTTGGCATGTTACCAATGATGAATCATGACATCAGGTAAAGTTCACGCCACTTAACTGGTGTAGGTGTTCAGAGAAGCTGGACTGTAATGTACAGACATGTGGACTGTAAAGCAGAACCTGCTGGATGGTATAGCGCTGTGTGACTGCAGTACTGCTGTCATAATGCCAGTGAATAATTTGTCCCATAGGAGATGTTGTGGTTTGACATGACATCACCTGGGTGCCCAGTTAAGAATGTATTCTTACTGTAACATCTTTATAAAATATGGATAAATTAACATTAATGAAACTGAACATAAGCTGACCAGTTTACATAAATGAACAGCACAAACAGGACACACACAGGTCAACCGATTGATGGATGGTAACAATTTAGAAAAAACTAAGTATCGGTACAACCCTGTGGGTGGGGATCTAATCAATTCATCAACAACACAATAATGTTAGTCGTGACTCAACACCCACCAAACAATTTCATTATGAACCGGATGAGTTGTTCTGAGGACAAACCTAAAGACAAACACAAAGGTGTAAACATGTGACCATTGTAGTGCACACTGTAGGCTTTGCAATGTTGTATAACATCCCACAAACAGGCAGGTTCAACCAGGTGCACAAGAAACTGACAAGCAGTGACCAACCGAGCAAGGAAGACCTGCTGAGAAGCATCAGACATCAAGTAAGACATATTTACTAATGGCATTGTTATTACAGTATAAGGCCTATATGAAGTGACACACAGTACAAGACAAATCGATTACCCGATACTTATAAATGGAGTTTACATCATTTGCATGCTTTGTTCCATAAGACTTCAGAAAAAAAGTGACTTTCAGAGGTGATGTGTTGAAGTTTCTTCAGCCAGTCTTAAAGACATATAAAATAAAGAGGAAGAGCACAAATTCACATTTTGTATAAGAAAATTACCCTAAAAGATTAACAGTTTACCTTTTTTTTTCAATTTGTTTGACCTTTAATAAAATTGCACAAGTTGCCCCATATGATGCAATGTAATTTGCTGACTGGTATTTCATTCCTGCACACAGCCCTTAAGCTATAGGTTAAACTGTTTTTGAAAACATGCTTGCACAAGCATCTGAAGATACCCTCTCCAACATTACAGTGAAACTATATCATACAATAGTATTAAAATGTGTAATATGTGACACAATGAATATCATAGGCAAGTTCTCAATCCCTATATAGCACGGATGCTCCACCTCGCCCTCCTCGCCATGCGCACTGTCCGGTCTGGAGATTGGCACTCTCTACTTTATGAATGGATGGGTGTGGCACTGGTGACTCGCAATGAGGCTGTCGTCACTCCGCTCGTTGATAGGCGCTGGCGTGCTCTCGGTGAAGGCTGGTCAGGAGTGAAACATAACTGAGCTCTGCCACCGCTCTGGAGAGACAGCGAGAGAAGGAAAGGGGAGGAGAGGAGAGAGAGAGAGAGAGAGAGAGAGAGGAAGAGTGTGTGTGAGTGTGTGTGAGAGAGAGACAGTCAGACAGACACAGAGACGGCAGCGTTAGTCCACTCCCCAGCGAGGACTTAAACTTCAGGCGAAAATTTTGGTGAGACGAGACGTGTATAAAAATCTTATGATTGTTGTAATTCTAACAAGAGAGCAAAAAAAGAAAAAAGGAAAAAAGGAAAAAAAAGAATGAATAGAAGATGGGATTAGGTGAGATCAGACGGATGTGGATGAGGATGAAAATGCACGCGGACTGATTACATTTCGTGGAAAAAAGAGTATTCTGTGTCTGTATCGAATAAGCATCGCTGTGTAGAAACAAACAGACAGACAAAAGAAAGTCCAGGCAAGGGTCCCCCTCCTCCATGTGCTCCCTTCTTGTAGGTGTGACAGAAACAACAAAGGGACGTGGAAAAAACTCGCATCAGGACCACAGCCGGACAACAGCCCAGACAGATCCCTGAGCACAATAGCGGAGGAGCGGTCCTGCAAACAAGAGCATGTCTGCACGTTTTGCAATATGCAGCAGTCTTCATATAATTACATTCCTCCTGGCGTCTCTGAGCTCCAACAGTCGGGAGTGTTTTTCTTCTGTCAGTTCTGGCAGATCTTCACCAAACACGCGAATTTAGAAACGAAGCCGATAATTTGAGGGCGTTCAAGTCCAAGCTGAAACGGAGCAAGTGTAAAAACACACATTTTGAGTTCTGATTAGTAGATGTTGTCATCCAGAGGAATGCCCTGAAGTGATCGCATGTGTTTTGTGCCTTTTTTGTGCAGTTTAATGGGGAGACGCGAGAGAGACGAGCGCAGCCCCAGAATAAACTGAAGGGAGAGGAACAGTGGAGAGGTGTGAGCTGAGAGTGGACGCCGAGGGGAAAGAGACCAGATCTGATTCCAGAGGTGCATGTCTTTCAAAGGTAGGAGCTCCGGACAAACTCCGTGTTTTCACTTGTGATTTAAACTGTGTGTGCTCGCAGCCAAGCGGCCTCCAATGTGGGTATGTAGCAGGACTGTGAGGGTTTGCATAACGGTTCGGTCAGTTTGGGTGGTTCTCAGTCAGGGTTTCAACTTATGCTCCGGGCAGATTTCTGAAGCTTTTTCTTTTTTTTTGAAGGGGGGCAGGGTGGGTGGGGGCTCCCAAAGCATCTGTCATTTAGCCTATAACCATAATTACAATACCACAAGAAGTTTGCGTGAATAAAACGCTACTCCTGTTTTTCTAAACGAAAACTTATAAAAATGGGTGTGTCACTCTATACCAACCAAAGACCAACTCTGCAAAACTGTGATAAAAGCCACATGGTTTCTATCATAAATGGACAGTTACACTGTTCATGTGTTTGAAAAAATAGCTTTTATTGACAGTTGAGCTAAGTATTGAGATATTGAGCTAAAATTATATTTTTGCGATGATGGCAAAATACTTAAATTGGCACTATAAGCAGCTCAAATTGTAAAACTGTTTGTATTTTTTTTTCTCTTTGGCAATATTTAAACAGGCTGGAAAAGGCGGCTTTGTTTGCTGTGAACTCCTTTAATCTAGTTCTTTTTGGTAGTAAAACAGTAAATCAGGGTTTGTGTGTCAGAAGTTATGTTTGCTTTAAAGAAATCAGATCACTGCCTACATCCTGGGTGATTCCAGCTTGAAGACGTAGCTCTAGAGTGGAGTCACCTAGCATTTACAGAGCAGTGGCCAGTGCACTTACTGGCTGTGTCTCAAATCATGTACTTCAGCACTTACCCTTGCTATTTTGAATGCATAAATGTGGGCACGCAGACAATAATGGCAACATCCAGTGTGCTGTAAGTACCTGGATGGTGCATTTAAAACGGTGAAGAAGTTCAGTGTGAAATGATGGACACCTCTTTTCTTCACCCATTTTGGCAAGGGGAGGGACCAGTAATGTGTTTTCCAAACTTGTGGAAACGGTGGCTGAAGGAGTAGAGTGTGTCGTCGGTATATAGATGTGCGGCCTCAGAACTATGTTGCATGAAACGGGGGAATAACACAGGAAAATAAAACATAGGATAGCTACTTAGGTTGCACATGCGATTTTGGGGAGTGACAACCATAGTCAAAAGTTGTGTAGTACACAGCGGCAGCGTTTAGTACAACGCTACCCTGTCAAAATTCACAAGCGGGCTGAGTAGGCCTATGTGAGTGTACTAACTTAAGAATCTGATTTGAGACACAGTAACTGTACGGTATGTGCTAAAGCACACAGAGGTCAAAGCATGGATGGAAAGTTGATAACAGCAGCCAAACCTTGCTGGTTACCCACCACACCAACAATGCACACAAGAGTAAAATATTTCCTGACTTTTTTTCCTCTTCCCTTTTCTTTATTTTTCCTATTCTGTGAGCCTAGAAAGAATGGTGTGTGTATATACTGTATATATATGTGTGTGTGTGTTTGCGATGGGGGTGGTGGTGGTGGTGGTCTGACACAGTTGACATCAGTTCCTCCGTTCTGTCCCACTCTTTTGTGTTTTTCTATCAGCTGTGGAATTTGAACCATTCTTCCTTTGGGGTGAGGCCCGTCCCTCTGTCTGCCCCTGCTCTGAGGAGTAGGTTGTCTCCAGAGGAGGCTGGACGTGTGTGTGTGTGTGTGTGTGTGTGTGTGTGTGTGTATGGGTAAGTGGGGCTTTCCATTTGGGTTGCACACCAAACATTCCTGGCTTCTTGGATGGCCGACTAGTGGGCCAAGTCCACACAGCTGGAAGTCATATAAGAAGCTGTGTCTTAGTGTGAGTTGAGCAATATCAGACACACGGACACTGTCATATGTGCGCACTGTTATGGCTGAAGCCAGAAACACAGGTAAAAGCGCCCAAATGCAAACTCACAAGCAGAGTAAACCAGTGTGTATAGTCTAATTAGGCTAATTAGTCTATGAGGTGCAGGTAAGACCTGAAGTGGCTGCAGGTGCTGATGAATGGCAACATGCGTGAGGATGGGTGAGGCAGACAGGTGGATGAAAGGAGGTGAGAGGAGAACCATGGCCTGGGAGGAATTAAGAAGGAAAGGAGGGGGCGAGGGAAACTGAGTGTACGTACTCTGACACACAGAGACACACACATAGAAAGTATGCTTCAAGCCCACACCACCCCTCCACTGGTTTCAGAATGACTGGGCGACTGTGAGATGTTCGCATGGGTTGGATAGTGTGCGTTGTTTGTACAGGCATTCACACATAGAAAAAGAGGAAAAAAACAGAGAAACTAACAGAGACTCACAGTCATTGTACAACAGTGTCTTCTTCTCTTACCAGCACCACATGATGTTTGTCCTGTTAAGTAAATTTGGGAGAGAGAGAGAGAGAGAGAGAGAGAGAGAGAGAGAGAGAGCAAGTGATTGTGCTGGTGATGGCAACTGTACAGTTTGTTTTTCTCTTATTGGCTGCCTCTTTGGTTGTTTTTTAAACAGGGTGTCAGTGAGAAAAGAATGTGTATGCAAGAGCGGAAAGCAGAGCGAGAGAGCTAGGGGAAAGTTAAGGAAGATAGGCCTCATGAGAAGAGAAGAGAAGAGAAGAGAAGAGAAGAGAAGAGAAGAGAAGAGAAGAGAAGAGAAGAGAAGAGAAGAGAAGGAGATTGTTTGAAAATGAGTACAAGAGAAACTGAACGCAGAGTAGAAAGAAAGGAGGAAAACGGTCGGAGTTACAGATCCTGAGGAAGAGGGACACGAAAGGGGGTTTGGCTGAGGGGAAATTAGAGCGGGGCAGGCTAGGGGGGTGAGAAAGACAAGGAGAGGTTGAGAAAGAGAGCAAGGCAGAGGGAGAATGTCAGGCGCTGGACTGCATATGGCAGTAAACATGATAAATCAGAGAGCAAAAGAAAATGCCTGAACCTTCGCCAACTCCCTTCTCTAAGTTCAAAGTGAAAGGCGGTGAATACAGGATTTGAATAGAAGGAATTAAAATAGAAACAATCAACCACACAGGCAGTCTTTACTTTACCGTAACTTCTCAGACCAGAAACAAAACTCTACTCTTTTTAAACTGATTCCACATGTAAAACTCGTTTGAACATCTGTCTTAACTTCCTCTTATGTGGTAATCCACTGCACTGTGTCAATGGTACTCCCACTCTGTTGTTTTGACTGCATGTGTGTGAGTGAGTGTAATTACAGTTAGGCCTCTGCAGCTGAATTACAATGAGCAAACAAATGAGATTATTAGTGTGGTATACAGAACAATAACAAACGATATTATTGTAAAATCAAACACAAATGTGTGGAAAAGGCTTTTGTGCACACTCCTGATTCTCTGCATGTGGCGAGTAAAACACACCTTTACAAGGCCAGACAGCTCTTGTGTGATGGAATGGCTTTTGTGTTCATGTGAATGTGTGTGTGTATGATAAGAAGGTGTTGTGTTGCCAGTGAGGAGAGGACGGGGCAGGGCCGGACCAAGAGGGCGCGAGGAGATAAAAGAGCCAGTCCGTGTCAGGCAGGGTGCCCTCATCCGGTGGTGGCTGCTCAGACAGCTCCAGGCTGGGCCGAGGCCAGAGTCTGACAGGGGGTTGTGTCCAGTGTCCCAGCGTGGTTTCACTGATAGGGAGGTGTATTACACAACCTCAGTGTTGACAGAATATGGGGAAAGAGTTGTGGGTCAAAGGTTTTTACGCAGTAAAAGTTTCACTCTAGATGCGTTCAGGACTGCAATTAATGACAGTTTTTAGTGGGTTGTGTCTTGCCTTAAACTTTTTGTGTCACCATATGTCTCTCTGCTTGGTTCTTTGGTTGTAGCTCTTCACAGTTTATGTTTGTGTGTGTGTTACATGATAGTGTAGCGAAATCACTTGCAACAGAAATATCTTCATGTGTATCTGTGTGATTATGCATGCATATTTCTGCGTATATGCAATTTGATCCCTGGGTGTCTCTTTCTTTAGCATCTGCTCCTCTCGTTTGTGGCAGAGAGCCGATCCCCATGGGTGATTTGGCTCCACAGTCATATGACTGAGGAAATGCCAACTAGGTATTCAAGTGTGTGTGCTGCAATCACAGATTACATTTCACACCATAGGAGGTTGTCTGAGGGTTTTATACTACTGGTAGTTGTGTGTGTGTATGTGTGTGTGTGTTTATTCTGGGGTACTTGCATGGTTTATGGGTGTGATTCTGTCTTTGCATCACCTACAGGAGTCAAGAGGCTGACCCTCCCCTCATCAGCCATCTCTCATGTTTGTATGGATTCAAACAGACCAATATGTTTGGCTTCTATGTTGCTGACACACAGTCGTAATCTCTAGCGTCTTTCATTTTCAGTGCCTTTAAGCCTTGGCTGTCTGTCTCTTTATCTTCCTGTTTGTTTTCACGTCTTGTCCGCCTGTCTATCCACCTTGCCTTCCTGTAATAAAAACAAGTCACATCCCATCACACACACTATTCAGAGGCTGTGGTTTTCATTAACTGAGAATTAAGAAATCCCAATTAGCACCTTCAGCAACATCAGTGATTGGCTGTGCCTTGGTGTGAGAATGAGTGAGGATGAGAGAGCGAGCGCTTGTTCACAGTTTAACATTCTTGCCTGTCCACAGGAGACGCAGAGGAAAGAAGTTCTGGGAGATGTACGCTTCGTGTCTTGTAGACATATACCCTTGTGTCATTTCAGCAATAGTTGATGGTGTTAATGGAACAGTGATTACACCCTGATTTGTTTGTGACCATAGGCTTGGCTGAGAAAGCATCTTGTTTCTCACAATACATTTTCCTTTTACACTTCTTCCTTCTGTGTAAAGTCCCACACCCTAGCAACATCACAGGTATGCATCCAAAAATCTCACAACGCAAGACGCTCCCAAACTAATTAGCAGACATATACAGATACAGTGACTCACACAGAGATGCAACTCCTATATGTAAACCCCATGATAAACACATTGACAAAATCATTGTTCTCCCTGCCCGTCTTTGTGTCTGTGCCTGTGCTGTAGTAAGAGCCAGAGGCTTTAAACTAATCTGTAGTGAGAGAAAAACGCCCAAGGGTGCCATTCTTGTTAATCAGGGTCAGACTAGTTTCAGTGTTGGCCAAGCCACTGATGAAACCACAGGATTTAAATCTGTAATTGTGTGTGTTCTATAATTGTGTGGGTGCATGTGTCATGCGGATAAGGTGTTTCCTTCTACATTTATTTTTATACACAGACATTGTTCTCTGTTTTTAACTGCATGCATGCCATTTGACTGAGGGCTGCCTTTTTGCAGTTTCTGGAGGCTGATGCAACCTGACTGACACTCTATCTCTCTTTACTCCCTAACTCACACACTAACGTAGACCAGATTGCATGACTCAGATATGATAACCGAGAGTAGCCATTTGCAAATGAGAGCTCTGTCATCATCATCCTAGTCAGTGTTTGTCTGACTCCCGTTTCCATGTGGTTTGCTCCCACATGGAAATCTGAAATTAAATTGACTCACCACATGTAGTGTGGTTTGGTCAGCCATTTGTAGTTTGGACCTATTTTTAGTAATTGCGCACTTGGTCAGGCAATACACTTCATTTCAGTTCATTTTATTCCAGAAAATATCGATAGAAAATATTCTTCCCTCTGCTACAAGACAGTTTGCCTTGGGGCAGTGTTTAGCTCAGTTGGTAGAGCACCCACCCCATGTGTTGAAGCTAGGATCCTCACTGCAGGTGGCCCCAGTTCGAATCCCGCGTTAAGTGGCCCTGTCCTGTATGTCACCCCCCCCCTCTCTGCCTCCCATTTCCTGTCTCTCTCTCAGCTGTTCTATCAATTAAAGGCGAAAAAGCTCCCCAAAAATATATACTTATAAAAAAAAAAGGAAGTTCGCCTTCGGAAGCTTTTTTTTTTAATAATCTTAATCTTTTTTGTAGTTTGTAATTCTTGATACCATGTATTAGTATATGTATGGGTTAGGGTATATAATATGTGGTATATTAGACTATTCTTCTCTATACATGGGATTTTTTTTCATGTATTTTCCTTAAAGCAGAAGTAAGTGGTCCAGTCGTTTTCGCTAATGCTGCGTTCCAGGCAGGCTTTTGAAATCGTAAATTACAGCTTCAAGTCACAACTTACGACTTTGTAGCGTTTCAGGCAACCCACTCGTGTTTTTCCGACCTGTTTTACCGGTGAAAGTCACTATAACGGCCACTCGTAACTTCCGACCGGTGAACTCGTACCAGATCGAACTGGTACCACTTCACGGTCGGAAAAATACGAGTTTCCTTGAACGCACCATAGCAGTCCTCGTCCCTACGTTGCCACATTCACGACGTTCCTTGGCTGCACACACAGCCCTGCATGCCGTTCTCTCTCCTCATTGGATAAAAACTGTAGGATACGATAAATGTTTTCTCTTCGGCTCAGAGCAGAGCAGAGTGACTGACAGACCCGTGTTTCAGACCAAACACTCTATGTAAGTGATTGCTGTCGGAAGATATAACTATTTAAGACTTATATTAACACAAATATATCACTTACTTCTGCTTTAATATCCCCAAGTAAGATGTTAGGATTTCAACTCCGATTGCATGATGTGTCCCAATTAAATATCTTTTTGTGAGTCTCTGGTCAGACATCTTCACATGTCTGTTCCAAAGCTGAAGCATTTGACATTTATGTGTGATGTAGATGGTTTCCATCCCATCTATCCACTAATGAAGTAAATTTATGAACCCACTCTCAACCCCTACCCAACCCAGAAAACAAACTGAAATAGCTCCATGATGTAGTGTTACAAGTTGTGTTCATGGAGACCATAAAAAAACCAGAAGCACTGCAGACACAAGGCACTTTGTAAATCCATAGTGGTCATAAAAGGACAAACAATATAAATGTCCTTGGCAGTGAAATAATCTCTCTCTTTGTTTCTCTCTCCCTTTTGTCTCTGACTAGAACACATCACTCTTATTTCAATATAAATATTTAATCCATACCATCAATATCGTTCCTTTTTAATACCATGTGCTACTTAATACGGATGCATTTCCCAACGGAGGTCAAGTTCTGCATGAATATTGACTTCTGCATTTTACTTCCAGTGATCAGTAATACAGTAGGGGCAGGGACATACTATAGTTATAAACTAAATGGTCAAACACCACATAGAATGACACAGATTACTCTGAGATAAGTTTAGATTGCATTTTGTGTGCACATAACCAGAGTATCTCAGTGTTTCATTTGAACATTTCTCTTGTCTGTATGACCTCTGTTCACAAGTGGTTGGGATTAGCTGGCATCAACAGCAATGCACCATCCAAAAGAGCTTCCACCCTCTTGCCCCTTTGCCCTTATTCAAATGATTAAAGCATGTGCGGCTGTGTTCCAGTTTGGCAAGTGAATGACATGTGGTCACAGTGTGCGGTGACCATTGTATGCCGGTTGTATCACCAGGCCACCGGGAAGCAGTGCGGAAATAACCGGACACCATTATAGATTTTTCCATCACACTATTTTAGGATGGCTACTGTGAATAGTGTATCATCAATGTGTGTGTGTGTGTGTGTGTGTGTGTGTGTGGTCTTCTTTAACAATATCCCCACAATTGGAAATGCATGATGACCTCCATCCTGACAGATTCAAGCAGTGTGCAGGATATTGCATTCCACTTCCGCCAGGTGAAAATTGTATCAGAACATTTAGCTATCTGTGTTTTCAGGCCAACTGGAGGATTACTTGACTCCACTACTCTCAGGTTTATAAAGCCCACTCAGTGCTCAACTGAATAAAATCAAAATTGCGTAGCCATTGAGATAAATGCATTGTTGTTTTGCTCTGGATGTGAGATGCAAGGGTTTCACCTCAGGTTTGTTTTTGTTTGTGCAAGTGCTGTACAATGTGAGGAACTCAGCAGCACCAATGGATAAACATGCAGGCTATTTGAAGTAAACACAACAAAAGCCCTTCCTGTTCTGACTCGACTTTCTGTTATGTGGTTTATTTGTCTGTCTGTGTCTTAGTCTCTCTGTGAGTTTTTTTTTGCACTCCCCTTCTTTCCAACGTCTTTATTTGCACCTCTCTATTTCTGTATGCGTGAGCAACAGCATTTTTAAATAGAGGAAGATGGATACTAGATTAGCCTGACACAACATAGCTGTCTTCGAGTGTAAAAAAGAAAACTGGAAGTGAAGCTGAAAAAGGACAGCATATGTGATATTTTCAGTTTACATTATACACAACAAATTTGTCAAAGATCCCTTGGATAACTGGATCAGATATTACTGTTTTAAACACTGACTTATCTTCGTTAAACCATTGATCAGCTGATTAAAGATACAAACGTGGTATGGTACTGAACAGTAAAGCAATTGGAGGGTAAATCTTGAGATATTTAGTAGGACAGGACAGGTATCAGATATTTTAGCAACACATAAGTGTTCATTTTTATTTTTATTTTTTCTTTTAAATTACTTTTTAAGAATATTTCATTATTCAGTTAAAATCACACAAATAAATCCCTCTTTACTTTAACTGATCATGGATCTGCAACCTGGGTGTGGGGGGAAGTGCCAGGCGGACTTTGCTTCATTTAAAAGGTTCACAAGCCAAAAAGGTTAGGACCATCTGCTGTACACTACTCTGCAGAGAGGGATGGTAACTGTGTGCAGTGTGATCGCGGCGGGACTGCAGCTCTGCTTCTCTGTGCCGGACTGAAGTCCAGAGGTGTTTGACTTGGCTCGGCTTTCTGTTTGATCAGGCTGTTTCTGGAATACTGACTGACCTGTGCTGAGGCCAAATGCATCTCTCTCCTCTCAGCTTAAACATTTCCCCTTTGCTCCTCCTCCTGGTTGCTGCCACATTATTCTTAAATTTGAGCAGTTCAACATTAAATTCAGTGCTCTGTACTCCGTGTAAGACAATACAATAGGACAAACATTGGATCTCTTTCTGTCATGCAGATCTCAAGAGGAATGAGAGCTCTATTTGCCCTCCCTCACCTTTTCCTGTTTGTTGTCTGATTTCAACCACGGTTCAAAGTTTACTCTGATACATCCTCACCAGACTGTGAGAGTAGCTGTGGACCTGTCTGAGGTTCACAGAGGTTACAGACATTTCCAACATCACCACAGATAGTAGCTGGATGCCAGTGTCCAGTGATAGATTCCAACTAACTTGGAAAGACCACCTGGCAGATTACATTGCAGTACTTTGTTGTTGGCCAACCTTTTAATCTGCATTACTGGGCTAGTGACAAATATACCTTATAGTGCACAGTGCTTTAGAGCATCTCACTGCAACAGAATGAAGACACCTTACACAGGGGAACTGCTCCCCTAAACACTAATAATGTGTATAAAATACTACCACAGCAAACACTAGTTTACAGTCAGTATGTCTTGTATTACATGGTAGCAGACTAGCAGTCTTTTATTCCAATGAATACATGCCCTATATTATTTTATACCTGTCATGAATACTACCAAGGCAGCCACAGTAAAGCTTAATAGAAAATAGTGTTTTCAGTACTTTAGTCTCAGAGCTTTAAATTAAAGATATATATTTAATCTCAAACTTTCAATCATTTCACATTCAGAGGTTATCCATATTAAGAAAATCCATGATAGATATAGGACACAATCACCACTTTGCTTGAGTATAATGTGGGGTTTCCTCTTTTAAGAATAAGAATTACTTTTACTTTTTTTTTTTATTAATCCCCAAAGGGAAATCATTTACATAGCCTAAGCAGTCTAATTCTATTATCCCACCTTTGACTTGCTATCACCATATTAATTTACTCCAGGAACACAATATGCTGTTTAAGACACTTTACACATAGCCCCTGAAAAGCTCATTCCTGATCCTTGCTGATGGATTCACTCAAGTACATATTAAGAAGTCAGTAGGGAATAAAGCTGGAGGATTAAATTATTTTCAAACTGACTTTGAACTCATTGGACGTGTGTATCCAGAGAGTAAGTGTTGAAAGTCTAATCAGAGGTGGCACAGAGAAAACGTTCAGTAGATTACACTTGTTAGATTTGTTAAGGGGCGAGATGTTTGACATCAGAGGGTCAGAATCCCACCACCATGTACTGATCCTGGGTCTGCTCTCTGTTCTTCAGCCTCACCTTTGGTCTAAGTTTCAACAGAGGCTGTGAGTCCTCTTGCAATTTGGTGAGAAATGTACAGAAGAATAACGAATGAGCATGGATGAACTTTTTGTTTTTAAAAGCTCACCATGAATAACATCAGAGGACATTATTACTGATGAATTTCTTAATGTTAACCCATGTATCAGTCATATTTCCCATAGGGATTTTAAACTGGACCAACAAGTCTTCCCACAAGATCACATCAGACTTTTAATCTCTCTATTTACTTTGTGTGGTTGTAGTCTTAACTTCTGCAGGCAATGTCCTTATAAGCTAGGAACTGATGATGCTACTTCCCTCGCTAAGCTCAGTTTTATGGCTTTGCCCTCACCCTGGTCCTATATATTCTTTCCTTACCCTGATCTTCGTCCCCATTTCCCTATCTGTCTCTGTCTCAGTCCTCAACCTGATTCACACACTCCACCATGACGCCATCTCTAGGCAGACCCTTGACCTATAAGCACCTAACTCTTCTTCATCCTTATAATGCCCTCAGTCCTGCACAGCCACTGGATCCACCAAGCCCTTAACTGACTCAGCACTTACAGTACAGTACTTCCTATGGAAATTAAAGTGATCTTTCACTTTTCTGAAACATTAGCTACACTGCGGAGTGCATAGTGCTTCTTCATGAATAAACCAGCTATGTTCGTATATTTTTTTCTTCTCATTAGCTCCTATGTAGGAGAGTCTACGGTAGCATGAAACCCATAAACTTGTGTTCAAACAGGACACAACCAGGCCCAACAAAGGCAAATCCCTCACATTGTAAAGATGCACTTAGGTCCAACATGTGCAAAATTTCCCTGCAAAGTGAACTATCACTTTAAGAGTTTTTAGCAGCAGCTGAAGAGAGCCTTAATAAGATTAGCCCTGGCACTTGACAGCCACAGCTTAAGAGGCACCTCTACTGACCTGTGTGTCTCTATCCAGCAGAGAGTGTGCATGTGTGTTTGTTGATGTGTGTGTGATGTTAAGGTGGTGTTTGTTTGTTTGATGTACAAAATGTTGATTTTTATGAGTGTCTGTATGTCTTTTTGTGTCTATACATGAACGTAGGCATAGCACGACATTCTTGTGTAGACTTGACCATCTCAAGTTAGAATGCACAGTGTAGATCATAACTTCCAAAAGACTTGTGCCACTCAGGAATTCAGAGCATCCATTTAACCCTTTAATCTCTCAAAACCCCTCACTACCCCAAGGCTCTCTCCTGTCATAGGCTGTCATTCTTGATGAAATGGGCTTGACCAAACAAGCAAAGACTTTAACTCAACAAGAAAACAATTCATCAAATACAAAGCCCATGGAATCATATGAATTTCTCAATAATGTCTATTTTTTTTTTTTTTTTACCTACTTAGCAGTTAGAGATGCACCATACCCACAGGGAAGTTCGAGCTAGTTAGGGACAGTGAGGAATATTCAGAGCTGTTCTTCGTCACTCCAGGCACCACTTTGCGAACCCCAGGCACCTCAATGTTAAACATTTAAGTTGGCATTAATATCATAATCAGAGGTCTGTTTATCCTCAGGCAGACAGCAGGCAGTTAAGCACCAACTTAACTCCCTCCCTTATGCCCCCTCTCTTTCCTCATGCCACCCTCCATCCTTTCCTTTTGTCCAACTATTCCCTCCTCTATCCAGGTCCCCAGGCCACTTTACATTCCCAACATATTCCACCATCATGGCCTGTCATCACCAGCACAGACTTGACCTGATCGTAAATCAGTGTAATGGTCAGTGAACACTTGCTGTATCTGCAGCCAAAAGGAGTCAAAATTACAAACTGATGTCATTCCACATGTGGCAGTGCAGTGTGACAGTGATAGCTAATGACAAGCACTGTATACCAACACTAACAGCATGTGTTTTTTATCTCATATTGTATGTTTGGAATGCCAGAGACAACGTTTAACAGCTCATAAATCTCAATTACAGCTTTTAGTTTAGTTTAGTTTTACGACTATTCATAATTTTATGACCCCAGCTCGTAAAAAGTGTTATATTAAATGACTGATGTTAAAGGATTATACAATGAAATACATTTAGAACCATGATTTAATAAAATAACTTCAGTGTGACTCCAAGATTGGTTTTGAAGCCACAGTAATTTCAACAGTGGTGGGAATACGAATTGGAGCTTTCCAATAGGACTAGTGGTGGTGAAATTAAAAATGGTCTGCCAAGCCTTTTTAATGTGAAAAAATGAAGTGCACAAACCAAGAATTTCAAAATGGTATCTGTTTTTACAAAGCATAAACATGAAGAAGTACTGGTATGTCTATCCAGTTCAATTCAATACCCTCTGACTGCTGCACTGCTACTTTTTGCTCCAGTAATATTTTCCTTTTTCTGTTGTGAGCCATGGAGCGATATATCTTCATTAGAGTGTAAATGAGGCAACAACAGCTGGTCAATGGAGTTTTCTAACTGACTGTAGATAAGAGAATCCACTGATAACTCAGCAAGTAAACAGTAACCTCTGCCTGTCTTTCTCTTGCACTGTCTGTCTCTTTCTGTACTTTCTCTCAGGCCTTATCTGGCGTTGAATGTTTTTCTCTTAAACTCACACTCTGTTAACATGCCCATCACCCATTGCCAAATAGGCCTGCTGTTACAAAACACACTTAGTTTCATGCCAGGGTGCTGGCTCTGGCAAATGCATCTGAGCCGCTTGTCCACGTCAAAGTGCATGCATGAGGGAGAGAGGAGAGAGATTAAGAGTGTGAAGAAAAGGAGATTCAGAGTCACAGACATGGATGTCTATCTGTGCACTTTTTGTTATTATTATTAGGCTATTATTATTATTGTTATTACCACTGATCATTCAGTAATGCCAGGTTCCCACAAGCTCATTTCACTTAAGCCTCCAGTCATTTCAGTCTCATTTGTGACCTTTGACCTCTAAGTTTTCTCCCTAAGGGAATAAATTGAAATTCCTGTGTTACTGCATTTTTTCTTGCTCTGTCGCAAAACAAAAAAGATGGCTGCCAAAACCATCCAACCAAACAAAGAACCAGATGATATCATACCACTGATCTACATACAGTATCTACAAATAATGTTTGTTCATGAGTGTGTGTGTGTGTGTGTGTCAAGGCTGAAGGTAGAATTTAATCTCTGATACTGTTATCAGTTCCATGGTGCTGGAGGACTGCTTAGAAGACCCACTGCAGCTCTGACCTACTTGTGTCAGCGTACGGGGCTGTATGTTTTTCAGTGGGTGTGTGTTGCCTGTGTGTGTTTGTTAGCACGTTTGTTAGTGTGTTTGAGGAGAACTCTCTGTGGACATGGGGAGAAGCTGTGTGAGAAGCTGGGTGTTTTGACAGCTTTAGAACAGCTCCAGTGCAGTGTTGGGGCAGGGGGTGTCCGGGCCTGTTGCATATTCAGGCGAGCTGTAAGGGTGAGAATAGGGTCAGTGCAGGAGTGGACAGGAAGGGATGAGATAAGTGAAAGAGTTTGATTCCAAAGTCCTCTATGGCCATCAAAAATGATACTTGATTTCCATTGCATAACGTATGATGTCATCTGAAATCAATCCATCTAAGCCCAAGTTCACTTGCACCATTATGTAAACAAGTAGATGAGTTAACTGAAACACTGACATCTGTTTTGTAAAAACATATGCTAAATGTATCATGTTGTAAAATGAGCCTTTATGTGAGATGAAGACAGTATAATTTTAAGTAAGGCTGCCATGGCATGATAATCATGACAATATTATCATGATATCTGTAGATTCTTTTTTAGGGAAAAAAAGAACATAATCCTCAACTATGTTGTTTTTGTCAATTTCTTTGTCAGGTACATTTTTCTCTGCCTCAAAATGTCACAAGTGAAGGGACGTGGAGACAAGTCTGTGATGAAAATAATTACATGTAAATGGATAGTGAAAAGGTAACGGCACAGCGGCAGCCGTTATTGTCAGCGCTGTAAAATGCAACACCTCTAACATGAAGAGAAATCTTCAAATACTGTATATTCTGAAACATGTTCACACCTGAAACCAAACAAAACTTAGTAATACTGGTTGACAGAGTTATACAAGATGGATACACTGAGTAACTGGACAAAATGTTGATTGTTGGGAATGAACATTGGATGGCGCACCAGAGTAAACAGAGTATTTGTCCAGCCCACTCCTTAGTGAAGTAGTCATGCCAAAGAATGATCTCAGCTCATTCTACCAACTTTAATCTCACCAAAGTGTAAAAGCGATGGGAGTAGGCTTCCCACACACTTAATAAAAGAGTGATAAAGCTTGTAAAACAAAGCCACACAGTCTTTTTTGTTCTACTGTAGCTCCAAAGGCCAGGCATCACCTCAGCCTGTGCTTCTTGAGAGTTTTCTCACAAATACACCTCTCCAACAAAGGGGCTGCCTCTCCACATTTCTAAGCCCTCTCAGTGCCAGTGCTGTTGAACCCCTGCTTTCTCCAGCAGCATTCCAGCCCATCTTTCATGCTGTTTCATTCTGGCCATGCCAGCCAGGTCAGGGGGCAGCGTTTTCTCAGGGATTCAAGACAACATGGGACACATAGCTTTAAGGTCGGCATCACCACTAGTTGCACATGGAACTTATGTTCACTTCAGTGTAGTTCTTTCCATGTGTCCTTTTGCATAATATGCGCAAAACATGCTCTTGACAACACACATCTTTGTGAGTCTGCAGCCATGAGGGACTGAACAGCTCAAAGGTCAAGCAATAGATTTGTGGTTTTGCTGTGATGTTTGAATAGTTTTATTAAAGCCCTGTTTCATTTCTTTCTCTAGACTGTAGAATCTGACAGCCACTGCTGATTTACCCCAGAATCCATCACAAAGATTTAAGATATTGGTACAGTGAGTTTATACCTCCTTTGTTTCAGAGGGATCAGTACCAAGTTCAGCCAGTAGATGTCTGCCTTCAGTCTTCAGTCAGTGACAGTGGGTAGACCAGACTGTCCAGGGTTCCCACATGACCAAACACTGCAAAATGTCCCAAATGAAATCCTTGATAAACATAATTTAAATAAAAGTCCAGTTTAACCTCTTAACTTGAATTGCAGGCATGTCCATGGGCATCAGGGACTCAGAGAAAGGTTCTTGTCTCAGTACATGTCTGGGCAAAGTCCTCAGTTTAGCATCAAATTTACAGAGCAATTTAAGTTGATGTTAAAAATAACCTTGCTGGAAGAATAGAATAGTGAGGTATTTATTTATTTTTTTTGCCTTATGGCCACATGGTAGCGTTTTCTTCTCTGGCACAGCTTAACATTCCAGAAATGAACTCCCAGACACTGAGATCTTGGAAAAATGGGGGAAAAGGGGCTGAGTAGTTTTCCACAAAACCTCAAAATACATTTTTTCTCATCTGTTGTTTAGCAACACAAATGTTTTGCTATGTGCAGCCAGTCCCCATGCCTGAATAACACATAGCCACAGAAGAAAAAATCTCTCAATTCCCCATGAGTATAGTAACCACACTATTGCATAATGTGTGTGTGTATTTTTATTTTTATGTGTTGCAGACTAAATTAAGAAGATGGTTTTGCACATTCCTAATACATTTTTATTGGTTTTGATAAATACACACTTTTTTATTTCATGTCTTGTCTCTCCATATTGAGTTTTCGGTCAGTACAGTGGTGGATGTGACTTCTCCACCAACAAAACAGCATGCTTTGCGCTATGTTTTTGAGTTAACAGGAGTGGAAGAGCAGTGAGGGGGCGGGGATACTATACAGCTCTGTAGGATCTGATTGGCTCTTGCGTTGTAATCGCCGATGAGACCTTAAATGCCCCTCTTCAGCTCTACTTGCCTGAAGTGTATGCTGCTTTTGCTGGGTAGTGAATTTGTAAATAATAATAATTAAAAAAAAAAAAAATACACAAACAACATAAACAACAACGAACTAGTTGGCCGTGTTTTATTGTAGAAATCACAAAGAACAATCAAATGTGTACCAATTCACAACCAAATGTAATCTTATTAATAATGAAGCCTACACTCAGAGGGTTCTGCAGGACTTCCACTAAATTTCTTACCTACTCTTACGTCTGCTACGGCTGTGCAGCTGGCCTATCGATTATAGCAGAGATACTACCGCTACTGGCTTCATACAATTGTTTTTTTCTGACAGCACCTGAACGCAGCACAACAGGAGTTGGGCGCCTTGTGTAGTGACGTAGGCTTAGGAGGCGTGGCTCTGGTGAAATCAGCTGGGGAAACAACAACAGAAAAGGGGGGTGGCTCAGAGCAGCAGGAAAAAAAAATCTTAAGACCAGTTATGTTTCGATTTCATTCGAGAAGGAGTCGCTTTAAAAAGTGAATAGCTTCGTGTCAGGTCTGCAGCGGTGACCAGAGACTTGTTGAGTCCTGAGACGATACAGTTAAGAGGCAGCGAGAGGAAGTGAGAGAAGGTGGAGGATGTGACAGGGCACCGGGGTCCTGGTGCGACGTTTGCAGTTGTAGCCTTTATGCTCTTTGACAAACAAAGGGAATACCGCGAGCAACCTCTTCATTCTCAGCGCGTCGTTGTCCGGTTCGAGTGACCGGCTCGACCACCAGCTGTGGCATGTGGGTCAACTCCGGAACCGTCGGAAGGTAGGAGCCCCTCCTGCAGGAATACTGGGTCACATGCTCCCAGTGTAATTCCCGTCGTGCACAAAGCCACACTCTGTTTGCCATATCCTTTACTCCAAATATTCTCAAATCATCCCCAGCTTTATTCTCATCATGCCACGCTGGTCTTATTGTACATAATGGGGTTTTAATCTCCCCTTCAATCTCTATGATATGGATCTTGCATACATTTCATGTGTACGAAATGAATGGCTTAACACGAGATGATGCAAATGGAGATTACTGTTATGATTTTAAATCACACACGTGCAGCACAGACTGCTGTCGTTAGAGCATTTCGATTCAGTGTTGTAGTGCAGTGGATGGGCTTGGCGCATTACGCAAGACTTTATCAGCGCATCGTTTGAGAAGTGGGTTGATGTCCACCTGCCTTTTACAACATCGTTAAATGAAAGACATCTCACCACCCTGCGGGTTGTGCAGTCTTTATTAGCCCTGACATGTGTGACAGTGCAGGAGACTGTCTGCTTTGTTGAATCGGTTTCCCGAGAAAAAAAATATGAATGAGCCAGGTGGTTATGAATGGCTGCGGGGAGAGGGAGCACACGAGGTGCCTTTCATTGATGAATGTAGTGATCCTACGCCACAGTATTTAGTGGAACAACATGCGGCTCTCAAACTGGGACAATGGAGTGTCTCAGTTTGTAGACGACACACACACACACACACACACACACACACACACACACACACACACACACACACACACACACACACACACACACACACACACACACTCCCCTCATTGCTGATCCTGTGGCTGTGACGTCATGAGGAGGATTGGGTTGTGCAGGTATCTGCGTGGTTGTTGAAGGGGCCTCTCACGTCTACCTGCAAATAAATATTTAATCTGACCATATTTTCATTTCCACTCACCAGCGATTACTCATATCTGCAGGGTGTAAACAATCTGGCACCCTTCTCTTCCATATTGTGCAACCTTTGTGTTTTGGCCAATTTATTTTTCTCCTGAAATTACCCAACTGTTTTTAAATGGTGTTATATTCATTTTAACACTATTATAGATTTTGTTCTGTGCGATTCCCTCTCCACATCCTGGTCAGAAAAACTCGACTGTTATCTCTAAAACTGAGCTAGAAATGTAGTTTGACAGTAATACTGTTGACCTCACCTACTAGGCTATAATGGATCGGTAATCAGGCCTGTCATTATGTCTACCTTCAGATGGATCTGGGGCAGAGCTATGTATTGTCCCGGTCAGGCACTATTCCCAACGCTTTGGCTGTGTCAACAGCTTTGAGATAACATAGTGCAGCACTGACAGACCCACATGGAAGAGTCAGCCAGCATTGGACGGCTGGCTAGAATGTTCTGACCTCTGTATCAGGCTGTAGTGGGAGGTACACAGGGGTAATAGAGCTTGAAATTGTGTGTATGTTTAATGCTTCAAGTGTATGTTGTCTTCACTGTGAAACACAATGTTACAATGTGGACTTTGGTGAGAAAATGTGTTGGTTTGATAATGACAGACCAGCTGTATTTTTAGTTATAATAACTTATGTTTACTTTCATGTTATGATGAAATTCTCTGTTACATTGACAAAGTAAATATGTGGTCTTGAATAATCGTCTTTCACACGAACTTACCCCCCCCACTCCCCGCCCCATCTGCAAAGTTGCAATAATATTTGGGTCACAAACTTACAATCCCTTGGCTCAGTGTCACAGTAATCACAAAATCCTTGACTCAGTTTCAGAGAAAGATACTAAACCCTCCACCTGTAATTTTACAAATTCTCATTTGTAAAATGTAAGCAGCTCTAAATGTTTCATGCATTACTTTTTTCTGTTTTAGAATATTGTATATCTGCAAAAATGTTGTCATTGTTGCAGCTTGAAATACCACAATCAAATACCCTTGTTAAAAAAAATAGTATTATAATTTGGAACGGTAACAATTTTGAAGACTAGCTGCCTTAGTTGCTTCTTAGAGTTGAGATTCAAACTGTCACAACCAAGTCAAAGCAATCACAAAGTGCTGTTATGGTCAATGACATATAGTAAACAGTATGCCCATAGGCATTCTGTGATGGAGGGGATACTGAAAGTATAAGGGTGCAAAGATAGAGGGATGAAGGTGGAAAATATGGACACAGGAGATGGAGGAGGGAGATAGGGAGGGATAAAGGAAATGAGGGCATCAAGATGAGCATGTTTACAAAGCATTATTGCAGCAGGGAGAGGAGAAGAGGAAGATTTTCTCAAATAGGCTAACAGGCTGCACCCTCTCATTGGGGTAGATGTGTGTCTGCCACAGGCCGTGCGTTACCACCAGTAACATCTGCAGTGGGTGAGGCAACTACGTGCAGCCCTGCATGTGTGTGTGCATGTCTGTGCCAGTGTGTGTGAGTCTGAGGTCTACTGTCAGCCATCCAGGGAGGCAAGCGGAGGCTACGGACCAGGTTATGTAACCAGTCTGTGCCAGCTGTGCCTGTGGCAGTCAATGTCTCAAAAACACACTTTTGACAAAAAAAATGTTTAAAAAAAAATTGGGTTGCATACATGATTACACATTCACCCATAGTTTCTTCCAGCAATTACACATGGACACTTTGACAATGCAGCCGAGCCTGTGATAGCATGAAGCCCATAGCGTTGTGTGAGTGCAAGAGTGTTGGCCCATGTATAAAGTGAATGGTTACTGGGGTCTTTTTTTTTTTTTTTTTTGTTCAGGGTTGGGTGGAGGGACTGGAGAGGCAGGCGGCTTCATTATGACATTAGGGTGAACCCAAGCCCGAAGGAAGAGGACAAAAAGAAGTCGGATGGGGACTGTTGAGGGTTTCGGGATGAGCGGTTATTGCCAGTGGTTCGCTGAAGTTGTTACATAACAGAGAGAGAGAGAGGCAGAGGAGGAGCAGACTGGGTGTGGGAGGGCTGTCTGGTTAATTCTGCTCCTTGATTGCCATCCAGAAAAGTATAAGGTCAGAGATAGATAAGATTGATAATAAAAATGGTGGAGGAGGTATGACGTTCAATGCAAGAGGGAGATGTCAAAGAAGAGCAGTAGTGGGAAAAGGTCATTTAAGACAAAAAGGTGAAGTGAGGGATGTGGTAGCTGAACTGTGAAGCATTACATTTGCAGAATGAATACAGAAGGGGGAGAGAGCGGGGGAGTTTGTCAGCGGGTCAAACCTGACAGACACAGGCAGACAGAAGGATAAATGAAAGGATTTAGAGAGGAAGCAATGGGTGTGTATAAAAAAAACATACGAGATAGAGATAAAGATGCCAGGAACTGTGTAATGAGAAAAAAAGCTGTAAGCCATCTCCTTATGAAACCCCCACTGGCCTTAAACAAAGTCACACTGAGACACACACTGTCCAAATTATGCATGAGTTTCTTTGTCTGTCTGCTCCTCCTGCAACGAACACACACGGACGGACACACAAGCTGAGTCAATCCGTGACTTTCCAGAGTAAAGCAGAGGCTTGATGTTTGTTTCTTGCGGGGGCGTTATGTTGCTGTCACAGTGTTCCTATCACTGCGCTCTTGTCTACAACCATCAATGTGCCACTAAAAGAGTCACAAAACTGGGACAGAATCTCATTCTCTCTGTCACACACACGCACACACATATGTGTGCATTTCCATCCCAACACTGCCTTGTCCTTGCAGCCTACTTTGTTGCCTTGTTGGGAAGATGACACTAGCTGGCAGATGAAGTCTAGACGTCTGTGAACGGTTCACTATAGGTCGCTTGCTAAAAATGAAACCTGAGCTCTACAGCTTCTCTTTCTGCTCGTCTGAGATGCGCTGCTTTGCTCTCGCGGTCTCCAGCTTCTGTTCATCCTGCTCTCTCACAATTAAGAATAACTGTTTGTGAAAGCTCGTCAAGTTCAAATATAAAACTGAGAGCAGGTGCATATCTGTCAAGTGCAGTGGTGTGTGAGTGAGTAGACAGTTGTGTTACGTGTGCTGACTGACGCATGACCAGACTTGCGCTTGGGGCCCGATGCAGAGCCGCAGATGGAGCACGATATCTGGGAGCCTGATTCTCTTGCTACCCCTGAGAACCTATCCACGCCACCACCGCCAACACCACCACTGCCACCAATGCTGCCTCCTGGTTACATCACTGCCTGCATCATTCCATGCCTCACAGACCAGCCCTAAGCTTATTACCACATGCACATGCAGACATGCACATACGCACATACTGACTTCCAGACTCCCACGGGTCAGTAGTAGAGGATGACTGTACCCTTGTCTGTCCTCTGTCCCTTTCTTTATCTGTCATTCTCTCTAAGAGAACCACTCATTTGATAGCAGAGAGCAGCATCAGCAGGAAAAGCTGCGATTTGTTCCCCTGGGCAGCCTTGCTTATTGTTGGTTTTACCCTTTTGATCTCAATGACATGACTGACTGATTCTAATGCTGGGATGACAGTCCCTCTCTCTTCTCTAAGACTCTAATAATCCCCTCTCTGCCTTGTTTCTCTTGCAATCCCCTTTGCTTATCTACTGTTGAATTAGAAATGCTGGGAATTAACAATACTATGTATCCACTCCCTCTCTCTGTCAGTCAGTGCCTATGGCGCTTTTTGTCTCTGTCTGCTCAGATGTCCTCTGCCACAGATTGTACTTGTGTTGTACGTCAGGCCTCACACTTGGCCAGTGATCGCTGTTTTCTTAATACAGCAGCACTAAGAAGACTGCTGCTTTGGCAGCTGCAATGACTATTAGGCAGACAGCCGTTAGATAAGCGCAAGGTTGTGGTACCTTTTTATTGCTTCTTCTATCTCTCTCCTCTCCCCGTTGTACCTCTCCCTAAGGTGTCACAGTCAGAGAAATGGCAAGGGCAAAAACGTGTATTTATAGCTCTGAAAGATCCTATCTGTTCTTTGTATACCACTCAGGAAACAGCCACCCTGACAAACACTTTTCTTTAACTGACACAGACAAAGGTAGGACCGGCCTGTGCTGTACCTCCTGGCTGACAAAATAAGGACTTTTTTCTCAGGAAATCAGGCAAACATTAAGATATTTTTGTTGTTTCTGACAGAGAGCACCAATGTGTCATGTGTTTAGAGAAGGCTCTGTGGAGCTGCAGTGGAATTATGAACAGGTTGGAGGTGAGTGAGGACGTGGAGAGCAGGTCATGGCTGAATAACAGGGTGCACACATGGCTCATGTGTCCAATGAATAGGTGCCATTTTTAGCTGCTAGTGTCTGTCAGTGCTGGACTGAAGTGTTGCACAGGCATTCACGTCAATGGAATAACAAGCAAAGGCCTTTATGAATGTTTCAGACGCTCTATTTATGGGGCCTTGGGATGGCTCTTTGAACAAGTTGCAACGACGGATGAACTGATTAACTGACTACCGGTCCATCTGTGTTTGTGTGTGTGGGCTGGTTATGCAATAGAGTAGATTCTTCCAGGAATGTTTATTTTAAATGGGTATTAACATGTGTTTTGACATGTCAGAAATGTTTGTAAGCAGTTTATGGAAAAAGGATTTTGATAAGCTTTTTACAGCAATGTGTGGTTTTAAAAAGAGGAAGTCAGTTGAACTGTGTACAGAACTGCCTCCGTCTTGTGGTGGGGTTAAGTCCGGAGCTGACAGTTCAAACATGCATCCACGCTTTCCTCCTGTGTTTTCCTTCCTCTCCGCAAACCTACAGGAAATACACTTGACCCCAAAAGATGATGCACAACTCCCTGTGCTCCTGAATGACCTAAAAAGTTAATTACAGATGGCTTTATGGGGGATTTTATTGTCTGTCCTTTGTGTTCTCGAGCTAGATTTTTCATCTCTTTAGCTTAAGTTCTCTCTGAAGCAAAAATGCTATCAATGCATCAAAAGGGGAACAGATAGGGGGGGAAGACAGACAAGAGGAGAAAAGGACAATGAGCTCAAGGGAAGTCTCTCCTGTTTTGTCTCTGTGTTTCTCTCTCTCTCCCCCCGCTCTCTCTATCCCTGTGTGAGCTGTTACAGAAATAGCTCTGCAGTCCCTCTATTCCTCAGCCTGCGAACCATGTGTTCTGTTTAGGAGTTTGGCAGAAGCCCGTGAACACCGGTTTAGAGCCTTAACCAAGCTCCCCACACCCGCACTGGGCGAGTGTTAAAAGCTACTGTACCTGTTACCAGTTGCTTTCTTTGTCAAAATGCATTGTCATTCCTCCTGGGATACTTTATCAATGTGATTCTAATTGTCCATGAATATTGAATTAACCTCTTTCCTTTCTCCCCCCCTCCATCTCCTCTCTCCTTTTCTCCAGGGCCCTCTCCATGGATATAGACACAGACTATGAGCGGCCCAATGTGGAAACCATTAAATGTGTGGTGGTGGGGGATAACGCAGTAGGCAAGACCAGGCTAATCTGTGCCCGGGCCTGCAATGCCACCCTCACACAGTATCAGTTGCTTGCCACCCACGTGCCAACCGTCTGGGCCATCGACCAGTACCGTGTATGCCAGGAGGTGGGCACACACATTCACATCTACACACAGTGTGGAAAGAGCCACTTATAGACAAACTTTTGGATATAGCACTAAAGATGCATTCTGATTATTGTGCATTTGCAATATTGCTTAAAAACAGCTATTCCCAGGCATGTAATAGGAATGTAATTCAAAAAAGGGTTGACCATGAAATTTGACATTGTGATGTGATTTTTTTCATTCAGCTTACTGATTGCATAATCCTTCAATTCCACTAAAAACACTAACACCAAGTTAAGACCTTTTGACTTGATCACAGTGATATGTGCTTGTGTTGCAGGTGTTAGAGAGATCTCGTGATGTAGTGGATGAGGTCAGTGTGTCCCTGAGGCTATGGGACACATTTGGGGATCATCACAAAGACAGACGATTTGCCTATGGCAGGTGAGCGTGCACACACACACACACACACACACACACACACACACACATGCATGCATGCATGCATGCACGCATGCACGCAGGCACGCACACACGCACGGCACACACGCACGCACAGTTTGAGACCTGTACCAGCCAGAACCTAGTTATTGACCCAATAACACAGTTGCTGGCTGACCACAAGGTTAACTACCTTGTAAATGCTCCATTTTCACAGTTAGTGCAGCCAAGGGATTGCTTTGTCTTGGCTGTATAATTTGTAAGGCACTGACATAATTTCTCTGGACTAAAAAGTGACTGCAGTCATTGTTGGCCCGTTCCCAAGCACGTAATTTACAATGAGAATAAAACTTCCCTGTCACACCCATGTTAACATGCCCATGTAACATTCACTTACCTCAAAAGTTGTGCAATCCAGCTGCCACGCTTTTTAGTCGAACTCTGCCCTCAAGCTGTTGCACCCTTCCTCCACCAGACATGATTGGATCATCGCTCTATCCTCTTACTCCCCGGCCCTCCATCAAAGCTGATTTATTGGCATGAAATGCAAAAGTAGGAATTGCTAAAGCAAAATCAGGAAATACCAGTTCAAGTAGCAGTGACCAAATTTGACCACATGACCGGAACACAGAAAAATTAATTACATTTCATAAATGAGTACTGCAGATAGACATTTAATTATTAATCCACATATTTTTCTGAGTCAAGTGTTGACAAATTTCAGTTTATAATGAAATGCAATAATATGCATCTTTCCCTTTTTCCATCTATGTTGCCATTTTATATTTATGTTGTGTTCTTCCACTCTGTCAGTGTCTGTACATTTGCACTGTAATCTGCCTCTGGTTGTGTGTGTTTTGATGTGTGTGTGTGCATGTCTGTCCGCATGTCCTGTCTGCTTTGTCAGTTTGCAGTCAGCTGATAAAGACACAGTGCCAGCTCAGCTGTTTTCTGCCTGCCTGCCTCCCTGGCGTCTGCAGCTCCAGGCATCAGCCCTCCCCACTCCCCACTCCCCACTCCCCACAGAATCTTCTTCTGTACTTCACTTCACCTTCCCTCTCCCCCATCTCCCTCATTACAATGGTCCCATCATTAGCCCACTCTGTGCCCTTGGCATGTAGCTGCTCCTTCAGCCTCCCCACACCTTCCTTCACCTTGCAGCCTTTTGTTGATATCAAAACTCAAAACATCACATTGTCAGACAATGCCCCGACCATCACATGCTTTGTTAGAAAAACACCCAGGTTGGGAAAACAGTCCTAACCTGAAAAGCCAACCTTAACCTTAACCTCATTGGCATTGTGCTCTTTTAGTGGTTAGCTCAGTTTTAGTACAGTTGTGACAGACCTAATGACATAATGATGTAATCTAGGTGCCTGCGTGAGACCCATTTATTTCTGTGTTACACTACAAAATCAGACTGCTTGCGTTTGCATGTGAGTGCCTGAGTCCATGTATCTGTCATTTCTTACATAATCAAGCAACTGATGACCTTTGTAGTCTGGATCTGCCACACACACACAAACACACAAACACACACTCAGGCATCCACATCACATCCACCACGTACACGGACACTAAATAATCAGTCACTGCTGGAGCAGTTTATTACACATTAGTGCTGGTAGTAAATTATTAGTGATGGCACAGTGAACTTGTTTGTCTAATCCTTTAACTCACAAAAGCCTTCTCATTCAGATATAACTGTATTGCATATACAGTACATATACATGTACACTACATACACACTTACCCCTAATTCAAAGTTCCTAACAAACCACATAATGTTTTCAGAATCGTGATCTACTGAAAGGCTTGTTTTCACATCACACACTTTCTCCACGTGGACAAGTAAATAAGTAAAAAAATGAAATTTGTCTCTTGTATTTTAATGTATGTTGGGCATCAAGAGCAATAAGACAAAACAAATGCCAATTATCATGAGGTCAAACACTTTGCGCAGCTCTCCTCAATTTGTCAGTAATTAAGATTAGATCATTTAGTCTATATTTGGTGTTACTTACCTATGTGGGGCAGTGTTCCAATACAATCAAAACAGTGTATGCCTAAACACAATATATAGGTCATATGTAATGACCTGTTTACTTTAAGGTAGATTCCTTCAGTTTCTACAGTGTTGATGGCGAGTACAATGCTGTGCTCACATAAATGCTGTGTTCATATAAAGGTACGCTGGCCCAAACTATGGCAGTAAGGCTTAAGTTAAACCACGAGAGCAAAGGCACGTACACATAACATGACCTCAAACAGACTAAGCCACAGTAATGATCCTTTGACAAAGTGCTAATGGGAATTCCTGTGTGTGTGTGTGTGTGTGTGTTAGCTGTGATGTAATGGCATAGGAGCTTTTCAGAGATTACATTAGTGAGAGTAAAGACAGACTATGGAACACTTTAAACACTTTAAACTGTTGAACT
This sequence comes from Trachurus japonicus, assembly GCF_045865225.1. Lineage (NCBI taxonomy): Eukaryota > Metazoa > Chordata > Actinopteri > Carangiformes > Carangidae > Trachurus > Trachurus japonicus. Next base: position 27,152,519 of record NC_140915.1, on the reverse strand, counting down.
TGTTTCTGAAACAAGTGGAATTACCTCTCTTTGGTCTCCTGTTGGTCTATTTGGTTAACTTGTGAAAAGTAAAGTTAATTTTTACTGTTGAATACAGTTAAAACAGCAGAGAGGATGTTTTTTTCCAGTGCATCTTTGGTCTGCTCAGTAAATAGGCTGTCTCTCGTCGTACAGGTACCTTGCCCAAAGAGAAATGAGGGCAGGGTTTAAGTGGACGTTAGTGCTGCTCTTAAGTTCAACATAGACTTGAGCATCTCACATCCTCTGATAGACACTAAATGGCTGACTAATTTCAAAAACAGGAAAACAGATTTCATTATCTACAGGCTGTCAGCGTAGTTAATGCACCAAAGTTACATAAGTGATGCTAATGTAATATACTAGGCCTGGTCTTACTGGGTCAAAAGCCCTGCGTTGCAATGTTTTAAGAAGAAGGAATTTAAGATTTTTGCCCTGTCATCAGTTTGCTGATACTAAATAATCTGTTTAACTGACACAGCGCTTGGTCAAACATTACCTAGAAACACACATGCACCAACGTGCCACTGAAATATCAGCACCAGAGAACAAGTAAGTGCTGCTGTTTGCTTGCTCCAACACATCGGTTGAGGAAATGAATTTGTGCACACGCGTCTGTCTGTGTGTGCGTGTGTGTGTATCCTGATCTATTCTTAGCTTCCTCTTTGTGGTCCATGTAGCCTTGGAGGGCTTAGGGAGATTTATGTAAGAGAGAGAGAGAGAGAGGGGGAGAGGGAGAGAGAGAGAGAGAGAGTCGGCTGCACAGATCACCAGCCCAGAGGCCCAGACTCATCCACATATAAACGGACTGACCCGCCCACACACAAACAAACATACAAACACACACGCACACACACACTCATGTGCATCTTGTGACCCACCTCATAGCTTTCTCAATGGCACTGCCCATGTTCCCACAATGCCTTGCAGCAGCTGAACAAGCTTCTTCCTTATAAATATCACACATGTTTTAACATAATGTGACAAGATGTTCAGTGACTCAGGACTGCCCCCCTTTTTTTTCTCCTTTGTCTCTTCTCTGTCCCCTTCACTCTGTCAAAGACCACATGTCTTCTCTCTGCTGACATCTCTGGCTCATGACACAGGAAATAAGCTCCCCTCTGTGTCTTTTTCCCATCTTATCTGTGATCTCTGTCATGTTGTTAGTACATGAAATGAAGAGTTTTTTTTTCCTCTCCCTCCCTCCCCTGTAGGTCTGACGTAGTGGTACTTTGCTTCTCTCTGGCTAATCCCAATTCCTTGCGCCACGTCCGCACCATGTGGTTCCCGGAGATCAAGCACTTCTGTCCCCGGACGCCCATCATCCTAGTTGGCTGCCAGCTGGATCTGCGCTACGCCGACCTGGATGCAGTAAACCGTGCACGGAGACCCCTAGCCAAGTGAGATGCCATCTTCATCAGGCATTAACAGAAAACATTTGCATAAAAACTGACCATGGTTACTTTCAGTGAGTGTTGGGGTTTGTTCAGCTAATCAGTGATGGGTAACAGCAACAGTAACTTTTTGCTGTTTAACATTTAATTGATTAACTCAACTCTTGTGTGATTATGTAAAAAAAGTGCAGGTAAATGAGAGCTAAGATGAAGAAAACTTTAAAAAACTTTGTGCTCATTTAGTTGTTTTATCTGAACACAGTTACCTCCTCTTGTTTCTCAGGCCCATCAAACCTACAGATATCCTTCCTCCTGAGAGAGGCCATGAGGTGGCAAAGGAACTTGGGATACCCTACTATGAGACCAGCATTGTAGCCCAGTTTGGAGTCAAAGATGTTTTTGACAATGCCATCCGAGCCGCTCTTATCTCGCGTCGACACCTGCAGTTCTGGAAGTCCCACCTGAAAAAGGTCCAGAGGCCCCTTCTTCAGGCGCCCTTCCTGCCTCCTCGTCCACCACGCCCCATAGTGGGCATCCCAGATCCACCTCCCACAGACTGCAAGGGCCCTGATTCCCTTTTCTGCCAGCCACTGTGTGCAGATGTTCTTTTCCTCCTGCAAGGTGGCACCACTCGCGTATTTGCACACAAAGTCTATCTGGCTACTTCCTGCTCCAAGTTCTACGACCTCTTCACCCTTGATCTTGGTGGAGCATGCGTGGCGCCATGGGGGGAAGAACAGGAGAACAAGGAAAACTTGGAGAGTGGGGAGGAAGATGAGCAGAGCAGGAGAGGAGCCAAGGAACAAGCCGGGCGCACTAAGAGCCTGGACATTGATAAAGATAGCGTTGATGGAGGAGTGCGTGGCCTGAAACGACCCCAGCTGCTCCAGCAGGGCTCTTTGAGGACTTCCCAGAGTGATAATGCACTCCCATCTCGAGCCCAGTACTCACTGGGAGCACTAGGGACTGGCCGTGCACTTTTAGGATGGGGGAGAGGGTTCCTGAGTGTGTGTCTGGAGCACGTGGATGATCCAGTGACTGGACGACCACGACTCATGACTGTGGTAGCCATGGATGCACTTATACAGGAAGAACCATTCAAGGTGATGGGCATGAAAGCAACAAGAATGTAAAAAAAATAATATGTATCACAATAGTGGAAAATAAATAATATTCACATGTTCATGTGAATTTTAGACATGTATGATTACTGCAGGCTACAAACGTGGCACCTTTTACGTTTTTTGACTTCTCATCTGACTCTGATTTCAGGCCGTGCTCCAGTACCTGTACACAGGCAGTCTGGACGAGAGTCGAGGGGATCTGATGCAGGTGGCCACCATAGCTGAGCTGCTTGAAGTGTTTGACCTGCGGATGATGGTGGCCAATGTCCTGAACAGAGAAAGCTTCATGAACCAGGAGATCACCAAGGCCTTCCATGTCCGCAGGGCCAACCGCATCAAGGAATGTCTCAACAAAGGGACCTTTGCTGGTAAACCACCGTGCAGACCGTTCAATACTTCAGTAGGCCTACTCTAAATAGCATTCATGGCATTGTAGATGTTTTCCATATAAGCATCAGTAGCTGTTAGTGTGCATCTGTGTGTGTGGGTGTGTGAATGTGAGAGTGGGAGTGGTTGAAGATTTTTATGTGAAAGTGAAAGGAAGACTAAAAAGATATTGCTAATTTCCAGCATTCTCTTTCAGTCTGTGGAAATGTACACTTGGTGTACATTTAATGTTGCACACTTACCATTGAATATGTGCTATAAAATATGCATTTTGAATGTTGTGTTTTATCTGTTTCCTGAAGTCCTTTTACTGTCATCAAGTGACTTGATGACTGACTGTTTGAGTCTGCTTGGTTGTCTTGTGTTCATTCTGATGTGCTTCCTGTCTTTTGTGTTTGTGTGTTGTTGTCTGTCCCCTAAGCTGTTTTGTATGCATGTTATCACAGCATTTGCAGCCAATGCCAGACATGTGCTGTTTCTCAACAAGGCCTGTCTCTCATTCACTTCTGTCTATGCTTTCTCTGTTGTCTTCATGATTATAACAAAGGGAATCTTGCTTTGAAAAAAAGAGATTATATTGATTAATGAAACTTTTTGAACAATTGTCTGATCTTCTTTGTGCCATTCTCCATCCATAGGATGAATTGAAAAAATATTCCCTTTTTACAGATGTAAATGTGTTTCTTATCACATTTTACAACTAAATTTCAGTCCAGAGTCCACACAGGATTTACTCCATGACACACTACCTACACCTGCTCTTCCCTTACTCTGTGTCAAAAGCCGTTCTGTCCTTCTGTCAATTTATCTCTCTGTCTGTCTACCTGTGTCTATGTCTCTGTGTGTTTCTGTCTGGCCTTCTGGCCGCCTGTCTGCCTGTGTGTGTGTGTGCGTGTGTCTGGACGTCTGCCTTGTCTGTCTTTCCCCCTCTGTAGCTTGGGCTTCTGTGGCACTCCACGAGATGAATGCTCTTTTCCCACCCCGGTTTTAGATGTGGTGTTCCGGCTGGACGATGGCTGCCTCCCTGCCCACAAGCCCCTGCTCATCTCCAGCTGCGACTGGATGGCCGCCATGTTCCGTGGTTCTTTCATGGAAAGCTACATTGAGGAGGTGAGCTCAGACACACTGGGAAGAGCTTTAACATTCAAGGGTGTAGTTTCAGTGCCTTGAATCCTGGGAAATGTACAAAAGCAACTCAGGTCACCTAATCAACCACCTGTACTAATGATGTCAACAACAGCATGAACATCTAATAAAAAATGAATAAATTAGGTAAAGGTGAATATGTTTTTTGGATCAGGTTTATGACCTTAGAGATGTGTAGCCTCGAAGGCAGAGTGTAACCTACATGTCTGTCTGTGTTCTCACAATGTGTATGTGAAGATTTCCAGCTCAAAATACTTGAGGCCTGTCATTGGTTTGACCCACAAACCATTGTTTCACCTGTGACGTTGGTTGTTGGTTAAAGCTCACACACACGCATACACACACACACACATACGCACGCATTTGCTTCTGTTATGGTTCAAGCAAAATATGAACCTCTCAACTTGACTTCCTGTTGTTTGAGACAGTGTGGTTTGTTGTGTCAACCACTGTTTTCTGCACTATGATACACTGAGTTGTTTATGAGTAATTTCACACGAGAAGGTTGCTTCTCTTTCCTGTGCATATGAGCCACAGGTCACATTATCACATAAAACTTCAAACAGTCCAGTTTGTGTGGACAAAATTATTAAACTGCTGTGTGAGGCCTCAAAATTGATGATGATGTGTAGAATGAGGATGTTGCACTAACCCAACTCAGAGCCTCAAGTGAGCCCAGTAGAGCATCTCTCTCTAGGTCAGCCTTCCTCAAGTGGTGGGCTCTGGTTACTTCAGGTGTATGTGCTCACCTGAGGCTCAGCCTCTGGTCATCCGGTTCTACTCCGGGGATAGGTCCTGTGCGTTGGACCTGACCTAGCCACAGAGGAAGTTCACATTGCTGGCTGTCTTTACATCGATGATCCCCGGACTCCGTTGCGGAACTAGATCCTCTTGGATATGGTTACGTTCAAGGTCAGCAGGGTTAGGTTACATAGATTCAGGTCCTGGACTGGAAAGACTGGGAGTGAGACAGAAATTAAGAGAAAAAAAAACAAGGAATTAAAATACCATGTGTATACCGAACCTCAAAGTTGTGAGCTAATTAGAGGAAAACAAATGCAGAACTGTGAAAGAAAATGATGTATGTTTTGTGTGGATAGCCTGGATATTATTCCAGAACACACCCTGTGAGTGGGTGTGAAAAAGCCAATGCAGCTATTGTGGCTGAGGGTGAAAACAGGACATCAGCATCACTGAGGGGGCACAGTGTTTGCTGCTGGTGGGCTGCCGGTGTCTATGGTTACTACACACTCCATGATAGTGACTATTGTGGAATTGTTTATGGCATGAAGCTGGCACAGCACAGAAAGCAGGTGCCCTGGAGACAAAGACTCAAAAGACTGACTGCACAACGAAGCTGTCAGCATTTACATACATCTATGAGCAGGAGTGTCTTTGTGTTTGCATATGAATGTGGCTGCATTTTGAAGCAGCTGAAAAGCTTTGCAGTGCTAATTAGTGAATTAGATTTTATAAGTCAGCAAGCTGGAGTTATTCCCACCTCGGACAGGAAAACGTTTTGTCTTGTAAATGTTATTGAGGTTCGAAATTGCCATCCCATTTATATTTATCTTGCTGACTTAAAGGTACACATATTAATGGAGTGTTAGTTTAAAAAGGTACAACTGAGCAGAAATGCATGCTGAAACACTTGACACTTGTCTGCCAATAGGAGCAGAGCGTTTATGACTGGACACAATAACACACTGCGCAACCTTGACAGCAGATTGTCTGCCTCTATTCAGTTGTTCACAAAGAGTATTAGGACTGGAGAAAAAATTAAAAGATGTTGAGGTTAGATACTGCAACAACAGAAAAAAAGACAAGATCTGGTGAATTAAGGTGATTAAATAAATGTTATTATTCGTCAACTCATACTATTACAATATAAAAACTGTTCTTTATAAATCCATCTATATAAATCCATTAGGTTAAAATTTAAAGAACCTGCAACTCTGTAACAGTGAGTAGCACGTGATCAGCCAGTGTGAGAATATAAATGTGACTGATCTATTTTCATGCTAAAGTCGCACTTCCTTCCTTCCTCCTTATTTTAAGGCTCACACATTTCAGTGTTCAAGCTGTTGTTAGATAACACGGGTATTCTAATAGTGTGCAGAGTAGCTTGAAGCTATGTTACAGGCAAATTTGCTATAATCATTATTATTTGCAGCATAATTCGTTATTAACAGCATTATAGATGTTTTGCACAAAAACATGGACCAGTGATCATAGATAAAATGGTCAACAGAAACCTCCTGAGCTTTGCTGTGTGTGTAGGCAGCTTTACAAACTGACCACTAATGGTGTCATGGTACACCATTGGATTATGTTGTAGGTGTGTGTCTGTGGTTTTGTGTTCACATTGTGAGTGTTACGTGTTTGGAAGCCTGGCTTGTCAATTGTGAAAGCCTGCTCAGGAGACAGCAGAGTTAACAGGGACTGTTAAAGCAGCCTAAACTTCAAGGGTTTCCAAATAAGATAAATTTGCACTAAACTTATTATCATCATAACTCATAGTCATAACTGACCACTGGGGCGGCGGGCTGGGGGAACAAAAGAACACCTGTCAATACAGCTGATGGGTCTTATCCATAAATGTCCTGTCACTGTGAATGTGACCACTCATTAATGCTTCCTGACCCCAGCTGGGGCTCTAGGGACCACCCTGGTCTTGGTGTTGTGATTTTTTTTTAGTCATAACGAGAGGTCACACCAAGCTGACATTCTCCTAATTGGTTATGGGAGTGGAGGTTGAAGAGCACCTCAGTGGGTATGCTCGGAGAGCTCCTGGAGGGGTCAGGTCATCACTCTCATCATCATTTACCTTTCTTCTGTCCTTCCTGTGCTTAGACTGCATTAACTGCCAATGAATTGCCATTGGTCTGACATACAGTAATTAGGCCCACCAAAAGGTCTTGCTCATTTGTGTGCATCTACAGATGTATTTTTATCCTTTAGCTTGGCAATACATTTTAACCATCACTGTAGTTGAATACACCTGTAGCTATGCTCTTTGAAAAATATCTTATTACAGGAGTAGAATGTCAATAATAGATGGATTGTCTATCTCTTTAGAGAACATTGATATAGCCTGTACAGGTGCCGCGGGTGAGGTGGTTGCATGTTAAGGCTAAGCTTGCATCGCTGTCTGCTCAGCGTAACAGGGTTGCCTATTTGTGCTGTGGGATCCATAGCGTTAGCCTTATTGCGCACATCACCAGCCCCCAGTCGGTGCTTTCATCTGAGCCTGGATCAAAGGGAATGTTTGCTCTGCCCTTTACCTCCAAATACCCATAGGACTTTTTTCTTTGACATTACTGTCTTCATGGGACCTTGCTCGCTGCTAGCCATTATGCTTAATTTAGCATGTGTGAATTCACAAACATGTTATTTTGTAACTCAACACAAAAATGCAAGTGCAGAAGATACACACACGCAATGCCTATTGACTTTCTGCTATTGACTGTCAGTCCTTCATTTCAAGTTTTCATTTTTCCTCTTTATCTGGTCATTTTCTAGGTATCCATCCCCAACACCAGTGCAGCCTGTATGCGTGGGGTGCTAGAGTTCCTGTACTCTGGTCTGCTGACACCCTGTCCTGGTTTGGAGCCAATGGAACTGATTGTTCTGGCAAACAGGCTCTGTTTACCGCGCCTTGTTGCTCTCACAGGTAACAACACTCTTTGGAGTATTAGAATTTTTAACTACCTATGTACCCGAGTGTTTTGTACTAACTGCATGTGGCACAATATGGTTGTGATAATGTTGCACTGTGCACAGGCTTTCTTTTAACAGTGACTCAGCAGAAGACTGTTGGTGTTTTGAGATATATTTATGCGACAGGCTGAGCATATGACTGGAGAATAAAAATACAGGCTCATGTCAGTGGTGAGATGTGAACAATAAGTATTGACTTGAGTATGTATTTTTTCTTTTGCATCTTCAGAGCAGCACGCTGTGGATGATCTTCTCCAGTTGGCAGTGAAAGGAGTTGACATTGATGGGCAGGTGTTGGCTTACCTTGAGCTTGCACAGGTCTGTTCCTCTGATGTGATTCTTTGAAATTAATAACAAATTGTAATTCAAAGAAAAAAAATCATTCTTAATCGTATTTTCTCACTTTATTTAAAATAAATCATGCTAACTTGCATTGCAGTTTACCACACATAAATTGGAATTCATTATACATATTAATATGTTCTTTTTGTTATCTACATTTTTTTTTACCCTTACTGACTCCTCATTTCTCCTCTGTCTCTTTTTTTGCAGTTCCACAATGGCAAGCAACTATCAGCTTGGTGTCTCCATCACATCTGCACTAATTATAACAGCATCTGCCGCAAGTTTCCCAAAGACATGAAGGCCATGTCTCCAGGTACAAACACCTCACCTGTCTTTACTGTGATGTGTACGTCTCTCTAACCTCTCTTATACTAAGCTTCCCCCTCAGAAGAGATATCATGAATTTGGCTTTTTTTTCCCAACATGATTTTGAATAAAAACCTTTTACTTTTTCTGGGTTAATCCACTAAGGAATCATAGCATGGTATTCATTGCAAGCACACATAAACCCACGCTTGGCTGTGTTTGTAACAAATAAACAAACAAAAACACTTTAAAGGCAACATCATCCTCACGTTATATAGAATAGAAATAGAATAGAAAGCCTTTATTGTCATTATACATTAGTACAACAAAATTATGTTGCTACTCCACTGGGTACTCAATATACAATCAATAAATAGTAAAATAGTAAAATAAATAAAACAATAAATAAAACCAACAACATCTATACAGAGAGTGCAAGAAATGGAAAGTGCAACAGTGTAATGTTCATGAATGAGAGGGCTGTCATCTCTGTTTGTTTAAATGTGTGTGTGTGTGTGTGTGGACCTATAGCGCCTGCCAGAGGGCAACAGTTCAAACAGATGTAGATGTGAATACAGAAAATTTTATAAATGATAGGTTGTGATTTGACAACAATCCACCTCGTGGGTTTTATGAGTAAAAGCCCTCGTTCAATTACTCACACTTTTGCGGCAATATTGCTTTTTTCTTTGTCACTATTGTAAATGGCCTTAAAGTTCCCTCACCGTTCAAAAACTTTACTCTTTCTTTATTCATTCTCTTTAAAGAAATGTTGTTCTTTCATCCGCTATTTTATTGTCTCAGTGTTTTCCTGTTCCTTTTACTGAACATATCTTTTGTCTCTCTGCAGAAAACCAGAGGCACTTTGAAAAGCAGCGCTGGCCTCCCGTGTGGTTCCTGAAGGAGGAGGACCGCTATCTGCGCTCTCAGAAGGAGCGCGAGCGCGAGGAGGAGATCTTGCGCAAGCAACACACCAAACGGGGCTGGTGTTTCTGGAGACACCCATCCTCTTCTCCCCATGTCTCCTAAAGTGTGTCCTCCACTGACTTTTTTATCCTAACCTGGGTCACTACACCCAGGAAATCCAACCCCCACCCAAAACATATAGAGGAGATCAGATCTGAGCCCTCTATCAGTGGAAAAATGACTCTCAGTGCTACTATGCCTGGATGTCAGTGTGTTTGGGGGGATGTATGTGCCTCTTTATAATTGTGGGTGACTTAATGAGTGCATTTTGGTATGCTTGTGTGGCAAGTGTGGACTTAACTGAAGGGTGAATGCATGGATGTGGGGAGTGTATGTGTGAGGTTTGAGTGATGCTTCTGAGTTGAGTGCTTCCCAGATGCCCTGATCTTTTAAGGGCCTGTGGCGTTGCAGTGCAGCCCCTTGTCCCCTCCACAAGAGCTCTGTGCCTCCACCACACTCACAGTGTCACAGCCTTTGAGTGATTGGACTGGGAGCAAGGGCTCTCTATCTCTCTCAGTCTCCATCCCTCACATTGACCTTAATGACTATTACACATTGACCACTGCTGCTCCTCTCCAGGAGCTTACCTCTGCCTTTACTTTTACACTGTTAGCTTGTGCACACAGACCCCGTGCCCAAAGTCCACCCTTCTAAAACCAGCACTGGACTCCCAGGAACTGACATTTACAATGTAATCATTATTTTGATATAATTTGTCCTTTTTTATATACTCTTTTACGCCTTCTTGGAAGCTACTATCAGGGGAAATGGTGCACACTACTCCCAGGAAGTGTTAAGAAATGTGATGATTGCCATTGCAACCACAGAGGTGAGACTGTTAATCTAGATCCCAGAGATGGGTGTGAGGGTAAACCATAAGCAAGTCAGGACGCTACCGCCAGGAGGCTTGATCATAGCTATTAATCTCCAGTCTAGTCCTGATGTGGTCCTTGGTGTTCATCGTCCACCCCTGCTCCTAGCACCCCCTCCTGCTGCACGGCACACCTGCAAAAAAAGCAAAACGCAAGCGAGTTGGATTCACCAAACTGCGCTACTGCACTGTACTTCAGAGACATTTAAAGTGACCACTCTATAGCAACGATGGGTGGGGGGCTAGCCTTACTTGATACCTCTGCTATGGAAGAATGATGGATTCAGTATTGAACAAACACGCTTCTAACGTCCATGACCACTAGGTTGTGTTTGAGCACCTCTGCCAGCCTGCCTTTACACCCCTACAACACTGGGGGCAGCACTGCTCAGGGCCCCGGCACTAATCCTCACACTAACAGGAGTTTTAATGCCTGTGCGTTATTAAGTCTAGTTTCAGTTATTAAGATCATAAGTATAACTTCAATACTTGCAAAGTGTTAGTTAGAAGACAGCTCAAGCACATGGATGGTGTCTTAAAGTGCATTTAAGAACTATACCTGACTACTGATTCTCACCTGATTCTCAAAACCAAAGCTGTGATTCTTTTGATGTCTCTCTTCCCTACCCTTTTTATTTCTGCTTCCCTGCTTCCTTTATCAGCAAGAGTGGGATGGACTAGAGGGGAGTAAAGGTGGCTTGGGGTTGATGGAGGCAATATAATACAGTCCCTCCTGATTGAGGTGTTTTTCAGTCTGTGGTGTCGAGAGAAGAGTGTCACTGCCTTCCATTCCTCTTGCTGGAATTGAAAATGGTGCTTAACACACAGTACGACAGTGTCCAAAAGAACACACAGACACACATACATTTTATGTTCACAGTTTAAGTGTATATGTCTAGTGCTTCAGTGTTTACCTGTGATGAACAAGCAGAAATGTGATGGAGTTTCTTCTTCTTTAGCAGAGGTCATAATAGGTCACTGGTTTTAAAATGTGTAGATTCAGTTTTTACTTACAGTGGTTACAACATTGTTCTGTCTTTTGTTGCTTTTCTGTTAAACAAAAAAAAAGGTGATCTGTTTTGCTTCCATAATGCTAACCAGGAAAATAACATTACTTTAGATTGAATTTGCAATTGTGAGTGTCATCTCAAATGATGAATTTGTTTGGTATTCAACAGCATATAAGAGAGATTAATCAGATTTTCTTGCTAAAGGTGCTAATGTCTTTGGACTTTAGTGCTGAGTGTGAAAACAAGACATTGTGTTGATGAGTTTCTTTTAGCACCTTGTTCTATTTGTGGGTTTTTGCTTTACCCAGGTAATAATAGATGATAGATAGATCGTGAGACATGTGGTGTGTTCTGCTGTTCTCCATGAGGGGTGTGTTAAAGTCATTGTCAGCTACTGAAATAGAAGTCAGATAAGATCTCATGAGACCCAAGTGAGAATTGAGCTGATTCCACTCTGAGACTTGTTCACTTTTGCTCCACATTTATTCATGTCAGTCAGCATGACGTGCAATCTACATAGGTTGGAATTTTTCCATGGATATATGAACTCATCCCAGTGCAGGGCTATGGAAATTTAGAGGTAAAATCTGAAGAGAAGAAAATGGGGGACAGATTTGATGGACTTAGTTTCTCCTGGAGTGGGTGGTAATTATAACTGTCCATTAATGACTGATTAAGCCTCTTCTCTTGGTCCATGTGCCTTATAGTAAGAAAAAACTAAAAACTTGTTTGGGATGTTACCAATCATAGTTTAAACCTGCAGACAGGTTCTGCAGTTGCTGACATGATGGACATGGTAGACAATGGCCATAATATTATAGCTAAAATGGCTTATGGTCTTGCTTAATGCATTCTCACCCTTTATCGTTCTTGAGTGCAATTTTAAGCCAACTCAAACCATGCCTGTGGAGAATCCTTTAGCCCTATATGTTTCATGCAGAAAAATGGGCTTGAATCAGTCTTTTTATAGTGTAGTATAGCAGTTTGGTCGAGTTGAATGGCATTTTTGTAGAAGGGTAAAACATTTGAACAGAGAAGGACTCGTATCATGGTTGGGATTCTTCATTGACCAGGTGATTGGGAGTTAGTAATGAAAATTGATAGGGTTGATTCCTGCAGTATAAAACCACTGATTTTGAGAAAGCATAGCTTTTTAAAGAGCACTGGCTGGCCCATGCACTGGGAAGGAGCAGCCACTTTTGGAATGTTGTTAATTTGCATGGTGGCCTAACTTTGTCATTATAATGACACTTGTTGGAATGCACTTTCTTCTTCTTCTTATTTTTTTTACTGTATCTTTCTGTGCTAGACATGAATTGTTCCTTATATATGATTATTTCTAAACCTGATGATTGTAGCATAACTCTTCCACTTAAGTCTTTCAAAATTTCTAAAAAACATGAGTTGTCTTGTGTCTTGCGTAAGGTTTAGTTGGCACTGAACCTCACAGTAGCTTTCTTCTCGCTATGCGGCTTTATGCACAAGTCAGTTTTAATGAATCAGCTCAGCTCAGCTGAAGGTAGCATCACTAAATACACAACTTCAAATAATCTGCCGGCATATCTGCAGATATTTGCTTGAAAAATGAATGCAGAGGATCTGTCACTGCTGTGCAGTGTATTGGTGTCCCAATTATGTTGTTACTGTCATTGGTCCAGCTTATTTTATAATTGTTAAGATATTGAGTACAGGGCATACAACTAAAAAGCATAAATATCGAAAATTCTAATTAAATCAAGTATTATAAAAGAAACATTTAAGAATGATTTGAAGTCAAGTATAATGTTCTGACAGCCTGCATGTAATGACAGAGGAAATGGGTAAAGCATGATGCATGTTTCTGGTATTAGGCTACTGTATACGAAGAGTTTCTTAAGCTTGGGATTACTACCTTAACTGGGGTCACTTGATATGCTTGTAGACACCCTGATTTACAGAGAGGGAGAGACGGAAATACACATTTTAAAGGCCTGTTATTTTCCCCCAGTTATCAATATTTGTTCCCCATTTACCTATGAGCTGGACACATCTTATGATGTAGGATATGAGACTGTGCTATTCATTGGGTTGTCTTGTCTGTTTTACTCGAACATTCTCCTTAGTTACCCTGTGGAGCTTTTCTCTCTTCTTAGCAGGCCTGTCCTTCCTATTTTAACGTGAGGCCTAAGAACACCTTGTTTTTAGTCTTTGGTGTCTTTTTGCTGTGCCTTCATTGAAATCTCCATAAAGGCTGATGGAACTTCTTCTGCAGCCACTTGGGCTCAAACAAAAGTCGATTAAGCCCTACACATGTGAGCACAGTAATAATAGCAGGCAGCTTTCTTAAATGTACAGTATCTTAGAGCTTGTGTAGGTTGGATTATGTTTCTTTATTATTTTTGGAGGTGTAAAGCAGTTAGTGGCTATTGGGGTCATATAGATAACTTCCAGTAATAACATAGGATATGGAGCTTTACATGTTCAGTATGTACTTTCTCTTGTTGTAAAGCTACACAACAGATGACATCAATAAAGAAATGACCAAGAGACCCAGCAAACCAGCAATTTAAAATAATGTTTTCGCACTCTTTCTGGTGCCTGCACTTTCTATTATGTAGCTTAATACTATTTTTTTGATAAGTAACTTATGTTAAGTCGTTCTATTTACCAGTTTTCTTGATCAAAATTAAAATATGTTACCACTTTCTCGTGATGTTATTTTCTCTAAGCCAAATTTATTAGTGTACCCTTAATTGCTTCTACTATTTAGCTGCAATAGTAATATGCGGCAATCATAACATCAGAGTATTTCTAGTCGGGGAACAGCAACTGTGAACCACTGGTTGGATTAAAGTCAGATATTAGCTGTGACAAAATACATATATTATGCTTTAATGGAGATAGTTATTTTCCAAAGTACGTCACAATATTGTAAATTTGATACGACTCCCAGCTGGAAGTAACCTCTCACCTTATAACTGCTCACCACACTGCATCTATATACTAAGCTGGTGTATACATGAGATTTTATGCACAGACGGCCCCATGACAGGAAGAGTGTTGATATAGACAGACATGGTGTGATTAACTCCTGGTCTACACTATTATTTTGAAGTGGATCATATGTATAGTATTGTTATGCACTTTTGTTTCCATGGTTTGTCCATTGGCTCTTAAGAGTTTCATTAACATTTACTACTCATGTTATTGTGTTGATTAGAATAAAATTCAAAAGAAAGAGCACACCACACTCACAAACTATTAAGGGCTTTCAAGGAAAAAAAACAATCAGAATGTTCTGCTGCTCTGCTGTTGCAAAAAAAAAAAAAAAAAAAGTTTTGAAACTAAAAATTTTTAATATTTTTGAACCACTGTGATTTGTATAAAAAATTTTAAAAGCAAAAGTAGAGAAATGTTTTTTTCTTTTTTTGCCATTTCAGTATTTTGATGTTTGACATGGATTTTATTAAAACTGTTAATCTTTTGATCTTGTCTAATATTTATTTTTGCGTGTTTTTCTGTGTACTTCATAGACTCTTTTATGCTCTTGTTCCACTCATGTTACTCAGCATCCATGTAGTTTCTGTCATATACTGTAGAGTGTGTCTAGAGAGAGACTTTAGAGTGTATTAAAACAACAGTGACCATTATTTTTAGAAAAGAGTCAACATTTTCAACAAAAATACCAGTTGCCAATAGAAAGTGTCAGCAGAGATAAGAACACAAAACTGGCACTGCAAGATGGATGTGGTTAATTGGAGAAAGCCAACAAGCCTGGACAGAAGAGACTTGTATTTACCATCCAGTTGGTGGTGCAATTTTATTTAATTTTATTCAGATGATAAAGTCTATGGCAGGGGTTCCCAACCTTTTCCAACTGAGGGCCCACTTGAAAATCTAAAAAATGTTTGCAGCCCACCTTCATCCCTATAAACAATACATAGACCAAATGATTTTTTTTTAAATTTAATGATAAAGATTCAGGGCTGAACTGAAAGCAGGGGGCATGTAGGAAGCTCCACAGTCACTAACACAGCATGCTGATGCTGCCAGTTGGAGGAGCACCCTGACTAAATCTTGAATAACAGAGAATGGCTTCAGTTTGGGGGTTGACATGACTTCACTTTCATGTTCACTGAGAGTGAGATAGTTGTCTGTAAAAATGATGCTCATAAAAGTTTATTATAACGTTGATATATTTCGACTTTAGTCTTTCTCAGCCTTCTCATATTGCATTCAGGATGCTTACAAGCTGTTAATTTGATACAGCTGTGCCACCTAGTGGAGAAAAATAGCAGCGTAACCTTATTACAGTATGTGAGATAAAGAAGAGTCTTTGGATGAAATATTATAAAGCAGTTCCATCAAGACAGAATTGTATGCCACATTTGCCTTTCTGTTTAAATTAAAGCTTTTGTGGCACCACTTCAGACAAACAATCTGTGTTTGCCCTCATATATACTCCACATCTATTTCTATGCTTCCTTGAAACTTTGGATTTAATTTCTCACAAAGTGGCGTCATGAACATCATCAGGATCACCATGCTGTGAGCTGAGACTTTTAATAGAGTAAGTCTGCAAAGGGATCACAGGAAGCCACAGAACCATGGGGGGAGAAGGCCGAGTGTTGCCATGGTGATGTCTAGTGATGTGGCTGATGATGGGTAACTAGACGATGGAAGGTGGTGGTTGCGGGTAGTGGTGTATTTTGGACCATATGCCTTATTGACGTGTGTGTGTTACAATCAGCAGTCAAGCCGCCTGCTAACAAACTCTTAACAGCCAATGACGTACTGCAGTTTTCCTTTCATTTTCTAGTAAAGGGACGGATTTACTAGTGTGTGTTTGTAGCAGTGACCTCAGCGTCATCCATGGTCACGAGCACTGGTTTGAACACTGATTACAGACCTTCATACTGCGTCAGCTGTTTGATCCGTGGGCTGTGTTCAAATTTCCCACCGACCTTGCCCCTGCTCTCGCACCGCAGCCTCGTAGACTTGAGTCCCTGACACGCGCTGACATCACCACATCTGGCTCTCGTTTTCCAGGGTTCCCTCCGAAGCAGATAAGGGGATTTCAATTTGAGAGCAGAAGACTAAACAGTGTCTTACAGCTGGGAATATCACAATGTGAATGGGTTGGGGCTCTTCACGGACCATGCAGATACTGTTTATGAATCTTGCTGATGCTTGTGGCCTTGAAGAGAACGATAAACAAAGAGGCTTTACAACTTGTTGAGCATGTATGACTTTGATCAGACTTTTCTGTATGACTTTTTAGTGCTTAAGCTGATCAGTGACATGAAAGTATTTTCGAAACTTTTAAATGTACAATAACCCACTCACATACAGTCCATAAGCACACACCATGTCATGGGATAAAGAAGTGGACCTAGTAAGACTGACTACAGAGGAGGTTCACTTGTTGAGGAGTGACAGCACATTCTTCTGTGTATTTCACCCTCCTCTGAGCGTGTCTCATCTATGTTGTTGGTCCAAACCTCCCCGAGGTCTGCTCCATAAACAAAACTGCAATCCTTCACACACACGCCACACACACACACACATGCGCCTCTGAGACAGGGCCTCTCAAGGCAAAGTTTGTGAATACTTGATCATGCTGACACCATGGTCTAATTTAGGAGCTGTTTTGTATGGGAAAGCAGACACGGACCTCCTTTTCGAACAGAGATATGTGGTCCCCTTTTTTTTAATTTTCATTTCTGCATTACCCTGCCATTTGTTTATGTTTGTTATAATTCACTGAAGCACGGTGACCTCAAAAAGTACAAAGCGGGAAGCCAATATCTCAGGTTCGTTCACAAGTAACGAGACAAAGTGAGGAGAAAAAGTTGTGTCAGTTTGGGAAATCCTGTTTTTCAGTGCTTTGTATGTTTGCAGCTACAAAGGTGAAAACGTGAGGTAACACATTCAGGCACTCACACACATACACATAGACATGCTTGCACTCACGGTGAGGCTCAAGGGAAAGATATCTCAGAGTTGTTGTGAAGGCACATAGCTGAGCAGTGACCTCACCTGGAAGCCTGATGAGAAGACACACAGATTCTCTCTCTCCCTCCCTCCCTCACGTACGCACAAACACTCGCACACACGAGAAAATTGTAATGTTTGACTGTGATGTTCATGTTCCCTCTCTTATCACGCCTGTCTGGCACCTAAACTGACCTCAATTGTCTTTCAAGGCTACACCATGCTGTTGTTGGCCTCCAGCTTGTTGGTGCGTTTGTGAGTTCAACTGTCAGGTTAATGTGTGCGCACGCACCACTGCTGAGTGACTTGTGACTAACTTCTACAGTTGTATCATTGCCACCACTGAGCCTCTCCCACATCCACCTCATTATCTACCTCCAGGAAAGCAAT
This sequence comes from Trachurus japonicus, assembly GCF_045865225.1. NCBI lineage: Eukaryota > Metazoa > Chordata > Actinopteri > Carangiformes > Carangidae > Trachurus > Trachurus japonicus. Next base: position 27,134,869 of record NC_140915.1, on the reverse strand, counting down.
AACATGCCTCCTCCACAGAGCTTAGTATCACCATGACAGAAGGAAGGAAGTGTTGTCGGTGTGCTGAAGTATAAAAACATTCTCTCATTCAAACAAGTAATACAGTAAACTGAAAATTGACTTAGGAGATTTGCTACTGTAACTTAGTTATGTTATTTGTGTCATGCCCCATGCCCAGCCCACATGGACTTGAGATACTAAAGATGCAGCTGCAGCTGTGAAACATTTGTCAGACAAGAACGTATCTTCTTACATAAAACATTATATTGGAATTTAGATTCACGAGACATTGGGATAATGTCATAGGAAAGGCTATACTTATGGCGACTTGGGCATGAAATTACAACCATTGCAACTGTTCATAGTCACGCAAATATGAAAGCACATGTTCACAGTTCACACACACATAATATAGGTACTGTAGGCAGGTTCTGGCCTCTCAAAGCGTGCAGAGACGATCAAGCTGTGACCCCTGAATCCATACACATCTCTGACCCTTTTAACACCACCCATCAGGTCTGAGCACACAAAGAGAAAGCAGGATCTTACAAATCCATGCCTATACAAGAAAGTGCTATGTTTAGTGACATACTTTATTTTGTCAACTCAGAGGGAGATTATACTTCCCGTGTTCCCGAGAAGTCACATATCATTAAATGATGGAGCAGACGAATGCATAAGGACTCCTTGAATAATCAAATAGACGATTTTATGAATGGATTCTGATTTTAGCAGTGCTTTGAGAGGATGTTGCATGTGACTAGACCGCTCAACACTCTGTCACCCAGCAGGAAGGCAGGAAGCTGAACAAAAAGCTTGGGACAATTACAAGGAGTTTCAGTAAATGAGGAGAAAATCCCCATTAGGACACACACACACACACATACACACAAACACATGTACAAATCCCCAATGGATGTACAATCATTCCCACATTTAGACCCCATCTCCAACAACAGCTGCCACCGCACCCCAGCAGAGGAAATGCCAAAGTCCTCTGAAGTGGAGCATAACAGCAGCGCAGATCACATCCATAGTGAGGGGTTGAGAGGCTGGAAGGGCAGGAGAGCCTCTAATAGCAGGAAGTTGTAAGAATAATAGCGGCGTGGGGATGTCATGCCCCCTGTCCCTCTGGCATGCAAGCATTAGCCCAAACAGCTAGAATCTGTGTGTGCTACAACTAATGCAACATTTTTCACACAACCTTCAGTAAGGGTTATCAGATGTAGATCTTACGGGGTGAAATTAAAAACTGTACATGCAAAATTTGATATAGTGACTGAGCACAGTGAATGATTGCAAAGTCTGTAAAAGCCTGATGTCACTGTCAACTACTTTTTAAAATTATTTAAGTACAGAAGGATCTTCTTTTTGCCCAGTTGCCTGCTCTATAATCCATAATTATTTCTGAATTACACTGTAAAAATGCAACATACACCTATTAATTTTTCATCTGACTGACATAATAGAAAAACGGCTGACTGTGAAAAGCCTAACAAAAGGCATGCAAACTACAGACAAGATGGTGACTGTGGCTATAAACAAGAGCTACTTATAGGTGATTGTGCGCAACTGTGGAAAAGAGATCTGAAATAAAACTTCATGAAGTCGAACCCAGGCTGAGTCTGACAAAATCTGAGAATAAAAACCTGTGACTTTTATCCTCTACATCTGCCCTGGATTATCTAAGAATGGCTGCTAAGTAAATTACAGAGCTCAGGAACATTCCCATAATCCAAGATCTTAACCCCCCATGCCACTGACCCACAGTCAAATACCAGTGCATGAATGTGTGTGTGCGTGCGTGGTGTGCATGTGTGTGTTTGCATGTCTGGAGGGAGTTTGTCCAGAGTTCACAGCCTGTGCATGTGAGCCTGCGTATGCATCACTTTATTGCAGTGCTTGTGTGTGAGTGGATGTGAGCGTGTGGTCAGTCTAGGGGGTGCATGAGTGTCTGTTGGGCAACCGCTGAACAGACCCCCAGCTGTTCTTAAACACTGGAACAGCCTCCCCTGCTCTATTTTTTCAAACATGCTTCAGACTCAGTTCCCATGAAATTGGCCCTTCTTTTGGCTCAGTCAGAGATTGCCCGGACTGTAAATGGCTTCTCCGGAGCCTGCCAAGGGCCAATGGGGGCCAATTCAAAGACAAAAAGGGACAAAGAGAGACTGACAGATCTAAAGTTGCCTCACTGCCCCTGTGGCACTCCTGCAACCACAACAATAATTGCAATCTGCATTTCTGCTCAAACATCAGTGGACTATATAAAGTTATTGGATTAATCCAAGCTGTTGAACTTCAGCTAACATTTATTTGCGAACGGTGTTATGTAAATTATGGTGAAATAGTGCTCTCAAACAAGGGTTGGTCAAAGTGTAAGGCAACTGATTGATTGATTGATGACAAGCAGAAAGACAAGTTTACAAAGTGAGTATCAGAAAAATGAGGAGGCATGAGATTTGTACATGCTGCTTACTGGTTGCATTGCACTTTTCTTCCAAGTGACCCAGCGAGTGAAGTCATTATGCTTTCCACTCTCTCAACGGGAGGTGGGGCTTTTTCGTGAAAACTTATTCTACCCCGCTGCACAAAGACCAGTGTGCAGTCGCAGTCTCCTCCACGCTGTGAGTACGCAGCTCCTGCACACATCGCCCCAATTTGGAACTAAAGCCCACATTGCATGAGCCTGCATACCTTCCCTGCAGTTTTCTCGGCCGTGAAAGATCCTCACTTCTTCACCGCGGCAGTTTTCCAGCAGGAACTCCGACTCCGAAAACTGGAATCCCTGAAAGCTGGACCTGTGTATAGAGACGCTGCGGGAGTGGTCTGGAAACTTTTGCCATCATGAGCACGCCAACGGTCAACCTTGATACCTACAGCCTGTCGCTGCTCACGGCCAAAGAAGACATCCTCAACCCCCGCTCATCCACCAACTGGTAACGCATCTATAGTGCTCTTGAAGGAAAAAATGCGTCTGTCCACGATAGCAGAACTTGATTTCTCTGCAGTCTGACGTCAAAGAGTAAATGCCAACTTTATAATCTTCTCTATGTGAGGAGAAAATTGCTAAGACAAATTGGTCATTTTTTTGTGAAAGGCTTTTATGTTCCATTTTGTTTTTTTCTGAATGAGCCACAGCCTTTTACGCACAGCCAATGTGGCTGTTGCGTAAACGGAGGCTTGATTTCACTTAATCCAATGAGCGATACAGAGGTTGCCAGGAGGGACTGGATTATAATTTACAAACCCAGCCATGACAAATGCATATGGTTTAGTGGCACAGGGATGTGTTGAGACTCTGGGAGAGCTGATGTTGGGTGTGTGTTGCTATATTACTATACGCTAGGCGGCTGGTGTTGCTCAGAGCGCAGCAGCTGGCCAGCAGCCCACCGTCCTCACCCGGGCCTTGCGCTCCATGACTTTGCTATTCTCTCTGTAAGAGCTGCGAGGCTTCGTTCTTTGTGCTGAGTATCATGTTTCTGCTCGTGTGCTGATCTCTGGTAGGGGTTGTCTTACAGGGAGAGGACCTTTAATTTGACAGACAGCATAATATGCATGCACGAGTATACAATCACGAACCAATCCATTTATAATGCTCAGTAATAACTAAAACGTCTCCAATGAATAAATATTATTCAGGAAAAAGATATTAAAGACCAACAGAATGCAGAATGGACTTGAAACATGAATTCAGATCCAGACAATGAAGTGTTTTGCTGCTCAACTTTCTTTCTGTTGAGGTTTCATTTTTGATTCTTGATAATTCTTAAACACGTGGAAAGTTGGACTGATTATTACACTTTTTCCCTAAGCACCTGACGCTTGTCTCATTTTCACAGGGTTTGGCTTGTCTGTCACTATGGTGCCCAATCCTTCTTTTCTAAACAATACCACTTGCCAACTCTGTCTGCCATCCCCTTCCTCCTTCTCTTTGACTATGTGTCTGTGTGTGTGTGTCTGTGTGTGGTATTGTCAAATCCAGCTACAGACAATGTTCTCACTGGGAGACATGCTATGATCCCTATCTTTACACGTATCCTCTCACTTTGATGAAGTTATAGTTTAGGGAAGGAGGCCAATGCTTGAGCCCACATGTGTTGTCATGTGGAAGTGAAGGACTGATTCTGTCTGTCTCCGTTTTATCTCCTCTGCCCCACATCTCTCTCTTTATCACATGATTCCCCTCCCCACTTTTTTCCTGGCTTTTAATGACACCAAGCAGACATGAGAATATGAGTTTGAGGAACACTGTGTTTACATTGACATCTTCATGAATGGGGTGGAAAAGAAGTTTCACCATTCTAGGCAGAACATGTTTGGTTTCCATTCTTTCCTGCAGTTGGAAAAATCTCTAAAAGTTTCCATGTTCAGTATCACTATGGAGGCTTTGTCCCAGTGTAACACCTCCGTATTGACAGTTTACTGAGCCAGCAGTTCCTCATTCAAGAGCATTTCCCTAAGTTTCAGTGAACAATAGATCAGGTTAGACAATAATAGCAACCTCTTTTTTTCTCTCTTTCTCTCTCTCTCACCTATAAACAGTTGCATCCATCCATACAATTAGATTGTCCTAGCAAGATAATAAAAATTAAAAAAAGAAAGGAGAAAGAGGAGAACTGAGAGAGAAAGAAAGAGAGAGATCCTCCAGCATTCATTGAGCCCACTTTCGAAGGCTAAATAACTCTGCAGGGATTGAATAGAGAGGTGGGAGGGGGACATGATGATGTCATGATTCCCACTGTCAAACCAGTGAGAAAGACACCCATCTTGTGTTTGTGTGTGTCTGGTTGTGAGTTGAAGGGATTTTGTACGCACGTTTGCATGTGAATATATTTGTTTCTGGATGTGCATATGCAGAGACTATTAAAGTGAGTCGAGAGCATTGAGAAGTTTGCATCGCGAGGGGTAGGAAGCTTGTTTTGTTCAATGATCCCGCCCCCGCTGTGTGGCCTTGAGGTCCCTGTGTGTATTATCTAATGACCTTGTGTCCTGAATGGGAAACAGACCCTTTGTGGGTGAGACTCTGAAGAAAAGAAGAGCAATTTCAATGCATCCTTCATTCAGACCTCTCTGCTCAACATACAGCCCTGGAGGTCTCTCCTTCAGTCTTCCAGACCGCTGAGGACTACAAAGTGTCTCACTCGTAGGCTGGAGAGTGGAGTCCTGCACTGTCTGCATGTGTTTTGTGTTTGTGTGTGCTTTGAGAGACAGACAGAAAGAGAAACAGAAAAAAAAGCATGTTCCCAAGGACACTGTCCAATCCTCTGGGCAGGAAATAGTTCTGATTCCTTGCTGCAGAAAACAAGATTCATGTCCAGTTTACACAATAATAAATGAGTCAAATAGGCAAAGGTCCATGTTGCTAATGTGGCTGTGCACAAATGATTTGATTTTCATTTTTACAAGCTTAGGTTGTAGCACAAGCTTTAAAAAATAAACCCTTTGTTTTTAACTGTTCTATAAACTCCCTCCGTCAATGGTTTGTTCTGCACAATTGACACATTTGCAGCCAGTGAGACAGTGTAAATAAGAGCAGTTTTCTATTACTGGAGGTATTTTCCTACCAAATATCAAATAGACTGCTGCACCAGCCTAGCCAAACATGCAAAAGAGGGGGGGAAATCAGTTTAGAAAATGTTTACAGCATTGTTTCAGCCTTGCAAAGCATATCAGATGGGAATTCCTATTGGGCTGTGAAGCAGTTTGACCTCTTTTCATCAGAATTGGGTGTGGGCCGTATCTAGACATCTGTGGGCCCTGGTGACTCTGAACACACCTCAATAACATCTTTCTTGAAGTCCACACTGCTTTGCTTGTGTGAAATGTTTCACCATGCTCCTTTATTTCAGTGAAGTAGTGACTCATTAAGTAAATATCTGATTTCTTTGTAGTAACAGAGTGATTCAGTTTCGATGAAGTATTCAGAGACCGATCAATCTTGTCCAATCCCACACTATTTTATTTACATTCATGAATGAAACGTACGCACTGTTGCCATATGTTGCTGCTTAGAAAATGACATTATTATGAAGATGGTACTGTACTATTATTGAATGCTGACAGAGAAAAAGTTCATGAAACTTGTTTGTGTTTTTTTTTCTAGTCCAGATATTTCTTTACTAAGAAAATACTTTTAAAGTAAAACAGTATCCAAAGAGTTAGATATCTTCCTGTTAAAGATGAAGTAAAAGCCTTTATTTGTTACTAGTTTTTTTTGGCAAAAGCTGCAAAGTGATATGACACCAAATGGTAATGGAGGTCATGAAATTGCAAATATCTTCAGTTTTAGCAGTGTTTTGTAAAAGGAACCTTTGACAACATAGTTTTCGGGCATCTGCTTTTGAAATAGCGCTGATGATGAACTTCTCTTTCATTCTAGCATGTGGTTTGGTGACATCAGGGATGAAGGCGTTATGTAGATTGTGTACATCTGTCCTTTCTGATCAACGCCACATCTCAGAAGAAGGAATTTCCTTACTGTACTGGCACAAACATTTACTTTGACTCAAGGATGAATTGATTTGAGTTTGGTGGTCAGAGGTCAGACGTCAAGATCACGGTGACCTCACAAAACAATTTTTTTATGACTACGTATATGCTAATTTTTACACAAATTAATACAAATGTTTGAAAAGATAAAATGAAGAAGTGATAAAGTCAACTTCACTGTGATATCACAAGTGGTCTCAAAAACACTCTCAATGAAGGGGAGATTGTGACCATATTTCCTGCAACTTGCCTGGTTGGCGGAGGCAAACAATTGCAGTTGTAATTCTAGTATCTTTTAATTTCTGGCCTTGTTGATCTTTTCTTTGATTTTGACAGTCTGTTGAAAACTAGAGTAATCCATCTTACTGTTTTTTATGTAAGGGGCAACACAGAATCCTCTCTGATCTCGTGTGAAGTGACTCGCCTGCTGATGATAAATGGAGGAGCCTTGACTTCATCATTGGCCTGGGGTGTCTGTGTTGCTGCTACTTGCCAACGTTTCCACAGGCTCATGCATGATTAACCAAGACCCAAAGAGTTCCTGGGTCTAAAGTTACATAGATGGAATACACCTGTGGGTGTGGGGAGAGGATTGGAGTGAGGAAGGTAAAATGCAACGCTGCTAGTGTGTGTGGTTGCACATCCGTGAATGTAAGCGCTAGTGTAGTATTTCTCAATTTTATTTCTTGAGATTATCTGTGACAGCGCAGCAGGTTAGTTATCATAGTTGTAAAGATAAACAACCATTATCATAAAGCTGTTATCAACAAGTTACCCACTGAACTTCCTTACACAGCTTCTGCTTTTTGTTCTGTTCCATAATTATCCACGTGTCAAAAAGAGACCTAGCAGCATCATTAATGCTGGTTGTTGACACTCGAGCTGTTCTGTAATCCTCACCTATCTCTGCAAAGGTTATCATAGCTTTGTGCGATGAAACAAAACCTACCTGGCTCTGGAATCCCACAGAATGAAAACAAGCAGCCTGCTTGGTTTCCTCCGACTGTTCAGGACAAGGCTTCAAAGGCCACACACAGCGTTGTTGTAAGGCTGAATGATAACAGGACGTTTGATTGATCCTTGATATAAATAGCGGTATAATGGCAGTTACACTGGCACAATGCCCAGTCCGCTCGCTGTCCTTTGTTTATAATGCTTTACGACATTTGTTATAGTGTGTGATATAGATCTCTACTGATTGCCAAACAGGTTTGTATCCTATCACTTTCGGTTGCTGTGAAAACCTTGAGGTGCCAGTTTTGGGGAACTTGAGCACAATCCTTGACTGACTAACTTTGGAGTACTTGGGCCATCCAAGTTCTTCTTCTACTATCAGACCAAATATCAAATATTCAAGCTTTTTTTTTCAAGCTTTTGCACTACACCACTATGCACCTGACCACAGCGCTGTGTAAGCGTGCCATCTGCAAAACACTACCCTCATCTTGCCTTGCTGCTTGTGTGAGCAAGTCTGTGGGTGGTATGTTGATGACAATGATGGCTATAATGGCTGTTATAAGTATCTCTGTTTAGTGAACTTAGAATGATTCGAGCAGTTAGCACTAAACAACTGCTTATTCTTCCCTTAAATGTTGTTTAGATTCAACCGGGGTGTAAGACAAACCTGCAAGGTAATGGTGGGTCTCGAGAATGATGAGAGATGACAGCAGAGGGTTACACTGCATGTGTGTACGTGTGTGTGTGTGTGTCTCTGTACGTGTAGGTTCCTTAGCGTGCAAACTGTTGGGTGCAAGACCACAAATTGACACCATGTTGAAATGTGACTTGTAATTGCTCCATAGAAGGCGTAAAAGGTTAGTAATTAATGTTTCATGAGTTGGTGGCAGTGCAGTGCTGTTGTTTGTCTGTTCGGTGTCAGTTTTCTGTTGGAAATCCAAAATTAATAAACCAAAAGCAACTTAGTACCTAGAGGGCGTGGTATCTCTGTTTTTACTATAGTAAAAGTCTTATATAAAGGTTACTCTGAACAATAAACCTCAAAGTGTCCTGTCACTTGTCCTCACACAAGATCACTCTATGAAATCCTTCTTTTGTTCGTTTAACAAAAGAAGTGCCTCAGAACTGTTGACCTTAATCCAGATGCCCTCTACGCATTGTTTCCACTGGAAATCTTTCTTTTTTTTATGCCCACAGCAGTGGACACAACAAATATGTGACTGATGCCCTTTGCAGCTCAAGATAAAGGCTGAGAGACTTTGTTGGAAATGTTTTATGAAGAAAAATCTTTCATGCTGATATTATGAAAAATGGAAGCTGGATTGAGGTGTATTGCTTGTTTAACTAATGGGCCTTAGCATTCAAGGGTGTGTCAGATAGCTGTCTAAAAACATCTGTATTTTAGTGTTTCTTCAAACATTGGCAAGAAGATGGGGTGTCTGTGTACAGCTGAGGCACTTTCAAGGGATATCTGTAGTGAGTCTGAGCTGAATTTCATGTCCTCTGTGTTTGTCTCTGAATCCATGTCCAAGTTATGGAAGACAAGTCTAATCTGAGTAAAGTCCTCATAACCCTAACCCTAACCTGAATCAGAGTCATCAAGGTTGAGTCTCAGTCAAGTTCCAAGTATTTGATTCACTCGATATCTGAGGAACAGCAGAAAATTCTGTTGATGTTTATTTGTATCTGAGCTGCAGGGTTTTCCAAAGATTTAATGAAACCAAGCCTTTGGCACTCAAGCACGATTTTATTCCATAATGAGAGTGGTGCTCGTGCTTGGATTGCACTATCCTGAAGCTGCAGAACGTGAGACAGTGTTCTCTGGTGCATCACCTCCCAAATATCTCCCCCACAGCTGCCTCATTGCTAAAGAATGAACACATACACATAATGAATGAGGTCAATAAGGTCAAATTGAATTACTCTTTGAAAGATCATCACTGCAGAGATAGCAGATGTGTTGCTTTTAATGAATTCCAGAAGTTAAGATGTATTTTAAAGTCTCTTCTCTCTTGCACCACAGTTTCAAGGGTGCCAAACATGCAAATGAGGAACCTGTATGAATTGAGAAAGTATCCAAGCACATGTTGATATGTCTTATCATGTTCAGTCTGGTTGCGCTTCTCTTATTAGGTGAGCATGTCTGACAGCCTCAAATCTTTTGACAGGTGATAGGATACTTACTGTTATTTTACTCATAATTACAGTTAATGAGATCATCAGACATATGCACTGACATCCTCCTGCGAACAAGTATGCATTGACACAGAGCCAGTTCTCTTAGGTCGCACACCTTCCTCTGTACCATAGCTTCGATGACACTGTGAAGTGTCATCAGCTGTGTTTGCCAAGTCGATTAAGCAATTGCTTCCACTTCACCATGGCTACAAAGGAACAACACAGTAATATAATCATGACATACAGAGAGTTAGGTATAACCATCTTGCAGCCAAGTCACACTGGATGCATTGCTTTCACTCAGAACTCCACTTTTCTTTTTCTGTGTCTTGTTTGTTCACTCGCAGGTGGTGGGATTGGATTGTGGGTGGGTGAGAAGAATTGAAGAGGCTCTGTTGTCCTGACGACCCTCGTGGGAAAGTTACGGTGTTTGTTAAGAGAGACTGAATGGATTGGGGGGGTGGGAGGTAGGATGGGGTGAGGCGAGAAGTACTGATGAGGCTGGGAAGGGGCTTCAGATGAATGGGTAAGGACACTTGGTAAGAAATATAGAGAAATAACAAGATGAGAAAGAACCACACATGAGAAGCTAGTGAAAGAAATGCAGCGAGTGAAGACAAGTTCAGCCGGGAGGTCTTGGCAAGAGGTAGTTGAAAAGCAGAATCAGCAAATGATTGAAGTTGGGGGAGTGATAGGGTGGAGAAAAGGGAAAGACTGGAGGACAGGTGAAGGGGTGAAGAGGAATGAGAGAAAGATCAAAGCATTAAGAGAGGCTGCAGAGAAGATGGGCCAAGTGAGGTCTAAGTGGATCTCTGATACTTAAGAGTTTGCTTTGCTTTGTTTAACTGGAGGAAATGGTTGGAGATAAGATGCCATCATGTTTTAATGGTCCCATAATGAGGAAGGCCATTCCTGTGTGTGTTTGTGTATTTGTGTGTAGAACTGTGGGACAGCAAGAACAGGAAATGCCAGAGCAATCCCAGTGGACGATGATTTTAGAGGGTTTATCATCATCCTCTCCTCTCCTCTCCTCTCCTCTCCTCTCCTCTCCTCTCCTCTCCTCTCCTCTCCTCTCCTCTCCCCAACCTCTACCTCTTGCTCAGGTGCAAGAAAACAAAATATTTTTCCATTCCCTCCCCTTAAAGCTCTCTGAGCAAACTGTATGCCTCCCTGTAAGAGTCATAACAATTTACCCCATAGAGGCCCACCATAAATGCCCTGTAATACTTCCACCAAGACACTTGCCCCCAATAACCACATACTCTTCTGCCCCCTTGGAAACCTTGTATGCACTCTGGCTGTTTCCCATTGTGTGCTATTGTTAAATGTGCCCCTCTTAGCCAACCCATTTATACCTATATCCACAGTCCCTGGTGCTTTTCATCGTTTTGCCCAGCGTGACCCCATCTTTGAGTGGCTTTTCTCCAACCTGAATATATCCCTCCCTCTAGTGCACCCTCTCCATGTGCCCCATCACTCTTTAAGCAAACACCTTCACAACACTGAAGTGCATGTACCCGTATTCTATTAAACTCTGCTTCTACTCTGTTTTGGCCCAAAGCCTACAGGGTTTTTCTTTACCAGTACGAGAAATGTACCAGACAAGGGGTGAGCTTACTTACTTACTAACTGAATGCTTGTATGTGTGTGGAGATTCCAAATAAGGCATATAAATAGATAACGTTTTACAGCTTTAAATACATACGGCTTGAAATAGTGTATTGCCAGCTTTTATGCTGATGAGACCCCGTTTTAACTGTACATATTTTCTCTGGTAAATGCACATGGACATCGTTTTAACACTGCTTTATGTGATCTTCTCGATAAATCTCAGAATGAACTGAGTTGCATGTTGAAGTGTTAATATACCTGCATCCACTCATCACTGTAATCAGCATTATGTTATACACCATAGGGGACTGCTTTCTCCTGCTGAATCCATAGGTTACAAAGCTTTTAAAGGAGGGATACTGCTGACGTGAATCTTCATAAAAGACAGTGTACACGTACAGCCATAAATGTTGTCACATTCTGTCTAGAGACAAAATATACTGATAAAGACCGACACACAGATGCACACCTACAGGTTCATATTACACAGACAGAAATGTGGCAGTGTGGTAGCTAAGTAATTAGTACTTGTGCAGCTCTACACAGTCACAGACTAATGATATGTGGATTAACTCGCGGCTGTAACACGAGACCAACTGTTGTCCACCCTGTCCCACAATTCACCACCTGACAGTGTGGTGCTCACTACAATTCAGCTGTGTTAGCCCCTCAGTCTAAGCCTACATGTTTTCTCTGTGTTTATTTCAACTTTTGAATTGACATCCATTATACAGCAGTACAGTTTTCATCCCTCTTTGTCCGTCCCCCGCTCTTTTCCATCTGCCTAAACACAGAGAGGGCTGTTTTGTGTCACATTGTCCTTGGCAGTGATTTAATTACTTATTTGTTTAGTTTGTCATATTCTAAACTTCTCTGGCTCTGCGTTTTGCTGAGAAAAGGCATTTTCCTCCCTCCCCTCCTCCTTTCAGCATTCCATCAAGTCTCTCCCTCTGCCCCTCACAACCTCACCCTCCACGGACTGATATTGTATGCACTGTGTTGTTTTACCAAAGTTTTCCAACATTTAATTTAGCTACACTTTCTGTTCTTTCTTATTATTTTTGTTCGCCCCACTCTTATCCCATAATTTACCATTTGCTCCAGGCTAAATAGCTTCAGTGGTCTGTAATAGTCTCCAGGGGAGTCTGATGTGTCCTCCACCCAGTCACATATTATGGTGATCAGTCAGTGTTACTCAGTCAGGGTGGATCTGGGCAGGTACTGTACTCTTATGGGTCACACAGGCAGCCCAAATGTAACCTACTTCACACTGACTTGCATGACTGTTGTTAATGGGGAGTTAAACATGATTTGTCAGTGTCAGTATGACCATTTTTGCATAAAAACAAATATTAAATAGGTGACAAAGTACAGGCTACCTTAAATTGTCCTATTCAGTGCATGCAGAAATTGCATGGAAGAAAATTTTAAAAAATGAAGGTTGTGACTAACATGAGATCACGTCTCCACCACTGTCTCAACATCCTGTAGTCAGATGGTCAACACAGTTTTCAAAAGTATTTGAAACTTGTAAAACAAGCAGAAGTTTTTGCATTACTTTGAGTCACTGGAGCCCTACAAGTTCACTTGATTGATAGCCACGTCCAGTCAAGTCACTTTTTATTTATAGTGCCAAATTACAAAATAAATTATTACAGTGTTCTTCTGAAATAGGGCAGATCGAGACAGGACTCTTTGTAATAGTCTTTACAGAGAACCAGCACGTCTCACCATGAGCAATCACTCGGTGACAGTGATAAGGAAAAACTTCCTCTTAGTTCTTTGTAGACTTTTTGAGAATATCAGTGACTAATACCAGTATTGTGTTGATCTGTTCTGTCAGAGAAGAAGCTGAAACCTTCCATCACAATTTCACAGTGTCTGCTTGTTGCAATTATTGTAAGATTACAGCAAACAGTTGGATTTGTTTTTTGTGATGAACTGTCACTGAAGCTGATGCATTGTTCATTACCTGGCTTGTACTATTTACATTATTAGAATGGGAAACAAGTGTTTATTCTTTGAGTATAAACCTGTCATCTGCAAAATTGATGAAACCTTCATTTTATTTTTTACGGAAATGTTAAGCATTGACTGCACCAAGCTTTTTGTGTGTGTCCAGTAGGATATCCTGACAGTCTGTTTGGCCACTGTAAATGCTGTTGATTGGGACTTGGCACGGTTTGGTTATAGGATCAAGGTTTCTGTGCTAAGCTCTACCATCACATAATAACCTTAAATGCTGAGTCTCTGCCAGAGGTTTACATAAGGTCTCTCCCTCAACACATGTGAAAAACACTAGATACACAATGGAGTTTGACTATACAGTTTATGTTTTAAAATAATAAGATGCCCCTGATTATTATTCTTGCACAAATTCTGAATTTGTTATACAAGCTCCCTCTCATGGGACATAAGCTGAATCCCATTTTAGCAGGAGAGGGGCATGTGAGGTTTCTTGTCTTCAGTAGGAATGACAAGAGATAGATATTACACCTTATAAGACGCTGCGTCTGCCAGGCGATGTTTGGCTTGTTTATATGCACCTTCACCCCACATTATTGCAGGGATTCACAAACATCCTGTTAGCTGTTGTCTTTGGTTTCTGTATGTTCTTTGCCTTGTGATCTTATCAGTCCATCAGCAATGTTTTGCATTGAGCAATATACCCCACTCTAAATTACATTTCTCATTTTGTGGCAAATAGAAGAATATAACCTCACTAATGTAATTTGAAGTTGTCATGTGGGAGTCCCTGGTGCTGTGTGTCAATCCCTTCCTGCTCAGCAGCTCTTACTAAGGGGCCCTGTGTCTTGGTCTGTGGGGATTACCGCATATACAGCCCACTCTGTGCAGGGCACCTGACTGAATAGTCTGGATGAGGGCATTAGTATGAGGACCTAGACGATCCCTTTCTGCTGCTTTTCCCTTCTCTATTTTTGTTGCTACTCACCTCTTTCCTCACCTGCTTTTCAAGAGATGCCGTCCCGCCCTTTATGTCTCTTGCTCCTTTTCTAACCTCATCTCCATTTTTATTTCTTGCACACCTTCTCCAAGTGGGTCTAAGTCTGCTTTGATGTGGGATAGGTAATGACACAGAGAGGTGTTCACAGAAACACCATTCCTCAGCAGAACAGTACATTATTTTGACATCTATGTTTCATCACTTAACAATAAAATTGATGGACAATCTTCATGCCTTCAGTTTTTTCCCTACATTTCTTCTTAATCAGAACCATATAAGACCTAATAAACCTTTGATTTATGTAAAGTGTGTGTGCTTCCTAGGAGCATCTTGTGGACCACATCAAAGTTCAAACGTGCCCATGTGGTTTATCCTGCCACATTTCTCAGTCATGATGTTACGCTGATGCATCACCTTAGAGCACCCTGTACCACTCTGTAGGCCTCTACAAGCCAGACAACCATATTGCCATTCTCTTTTTTCCCCCATTCCTCTGTTTGCTGGCTTTATCAATCTCTCATTCCGACACTTCCTCCCTCTTACTCACATTTCTCTCAAACTCTACCCATAAACCCTTAATTTCTCTACGTCTCTGTAACCCAGACGGATGGAGGAATGCGTGTACCACTGGGGTCGCCGCATGGACACTATATGAGTAACATGCCGGACAAGGGGGGGAAATGACTTTTTCAGCAGTTGAGCCTGGCTGGACTTGTTTTGCCCATGTTTGGCAAGAGGAAATGAGCGCTGTGTGCAGTGGGGACGTCTCTGAGCTCCCCACTCCAACACAGACAGAGAGGTAGAGAGACAGGCTAAAAATAGCACTGGGAGCCCAGGTCAGCTTTGAGCTAGGAGTAAGAAGTTTTGGGGGCGGGGAAGCATTCAAAAGACTTCATGGGTTAAATCACCCGTCTTGACAAATGCCTTACATGAGAGTTGGTGGGACCACTGGGTATGTGTGTGTAGTAGTAAGACGAGAAAAAGGAGCAAAAATAATGATCTGATGGGGAGTTTAATCTGGGCAGTCAATCCCGGTGAGAGCTCCCAGCCTCTCATCCATTTTCTCATATCTTCCTCTTCATGTGCAGTTTATCATATCGCAACAGCGTGCCTAACCAAAAGTCTCTCATATCTCCCCTGCTGGCGAAGATGGAGTGAATAAATGACCCATGAGCCCACAAGATCTCCCTGTCGGAGAGACACACGGGGTAGGAAGTGTGGAGCTGAGGGAGAACAGATGAGATGAGATATTGCTTCATGTTTGTGAAAGATGTATGGCTTGCTACAGGATTTTAAGTAGCAGGGAAAGAAATATGCTGTTATTGGAGATGTCAGAATAATGCATTTAGAATAGTAATGATGGTGAGATATCAACAGAATATGGATATATTGGAGGTAGCGAAGTGAACAAGAAGAGGAATAGGTGGTTTTAAAGCTCAAAATACATTCTCATTGGATCATTCTGTTCATTATGTGTAGCAGTGCTCTAGTACAATGAAATGCATCCCGAGAACATCAAAACAAAATAAAAACTGGATGAAAGGACAAGAAAAGAAAAAATCCCCCAGTCTTCTTAGACATTACAACACAAGGGAAGTGTGTACACTGTGTTCAAGAGCTCCCTATGTGTTACCACATTCAAATGGTGCAGCGTTTGGGTTAGTGTAGTGGAATGCCTGGATAAGTGAAAACAAGGCCTTCTCCAGCACCGCTCACCATCTGCTTCTGTTATGTTCATCTTGAAATGGTAGAGCGTAGCATGTTTGGAGGTATTACAGGGGCTCTGGTAGTCCAAAACAAACCACCCCTATTGTTACTGGCTCAGGCTTACAGTATATTGTGTGTGCATGTGTGCATATGTGTGTGTGTGTGTGTTAGGGATGCCTTTGTTTTTGTGTACTCTGAAATGAATGGCTGTTTATTTTTTTAAGCTGTTTTGATTGGCTGGCTGTGGTAATGATGCACATATTTAATTTCTTATTGTTAATTACTTTTTTAAAAAGTTGATGTTTCAGATTATGACATCATTGTTTTTTCTTCCATTTTCTTCCCCTTTGCACACCCCCTCACCCCTCAGCCTCTTCTCTTCTCTTCTCTTCTCTTCTCTTCTCTTCTCTTCTCTTCTCTTCTCTTCTCTTCTCTTCTCTTCTCTTCTCTTCTCTTCTCTTCTCTTCTCTTCTCTTCTCCACCCTCTGCCCCTCCCTCTCTCAAAGCTGAGGTCATAGCTGGCTAGATTTGGAGGTGGGCTGGAGTATAGACACAAGAGAGTCTGTTTTTCTCATTAGTCCATAGAGCTCACAAAAAACTACATGTGTGAAGGGATCAGGGTCTATCTGCTGTGTTTGTTGGGGAAAATGCTACTGCCACTAAAACTGCTGACACTACTACAACATTACACTCACAAAGTTCATCAAGTGATGACGACAAAAAAGAGAGCATCCCACCAGCTCATTTGGTATCATGTGGATATCTTTGGCACCATGGGTCAGCTACTGTAGAGACTCATTTTCTTGCTTGAGGATAAACACTTGTGATGTGAACTTGAACCTCCAACTTCTGTTTGGAGAGCTCTACACACTTCACCACACCATTGGCATATCTAGATAATCATTCAGTGGTTTACCACAGGTTTGGACATTATCCTCTGCTACAGTAAATAGCAGTGTAGAACATGTTCAGCTTCAAACACCTGCAACATGCAGAACACTGAACATTTGGCAGAGATTATCTTTTTATCTCACATCAGTAGCTAGAAAGCTTGACATACTTGACGTGTTCACTGAACAAAATAAATTATAGTAAGTTTCTACCATGCAGCTAATAGTTTGATAACTGGTGGTGGAGGCTTCAACAGTCCATGGAATAAAACTTTGACAAGGTTTTGGGGAGGTGACTTACGTAATCTTCTCAATAAACTGCAAACTTATTGTGCCAGGGCACATTAAAGATGTCTTATCCCTCAAGGTAGACTAGAGGATAGAGAAGGATCTTTTACCGCTCATTGCATTTGAAAACCTTGACCTTAATCGTATCCAAGACAGATTAAATAAACTCCCCGGGAGAAAAATGTCTGAAAATAGGATCTTTTCGAACTCCATCTTAGCACAAGCTCTGGCAGAACAAAGAATCCCCCACAACACAGTGTATCCTCGTGTGCAAGCCTGTTCCCTGTGGGTGGAGAATTTGCACATGTAATTAAGACTCCTTCAGAGGCACAGTGACCTTTGACCTTGACTGCTTGTGAATGCTGACCTTTTGGAATTTCTTGAGGACCAGGGATAAGTAAATGTAGCTTGGTGTCTAAGCTCTGGATGCTGGTAAGACTAATGAGGGAGTGGAGTGTGTTGTTTCTATAGGTATTGCTCCTAGACTAATCCATAATGAGATCTGTGAATGATATGGGCGAGACACAGCTTAATGCTGGAGAAACCTAGAGAATGTTTCCATGAGTTGCCTCATATTCGGGCAGAATGTTATTCAAAAATATACAGTTTTACTTGATAACATGATAGATACACTTGTCGGCATTATCAGTGCATAAAAAAGTGAGAGAGCAGTGTCAGCCTTCTTCCTCACAGGGCAGCTTGCAGCTTGCTCAGTAGGGTGTACAATATGGTTATTGTGTCCTCAGCACACACTCCCTCTGTCTCACACACGTACAGACATGGATTGACTTTTGTCACTCTTTGTTCTTTGGACAGACAGAGACTTGTTGTATCAGGAAAAAATAACACAGTGATTCAGAGATGCTAACTGAATTAGCTGGCCTGATGTCAGCCTGCACACAGCCGTGCTGTTGTTTTTATAGTGCATTTTGTATAGTAAGAAAGAAGTTTTAAAAACCCTCTCCCTGTCCCTGGGTCTCACTCTTGGTGTCACTCACACACTCCCTCCTACTGACATACATCCAGAAACACACACACAAACACACAGGCCATTCACCTTTGGCCCATTGTAATAGCTGCTCATGGCCTTATGCTCCTGCTACCCAGCTCCAGATGTTCTTGACACACCCCCTGGAGTCCTACAGAGAAAAATTTACACAGAAACACAGTCAGACATGTGCATGTATATGTGCACAAACACACACACACACACACACACACACGCACACACGCGCACACACACACACACACACACACACACACACACACACACACACACACACACACACACACACACACACACACAGTCTTAAAAAAAGTGTTGACAATTAATCTCACTGCAGGTCATCTACAAAAGTCACTTACCTCACACAAATGTACTCCCAGTTGTGCTTCAAACACACACATGAGAAGCATACTGTATATCAGCACATGGGTATCACTGTGGATTCTGACTTAACAGTACAGGTAATAGCTGGTCAAAGTAATCATAGCTTTTGATTAAAATCAACAAAGCTTACAGGAATACTGATATTTACAGTTTTCAGTTTTCAAAACCTTAACTACAGAGTCTGTTCAACTTTGGTGTCATGAAAACACATCATAAGTTGCTGAGTTGCCCCAGTGACCTGTTGTTTGACTGATGAAGGGTGTGGTAGGACAAGTTTTCACCTGCAAAATGTCAAAAATCCTGTAGCTGTGAACAGCAGTGGTTGTGTTTATTACAGAAGCCATCAACCTAAGAGGTAGACACTATAAAAGAAGGTCATTTGTCAGCTGAGCGCCTTGCTGTTTTACACATGTACTGTAAAGGCCTCTGGGTAACAAAAGCTGCAAGACAGGGAGGAAAGAGTGAACAAGTGTATGTGTCACTGATGCAGAGAATATATTTTTATAAGTGCATTGTAGAGATGCTTTGCACTGCAGGGAAGCTTGTTATGGTTTAGACAAAGTATGTGCAGAAAACATCTGGCCACGAGTATGTGCCTGCTTGTGTGTGTGTCCCTTGTGTACGATTGTAGACTGAACACATGGCATACCCAGCTGTCCACATGTTCATGCTTGGATATGAATGTTCTGGATGTACCATTGCTTTTGAGCATAGGTAAATCAAACAAGTAGTTGTTTCAACTGTGTTTTATAACACACAGCATTACAAAATCTGTCACACATGTCTCAGTAGCTAACCTGTGTGTTTGTCTCTCTTACAGGGCATTATTTGCATATGATGGGGTAACCAATAAGCTCAAACTGGCTGACTCAGGAGGTAAGATCGACTATCATGTGTTTTCAGAAATAAATAATTATTTGAAAACCTAAGCGCCACAAAGAATGATGTTTGTCAGCTTCCTCACTTTAGGCTTGAAAGGAATTCACATGTCTTCTTGTGTTCAGTATCCTGTTTTTCTTTTGTCTTCCCCCCAACCTTTCCATATCTCTGTCTCCTTTCTAACAGCGGGCGGTGTGACAGAGCTGGCAGGGAAGTTTCACATAGGCAAGCCACAGTATGGATTGTGCAAACTGGGAAGCAAGGAGACAGGAGGCCTCCGAATTGCTATGATCAGTTGGGTGAGTGGCAGACAGGCTCCTGGGGCTTAGCTCATGTAAACATGAGCCTATCATAACACACATACCAGCACAAATTACAGAAAAGCAGATATATATGCTTTGCACATACACATGTGAGCACTCAGATTCATTTAGTTACAGCAAAGTCATTTACTAGCTCTAGGATAATGGGTTTAACATCTTAAGTCACCACATAAAGCGAAATCTATGCACTTATTAACCTGTAAAATGCCTTGGAGAAAATCCTAAGGCGCTTGGCTTATTCACATTCTGTGGTTCTGTTTTGACACAGGCTTATTTGGCATCTGACATGTGGGAAAATAATGTGAGAATATGCTATTATGTAATTGTCGTAAAATACATTTGTCAGACACGTGTGGAACACTTCAATAAGAGTGTTATTTCTACATCGAGTTATAACAGTGTTTTAAACTGCCTGTGATTATCTGAAACTCACATACATACAGTACATACACTGTCATTACTGTCCACTTCCATATTTTAATGACTGACACACTATTTGAGCTTTCTGTTTCTTACATACAGTTTTGGAGATTAGTCGCTATGACATCACTGTAAATCCTATTGTTCCACAGGCTGCTCTTCCTTGCCTTTTTATAGTCTCCTCAGAGAGAGAGAGGTATGAAATGAATGTAAGTGTCTACATCCTGTGTTTGTCTGTAGGTCGGCCAAAATGTGGATGACTACCGCAGGACAGAATGTGCCAGCCATGTTCCGGCTATCAAGAGCTTCTTCAAGGTGTAGTAGATCAAGATGTGCTACATCCCTTATCATTTCACTTTTATCTGACTTATTAATGTTCATTTCATCCACTAGTTTGTTGTGTCTGCTTGGTTTCCCCATTATAAATGTGAAATAAAGATGACAGGCAGTAGCTATATACAATATAAACATAGTAAACATACAGTATAATCCTGTGCTTGGTTTCCCAAGTTCCTTCTACTGAGGATCATTTTTTTGACTCTTTCTGCTTTCTTTATCCCTGGACTTTTAGACTTTGTGCTCTCAAAATCTATATTTACACACAGTAGTTTACTTTGTATTGTTTTGAGAGTTTCCTGTCCTCAGTCCACTTCCTGTTCTATTGGTGTGCTGGTCCTGTGTGTGATTGGTCTATCTGCCATGTCACTACCAAGGGGAGACTGCTACGTTATGGGTTGAGAGCCCCATTGTTCGTGGTGTAACCTGTGGGCAGATGACAAACACAAGTGGTGACAGGCGAGACAGGAAGTAGAGAATTTAGAAATTCTGTGTGTTTTTATAATTCAGTTGCATGTGTATGTACAATGCAGGAGAAACTGCATATATCCATGTATTAGCTGCAATTTCTCTTCTGCATCTGAGCCCCTTGAAAAGTGTTTATTTAGTGTCTCAATCTAAGTAGAATTTGAGCTGACCTCTGGGTTCACTGGCTTCCATATAAAGCCATCACCCAGTCAACTGCAGAAGTATCTGGGGAATGTTTGTTGTTTTTTTGTCTCTCTTTCTTTAAACAGTTGATGTCGAGTCTGGAATTCCATGTGATGCTGTCTCAAAACGACTTACCCCTCTGTGAAACTGTGCATGTGCGTGTTTGTGTGTGAGCGCACTTGGGCTTCTGTACATTTTCATGTGGGATTTCAAAATGGTAGAGAATAGAAATGATTTCTTGGTCAGTATGGAGGGGGTGAAGAAGATTGTTCCTCCTTCTGTGGATTGTGGGAGAGCTGTGACCTCTAACCTCAGCAAACACACACATGTATGCATTCAGACCTGCCACTGCGACATGACAGTGCAAATAACCCCTCGTCCCTGCTGCGTCTGCTCACTGGCCTTTTGTGAATATGAGAAAAAAGGAATAGAACAGGAATAATTCATTTAAAATAAAAACCAATGTGTTGTTCTGATAGTTGTTGTCTGAGCTTGAACTGTAGATTTTCCATTACTCAGCAGTTCAACTTAGATTTATTAGTTAAAGATGGCTCCATCTGGAAGAGAATATAATGCACCATGGACATTATAGGCCAAGCATATGGAATGCATTTGCAGAAATATCCTGACCCAAAGACTGTGGCAATGATACATAACTGTGTTATCCCATCTTCAACTTTGCCAGTAGATGTGATGTTTTTCACACTCTGTTAAAACCCTGTTAATGGCTTTAATCATGTTTCCCATCAAGTATGTTTTTCATGAACAAAAAACGCTCTGTTTTTAAAAACTTCATTTGCTGACAAAGAATAACTGAAATATCAAGGGAGGCTTGTAAAACAGCACAACACTCTGCCTCATACGTCTGTCTGGGAAATCATCTGGGGTTGGTGTGTGATAAATTCTTGAAAAATGATTACGCACACTGGTTTATTTTATAGTATATGTCAATGGTTGGTTTTTCCAGGAATGTGGAATTTCGCAACCACCTGGTAAAAATGAGTAGTCCCAGAAGTGACACTGTGCACAGTTGTTTGCGCAGACCTCACAAGTATCAGGAATAACAGGCATCAAATTGCATCTGTCGCAGACACCATAAATGTATCCATTGCAATGAATTAAAAGTTGGTCACTTGATTAGTCTGTCATCAGAAAATGAATCAACAACGTAATTTGGATTTTGACAGTTGCCGGTCAAAACAATTTTTCATGTCCACCTGTGCTCTAGGAATATATCATATGCATTATTCATCATTTTGTCACATTTATTACAAGTGATTTATTGCTTTATGATTTTCACAAATTCAGTAATGCTTAAAGCAGGAGTAAGCGGAATGTTTGTGTTAATATAAGTCTTAAATAGTTATATCTTCCGACGGCAATCACTTATATAGAGTGTTTGGTCTGAAACACGGGTCTGTCAGTCACTCTGCTCTGCTGTAAGCCGAGGAGAAAACTTTCCTTGTATCCTACAACCTTTATCCAATGAGGAGAGAGAACGGCATAAAGGGGCGGTCCTCTCTGTGTGTGCAGCCAAGGGATGCGCGTGAATGTGGTGACATAGGGACGAGGGCGGGGACTGCTAACTCCATCAGCTGACAGGAAGTTAGCCAAACCGACCGAATCGCTTACTTCTGCTTTAAGGAACAATTTCTGTGAATGAATCTGGTCACTTAGCAATAGGTGAAATAGGATGAAAGAGATTTAAATAGTTGTGTCACCAGTTGCCAACATAATACACCACATTTAGCGGACAACAAACAGATTCCATAGCTTTTAACAAAACTGCATGATGACTGGATAACAAAACTACAGAGATAATCTACATACATAGATTTACTCAACCGGGGGCTCAGTTTTTATGTGTTCATGCAACCTTGTTTTTTGTTGCCTTGGATACAATTAGTAAAACTTTCCTTTGGCACTTCTTATTTGTTTCTTTTTGTTATTTGTTTCTTTCCTTATCTCTTTTTTTTACTCTTTTTTTTCTCTCTTACTTTGCGTCTCTCTTCTAGCTTGCTATGCTGCATGTCCCAGCTGGCAACGATGGGGTTTTGTCAAGGCGAGTCTGCAGCAGCAGATTTGGGTGTGTTACATAGTGCGCTCTAGTGTGGCATTAAGTTATGAAAACTAAATATGAATAGGGTGCAGATGTTTCCATTGTTCTACATTGGCACTCAAATAATAGCAGTTAGAGTTAGATCCAGATGTGCATGTATTTGTGTGTGTATGAAGATTAGATGGTGGATACTGAGGATCTCATGAACATTAGTGAGATATGATAAAGAGGAGCAGAGCTGGAAATAAACACAAAAGCAGTTTTGATTATAAAATCCATCGTTAATTAATCAAATGCTTGGCACAGAGTCAGATGTCTTTTGGGTGCAGTAGGAGATTTGAATTGCAACATAGAACAGTAGTGCTATTGTAAATATGGACTAAAGAAACACATTTAGGTCAAGGCACTAAACCCTGAAGCACTTACAATTATTAACATCTGTCATCTCACACACACTTCAGGACGGAGGCTTTAGTTCATGTCAACTACCATAAGCCCTTTATACTGTATGTCTTATTTCAGCCAAAGAACTCAAATTATGCAAGCAAATATCTTGACTTCTTATGAGCATAAGATGTGATTAATAGAAAAAGAACATAACCTCTTTTGTTACAGTAAAAGGAAAGTAAAATTACTAACTAACTATCAAACTTTAAGCGTTGATACATTAGTATATTACCACATCCATCTACTGTCTCTCACAGTTGAAACAACTCCTCTGAAGGGGAGACACTGCATAAAGCAGTTCAGTTCCAGAGCACTGAGACAGTTTGAGCAGAGCTGTGCCCAATTATAGCTGGAAAGTAACTCTCAACCTGTCATATCACCTTGAGCTCCTTTTCCTCCCAGAGAGTTTATACCCATCCATCGCAAATTTTCTTGCCCAGGTCATCAGTGCCACAGTTGCCTCCTATTTGACCCCTATTTTGGGATATTCCCATGAAATCAATCAAGAGATAAAACATTGATAGGAGTGATGATGACACCTTTGTCTAAATGGAGCTGTTTACCATTAGCTATAATAATGGGATATCAGTATTTAAACAGGACTAAATGGCAATTGTGAAGACATTTCATTGCTGTGAAACATGGATTTTAAACATTCATGAGTTATATCGTCAAACAAATATGAAAAAAGTATTGTTTTGAACTATGAAGCATTAACCATGATATCCTGTGTGAGAAAACTTATGAAAAATGTATGAAAATGATAAGAGGTCCAAGATTTGCATATTTAAGGGAGAACTTATAGACAGAAGAGAAAGAGAAATTGGCCTGTTCTCACAGGTTTTTCAGTCTGATAGTCACCTGCATACCACTGCCTGAGCTGTGCATTAGGAGGCAGGCTTGTTGTCAGTAATGGGCTGATAGCGATTTTCTGACTTCACTGTGGGCCATGGTATGGATTGTTGTTTCCATGATTCTCCCCAGCAGTACTGTGGATGCTTGCGCTGTGTGTACATGTGTGCGTGTGCGTGCACATGTGCCTCCAGTTGGCAGCTAGAGTGATATGGATTATACACTGTACTGACATGTATTATAAGGCACATTGAATGCTCTGTTCAGTGTCAGTGTCAGCTTCAGTGTTGTCACTCAAGCTGTGGTTTCCTGTTGGAGGCTGACAGACCTGGCCCTCCATCAACACGCCTGGACTCACTCTCCACGGAAATCATTCGGCGGTACTGGCCACATACAAATGCCTGTGTACATACACAGACATGAGTTTGGCCCATGTTTGACATTTTGATTTGTGCTATAGAAAAAACAGCAGTGGAACATGACGTTTTAGTTGTGTGAAAATGTGATATGATCTGTCAATAGTCTTTTTTTTTTTTCCATATCTCTGAATCTCCTGTAAACTTGACTTCCAGGTATTGAGCGTATTGCGTATGAAGTGTAGTCTGGTCTTGTTTTCTACCCCGTTCTTTGCAAACAAACATGTTTTCATATGTTTTCTTTCTCCCTTTTGCTATTTTAACCCCAACTTTTCATTTTTCCCCATCTCCCCCTCTGTTCTCCACAACCATCCAAACCAATGCATTCCTTTCCTCACACTAAAGCCAGGGAGTGTTTTTATTTTCTCACAATCCTTATAAGTGAAGCTGTTGCACAACTGTTTGGCTCCAAGTTTGCATGACTCCCAGTCAGACAAAGAGAAAACCACCTGAGAGACTGTGTATGGATTATGTTTGCATGTGTGTACAGTACATGAAGGAGGATTATATTCACATCTGTCTTGGTCTACTTACCATTTCATTTCATTATATGCCTTCTTTGTTTCAGGAAGCACATGTGTTCATTAGTGCAGAGAAGACAGAGGATGTGACAGAGGAGAAGATAGGAGCAGAGCTCAGCAAGGTCCAGCCCCAAGCTCCTGCACAGTGGGTGAGGAGGAGCTCCAGGTCTGCTGACAAAGAGGAGCTAGTGGTGAGTCTGCTGCAATACCTCATCTGTCCATTAGATGGAGGCAGAGACTTGCATAAACATCTTGTGACACAAGTGGAGGGTGGAAACTGTGTTACAGGTTACTACTGCAGATATACAATGTAAATAAAATGGCATTTTAGAGAGTTTTAAGTATAGTTTTTGAAAACTAAAGAATACAGTGTATTGTATATAAATATATGACATGAAAATGTGCCTGTATGCATCACTGAAAAGTTGAAAAATTTGTGGCTCTGTATGTTCTTGCTTTGTTTCTTTCATAGGGGACAAACTACAGAAAAACTAATGCTGCAATGGAGATGAGACTAATAAACAGAGACTCCTTCTGGGCACGTGCAGAGGTATGCTAAAGTAGCCTTCTCTTTCTTCAGCCTCATTTGAGCTGCCAGGATATTCTACAGCCGGATGATTACTGCCAATTACATTTGGAAACTTACTGAATAGAAATATTTAGATGCCGCCACACTGGTGACATAACTGGATGCGTTATGATGCATTATGCTTGAGAGAATATCTTCAGAGAATATCTTGGACTCAGGAATGAACTTGATAGATTTTGGTGGCCAAAGGTCAAAGGTCAAAGTTTCTGTGGCTTCATAATTCATTGGGCATATCTCAATAATTCATACATCAATTATGACACAATCTGACACTGATCACAGGATAAAACTATGAAATTATGACATTTTATAGCTAATAGTCAAAGGTTAATCTTATGCAAAAGCATGGCCTCTATTCAATGCTGTGACTCAAGAACAGAAAGGGAGGTTGTGTCCTGGAACATTATTGATAGGCATGCAACTGCCAGCTGTAAGTTGTGGTCTTTATTTAAAAATGAAATGACAATACACTGTAGGCCCATACTGTTGCTCTATGTGTTTCAGCGTGAAGAGGAAGCGAGGAAAGACGAGGAGAAGAGACGAGCGGCAGAGGAGAGACGGCGCCTTGAAAGAGAAAGAATTCTGAAAGAGCGAAGAGATGCCGAAGAGAGAGACCGAAAGATGAATGAGAAACTACAGATGATTGAGGAACAGAGGTTGGAACAATGTAGTTTCCTCACAGTAGTGCCCTCTAGTGGCTGTATATTTCTATGGCCTAGAAGTACATACAGTACTTAAAAAAAGAATTGCAGATAACATTTAGAAATTGTGCTACTTCATTTGATTCTGTGTTTCACACAGAAGAAAACAGGCAGAGCAAGAAGAAGAAATGCGCAGAAAGGAGAAAACGAAATGGGTGAGTGAACACTAATACTTGCTAGAATTTCATATATTTTGCATAGAAAAAATTGTGAAAATATACGCTTTGGGCCCGAAACGTTGTCAGTAAAATATTCTGGAGCAAAACGAGGTTGTGCGGGCTATTTCTTCTCCTTTCTTCTCTTTTCTATATATTTTGCATAGAAAATGATGAAAAAGCCCTCTGGCCAAAGCAAGCCATGTTTTTATGGGCTTTGCCAGTTGTTAACCAGCAACAAATGATGTTAACAAATTACACCATTTCTGCAGTATATGCAAAGTTACACTGGCTACCTTTTACATTCTGCACTGAAAAATCAACTTAACAGCTTCATACAGTAGCATCAAATGGCTTTCCTTTAAATTGCATTAAGGATGTCTGGGTGTTCACTACAAGTGCTGGATGGTACTGGTCATTCTGAGGTCTTGTCTAGTGACTAAAGGAGACTGGGCCTTTGATGATTGTGCCCCCGAACTATGGAACAGTCTCCCTACATTACTATCAGACAGGCAGCTTCATTAGTGGCTTTAAAACTGTGCTTAAACAGGGTTTAATCAGAAAGCATTCATGATTTTTTTTTTATCCCATATGGAGAATTTATGTTACATAATATCATTGCACTGACTGAGTTTGTTTTTCTTTAGTTTGTAATTCATTTTTTTTCATTCCTCATTTTCTTTTTGTTAAGCACTTGGTAACTTTGTTAAAAGTGCTATAGAAATAATGTTTATTATCTTACTTGTGGCTTTAGAGGTGGGTCAAACAAGCTTGAACTCATTCACCCCCCATAAAAGAACTGCATTGACCTTGGACTGCGTGAGGTC
The DNA here is from genome assembly GCF_045865225.1 of Trachurus japonicus. NCBI lineage: Eukaryota > Metazoa > Chordata > Actinopteri > Carangiformes > Carangidae > Trachurus > Trachurus japonicus. The sequence goes on along the minus strand of NC_140915.1, from coordinate 27,107,218 downwards.
TGAGTCTAAATCTTTAATTGTCTCTGAGGACATTAAAACTGACCCTTTGATCCATGTGAGGACCGCAGTTGTCTGCCACAACATCTGCTGATGTGCAGAAATGTAGACTTATTTAAATTTAGAGGGTAAAGTGTGCCCACTGCTGATAATTCAGTTTATAATAAGATTTATCATTTTAGACCTAAAGCTGAACAAATGAACAAATTTGCCAAATGAACAAATGAACCTGTCACTAAATCCTTGTCACATATTATTAATAGTCATTATGCATATGAATCACTTAAAATAGAAACATATGAATGTCTCCTTTACATTTTGCATACACTTGCACTGTATACTAAATGGGTTGTGCATACCATGTGTGATGTACCCAGAGTAAGAGAAAAATATCGGCTTTGGAGGTTGGCTATATGTGTGATCGTGACTTGGAGGAGGTTATTCTCACTAGGATTATAAAAGTAGCTTGGGTCTTTACTTGAGGCTGTCTCAGAGCTTGGTTTTGAGTGTGCAATGCTTACAGTACTGTATGTCTATATTTGTGAGGTGAGGCTAAGGGTGATTGTGCTCATACTATGTAGTGAGTGGTTTGCTGATGTCAGGGATGCCTGGGGGAAAGCTTTGTTTTAGTTCAGTGGGCACTGAACTAATAAACACATAATAGGAGCTTAACGTCAAAACACTCACGTCGTTCATTGTTTGAAGTATCAGGTTTTGTGCTCTTCACTGTGTCAGTCAGTTCTATTTTAAATGAAGAGATTAAAAGCAATAAAATGTGTTTGTGAATATGTAAATCTGATCGTTGCTGCACTGACAGGAGCAGCAGCAGAGGGAGCACGAGGAGGATATGAGGGCTCGTCTTAGAAGGAGCGAGTCCATAGAGAAAGCAGCAGTAAGTGAAATCATACCTACAGCTAACATTACTAAATATTACTTTGAATTAGCACTTCCTCAAAGACCTGAATGGGCTACGCATTTGCCATGAAAATACTGGATTTTCATGAAGTCTGTTGAATAATTTAAGTGTCCTGCTTACATTGACTTATTGTACATGAATGGATCTGTAGGAGGCAGCAGCATTAGTGTCACAACGATCCATGAACCCGAGGGAATTCTTCAGGCAGCTGTCATCATCATCATCACAAAGTCCCACCAGCCCTTCCCGCACTGGTATGTGGATGTGTGCGATCTTAAACAGGAAAGTTATGTCACCGGTTGAAGATCCAGATGAGGCACAGATTACAGTGTTTTTGATGCACAATATGAATTCTTTTAGTTTATGAACTACTGACATACCGTTTTCTCTCTCTCCAGGCAAACCATTCAGACGATACCAGCGCAGTCTGACAGATACAGCTTTTATCTTCACTAAGGCAGAAGAGAGCACAGCATCTTCCCCCCGCAGTTCTCCCCTGGTCTCCCCTTTCTCCCGATATCCTCCCTCGCCTATCTACCGTTCCATGTCTCCCCCCGCAAGCCTTGATTTCCGCCCCGTCACCTCTCCACAAAGACCCAGCGCCCCCATGTCGCCGCCCACATCACCTCTTCGCCCTGCCCCTCCACTTTCAGCCTTGCCCAGTGTTCCACAAACTAACAGCCAAGCGGAGGCTGTGGATGAGCCCAAACCCCCATCACCTGCAGAACCTTCCGCGCCTCCGGCCTCCCCTAGCCTCTTAGCTTCCTTAGCCTCCGCTTTAATAGAGAACAACTCTTCTAAGTCACATCCAGAGGCCCCACCCCCAAATACCCCGACTCAGACAGAGCACTCAGCTTTCTGCTTTGAGCCTGGTCTACCTCCACAGGCTCCAACTGCACCGCTTCCTGAGAGACCACAGCCAAATACAGGTAGGGTGGAACATCACATCCTGAAGTATTATTTTGGGATCTGATTACACAATGTCATTATTTGTCTTTTTTTCTAACTACTCTGTGGAGTTTTATCACAAAAATAACAAATGCCCATTCAGGGTGATTCAGTGTGAAGGGGAGTATATTACTCTGCTTATTTCTCATTTGTTTGCCAAAGACATTAATCATTCGACATAAAATAATGGTTGTTAAAAATTTTTATTACAGGCTAAAATGACTTAGATGCTTTTGCCAAAAACTACTCCACATACTCCAGACTGTCTAAAGCAGCCAAGACATATGAATCAGAGGCCTGTTTTACAGAAATGACACAGCGCAGAATAATTTTACAGTCCAGTCACAATTAAATATTCCTAAAGTAACCACATATACTCTTACTCATGCCAAGCTCAAGTGAAACGTGCACCCAGACAACCTGGCTTTTGCATTCTTTTTAGTTCAGTTATTCTAACCCAGACATACAAAACCCTATTAAGTACTTTTACAATACGTAAGCTTATCAAATGCATCATTGTTTCGTTTAATTAATGTTATGCCTTTCCAATCAACAGACCTCAACACAGCCATTAATGTGCACACTGAGCTGGTCTCAGACGTTGGCTACAAAGTACAGGCTGTACTGGTGGAGGAAGATGAGGAAGAAGATGTAGAAGAGCTTGAGGAAGATAAGGCAGAAACACAACCAGAGCTTGTGTTCTGTGCAGTTACCACAGAACCAGTTCAGACTGAGGAAGAGGAGCAAGAGGAGAAGGAAGAGGAGATGCATGAGGAGGACAAGGAGAAAGAGGAGGAGGGTTTTCAAAAAGAAGCAGAGCCTGCATCACAGGAGGAGCCGGTGGAAGAGGTGCAGGAGGAAGATGAGTTAAAGACAGAGGGAGAAGAGAATGACCAATCAGAAGACAATCAGGCCGCTGCTGAGCCTGCTGAGCTTTCAGAGAGAGAAGAAGAGACGGCAGTCATAGGTAGACATCGTGTTGTTGTATCCTGTCATTTTGTCTGTTCAAACATTTTGCAAGGAATAATGTGACTGAGCTATAGCTGTCTAAAAATTTAAATGGCATTTGGTAAAATGTAACATAATGACAAAAGGCTACAACATACTCATTATTCCAGATGCCGAGCCAGTTTGTCAAGAAATCAAATATGAGGCCGTCATCCCGTCAACCAATGGGATTACGAATGGAGAGGACACACGGGGACAGAATGGCATAGGTTTGGCAAGAATTCAGTAACACACTATATTGGGATTTATTCGGTGTGCTGTTTGGACAGTGGTGAATGTTTTTTTCACTGGTCCTCCACAGAGCGATCTTTGAGTCCCTCTGACACAGAGCTGAGCTCACCGGAGCTGGCTGTGTGCTACGATCTTCAAGAAGAGGATGACGTCACTGAGGAAAATGAACAGGAGATCTCAGAAAATGGACAAGAGGTACTGTCTCTATAAAGACATTTGTGTCCAAGGATAATCAAATATCCCTATTTAGAGGAGGACATGAATTGATGTTATTACAGTAAAAAAAAACAATTCAATATACACTTTAAAATTAATATTTAAAAATTTTTGTTCAGAAAATCACATACTATTTGTTACTTAGTTCTTCCTCACTGGTGGGGAATATTTTAACTACATTACTACATTCTACATTATTTGTGGTACTCCCAAAACCATTGATTCCTAATGAAGATACATTTCTTTGTTAATGGGTCACAAACATACAGTATAGTTTCCTTTCAAGCTTTATGTCACAAAGAAATAGGATACATCTTGTCTACACAGATCAATATCTTATTTTCAACTTTTTTGTGGGATTGTTGATAATAAGAAAAGAACATTGTGTATTGTTTTTAGATTAAAGTTCATAAGATAAAAAGTTTCCAAAGTCGTTGTTTTTCTTCATTCTGATGTGTGAATTTTCATCAAACTAGACGTGTATTTGATGATTACAACTCTTCTTTGAATCCATTTTCCTCAGGTTTTAGCTGAGCGACAAATGTGTGTCCGAGCTCTGTATGACTACCAAGCAGGTAAGCTGCCATTTAGAGGATAATCGCCACGCATGTGCACATAAAGTGCCTCCACTTACAGTAATTACACTGTGATTAGCGGGTCCTCACCATGTTATCTTGTGGTTCCCACAGAGGACGAGACCGAGATCTCCTTTGAACCCGGTGACATCATCAAGGACGTGGAAACGGTGGACAAAGCCTGGTGGAGGGGGTGGAGCAAAGATGGCCGTCAAGGCTTATTCCCTGCCAATTATGTGGAGACCATATAGACAGACAGTGACACACTAGTTCAGACACACACACACAGACACAGACACACACAGACACACAGACACACACACACACACACACACACACACACACACACACACACACACACACACACACACACATACACTCAGGGACACCATCTCCCCTTACGTTAATGCATGTTTTTACCTTAATCCTCCCACTGAATCTTTGTACTCCCTTTTTTGTTGAAAGGATAAAGAAAAAATGTGACTCTCTGTTTTGATGCTTTTGAGAAAAACAAAATATTCTCTCAAGTATGCAGAAATTACCCAACCTCATTTTCTTGGATAAAATAGCAAAGACCTTTTCCTGGACCAAAATAACTTATTTCCTTTTGAGATAGAGTGGGAATGTTGGTGGGAGGGATCAGATCATGATGACAAATGATCACAAACTTGCTTTTCTTGTAAGAAACACAAACAGATTTTTATAGTGTATAGTCCTCTTTTTGATCCACACATATAACAAGCATTCCATTCTGCTCACCGTTTGCTTTGTGTGTTACATTGCTAAAAAATAATTTACTGCTCTTGACTGGTATACTGCTATATAATCAAGATTCATGTATCAGACATCATCTTATAATCATCTTCCTGTATTTTTTGAGTTATTCTGTAGCTGTCTATGTGTTACTGACAGGCTCACAGCTCATTTTAATTACCCAAACCAGAACAGCAGCATAACTAAAGATAAACAAGCGAAAGAAAAAGGCACTGTATTGACACCTGTATTTCTCTATCATTGTCACTCTTTGGAGTGTTTTTGTTCATATGGTGACACCCTTCCATACATTTTGTGATTATGTCTCATCTTAATTTTTCCCTAGATTTGAAGAAATTAAAACACTGTGTTGACACACAGATATGATATGAAAAGAATCTTCAATTTTAATCTTTTGTAATGTCTTAATACTCTATACGCTGTATATAAAAGAATGTATAAAAAAGTCAAAGATCTTCTCTTTTTCTATACTTGGCTTTGTTTGTATGTTGTATGCTTGTTTGGTGGTATATATGTTCTTTGTATTTACTCCAAACTTACAACTATATAGCTTCTATAAATTTAAACTGCTTCAAATGTTTGTCTCCTCTTTCATTTCTCACAGAAACTATAGGCTAATGGATTTTTGTATCATTTTCATTATTTTTTTAGGTTCCAGATTCTTTCAGATCTTAATTTATAGTGTTTCTAATATTTTGTAATGTGTATACTGTAGGTGTAGGCCTCTGCGTCTTTGTTTTAAAAAAGACACTGCTTCTAAATAAGAACATATCCATTTTGCAGGAATTATACATTGTGCAAAAAAAAGTGTAAAAAAGTAAGGTACATGAGTATTCATGAATAAATACAATTGTAATAGCTCAGTTAGTATAACAACAGACACACAAAAGTCTGATTTTGATTTTTTTCATCACGAAAGAAGACAAATAACACATTTATTTCTCGACGAGAACAGAATATAATGACATTTTCTGCTAAAGCTTTGATTTTATTTGAGGAGTATGTATTGGTAGCAACTTTTGAAATTCAAGTTTCATAAGAAAACTTCATTCCAATAATATGTTGTTCTTATTGTGTTCATATGCATAGACTTGAATACACTGGATAGAAGGGGGGAAAAGTTAGTGAGCTGTAGTGCTATAATTGCACCTATAGGTGGAGACATTGCCTTTTCCAATTAGCCTGTAACAACCTCATTGAGACAGAGCTCATTGAAATGAACAGGTTCCTCAGGACAAAAGGAAAAATATTTTGACAGGCAGAGAGGAGGCTCATTGTTACACACATTTAGGAAGTGGGATATCCAGACATTTCCAAAGCTAAAAATTGCTAATGCTGCTACACCTCAAACAGGATTTTCCCCTCGGGTGGTAATGATTGATTGAAAATGACATTAATATTTCTTAACCACACACCTTTAATATTTACGGAGGAGAGATGGGGGAGTGGGGGAAGGTTATGCTCTTGTAGTGCCAGTTCAATAACAGTGTTTGGCAGATGCGCCACTGTTCTGAAATAGAGAGGTAATGTTTGACATGGGTCTCATCCTGCCTGAACTGATGCCTGTTGACAGACTGACTAAATCTATCCAGGAGACTATTCTGTCTAGGTTATCCCAGAAGGCTAATCATCAGTGATATGTGTGAAAAGGTGATGAGCCTCTTATGAAATACTAATTGGGTTGCAAGGAAAAGACCATGAAAACCTCAAATGAGCAAGATTGAAAGATAGAAAAAAAATAGTTAATCTCAGTTTTAAAGAGTCGGTAAAGAGGTACACTTTAATATTAATATTGTAACACCAATTTATAGCTACATGTGCGTGTGTGCGAACGATAAACAGCCACAGTGAGAGATAAAGTGGGAGAGAGAGAGGACATCTGTGCGCAGAGAACGTGAAGGCAAATTGGTCTCGACAGTTGCATCCCCCCGCCTCCTCTTGCTTTTCTGTATCCCCGTTCCCATGGTCATCCCCACAACTCAGCTCAATCCCCTGTCTCTTTAGATTAAACAGAGTGATAGGGGGACACCGGCTAATGTGCCAATCAACTTTCCCTTTTCTTTGTCTTAAGGCTGTTCCTTCCTTCTGTGACCCTCATCAGTAACAAAAACCCTTTCACTGGGGTGCTAAACTAACAGAGAAGCCCCCACCACACACACACACACACACACACACACACACACACACACACACACACACACACACACACACACACATGCTCCTCTCCTGACTTTCCCTTTATCTCTTATTTAACTGACAGACCCTATCTGACCGGTTGAGGACTGACAAGTGTGGGATGGCCGAGGTGAAGTGGCGGTAGGGAAGTGCCACTCATTGTAGTGTTATCAGCACAAAGGCCAACGACAGAAACCTAATCTGACCTGGCTGCTCATGGCTTGTGGCTTATTGGCTGTGTTTCTGCTCTGAAGCAGATCCTGGCAACCCCAGAGATACTTGGAGGGGAGGATAAGCACAGCCACACAGATGCACACACATGCACATGTATGCATAATGGGAATGGATACACACACACACACACATGAAACACACAACCGCAGACGTCCACTATTCTTAGCACCCATTTCTGAAGAAAACTTCCTCTCCTTGCCACTCCTCCACCTCTGCCTGTCATCATCTAACTAATAGTTTGCTGCAACTTTTTTTTAATGATTAATTATGTGTTTGGGAGAGGTGTCAGTTTACAGGAGACAAAAATCTTACCACAGCATTCTCATAACTCTGTGTTCAGCCTTCTTTCTTTATGGTTCTGTAGCTGCAAGCACCTGTTTGCAAGAGTGAGACTGGGACTTGTTTTTTTTTCTTTTTGGCTGTTCTGCAGGAGGAAACATGAAGGACAGGGTCACCATGTCTCTCCTTAAGGCTTGAGGTTACCCTACCAATTTTTGTGCCAGAAGACTGCCCCGTTGGATCTTTCCCCACTCCAAAGTGCTATGAAGCTCACTGTACCCGTAGCTCTGCTTTCGTAAAGGTTTGGCAGAGCTCGAGCATCCAGCGTTGTTCTGAAAATACTCACCAAGCTCCTGTTTTTCTCCTCCCTTGCTGAAATACAGATCAGTGTTTGTAAGCACCTGTACATGAGAACACTCTGAGAAAATGGGTCTCATTTTCTTTTTGGCTGTTTGGTGTGCCGGGGCAACAGATACCACAGGCAATATTTCAACCATGGAATCAAACATACCCACCGGCAAAAGAAACTCTATTGCGAGACTTGGTGGTGTCTCAGAATGTGAATCCACCACTGATGCTGTTTGCTTTTGAGATGATCTCAAGGCTACGACTGTTATCTGGGAAGAATTTCTCTAAACTATAATGCTTCCTCAACATAAATCAGCTTTAGCTGGGTGATAATTCCGTCTGGTATAAGTCTTGATTAAACCTTTGCTTTTAGACATCTCTCTTGTTCTTGACATTGTCAGTTTCTGTTTTCCCTTTAAAGATAATCTTCAAAACCGCTGAAGTAGATAACGCTGCGGAAGCTCCTGATGGCTCCAGCCAAGATTTTACTGTCAGCATAGAAACCGGCCCATTAACTTCTGAAGCCCTCTTTGGCAAAGCTCCCTTTCCCCTCCATTGCCATCAAAAAGCTATTTCCTTCGGCCAGTACCACACAATCCTAACAATGAACAGAGGATTAGAACATCTTTCTGTCTTGAAGCGAGAAAAAAAAAGAAGTAAAAATGGATTTTAAAAAAATCTCTTTTTACCAGTCATTGGTGAAGACTAGTTGGCAGCATTCCTCCCTGGGATTTTTCCTGACATGATTCCCAAGAGGCGGTTTTTGCTTTTATGATACAATTCCTGCACTTGCAATCAGCCAACATGTGGCATTGTGATCCAATCACAGAGAACCCCCCCTCTCCTTCAGTTCATAAATGGTTAAGTCTCTCAGTCCATTGTGAAGGAATCTTCAAAGTGGTTGGAAACCACAGGGGAACATTGGTAGTTGTTAATTAATGCAACAGACTCCATACAAATGCTTTATTTTCCTGATTCTAAAGATGAAAAAAAAAAATCACGCTTTGAATATAGCAACAGGCTCGTCCAAATATCTTACCTCATCTTTAAGCCGTTACCCTGGACAATGAAATGCTGTTGTTTCCCTGAAAACCATAAGTGATTTTTATTAACTCTGCTGTGGTTCCAGAAGAAATATCTTTCTCTCTGATTTAGGTTTATTGGATTTTTGTTCATACCGATCGTTTATGTTTCCATTCAGTGAATTGACATAAAATGTGTTTTGCTAAAATGATCTTTTTTGGTCTTTATGACTATCATTGAATTTGAAAGAAATGGGAAACATGACAGGGGCTGTGGTAACCGAGAGGCATCTAAAGCAAAATTGGCCAAGATAAATGATGGATAATAGGGTTTAATCTTAAGATTTTCTAAATTGCTTTCAATCCAGTAAATGACTTCAAATGTTTTGGATTGCTTGTGATTGTGCACATTTTCATATTTTTTAATAAACAGCACAGTAAAAAAGAAAGAAAGAAAACAAAACCATGAAGAATAGAAAAATAATGTCAAAGTAAATCATGTCCCTAAAATGAAGACTAAACATTTTCAGGAGTCACCAGTCAACATGCAAATGTAGGTAAAGTCTCGGAGGTCAATTATGGGGTGAGCTGTCTCTTACCCTACGGACTATCAGGGGTGAAAACCCCTGTCCCCTCATGACTCACGCACACACACACTCTGGGTTTCACACACTCTGCCTGTGGCAACACAATCACTGCCAGATGTTGTGACTTTCTCTCAGACAATTCATTTCACAAGTATCTCTGAAGGAGTGATGCCGATGGTGCCATTTGAGGGAGACAAATGTACATAAGTGTGTGTGTGCATGTTGGGGATATGCCGGTGGCAGTGCGTGAAAAGGACACATATGAGATCAGATAGAGTTGAGACTAATTCACAGCCTGGCCTAAGGACACCAAGCAGGATAATGTGAGACATCTTTTCTCACACCATTTAGGCTAAGCCCACAGGGACACCTTGTTTATTTCTTGGCTGAACCACATGATTTCAGGCAAGATGTGTGGTTCAAAAACACAGAAAAAAAACATTGCATCATTTTATGCAGTGAAAGAGCAGAGAAAAGAAAAAAGAAAAAAAAACTAAAAAGCATTTAATTCAATACAAATAAAAATTGTAGCCTACTAACCTAACCAATTCCTGTTTCTTTGCCCTGCCATAAGACAGTAACTTGGTCTTTGCTGTTCCAGTGATTGTGATGTTAACCATGCAGATTTATAGTGGATGAGACACCCAGAGCCAGCCCTTGGCAGCCCAGGCACAGTGCCCGCCCCGGGGGAGGGGGATGATGGAGAGCAAACAGCTAATAATTAATACCATGATTACACAGGCTGCAACAACATAGGGAGACAAACCTTCACACACCCCGGCAGGGACCTGACCAAGACTGATAGCACAGGAGCACGCAAATACACACACAGATGCACGAATGTACAAATACGGGCACGCACACACTGTGTCTGCAGCACACACATCCTAACAGCAACCAGGGGCAGCACTCAGGCAATTAATAGCACAGCATCTAACATCTCTTTGTTCACACAAAGATCAATTATTAAGAAACCACACTGAAGCATTAGTGTGAAAAACTGCAATGTTATTGTTCTATTGAGATTTTACAAGGCCTAGTGTGCCATGGATATTAATTCTATTCTATTCTATTCTATTCTGTTCTACTCTGCTTTGCTCACTGGTACCACTGGTGTTTGCTGTTTCACTGTAAACTGAACACCAGTCCCTCTGTGTCAGTTTGGCTGCTGTGATACAATTTAAAGTAAATAAATCCAGCTTGCTAACCAACCACTAAACCCTACCTGCAATGTGTAGAGCTGATACTATAATTCAAATGATAAAAAGACCATAAAAAATTTGTTTAGGCTGTAACAATACCACCCAGACCCCCCTGAGTGTGCGTGTGTGTGTGTGTGTGTGTGTGTGTGTGTGTGTGTGTGTGTGATTGTAACCTCCCTTCCTATACAGCCATTACCTAAGCCACACAGTAGGATAACAACATTAAAACATCACGGTCACCCTCATTAGCAGCCGGGATGAAGTTGCTTTGATTTGTACGTGCACGCACGAGCTCTACGATGGCTTCCATATGGGCACCCTTTCATTTTTTAATATAACCAGCATCACGTTACTCCGAGATGAGGTGATCCCAATTTCTCCGAAACCTCAAGTATTTTTCTAAATGTGCTCGACATGTCCAGGATTTCCTAGCATTTGAAGAGATGCAGGGGCGGTGTGTGTTTTCACTACAGTGTGGCTTGCCTGACTCCCACTTATGTGTGTGTGTGTGTGTGTGTGTGTCAAGTCCAGTGAGGGAGAGAAAGACAGTTTGTGTGTGCAGTAATATGTATGTTTAAATGAGTGAGTGTGTGTGTGTGTGTGTGTGTGTGTGTGTGTGTGTGTGTGTGTGTGTGTGTGTGTGTGTGTGTGTGTGAGTATAAAGAGATGCCAACCATGGAGGGGCCATGCAGGGCCCACATCCCTTGGCCACCACTTCCTCCCTCTCTGTGCCACATTGACTCTGTTTCCATTACCACAGTGGAAGGAACAATAAAGGGCTGATGTGTGGATGTGTGGTCTACTAGCACAGCAGAGGCCTGGACAGCCCTGGACAGATTGGACTAAGCTAGTGAAACCTGGAGAGCTTTGTGTGTCTGTGTGTGTGTGTTTGTGTGCATGCTGAGATCTGTACTGTATCTGATGACTTGTCAGACACAGGAGAGTGGATTATTACTGTATTCCTTGATATTTTCCCATCCTCTCTGTTTTAATCTACTTCCTATATAATGGAGTAAAGCCACATAATTATGATACACCATTCACAAAAACTGGCAAACTTGAGATATTTATTGTGTATGTCTCCACCCCATCTCTTTGGAATCCAAACAGAAAAATAAAATGACGGGAAATAAGCCATGACATTTATTTTGCCCATTTGACTGCAGTTTTAGTTTCAAATCAAAGCCTCCCCTGCATGTGTCTGCAGCATAAAAGAGTTAAATCATAGCTGAAACTGAAATTAAATTAGATGAAAAACTTAAACCTGGCTGTGGTATCACTGAAAAAAATTAGCTTACGATACAGAAAAGAGTTTCTCACCTCTTTGTTTCTTTGTTTAAGGAGATGATGACACATTTGATCCTGTCTCGCAGCATCACATGTCAACATCCTCATGCCCTGTCACTCTGACAGCTCACAGCCCGCGAGGCAAAGGATCATGGGTGCTGTGTCAGACACAGTGGGGAGGTCGGAGGAAGGCAAGCTAAATGCACTATGTGTGTTTCAGTGTGTCACTTTGTGCGCATGGGTATGTGCATGTGTGTGTGAGACGACGTGAGTGCGTGCATGTGTGTCACTCTGAAGGGATGGATGTATGCCAAAGGCGAGAGCAACACCATGTCAGAGTGCTAGCAGACGATGCCCATTTCAGATACACTAATTCAAACAGTCAGCTCAGCCATGAAACCATTTCCTCCCATGATTTCTCCACTCCCTTCCTCTCTGCTCCACGTGCGTCAGCAGGGTATTGCAAGGTGTAGCAACAGTCATACCTACCTTAAGCGTAAGTCAAAATGTTGTTATCTTGAGATTATCAGGTTGTTGCTGCCTCCAGGAAAGTGGATACTGAGCTTCAAAGATTTCAACACGTGTGTTGAAAAAACATTGTCACCCTCTCATTCACTCATTCTCCACTAATTTTTCAGGCTTTTCATTTCATTTGTCAGCCACTACTCAGACGTTTTAGACAGTTTTACCATGAGCACTGCAATTTTTCACAAAAATTCACATAGTACAATGTGTATACAATGATACAAAATAAATAGTTTTAAGAAATTATTCTTAACATTGTTTTTAAAAAAGAAGATCTTAAGCTTGACACATTTAGCTCTTATGATGTTCTATTTGCAATGGAAATTAAATATTATTTTGAAAGTTTGTCTCAACACTGTTGTCAAAGATCTAACTGATGAGTTGCACTGCTGCTGCTTTTCATTTCCTGTCCAGCTCTTCCCAAACAGCTCCACACAGTGTTATGCATAGAGTGTTTATGTGGACGGTCTGATCCTTTTCTCTGGGTAATTATTAATTATTTACCTCTGAGCAAAAATGTAGTACCTCTCTCTCTGTCTCTCTCTATATAGAGAGTGCGTATACAGTACATATACACATATGTAATCTTAAAATGTTAAATAATTATTTCTTGCATAACCAAATAACAATATACAGTATTGTCAGTCAACAGTAAATGTGACATGATGTCCTTGTAAATCAAGTCAATAGACATTTGTGGCAATGAATTTCCATCGTTTATAGTTTGAGAGAGTGGGCCCTGCTATGTCTCTCTTTGAAGGTCTTTAGGCTTATCAGTGTTTTGATGTGAGATCACAATTGCTGGATAAACTATCAAAGCTGCTGGTCATGACATTCTGAAGTCGACAGGGTGAGTGTGGGGTTATTGAATTTCTTGGCTTCATTTGTATAGTGCTCTGCAGATGGGTGTTCCCTTACATTGAAAAAGATTTTATATAGAATAGATAGAAATTTCTTTCCACTTAACTGATAGATGGATTTATGTGTTATCTGCCTGCAATGCATATTTTTGTCACATAGATATAATGTATACACAGTAAGTGTGAAAATGTTTTTATTTACATATATTTCCTCAGGGTGTGTTTACTTAACCTGTAAATGTACTTAACTGTGTATCAAATGGTAATTAACGGTTCAGAAGGCAGTTTCTCCTTCAGTGTTTTTCTCTGTCATAAAGCGTCTGTTATCTTTCTAAGCCCACATTTGTGTTTTTTGCCATTGAGTCAGTGCTTCTTTTGCTGCTGTTGTTCAATCTCAGGTCCAACTTCCAGTCCACAAAACCACAACTATGACCATAACAGTCACACACTGCCCAGTCCTTATATGGCACGCACCGGTTATTTTACCAGAATCATCCATTCAAATACATTTTCTTTTTTTTTTTCATTATTCAATATAAACAGAGACAAAGAAAGAATCCTCAACACTGAGTTTTCTACTTCTTAACTAAGCTTATGTGGTCTTCATTTGTTGACACGGTGATGTCTACTTCTCAGTGACAAATGCTGAAGACTACTTTTCTCTGTCAATGTGGAGATTTGGGAGGTAAAGTTACGATAAAAAACAGCATGCTAGCATGCATGAGACAAACGTCATTGCCATGGTAGCAATGGTATTAAATAAATAAATGACTGGCTCTACAGTGTAATTGCCCATTAAAGGCTGGAACACTGCACGATTATGAGATCTGTCCAACAAAGACCATTCTGTAGTTTAAACCAGAGAGCAATCATATAACATAGAGAGCTAGTGTGGAAATTATGATGGCCTCATGCAAAGATATGAATAGTAGGCCCGTAATAGTTGTGGCTTTGACTGAATGATCCCCTTTGAACCAACAGTTGGTTATAGCATTGCCTTCAAATCGCTTAAGCTGTCCGCCACTGTCAGACAAAACGAGTACCACCTACTTTCAGTGTTTTGGTCAAGATATAATGCGTTCCACAGGTGTAGGAGACTTGGGGTAATTGGTAATGGGCAGCGGTAACTGGGGCCCCTGTGTGCCACCTGGAGAATCACACTGCACCCGCCAACCACCATCTATTTGCTCCCCCTGCACCCACCCTGAGTCCCACACACACACACACACACACACACACACACACACACACACACACACACACACAGACACACACACACAGACACACACACACACACACACACACACACACACATGCACACACAGTAGTCGCAGAAGGATGTTCCTTGGAAGCAGCAACAGTGAAAACTGGCTCTCGATGTGGATGTATAAATAGTCCCCACACTGCACAACATGTTCTGTTTTGATGTAATTATGGTGCAGGAGAAGCTTGGTTTAGCAGAGAGCGCTCTTGGGCAACCATTGTGGGGTCTTTAGCAAAGGATTTGGTGAGGAAAACGGTTGCACCTGGCTCAGTGCGCTTTGGAGAAGGGAGGAAAAGGAAAGTGAAGACAGAGACGTAAGAGTGACACAGACAGAGAAGAGGTGAAATACAGAGAAGGCACGCTCTCAAACACACACACATGCACGCAGACACACACACTCTCACACACATACACAGACACATGCACACTCGTGCTCTCACTGTTGCAGGAACACCTGGACTTGATGAGGGCCAGATGTTCTGGCCAGTTAGACCTGCTGTAAAGTGGAAAACAAAGAGGACTGCGGGATAACACAAGCTGGGGCATGAAGCAGATACTCTATCTATAATCTCATTTAAATGGATCATTTAGGCCCCCCACGCCACTCATGCCAACATGTTGGATTGATTCAGTTTGCACAAATCCCCTGAGAATGATCCACTTGTTAACAAAAGTTGAGGAGACAGACGTTTCATTGGCAGACTTTGCCTCTTTTTCAGGCAAGCAAATGAAAGATAAAATGAGGTAATGCTCACTGTGCTAAGAAGAGAGGAAGAGGCTCAATGTGATGTTCTAAAATGTGTACAGGTGACAGAATGCAGGATTGTTTTAATGTGACCTGGAGTTACACTGTCCTACAGGGAAGGATCACAATTTCTAAGAGTCGTCTGAGGCAGGTTTGGAAGCAGGAGTCTGTGTGCTCAACACAAGGGGGAGCACTTATCCTTTCCCTGTGCTTTCCAGACTGCACAGCTTCACAGTGAAGCAATCTTTTCCAGTCCATTGTTCCCTCTTATAAATCATGAAGTCCTGAGTCTGTGTGTGTGTGTGTGTGTGTGTGTGTGTGTGTGTGTGAAAATATACTGAACACAACCTATCAGTCTAATCAACCTAATCACACCCACCCACACACACACACACAGAAAATATGGATTTTTTTGTGTGATTGTACCTTCAACTCAAACTTTTCTAAAAACTGAGCATTCTTCCTGAATACTGAAAAATGTATACAGCCATCTATATCATATGTAGATGTTTTGAAAAAACAAAAAACAACAAAAAAATAAAATAAAACAACACTTCTCAAACACTGACATGAAAGCTGTAACCTTTTCAGGGCATGTAAGGCAACTGTAGTAATTCCAAAACACAATGGACCTCAGCACGCTCCCTCTTAACACTTGTTCAGGCCTGTGGCATTGAATGATTTGAATTCTTACTCTGGTGAGTTTCCCCCCTCCGTGAATTAATTAGTCTTTGCCAAAGCGGGCCACATTTGTCATTCGAATTTATGCTAATGAGTGCCGAGGTCTCGTGGAAGAGCTGATAGGCCGGAGCAGCTGCTCTGTCCTTGCGGGGCCTAACTGTCTCCCCCTTTTTAACTGCTCCATCTCTCTGTCTACTCCTCTGTCTGGTTCTTCATCCCATTTCTCTCTTTCAGGTTTTGTCTGCTTCTCTAACACCACCCTCCTCCCACCGCCACCTCCACTGTTCTGTCTTCCTTCAGCTCTTTCTCCCTCCCTCTATCTCTCTCTCTCTCCCTCTCCTCCTTGTCTCTCCTCCTGTGGCCTTATCATCTCACCTCCTCCTTGTCTCCAACCTCCCGCTGGTCCTGGGCTCCATGACCTGTCAGTGGAGAAGAGGCTGCCCGTGTCCCAGGCTGATAAGGCAGCTAATTATCCAACACTTCACACACTGGGGGAAGCGGATCGGCAAACAGACAGCCACACACATAGAGAACTACTATATAGGCTGCAAAAACACTGTCAGACATATGCATGCACCGGTAGGGTACAGATAGATAGATAGATAGATAGATAGATAGATAGATAGATAGATAGATAGATAGATAGATAGATAGATAGATAGATAGATAGATAGATAGATAGATAGATAGATAGATAGATAGATAGATAGATAGATAGATAGATATGTACAAACCACAATATTTTTGTTGTAACTACCCCCTTCGAAGAGAGAAAGAACAGCAAGGCATCTCCTATCCACTCCACTGTATTATACTGTTGTAACTGAAAGCTGAAAAGTCACTGGCATTTCTTGGCAGCAATTTTAGGAGCTGAGCACTCCAGTCCAGCCTCCCAGACTCCACATTTGATGGAGTAGAAATAAGCACTTTGGTGCTCTTTTCGCAATGTTCAAATGCACCATTGGTAGAGGGAGGGGTCCATGAAGTTTACTTCAAGTAGTGGTCAAGTGGCCGATGGAGTCTGATAATTCAACAATCCAAAAAGGGAATATCATGAAAAGTTTTAGTGTTTTTATGCCTTTCTAAATAACAAATAAAACACTGTTTTTCAACATAGCATCTAGAGTGATGATTAAGTATTTCTCCACAATAACAAATTTGTCTGAAGCTAGTGTGTTTTCAAGGAATCTCCTTAAGAGATTGTAATGACCAACAGAGGACGATGGAAAGTTAAACAGAAAATGTTCACTATTTGATATGACACCTTTTCTTACCACTGAAGAAGTCAAGTCAAACTATCATATAGACCAAAATTCATTTACTGTAGAGCCTCTAATTGGCTTAGCATGGAATGCTGAGCAGACACCATATTTATACTTTTTAGACTTAATCAAATTACATTGGGAACTTTATGTGTTTATCACATCGTTCCCAACACCCTAGAGTGTCTTCAGTAATTTGGCTCAGATACATTCCACCTACTCAAAGAGGAGAGTGAGGACTAATGTCATTTCGAGGGGATTATTGTGATCTTTCAACACATCTTTGGGGAGTTAAGCATGTTGTTGAAGAGAGGAAGGGAAGAGCAAGAAAAGTGATAAAACCCCACCATAGAGCCTCTATTTTAACTTTAACGTTTTCTCCCCTCTCTCTCCTCCGATCTCTCTCATTTTCTCCCTCACAGCACCAAAAGCCATATTATGTGCTTGTCAAGATGGATAAACCCCTCAGCCAAATGTTCAGATGAAAACAAATAAGTAGGAGACGTTCATGTAATCGCTTCTGCCAGAGAAAGGCTTTAAGAAGAACATAAACACTTTCTGGAAATGTGCCTCGCATGTACTAATTCCCTCACGCTTTTGTTTGAGTCTCATTCAACTTCAGGACCATTTCATACTGTGCCATGATGAGATGTCACCACTGGAGACACGCTTAAAACTACTTTGCAACACGGTTTGCAGCATCGAACAAAAATATAAGATCATATTACCTTGCTGCTTGTACAACTGTCATGATTATATTCTGGGGAATTAAGAAGAAAATTCTTTAATTAACCTAGCTATGATTACAAATGTGGAGAGGGCAAAAAAAAAAAGGGAAAAAAGGATTGGTTGCTGTAAAATGATCAAACTCAGTGTCTCATTATCAGGCCACGGATGCTTTTTGTTTGTAGTGGTGTGTTTTTCTATGGGACGGCCTGGCCCTTTTCACATGAGGAAAGTCCCCCAACTGTCACTGCACTCCCACAATCTTTCCAGCCAACCCTTCTAGTAAAGTTCCCATGGTGATCCTTGGACAGCTCACAGATGAATGCTCCAACTGCCTCAGCAAATAGGGAGTTTACTTAGGTCGTCACTCCAGAGTGTGACTTCAGGTTTCTGGTTGAGGAACATAAAGATCACAATTATTGATCTAGTAATTCATAATTATAAATGTATGAATATTACTTTTGTGAGTGGTGAGTGAGTATATTTGGTTTTGGCGATTCGTATACGCTGGCAGATGTGACAATTGTCTGCAGCAAAGGTAATACAGAAGAAGCAGGCAAGAGAGAGAGAGCGACAGACAGACAGAAAGAGAGAGAGAGACAGACAGACAGACAGACAGACAGATAGAAAGAGAGGGAGAGGAGATGACTTGGTGAAAATACAGTGACCATAAGGATAGAGAAGAGCTTGAGAGAAAAAGCTCTCCTCTTTTTAAATATTAAAGTGAGAGGACATGCAACTTTCCTAACAACTTCCCTGAGTTTCTTAAACTCACTCAGTGTATGTGCAGTACAGAGAGTCCATTTCTCCTCTGAACCCCGGCCCAAAACTAAAAGGTTTGTATCTTCGCCTTGCCTCAGTGCTCACAATTAAAGCTTTAAAGCAAAGTCTGTTTCAGCTAAATGTCACATCTATATCAACAAATCAAGTAAACCTTACATGACTTTTAACACTAAATCTACAATCATTTTCTGTTTATATAGTGAAATGGAGCAGCTCAAGAATCGATTCCTCCGCAGCAGTCAGAAGTCTAAAAAGAGAAATAACTCCATATGATGTGGTTGGAATTTTAAGGAAAACCATAAAGCCTGGCAAAGGGTAGATCCCCAAAACTAACACTCTGCTTGTTAAAAAGGGAGCATTGAGAAGTCGAAGCTTTTGGACTAGCCTGATTTCAAAGTGATGTAATACACACAGAGCGCAAATAGCAACTGGATGAAGGGCTGTGGCCGTGACCTCTGTGTCTAGGGAACTCATTTTCATAGTAACTAAACACCAATGAAATGTCTTCCCTGGAATGAGCCAAGCCAGAGCACCAGCCAGCCAATAAAAGGGATAGGGATACGTAAATATGCTGAACAGGAAATAATATTAGGGATGTAAAATGAAACTGCACAAACTTGTTCTGATGACCTCTTTAATTTCCTCTGAACTTCATTTCGTCTGTAGCCAACAAATGTATTGAAAATATTCTGGACATTTGCTGAAATGTGAAATACACTACTGTCTGCTTTGTTAATCAGTTTAGATTTATGGAGCTGATTAAAGGTTTATGTTTAGGCACTCATTTGGCAGAGCAGAGCAATTGTGTTTAACTTCCTGAACCTCAGATATCCTGTGGTTGATAGACAAAATGCCATACTTTTCCAACAAATGACTTTATCATGTATTAAAAGCATTTAACAATATGAGAATTTACCATATAGATTAAATTCAATTCAATTACTCCCCAATACAGCCAAAATAACTGAGCTGTGGACGGCCATGGAAGCCTGGTTTTAGGCCTGTGGCATGTTAACTGATAAGCAGGCAGAGCATGTCAAGCTTGTGGGCCAGCTGGCAGGGTTCTAGTGTTTGTGTTGTGCTAGTTGGGATGTCAGGGCCCGAGTCGGCTGACGGGGGCTGGAGGGGCTACAGGAGGACCAGGCCTCCTCCAGACTTGGCTGCTCCGACTAAATGGACCAGATCAATCACATTGGACGGCCCTGTGACAGTGAGTTAAGGTTCTGCGGCACGGCACAGCGTTTTTGGACACAACGGCCCTCAGCAAGGCTAGCTGGCTGGCTGGCAGACGCACGCAACCGTTCCTCTCGTTTTCCTTGGGCTCAGCAAGCAGATGGCGATGGCAAGGACGGAGGCGGCAAGCCTGCCGTCAATCCCAAGCCCCCATCCATCCAGAGACAAGTGATGAGAGAGATTAGGGTGTGGAAGATGTGGAGAGGGATGGAGTGGATGGTGTGGATGCAGGGCGGGCTTGTGTCAGCCAGATCCAGGGTGGATCACACACAGCTGGGCAGAGCTGGCCTGGCCTGAGGCTGGATCTATGAGGCGTGGCACTGGATAGTGGTTTGGGGATACAGTGGTGGCAATGGAGGTCCCAGACAGTGGTGTAGAATGGTAACATGTCTGAGGTCTGCCTGGCACTGCTTCTGTCGGAATGTGTGTGTGTGGTGTGTGTGTGTGTGTGTCCCGAGAGGCATTGCCAGCACTGTGTTTGGTGGCATTCAGAGATGGGGCAGGGCTAGCATCATGCTGAGACACTCAAGAGGCAGAGTTGGAGGAAGATATGACCTACATTGCCACCAGGGAGGGAGGATGCTTAGCTTTCACAATGTACACAGAGGCAATCTGAACACCACAATCTGAACACGAACAATATACAGCAATCACAACATGTCCACTTTTATCTCTAAGTTATTATTAGAGCAGTCTGCAGAGTTGCATAAATTCTCTACTAAGCAACTTTTTTTCTGCACAGTTCATTTAACTTATATATGACAAGGTAACAATGTTTTCATTAGTAATGTCAGTTTCTAGCAGATTCTTCGGTGCGTGTTAGTGAGTATGACCTGATTTTCAATAAAAGTATCTGAGGAAGAGCCGCTGAGCTACATGGCTTTCACAGAGTAACTAATACCATCAAGCAGAATACAGTTATACCAGATGGTTCCTTGGTAAGTACCTTGGCAAAGCTTGCAATCTATACAGTTGGAAGGTGCATAAAATGCTGAAGGCATTTTATTCTTAATCCAGATTTGATCTGATTCTTTATTGTGTTACAGAAACAGTGGGGAGGGGTATTGGCTTGTCACACTGCTTTGTTTACTTACTGACAATGAATCCTCCCACTTATTTCTATGCAAGTCGCAATGAGTGTGTTTTTTTCCCCAAGAAGCCAAATTTCAAAGCTTTTCTCAGGAACAGAGGTTCCTGTGAAAATCTGCTGTATTTTCACCACATGAGAGGCTTTACTGTATTCATTGATTTTTCAATAATTATGTTGTCAGAATTGATTTTAATTATTATTCAATCCATGTGTATCAAGAGAATCTAATCCAGCCATTGAGCATCCATCATTCCTTTCAGTGTGCAGTACATCTGTTTGAAATCATTAAATGGACTAAAATTAATGGCCTTGCAAAAATGATTTTAAACCATACACACTGGTTCTAATATTGAATTCTGGTAATACTAAAAATTTAAATTGACACCATATGATCTATTCATGTGTTTAAGAGTGAAATTGACAGAAAACGAAGCAAAAGGGACTGATAACAGCCTGTGAGCACTTACAGAGACGTACACATTCGCTCAGTGTAATTGCAGTGTACACTGAAAAGTTTTTTTTTCTTTCAGAACTAAGCCTTTATTGTTTTTACACTGTTTAGTTTGAAAAAAATGAAAGTTTGGAAAACTATTTAACTCATCTCCTCCAATAACCTTGGATGATGCCCAGTGCAAACCAGTGCATTCTACAACATTACAAATATCAGGACCGTCACAGCCGCCTGTGTCTCACCATGCTCTGGACACTGTAACTAATTGGAGATACTTTTTTGTTATCACTCCTCTCTTGGTGGTTGAAATGTAAACAGGGTGTTATGAAAGTGCCCTTATGGTCGTGGAGGGAAGCGAGCGAGGCCACTCTGGCACTTACACGGCATGCCTTATAAATAAGTAATGGTACTGGACGTGTAGCGGTTAGTCACAGAGGAGGAAGGTCCGCGCATCAACCCCACCTCTGTTTGCCTTGTACATATTTCATAAGATGCTGGGGTGGGGGGAAGTGGGAGTTGTGGGGTATGGAAGGGTGGCTAAAATAAAAGGCAGCTCACACAGGCTCCTCTCTGTTCACTGTCATGGGTCTGTTACTATTAATAATACCAAGTGTCCTCTCTCTCTCTACTGATATGATTTCATGGTGTTTTTCTCCTCCCTGCCTTCCTGTATTTGACAACAAAATAGAGCCAGCTGCCGTTGTGCCTACTGTAATGCTGGGAGAACACAGTGCAGGTTGCACAGTGTTAGTTTTAACAATTAAGACAAAGTTTCTTTTACAGAGTCCAGATGACCATTTCTTTAAGGCCTCTGATAAAAGTTGGCATGGAAAAGTAAACACAAGCCTTTCTTCTTGGGACTAAGAAATGACACTATGACCATGAATGTGTTTATAATGTCTTATGTGAAGTTAACTTCAGAGCAAATTTTATTTGAATGGTAAGATTTGGTTATAGCCATGTGCAAAGATTTAAAACCATAGGGTTTAGTTGATCCTCTTCCCTCTCTTCTCACAACCATGTTGCCTATTAAATGGAGCTGCAAATGAATCAGCTTGACAGTCACTAATGATTCCCCACCAATCAATGACCTTCATGTCTTCATGATAACATAATGGAGGTCATGTTATCTGAATATATCAGGATCCTGTTTACTGTTTACTCACTGCTCAAACAACACCTTGAATTATTGATTGGCAGGAAGGAGGAAGTGCTACGGAGCAATATTATACAAATAGAAAAATAAACAGAAAAGACTTCGAGAACTAAAGTTCTATCCAACGCCATCAATTCACACAGTTTGGGACATAGCCTATAGGTTAAAAAAATTATGTCTGATACACATAATGATAAATAATTATCACAGGTGACATGGTGTAGGATGATACATGTCTTTATGTATAATTCATATTTCCATATACCACCAAGAATGAAAAAGAATATGCTTTCTCCTCCTAGTGTTCCCGTGCTTTACCCATACCAGCATACCAGATAAATGGCCATACTACCAATCAAATCCAGACAAAAGCTTGCTCTCATACAAATGTTGAGCTTGAGTAATGTTGGGGATAGTATTTTCACCAGAAGAGTGGAGCAGAGGGAGCATGAACACACCACATATCTGAAAACCAACTCTGAGTAAAAGTGCTCATCCAAACGCGCTGGCCACATTCATACATGTAGACCCTTTCCCTCTTCTCTTTCTTCTTGGTTGACTTTGTTATGACTCTTTAACCTCCTGTTTCCCACCTGCCAATTTTCTAATGATCAAATCAAATCCAGCTGTACACCCTCGGACAGTATTCTTGCCCGAGGAGTGACTGAGCTTACCTGACTTTTTCAACTCTGTTACACAGGCAAATGTGTTTTTTGTGTTCTTATAAAAGCACCCACTGAGTGAAGAGTACCTAACCTGTTGCCAGGTTACTGCTAGCCTGCAAGCACTGCCTCTCAAGGTGGAACAAAGACAGAGAAGATAGCTAGCAGAGCCTAAGCAGCACACCTCTAAATATAAAAGTCTTCAGCTCGTGTCTGTTTGCAGTTCTCTCCCCCCTCTTTAGAGGAGGTTAATGGGAGGCGATGGTTGCACGGTGTGTTGCCATAGGCAAGTTAGCCTCAGGCCAGCACACATCTGACTGCCCTTTGTGTGTGTGTCTGTGTGTGTGTGTATGTCTGCGTATGTGTAACTGACCATTATATCACCGCTGTGGGATTTAAACCTACTTTAAGAACAAAGTACAAACGATGAACTAACGCTAACTAAGCTGCAAGCTACTTCACAAATCACACAGATGGTGAATAAGGTGATTATTCCTGCCTTTTAATGTCACCAGAGGTTCAGAGGCCATGTGAGGGCAGCCTTTAACTCAGCTATAACTGCTTGAGCATCCTTTTGCGTCCTGTTTGTTTAACTACAAGTAAAGTACTGTGAAACTTAATGTATGCTTGCACTGTATTGTACCTTGCACTGAGTTATGTGGGTCAGACATTGTGCTCCTGGGGGCCAATTCCAGCCTGCAGCTGAGGGATTTGGCTGAGTCAGCATCTCCAGTCCACTCTCTGGGACCAGGATGCAGCGCTGTGTTCCGCTGTGACTAGGCAACCAGCCTCAATGTTATGTGCACACATACAACTACTGTGCCTCTCTCTAATTTAAGTCTGGCTGTGCCCCACTTTTGCCTCATGCAGTCAGGACAATACAGCTATTCGTAATATCACTTCACAGAGGTGACTTCTGCAAAAAACAACACTGCAGCCAGTTTAACACCTTGATCCAGTTTTCAGTTGCTACAGTACAGTACATTGTTGCATGACTTCTTTCTCTTCTTTTTTTTTTTCACTGCACACCCTGATGTTGAGGTTATTTGGACTTGCATGAAAGTTTAATTGTGTCATTTGCAATTATGAGTTCTCTAAATAAACAGAAACTGTATAAAATACACAATCTCTCGTCTTTTTGTAGCAAGGTGCCTGGGTGACAGAAAAACTCTTAAGGCAAGCAAATAATCAGCCATATCTCACTTGTTTTCCACGCTAATTACATCCTTACTGTGGTTAACCTTGATACTAAGACACTGATTTTCTACATATCAAATGTATACTCCAGTCCAGCAACAAAATACAATTTTAACTGTAATCTTTCTACACTGTGCTATATAGTATAAATTCAGGATGTTAAATTTAGTTTTACCATTAAAAAGGAAAATGAAGTTAATTATTCATTAGATGCAAAACCCCCACATAACCCCATTAAGTTGCCGCAAAAGTTTGAATCAAACAAAAGTGGAGTCTTGAGGATGCAGAGATTTGAAAAGGTCCGGTCAGGGCTGATATATAGAGCTCAATTCTTAATGCTAGGGATGACAGAGCTGAGTTGTTAGGCTGATGCAAATGGATATATTGTGTTCAGTAGTTCAGCCTGTCAACCTTGTGATGAATAATACAATTCTATTCATTTTTTCCATCTACGGTTCCATGTGATGAAACCTCACACTGACGTTTTTCCCATTTCTACTTTATGATAGGATACATGCAGGTGTCAGGGATGGCCAGAAAAATGGGCTTGTACAGAGTGGTGATGGTAGCTATTGCAATGGGTATCAACATGATGTAAGGATGAGCTGCACGTCTTGCCAATGTGAGGAACCAATATTTGCATAAAGCCAGCTTGGCATCTCTCTCAACTTGTCAGAAAACATTATTACCACTGATTAAATACAGTATACAT
The DNA here is from genome assembly GCF_045865225.1 of Trachurus japonicus. Classification (NCBI taxonomy): domain Eukaryota; kingdom Metazoa; phylum Chordata; class Actinopteri; order Carangiformes; family Carangidae; genus Trachurus; species Trachurus japonicus. Next base: position 27,082,072 of record NC_140915.1, on the reverse strand, counting down.
CCAGACATCCCGGAAACAATGACCTATGCTAAAATTCTTAGTTTATCTATAAGTTTTCTATATCAAAGACAAATTATATCAATCATGTTTTAAACCTAACCCCTTCGACAACTTTCTCTTTTGCAAAAAGCTGTTGGACATCTTCACTGCTCCCTCTGACTGATCAGACTGACTGGGGCACATTATACAGATATTACTTTTCTACAGAAAGGTTACCGTGGATACAAGGCTATTACTTAATCGCTCAGCTTGTGGCATTTAGAGCCACCACTGCCTGCCCCTATAATTACTCAATTCCAACAATTCCATCCATTGCGCTTGTTCAACTGTGATATGAATAATTGTACAATGAACCATTTCTAGGCCCAGTGGAGTGCCTTGGATCCTGTTATGGGTCATTGTGATTAAGAGCTAGTGAGTAATTGTGGGAGCTTTTTGAGTCAATTGAGGTTGATAGCATTGGCTGTCACTGGCCATCTGTCTCTTTTGCTGAATCAACACATTGGTTATGATGGACATGAGGGAATCATGGGTTTATATGGTATGGTTGGTGCGTGGATTGTGCAATTTAGTGGGCTGATGTTCTATCTAATAAGGGCACTGACATGTGCTGGTGTATAGAGACTAACTATCCTGGTTGTTTTGTAGGCCTATTCAACATCACACAACAGTCATTTTTCTAAACCCTAAAAGTGAAAATGATTGTCAACATTTTGAACATAACAACCACACCACATCTGTGTCTTGCTTGCAGACAGAGTAAACATATTTACACACACCCACAAACAAAGGGAAGGAACAACACCCTATAGAGATTTGTCAGTTGAAGCATGTGTCTCATAAAGTCTTAGATCACAGCGTGATGAAGTGAATCAAGACAACAGCAAGCAGCCATTACATTTCATTTACAACTGCCGCTCCATCAGCATGCCTTTATAGGCCCCAGAACTCCTTTTAGTGTAGCTTTGCCACTGCATACTGTGTGTGTGTGTGTGCGTGCGTGTGTATGTGTGTCAAAAGCTCACATTTCAGAGGCTGCCCGCTTTTACAGTAACTCCTGACGACAATGTCGTGGTACACAAATTACATACGCATTTTTTCCAGCCCTCCCCGCAGGAATAACAATTTGTTTCTCCCAACATAAACACAATGCCATAATAAGGGCTCATTATGAGGCGACCAGATTCATTTTGTCTGTAACAGGAGAAAATGCTTGGGAGATTTAACATGACAGCTCCTTTGCAAGGATAAACATTTTGCTTTGATGCATTGTTGAATTTTTACATGTCGTGTGTTTTGTGTTCAGCAGCATTTCACTGAATTACTGGATGGAAAAAAAAATACAGTATACAATATGCCTCTGCTTTGATGAGAGATGAGTGTCATTAAGCACTTGATTCAGTTCCTATGGTTACATCTCAGACTGGGTGATGTAGTGGATCAAGTAAAAGGTAACACATTTCTATATTAGATATATGCACTATACACTGACTTCATGCCAGGTGAAATGTGATAGGACTTTACGACATAGAATCCAAGTAACCCAGATATGGTGAGTGTTAAATGCTCTCTGTAGACTTGGAGGTCTTTAGTCGATGAAAATCAAAGAAACTGGCACTTTCCTTTTGCACCCCCTCTGTGCCTTTGTCTTCCTCCAAGCCCTTGGTAGTCCTCAGCAGACAAGTGCAAGAGGCCGCTTGCTGTTAATGCTCTTCAGTAGAGAATTTATTTTAGCTGGGATACAGTGCATCATGCCAAAGGGAAGACTTCCTGACCCACAATCCGCTTAAGCCCCGACCAAGGGCACAGTGAGTTACGGCTCCCCACAGCATGGTGTCACAGAGAGAAGCATGGAGAAGCAGAGGTCTGGGGAACAGCGAGGCGCGTGGCAATCGATTTCTCCTTGGGGGAATCCAACACAGACACTGTCGTCGCCTTACTGATTCCTCTCTTCCACCTCTCCCTGCCCTCTACCTCTCTCTCTCTTTCTCCTCCCTCTCAATCTATTTATTTATCCACTCTTTTCTCTCCCTTTCTGGCTCTTTCTCACATTACTCAGACCCACCTGCCAGACTCACATCTAGTGGGGTTACTCCACAGTATCTGTTTCCTCAAATCCAACAGCCAGAGCTTTGTGACTCTGGCCTGACCCAGCCCTAATTAAACACAATTAGATAAATCCCATGGACTCTGGCGTAATCCTCTGGACTGCAGCAGGAGCAAGAGAGAGCACAAGCAAGAGAGATAGTCCAGGGAAAGAGGGAGACTTGGCAGGAGAAGGGACAGCACATCCCTGCAGAACAAAGCCAAGCAGAGCGTCTAATGTATCAAACACATGGATTAGCGGTTAGCTGGGGCTGAGCGAGAGCCTGCGGTTTCCAGCTTTCTTGGAGGCTGACTTGGCCCAGTGAGAGACAGGGGGCCCCAGTTAGTCTTGTGGGAGGCTGAAAATCCATTTCTGAATGTGTAAATTGACAACTTTATAAAGATAAGTAAATATATCATAATTCTGTCTGGGAAGATTTATTTTTGTTTGAAAAGACAGGTGCCGTGATTATTAGTTTTCCACATTCATGTAACCAGAATCCCATGATGAAACATGGAACAAAAGGGAAGACAGAAATGAGGTGTAGCTGCAGATTTCCTAATGCCATGCTGAACTGAAGCACTCCTCAGTGAAAAGTGATATCAGTAGACGTTTTTATTTTTACAAATTGGCTTTCACCAGGGTTAGTTTCCCGCTGAAACACATGACCAAACAAGGATCAAGCAAACGACAGACCATTTCAGAAACAACTTAGGTTTCCAGAACAATTTCTTAACAGATTTGTCAAACAGAACAGTAACCATGGGCGCGGTTCATATGATCATCTTCTCACCTCTCCTATTGTCTTACGAAGGCTGCAATATTTTCATAACCGTGGAAAGATAATCTCGCACTTGACTCCCAGTATTGAGTCATTTCAACAGACCCACTTTTGGCCATGTATTATTCACGGGTATTCAAGCCCCACTCTGGCCCAGGGAGGAAGTGCTCTCTCCCAGTCTCCGTCACAGGATATCAGCCTCTAATTCATTATTCAACATGCTGGAGCAGGGCCACTCAGTCTATCTCAGTGAGATGCTGCCCGGACAGGAGAGGATGGTATGGGGCTACAGAGGCTGATCTGAGGCCTCCAGTGATTTTTTTGCCCCTTTGCTTTCTAAACTCTTTGCCTTTTCAAGATGGACCAAAGGATGGATGGGTGGATTGATGGGCTGATGGATGCATTGCATTCTATTTGCTTTCCAGATCTAGTCACACAATTTATGCTGTGTGGTGCCCGCCAATCGCAATTGTGTATTCAGAAGTAAATAGTGAAATGGTGAGATTAGCAACTGATGAAAATGATGATGCAGCTGTGCCTGCTGCCGTGCTAAGAATGATAGCAATTATGATTTCTGACAATAATATTAATGACAGAAAGCTAAAAAGTGAAAGATAATCAATAGAATGTTTTTGTCTTGCTGCTACATCTTTACTTCTGCATTTGCAAAATTGTTCATATTTTCTTTGTATTGGTTTTGATGGATTTTTGCAAAAAAAAAAAAAAAAACTCTCAGCCAATTTCATCCTATTCAAATTCTTGCCAATGAACTGAGAATTAAGAGGCTTTGATTGTGAACCTCATATCAATCACAACTGACAATGAAAAAGACATATAAAGTAGAAAAGGGAAGGATACTACTGTAATTTGTTTAAAGCTTGTCTTTTGTGGTCTCCAAGGTTTCAAGGAAAGAGAGAAAAAATCAGTTCAAGTTGGATCATCAAACAATCAAGAAAAGTACCATCAGAAACTTCCTGTAGCATAAATTCTTCAGAAGACAACATTTTTGTTTCAGAAACAGGCCATTAGAGCAATGGTCTACTCTTTTGATATCCAGTTGCAAAAACATCAGTAAAAAGCAGTACTACCACATTATACTTTGATGCATATACTTTCCTACATGTAGCCTACACAATATGCATTCATGTTAGTAAACAACAGACCAATTAAAGATATAAACACTTGCCAAAAAGAAAGTTTCAAATCCAGATTTGTAGCTGTGTCATAGAGAAAAGTGGTTGAGAGGTCACTTTTGAGGGCTTGGAAGAAGATCAATCAGTGTGAATTAGGTCAGTGCCATGGTGGTCTCGGGAGGTGGATAACAGCAGGGAGAGTTTCTGGTTTTGGGTCATCTGTGCCCCTGACAGAGCTCTAGACCAGTGGGCTAACAGTTGACCACTATCCATTTCCATGCTTCCTTCTACAGCCCGGATAATAGAAGAGGTAATAAAATATTTTTTTTCTTACAAGGAGTTTCGGAGAGCGAAGTGTTTACTTTTCACACTACATTTCTCATGAGCCTTCATGCGCACTGTGAAATTCTTGGACCGGCGCAAGACGGACTAAAGCAAAAACATTTGCCAAGAATGTTTTCATTAATCAAGAATGAAAGTCGGAGGTTCGAAGACGATCAGATACCGTCGTAGTTACGACCATAAACGGCGATATACGCCCATGACCCACCGGGCAGTGTCCGGGAAACCGACACTAGGAAATGCTGGGCGAGTCGACCGCTAAATAATAATATCAAAATAAATATAAAGACAAAACGATTATTGAAAATGGACCCATTAACAAGTGTGGGTAATGTAGATTCATCCACATTAATATGAGACTCTTTTATAACCAAAAGCAAACTCCTTGGATGGTCTCTTGAATTATTCTTTAATTGAATTAAGAAATGAAAGTCAAAGTTAAATGTCATTAGATATTTCATCTCTAAAATTAACGATATAAATAAATATTTTTTGTTAAGTGCATAAAATTAAATGTCGCGAGAAAACAAAAAAAGTGTCACCTCACCTGCAGTGGCCTACCGGAGCAAAGGTCAGAGAGAAACCGGAAGGAGAAAGTGGTGCGTAACTGCGCATCATTAGCAGAACGTGCGAGTGAATGTCATGCTACTGTAGTTTCTACTTTAACGCAGAGTTTATTGGAATACGTGTTGTGAGTGAAGAGTGTGTGAATTAGTGAAAAGTTTATGTGAGGAGTGAATGGAAACGGGGAGGACGTCATGTCGGACTGAGAAGAACTAGCCTAGCTTACCTGTCGACGGAGAGCTTCGCTGCTGTGCTTGGTGTTCTTCACGGTGTTCTTCACGGTGCAGGAGGAGCGGAATCTGCAGCGGAACTGTGACTTCAACTCTGCGCTGCTGGAGCATCGAGGTACTGTACGGAGTTGACCGATCAGCTGTGACTCTACAAGTGTCATCATCTTTCCATCGTCCGGAGAGGAGGATTCTATCGGCCGCAACAAGCACCCGAGCATCACACAGGCCTGGACCTGCATCCCTGTCCCAGTTGGTGTGTGACCGTGCCCATGGGTGAGTGTCTTCAGAACCATTTATTATTAGTGATGCCTAAATGTCAAGTGTTTGACATTTAAGTCTATAGAGATATTGATGGACATTTAAGGAATAAGTACTCTCTTTTTGTGAAGTATTTTCAAAGTCCATTTAAAAGGTACAATAACGTCTAATTCTTTATTATAAAGGGGATACTAATGGGAAAGAAAATATTGTGTAGCTACTTAAGTGTTATTCGGGGCCTGTTTATTGTGTTTATTCCACATAAGATACATTTTAATCAGTTTCTCAACCTTGCTGCTACCTGAGTAAAAAAACCCATCCCACTGGTAAGCTTTCAGCATAGTGTAGAGTGGTGGGGTGATACACTTCCTATGATTTTTCCGCTTTTGCTTTCGAGCTTTTCTCCAGTGCATTGCCATCATCCTTCATTCATCCCTGGTATCTCTCACTTCCCCTTCTCATTTCCCTTCCTGACCTATTATAATCATCCCGTCCATATTTTAATCACCCTCCACAAAAAAACCATTAAACCCCCTTTGTCCTTTGTTGGAACAATAATTTCAGTAAATTAAAAAATACATTCATCCATTTTATTCATTTTCAGACATTTATCCAGATCTGAGTCACAGTGGTGTATTCTGATTGTGTTTCCGTCGTAGCCTACTTTGAGCTGTACCTTAGGATACCAGAGCATTGCTATGACAGACAGGATGAAAAAAGTGCTTATTACATTTGATTACATTAAGAAAGACCTAGGACGCACACATGAATTCAGTCCAAAAATGTTAAATTCTCCTGACTTTTTGTGTATGTTTTTGTAATTGCTGGAAGAGGATAAAACCACCATGTTTCAGAGCCATGCCCAATTACATGTTTTGCGCTTGTTGCAGGCAAAAATCCTTGATAATGTGGCAGGTTTTCCTAAAAAAAATGCAATAGAATATGAAGGGTATTTGCCATTATGCAATGAAATTGTGGAAATTGGCAAAAACTGCAAGAGCTAGAAAAATGTATATTTTGGGCTGTTATGTGTACACGCACACACACACACACACACACGCACACACACACACACACACACACATACACACACACACACACACACACATACACACACACACACACACACACACACACACACACACACACACACACAGTGGCATAACTTGTCTGTGTAGCTACCACTGGAAACATGAAAAATACTTACAGTAACCTCGCTTTATAATGTAATTTGACCATACAGTACTTTCTGGGCATGTTACTATACATCAGCATCTGCTTTGCCATTAATTGATCCCGAACACTGTGTTCCACGCTGCTCCTCTCTCACACTACAGGACAGATTATTGGTGATAACTTCAGCGGCATGAAGACAACGCTGTCTCTAAAAAGTTGTCATTTTTATGTCTCTGTTTTATATAATCAACAATTGAGATAGGACATGTTACTGTAACTTTGGACAGAGCCAGGCTGCCCTGTTTCCACTAAGCTAAGCTAATCAGCCCTGACTTAAATTTAGCACATTGCACAGACATTAATGTAAATCTCTCTAGCTAACTCTCACTCTCACTGCCGATAACAAAAATGTGTATTTTCCCAAAATGTCAAAACTGTCTCTTTAAACATTTATCCTGAAAATTAGACAGAAAGCAAATTTCATGATTAGACCAGGTGTACAGTAAATGAGGTCTATTTCTCCTACACTGTGCACTAGATGAACATCAGATGGGTAGAAATGGCAAGGTTGAGGTTATAATTGTAGTTTGCTTCACAGCCGTCCCTGAGCATCCAAAGCACAGGTGCAGTGGGGAGGGGGGCAGGTACCAGATGTGTCCCAACCATAGCTTACCTCTGAACAGATAGGGACAGGCGTCTCCACTTGCCTCTCATATCATTCATGGCTCATTAAGTCCACACTGTACGCTGGACATCTGCTCTGCATTTATGTGTGAGTGTTACAGTCTGTTTTTTGTACGCATTATACTGTATACTCTCTACTACACTATTTCAGCTCTTCTCTCTTGGTCTGTCTCCCTAAAATGCACAAAAATGTCCAGTGCATCACTGGAGATGAGAGAGTGTTCTAATAGGTTCTTGAGATAATTAAACCTAAAGTCAGGATTTAATGATCCATGTCTTACAGTAAGTCAGAGTGATATTACTTGGCCAGAGGTTCTGTTGAAAAGGGCCACTGTTTAGTATTGTGTAAACATTTCTCCTTACATGTGTGGTCTATTTAAAAGTTTCTCTACCTTCATCAAAAGTCTTGCAAGAGCAGTGTTGTGGGATCTTCTTTGTCATTTTTGTCAAGTTTAGAAAGATTGTGAAATGTGTAATGAGCTGAATCTTACTTTAACATAACCATAAACCATACAATACCATGCTTTAGGTGCCAAGACTGAGCTCAGCCTTCGAGTACGTCTTTTGTATAAAAGAAGAACAACAATTCAAACAGATGTTCATTTCACTGTCAATGTCATCCTCACAAAGAAAGTTGTAGCAGTGCTTACAATGAAGTGTTGAGTTGGGTTCAAAAGGCTCCATTCCTCAGATAATGTGTTGATGTGGGGTCATTAGAGACCAGCACATCTTCATATCTTGGTGGTCCAATCTGTTTCTTCAAATGTCAGATGATTCATAACAAATGTCAGATGATTGACAGAACTGCAGAGAAGCAACAAGTTCTAACTTTGTTTCTGGTAGTGGGTGGTTTTCAGATAACTTGGAACATGATCCACGGTTGTCATCATAGCTGAAGTGCTGTAGTTGCATGGTTTGTCTCAACCCTGCAGCACACTTGTAAAGTGATCACTTTACTAAAGTATGAACCATTATTCCACTATTCAGCACTTAACTTTGTCACACAAAATCTAATTTCACGTTTTCCATGAAGTGATGACTGCATTGCAAATATGTAAAATGCATATTTATATAGGCCTATAAAAAAATGTAAAATGCATCCATACCATTCAAATGTTGATAATTTATGATTTAGTTTATTTGAAAGTGCACAAAGCATTTCACATGATAGATTCAAATCTGTAGCATTTAACAATAAAACAAACAAAAAACAATATTATGCAGCAGAGAGCAGTAAAACAAATGATAATCTATAAAGACACATCTAATGCTATGTATTTTCAATCAAAATTAATGTTCAGTGAAGTGAGAATGAATTTTGAACAAACAAATTAAATTTTCACTTCTTTGAGAGGTCATAACATCAAGTAAATGGAGAAAAAATAATCAATGATGATGTCATATCCTTACAAAGAAACTCACAGTAAACTTTGTAAATCTTCCCAGTGCTCATTAAATAATCAATGCTGGGATATTTTTACAAGCATGTTCGATTAAGTGCAAATAGACTGTGAAATCACAAATATTTGGTCTTTTCAACACACGATAATTAGATACATCAGCCATACATTAATAAATTGTTTACTTGCCTTAGCAGGTTCCTTATTGCGTTAATAGGGCATGACAGATTTTGCTTGTTAATAATTCTGCCTGTTGCCTGCTAGAGATGATGGATGGGGTGCAAACAGCTGTGGTATCAACATGCATTTCATGTAAAACAGGGACATGAAGACATGTGGTGTGTGTGTGTGTGTATGCGTGTGTGCGTTTTTGTGTTTGTGTATGTGTTTGCACTATGCGTTGTTTGGCACATTTTCACGGAGGGGTGTGTGTTATCCTTGTCTTTTGGAGTCAGACCGGAGGCTATGTCTAATTGGAGTCTTCACACTTTCAGGCTTGACTCACACTGACACGCTCGACCTTGGCTCTCCTCCCTTTGCCATGAAAAGGGAAAACAGTGACACAGAAACATGCCTTCTTCTTTGCCACGAAGAGAAACTTTGTTGCTACTTATTTATTTATTTATTTATTTTTTGTTTTCTCTGTTTCTCTCTCTCCCTTTCTTCTGGTCTTGTTGTCTGCTTCAAGAGACTACAGTCTTTTCTCTTTTTGAAGAAATGAACTTTTCAACTACAAAAGCATGATCTGAGAGACATGCGGGAAGGTCATAACCATCTCTTAGCATAATGTTGTAGCTGGACAGATCCCTTATCTTAATTAAATTTATATATCACATCACTTGCTTGCATACATTTCCCTGCACAGAAATATACATGCACAGGTAGGGTGAAAAACACGTGAATATTAAGATAGGGTTAAGTGCTGTATAGGGTCAAACACCTCTACTTCTCGGAATTCAGCCATCAATATACCTCTCACCATATGTTTCAAATGCTCCGTCCCTCAGGTCTCACTCCCCTTTTAGCAACCGAGGGCCCGTTTATGGACTTGATTTTCCCTTCCCATCAGGCAGCATTGATCAAACAACACACTTAGGGTTTTTCAAGGTGGACATTACTACTGATGACAACCAGTACTGGCGGCTATAGTGTAAAAACTATGGCCATTATTCACCTGATTGGCCTCCATCTCTGTCTCTCAGTGCTAGGCATTTCATGATTTGGTTGGTATTTATATCCCCACAGGACCAAATCCCCCTCACTGTGTCAGTGGTGAAGTGCATGCTTTCTGGCTGAATCAATTTAGTTATTTAGTACTGAGGAGGGACAGGGGGTGGGTAGATGATTGTAATGATGTGTTATCGCTCAGTTTGGAAACACACTTTGCAGGTACTGTCCAACTGCCAAGTGTTTGAATTTTTCATCTCAGCTGCCAAATAAGTATAATTAAACAATGCGTTAAACTATGCAAGATTTGCACCTTGATTAAACAACTTTTGAATAATTGTGATGATTAAATCACTTGGTATGGGGAGAATGGAGCCTCTTTGCCTTCCACCTGATCTCCAGATCTTGTCTTGCGAGAAACACAGACACAGACTGCTTTATGGCACTACGACACAAACACACCCGGTAATACAAATCTCCCTTGCAAAAGAGATCCAATCTCAAGGGACAACCTGGTAAAATAAAGGTTAAAAAAAAAATCAGACAGGGTCAAGTGGGATTACCTCTTCTCGGCCTTGTCAAGGTTTGGTTTTGGCTTAAAGGGAGCAACATTTTGGCAAATTGGCCCATTGCCATAATCCCTATAGTCTGAGGAGTAGGTTCGTTACCTTCATTTGTCGGTGCAAGCTATTTTTAGAACTGCGGAGCAGAGCCGCGAGCTGCTCAGAGAGATGCTACGGAGGCTCATGGGATTTCTTGGTTTCCCTCATCAAATACACAATCAAACAACTCCAAAACGCTCTCGTGGACAAGTTGTGTCCTGCACATTCACCACGCTATGAGATAATAATGGAACGTTACGAGACAGAGTTGTTTTCGAGGTAAATGCAGAGACTGCTTGCCGAAAAACTGCCCTCGACAGGAACATGCATCAGCGGTTTTGTATGAATTTACCTAAAAAACAACTCTGTTTTACATAGTGTCAAGCTTTTATGACAGTGAAAATATGCACTCCGAAACTGTAGGGGGAGCTACAAAACAGAGAAAACAAAACAGCGAAAAAATTACCGGACTTGCATAGTTTTCTTACGATGGATTTAGAGGAATGATACATTTTTGAAAATATGCCGTGGTATTTCTTGGAACACCGGTTCAACTTGATTACTGAGATGTTGCAAATACTGTGCAATGGAGAAGTCGCAGATGTTTTTTCCTTTCTTTTTTGTATGTGTTCGTTCAGATTTCCATAAAGTTCAAATCTCATGCTATTATTGAAAAAGTTTAACCTGTTTCTTTCTACTTGCTTAATGTACCATAACCAAATATGGATTTTTTTTTTGTAGTTCATTAATGCCAATTATTCGCAAACATTTAATCCTCTTTTCTGACAGGAGTTAATGTTAAACTGCTTATTCATATATTTGCATTGTCAGTCTAATTGTGTTGATAATTTTACTGAGGAAGCAATTAGATAGTTGAGATTGGGCTTTGGAGAAATCATGCTGTTACCAAGGAGACTGTGACTTTCCCTCCTCTTGTCAGTGGCGGTACATCTAAGTGCTGGAAAACAACATTCCTTTGCACCCTGTGCCTGCTCTTACTGTAGTCCCACTTGGACAACACGCTTGGTCTGCGTGGGCCGATACACTCTGTAAATAAAGGAGCAACATACAGATGTAAAAGTCCTCAGATTTAAACACAGAAACAGCAGTGGAAGTAATAACAGAGCAACAATGGTGTGTCTCTCCCGTGGCCCCCAGGCCCGCAGCTTATAACATCACAGTCCAGGCATCATGTGTGAAAAAGATTGATGGACAAGCCGCTTCAAACCAGCAGCTGCCTCCTCAAGCCATTCATATGCATACACCATATGATGTGCCCAAAAATCAGCCCAGATTTCCCTCTCTTAATCTGCATGCATGCAGTAAAAAAAATGTCCTTATAATATATAATTCTTCCATCATTCTCTTCTCCATACTCAGATCTTTACAAAATAATCTCATGTGCTCAGCCTGTAGTGGATGAGAGGCTAAGCATTATGGCTTCTGGGTGTTGATGTCCATTGCGAAGGGTCACTCATACCCCTCGTGTGTACTTGTGAGTGAGAATCTCATTAGCGCTAAATGGAGATGTTGTGGTAGTTGATGGACGTGTGTTCGGTCAGAAGTGGGATAAAAGGAGGACACGGGGGTAAAACTAAGACCTTTTCTCTCTCTCTCACACTCTGACAGCCATCCAGGGCGAGTTGATTCATTCCAAGCAGACAGCCGCTGGGTCCCTTAATGCGTCCACGTAACCAGGAGTTGGCATAATAGACCCGCCTCATTTGTTTCCTGGGCTTACAGTGACATGGTTCACTATGACCTCAGCCTTGACAACATGTGCTGGTGCCATGAACTGTCCTTTGTAGCAGGGGTGTTTTTGAAGGGTGCCCAATCTTTTCAGAGGGCGTTGTGACACAGATTAACATTGTGATTCTTTGTGTGTGTGTGTGTGTGTGTGTGTGTGTGTGTGTGTGTGTGTGTGTGAGTTCATGTGCCTGCACAGAGAGCCGTGCAAATGTCAGGGCATCTGTACAGTGACCCGTGCTTGTGGTAAGCTTCCCTTTAACATCTAGACAGGCAGAGATAACAGAGGAGCAGGGCTATTTGTCTGTCTCCACCTTTTGTAAGATACATGGCCACACACACACACACCTTTCTCTCTTTTTCTTACAACATATACACATATATAAACACACGTACCACACACAGGGACAGAATCACTTGTCCTTCAATGGTCATCAAAAGATAATGTATAAAATTAATGTTAAATATGTATAAAAATAGAAAAAAACATATTTAAAAAATTACAATATAAAATATAGCATGCACATGCACACACGCACACACAGATTACCACATCTTGTTAAATTTGACATTTTAAGTGTTGAAGTCACATTTGTTCATCCACATCAGACCGCAGACGGGAGAATTAAAGGGTAGTGATGTTCTTCGGTCTCAGAGAAGAGCCTTTTTCCTTTTCTCTGAAAACTGAAAATTGAGTTAACAATGTCTCATTACATTTCTGACTAAAGGAAGGGACCTTTGGGGTCTGATCCATAGATGAGGATGAGTACTCGTCGTGTCTCGCGGAGATGCACAGAGAAAAGGTCCTCAAGAATATCTTCCTCGTACTTGGACAGGAGGCGCAATTATGCCTGCCACGGTTTCAGCAAGAGACGCGCGGATACCCGTCATGTTGAGTGGGTTTGCAGGCTGTGGGCGGCGTGCCAGGGGAAGGTCAGAGCGTCCATCTTGTATCCAGATTTGTCAGCTCTGCTCCTACATGTGTTTTGTCAGTGCTCTGCGGTCCAGAGCAATCCTGAAATAAGAGTGCTGATTGCTGTGATTGCTGCGCTGCCGTACACCTAGTGTAGTATTTCTCAACCGACATGTAGGATGAATGTCTTTTTTAATAGAAGGGATCTGAATTACAACAATGAGATATAGTTTGACTTGTGCTCAGTTTAAAGGAGTGGCATCACAGAGCAACTTTCCTCTGTAAAACATACTAAAACAAGCTGATGCACGGAGAAAAACTACTGTCTCAATGTTACCACATAGAACATAACACACTTTGTATTCAGAGCTTTACACAATCACTCTCTGAGTCTGTTCATAATTCATACAGAGTAAGGTACTAAACACACCATGAAAGTGGGTGCCAGAATGAGGAGGGTGCTCCCACAGGAATTCCCGTTCTGCATTTCCACCTTTTCCATACCTTTTCTCAGGTCCCATCTGTTTGCCTGCTCAAATCCCCCTGGCCTGCGCTAAACACAGTGCTGTGCACTCCTCCACGGTTAGGGAGGGAGAAATGAATGGGCAATATTTGGTATTTAAATGTGGTCTCTGTGATGCATGGTATTGCTCTTATGAAGCTATATCCCCAGAGTAACATTTAGCTACTGCTGAGCAGGTTACACATGCGACTGGGTGAGTTAGCGGCACCCACACACTGTAAGTTGAACACACTAGAAAATGAATAGCAGAGGAAGTTGAGAGGGAATAAGTAATGCTTCACCAGCAGGCTCTAGTTGTTGTGTATATGAGTTACTTTGTAAGACAGATTTTTCTCTGAGGATGCTCATTTCCTCATGACTCAGTTCACTTTGTGAGGCAATTACCCTTCCAAAACCCCAAGCACCCAGTCTCCTCAGCTTTGACACAATGCAACATACAGGCAAAAACACAGTACTTCTGTCAGGCTGAACGACTGATTATAGATCTGAAACAGAAACCATGATGATTACTGTACATGTACACCTCAGGAGAGGGGCGTTCTCTTGTGTTGCAAGTGTGACACCGTCAAACCACCTCCCTGTGGTGCCTGACAGGTGCAAGGAGTTGGGGTTTTTTGGATCCTCAGCGGGGGCATTGGACAGGATATCACGCCCTCTGATCCCACTCACTGTCCCCTGCCGACCGGGAAGACGCCTGCCTTTTGTCTCTAACTCCACTGTTGACAAGTACCTCTTACTGCCACTTGGTCTCCTGGGGCAGCTGTCATGGCGAACAGAGCCCCCCATCACAGACAACACCGTATTAATACCTACAACTCATTTTACACCCATTACTAACATGGGGAACGTGTTCCCAGTGGATGTGTTCACAGACACAGCAGCAAAGATCAATTTGAACATGACAAATAAATTCAAAAGGAGGTTCATTATGTGACCAATTAGAGAATTGGGGCTTATCTCAGTTGTCTTGTATGCAATATAAGCTTGGGCTTAAGATGTTAAAAAAAAGAAAAAAGAAAAAAGCAATTGGGCTTTTTTGTATTTGTTCTCTAATTGACATTAGGGCTGCCCCCGTCCAAAGATTTTCTTGGTCCAACCAATAGTCGTCATTTAGGGCCATTAGGCAGTATGTCCCATTAATTAAGGAGGCAGTGGCGGCCATGCTAAATCGCTAATTGATCAGACGGACCGTCCGGACACCGTTCCACCATAGCAACACACACATCACTTATGAACTTGATTCATAGTTAATTGTTTCAAATCTGCGATATTGCAGGGACCTGCTGTGTAAAAAGACAAAAAAACAAAACAAAACTGACAGCGAGTGAGTGTCACGACTTCCTGTATGTGACCCTTCAAATTAAAAGTCCTCTAGCCTTTCATACACAGTTAAGTCATATTGATTTTGACATAATTTTGACAAGACACGGCTCCAAATGTTTTTTTTTTTTTTTTCTGAGACCAATCGACCAATGAAATTTTGGTCAACTAATGAATTCTTGGTCGACTATTTGGGGGCAGCCCTAATTAACATTATACATTTTTACTCACTTGATACAGAAACAGTTGACCTGATTGAAATAAAATCAGCAGGTATTCTGTCAAACCAGAGGACCTGTTTATAATATGTGAATCCAAAATTCCCAGAACATAGCGGGATATATATCACAGCCTTTCAGAGGAACTATTACTCTTTCTCTTAGCTGATTCCCAGAGATGCATTTATGTGGGCTGTTCCCACTTATTGGGGGCTAATGAGGAGTAGAAATGTGGTTTCTGCCCATCTCTCCTATCTGCCTGCCCGTCTCGGCTGCTCGAGGTTGTCACGGTGCTCTGAGCTCCTGATGTGGCGTATTAGGCAGGACAATCGTTATTAAGCACATTTCAGGCTCAATTACCACTCAGATGCACAGCCATCAAGGCTCCACCACGGGCTCCCAACAGATGGTTACGGGTGTCAGATAGACAGAACTGGTGATGTCTTTGTAAGACTAGGTGCTGGAGTGTAAAGAGGATTGTATTGGCAGCAAAACAAGCTCATAGCACTGCTGTGAGTGATTTTAACAGCAGAAATATATCACTTTTTTTAAACAGATTTTTTTCATCCCGTCATTCAGTATCAGGTACAACAGTGGCTTTTCAAATTTATCAAGTGCAGAGTTCGTCAGACATTCTCTATCAAATTAGTCTCTCTCAGGATACTTATTAATTCAATTATAGTGTATTGTATAAATATACTATCATCTCAGTGAATTTAAATATGGGTTCACCCATTATTGGCGGTTCATAGCAGAAGGTGGCTGTATGTTATCACGAGTTGCAAGTGCAGAACTGCATATTAGCTGTTCAAAACAAGTGTCTAAAAGTGAACATCGGACAACAAAACTGTCAGTGAAATAAGCAGTGATGACCTATAATTCATTAGTTTTACACTAATCACTCAAGGAGTTCTCCTTTCTAACATCATGAGCCGGTTTTGTGTTTGACTGGGAGAAGAAGCTAAATCAGTGACTAAATTGAGACATAACTCATAAACAGTATGATGACTCACTGTCTCACAGTTAGTGTTGCCTTGAAAATGTTATGTCATGTTTTTAAAATCAAGAGCAGTTAATGAGTATAGAAAGACAGATCAAGTCAAGACTCAGTATTTTTTTATATTGAAAAATAATACAGTAGTTATTTGTCATTTTGGCATTAGAACAATACTGCACCATTCTTTGTTTTCTTTAGAAATCTGTACTTTAAAGGAAGGGGAGATATTTCCCAAACAGAGCGCAGTCTTGAGGATGGTACATCTCAG
Organism: Trachurus japonicus; assembly: GCF_045865225.1. NCBI lineage: Eukaryota > Metazoa > Chordata > Actinopteri > Carangiformes > Carangidae > Trachurus > Trachurus japonicus. Next base: position 27,065,664 of record NC_140915.1, on the reverse strand, counting down.
AGCCTGCCAAAGTCATCACTGTACCATTGATGCTGACAAAGTCACTCTTGTATATTTGTGCTTGGGAACAAGTCTCAACTAATAATGTTTCCATACAAGCTAATTGCACACAAATTCCATTTTCTATAAATAGTGATGCTGATATCTTGTTGATGTATATTTGACAAGTTGCAAATATGTTGATAGAGAACAAATCTGTAAAATCTTCCCAAACTTAATTAACTTGTTCTCCCACAAAACCTCTGATACTGCAGTACAAAATCCACTTGACATGACTTAAAAAAAAACACACACAAAAAAACGTGTTTGTGGTCATGTTCTGAAAAAGTCCCCAATCTTTCAGAAACAGCGAGTTTATTCTGCCACCATTTGCAGAAATAGGCCTACTAAATGGTATAAAGTGAACAGAACATCTTCTTTTTGTTCCATTTTGAATAATGTTAGCATCATAAAGCTTTATCTTTGTACTGGAGCTTCACTTAAGAGAACACTGTCAGTGTCAGTCTAAGGTAAAAATGTCCAGTCAAAGCATTGTGTGCTGTGCGGTTTAGCAAAGAGATGTAACATAGCCCTTAGATAGTGACTCACACTCTGCTTTACAGACAGCCAAATCATATGAAGATAATCATGTTCAAAGATAAGCCAGTTACAGTTCCCCCCAGTGCATGCAATGTAACTTAGTCACTTTAGCCTGTCAGGGAGAATTACGCATGGTAGAAGAGAAAATCTAAATCTATAACTTCAGGCAAAATTTAAAACCCTTCCACTGAGAGGAAAGAGCCTTGTTGTCGATCAGCAATGGACCTGTGGGCCTACAGCAAAAGGTTACCATATCTACGATTTAAATTTGATATACTTCAGCAACATAAGATAATGTTTAACTTTCATCTTAAGAAAAGTCTGGGATCTAAATCTCACCACAACCCAGACAAACAAGAAAACTGTATCCAATGACATATTTGTAGTTGTTTGATTTCATTTTTCGTAATCTGAGCAGATTGGAAAGTAGCTTTACAGCCTCCACATTAATTCAAAAACATTTAATAAAACCAAATATTTAATTTATACAAAACCATTCCAAAACACTTTCCTGTGATGAGGCAAATATGAAAATAACTCAGAGAGCTGCATGGTTTGGATGATTATGATAATGCTGATCTGCTAATGTCATTTTGACTCTGAGGCTGAGGGAGCTATCATAGTAAGTAACAGTCATCCCGGCAAATCAAATCAAGAGCTTTGGTTTGTCTCCAAAACAACCTAGAGATATAACAGTGACGATCTTTGAACTGTAAATCACATTTGAAAGCTCTTCACATCTCCAATTTGCTCGTGTTTTAGCTACTTATCAGAATATCTCCCGTGTGAAAGTGAATGCGTTGGAGAAGCTACAGTTAGCCTATTTAACCACCCACCTGGGCCCATACCACCCACCTCAGCATCTGAGTCACACTCTGCCTTCTCTTTCAGATGGGCTGAGCAGGAGAATCAACAGCGCAGCACAGGACAGCTCAGCTCAGCGTACGTGTGTGGGTGGAACAGCCTTATGGCTTCAGTCATTCAACCAACCATGAGGGCATCAAAGAGACACAAGCAGAGAGAGAGAGAGGGAGAGAGAGATGTGGAGAGAAGGAGAAACAACAACTCAAAACGAGATGTCAAACAAAGAATCAGAGAATATGAGGGGGAGGTGAGGATCCATAGACAGAAAGTGAAATAAAAAAGCCAAGAAGGAGCAGGACAGACAGACAGGCCAGATGACAGAGGAGCGAGCAGAGAGGGAGAATGCACAGCAAACAAAGGAAACATGACAAACATCCTCTTCTCTGCGACACACCAGCAGCCACTGCTGAGAGCGGTAATATTACCTCCAACCACAACTCAACTCATATGCCCAAGAACTTCCTTCAGCTGGATCGTTGGTGTGACCGCTGAAGCTTTTGTTCTGCCAAATAACATTAGGAGGTGGGCAGGCAGAAGAGACAGGGCCCGCTTCTGAGATGGCACAGATGCCGGCAAAGAACGTGTGAGACCAGTTAAACACAAGGAAGAGGATTGTGCGGAAGTGACAGAAGTGACAGTTAAGCTTCCCATGGTGGACACTAATGCTACTGAGATTCTGTCTCTTATGCATATTTTACAGATTTACAGTATGTGCCACCAATGTTCCTAGTCAAGTGCGAGATTTAGAAATGTTTACTGTATCATAATAATCAATTCCTCATTGACTCCTAGTGGATAGCAGAGGGAAGAGTGAAGTGTTTAAAATGTTAAAAGTCTAAGGACCTTTTCAGAAGTTTATTTTATCAAGCAAGTGCCAGTTTTGCTATATTTCAAGACGTGAAATATAGCGTGAATGACAGAATACTGAAAGTAGACACCAGCACAATCATCCTCTCCATTCCATGTCTGCCTGCATTTGTTTTCCTCCAAAAAATACATCATTCTTGAACATATCAACTGCTTTCTCCTGCCACAGCTCTTAGGAGCCAGCCACCACTAAGCTCCTCTATACATCGAACCTTTCAATTCTTAAAATTGATAACTATCTTACTCAAAATCAGGCCTTGACAAACTGTCAGCAGAAGCACTCGCGCTTGTTTTTTGTGTGTTATATATCCCTCTATTGTGTCTTCATTTCCAGTTTCCTCCAGCACTAAACAGATGATAAATCTTTTCAGCTAACTGTGAGACCAGTACTTCTCAATAGCTCCCCCTGATCCCATCAAGGAATCTTTGTTTTTAACTGCTGACGCTATAATGCTTCTGTCTGAGCAAAAAGCGGATGGATTCCTAAGCCATGGAGAGAATGCATGTTGTTCCATCCCCATGACTGGGTGAGTGTTGTGTGTTAATGTGATTAGTGAGACATTAACGCCTCCATGCTCAACCAGGCAGACGCAATAACAGGCTTGCTATGGAACAACAATATCTTTCTGCCATGCTGTCTTACTGTTATTCTCAATGAAAGCTGCTACTAACCCTGTGGATGTTTTTAAAAACACTTACTTCAATCATTGTAAGAGAATAGGTAAATTAAAATGGTAATATCCATATGAGTCAGTGCAGTGGGGGAACTTTAAATGCCCTTGAGTCTCAATCAATAAACCTACATGCATATTTACATCACTATACAGTAGTATAGTGTATTTCCCCATTAACATTTAATTGTTCATTTTACTGGTGCATCAATGTCATGCATGCAGTGCACTCCCATTACCAACACATACAGTGAGTGCAAATATAGCTTAAAAGAAAAAAAAATACAAAAAAACATCATGTAGTTCTGCACATATTTTCTTAACCAGACCAGATTATTATTATATTATTATAATGTGAATGTTATGTGAGTTTCGTGAGGATTCCACCACTCCTTTATTTCTATCAAATGAAAACAGCACAACACAGCAAATAACATTACTAAGACCTGTGCTATAAGTTGAAGTCATTTCTTCACTTATGGTGAAAGTTCATTCTCATATGAATACATTAGTTTGCTTGTGCCATTTAAAGTTTTTGAATTATTGTTGGTTAAATTGATGGACCACTGAAATGCATGTGTTACCGCTGGATTTCCTGCTCCCCCTCTCCCGAAATCATTACATTCGTTATGAAAAGAATTCTACATTAAAACCACACACACTATGGAAGTTGCACCAACACTGTGGCTGGATTCACAACAGGTTTTTGTAAGAAAATATGCAAATAACAACATAGAATCTAAAGTAAGTGATAACAATTGGAGTTAATTCTGTCAGTAGGTGGGTTCCCATTGATTGCCTAAAGGGATATTTCATCATTTTGGCAAAATCGCCTATTGCCATAATCCCTATAGTTTTAGGAGTAGGTTCATTACCTTTAATTGTCGGTGCATGTTGTTTTGAGATCGTGGGGCAGAGACGTGAGCTCTGCACAGCGCGTGGTATTTCCACCTTTCCCTCATCAAGCTCATCTAATACACAATCCAACAACTCCAAAACACTCTCATGGACAAGTTCTGACCTGCACATTTACCACGCTATGAAATAATAATGGAACATTAGACAGAGTTGTTTTCGAGTTAAATGCATAGCCCGAACTACATCCCAGACCTGGCTGCTGGGCGGAGTCATTTCAAAAGTGCTAGTTCTGAGTATTTGCTTCATGTGTCGTAATGTTAAATAATTATAAGTTTTTATTTCATAGCGTGGCGAATGTGCAGGTCACAACTTGTCCACAAGAGCGTTTTGGAGTTGTTGGATTGTGTATTTAGTTTGATGAGGGAAACGTGGAAATACCGTGCGCCTCCATTGCATTAGCTGAACAGCTAATATATTGTTATGTAGTTATGCATTATTCTCTGCTAACTTGTGGCACAGGTACAGTGCAGGTTACTTGTCACTGGCTGCAGTGGAAGCTCCTAATCCAAAAGGAGGATATGATTAGATAGTGAATGTGTTCACACATTACTCACTGTGAACACATGACCTTTCCACTGTGTCTATGTCTACAGTTCTGCAAGGGGTTTGCACTCTTACATGGCTGGGTCCTGCTTTAGCAGAACAACAACCAAATAAAAAGTGCTTAGTCCAAAATGTGTTGACAAAACAATAAAAACTGGAAATGCCAAAGAGGATCAGTACTTCCATTGCTGGAAGTGATTTTAATTCAAGATATATAATTTTGTTCACTCCAAATGTCACTAAAAGCATATAGTTTTATAAAGTAAGTCTACATATACTGTATGACAAAGCAGTGTGTAAATGCGTACATCCTCTGTAAAAGGGAGTGGAAGGCAGACTGATGACAGTGCTGGAATAAAAGAGATCCATCTTGAACCTACTTCCTCAGAAGAACACGCTTGGCTTTCACTTCACTCCTTTGAGAACTGTATACTCAGAGCCCCCTATCCTCCCACCCTTCCATATCCACCTTCTCGTCTTCCTTTTTCCACTCCTTTCCCTCTCTTCCTTTTCCAGCCCCCTCAACCCCCTCAGCTACTGTAGCTACCCAAATCCTCCTCATCACACAGCACAAAGACACAGATAAAGAAAAAAGTGGAGAGAGGAGGAGGAGGAGGAGGTTGGCCAACACTCTGAAGGAGGTACAGACTGAGAGGAAACGGGAAGGAGGTCTACAGGGGCTGGAGGGTAGGATAGAGAGAGGGTGAATGAGGAAAAAAAAACTAATCTAAGGGAGGTTGGTAGAGGTATAGAGTGAGTCTTAATATGCAGACTCAGAGGGTCACTGTGTAGGCAGCAGTGTGTTGTTTGTTTTATCAGTGCCCCACTGGCGCTATGGGATGGGGTTTGAGTGAAGGCCAGTGGCCACAGCTTGCCATGGAGGGTCCAGTGATGAATGTTCAGAGGCAATCTAGGACACTGCAGCAGAAACACCATCAATTCAGTACCCGTATCACAGCTCGACTGGGAGGGACCGTACTGTGGAATGTGTCTCCGCGTATGCGCTCATGTGTGTACCTACGAATTCCATTGTGTTTAAGAAAGTTTGTGTGCGTGTGTGTGTTTTGAAACTCATATGGGGGGAAGGGGTTAAAGGATTACAGCTGTCTCTTGGCTGTGGGAAGTAGCTGAGCAGTGCTTCCCATTGGTCATTCCCATGAACCCTTGCTCTTTAAGGGGCACAGTGGGAGGCAACAGTGAGGACAGGGGAGTGTATCACCACTGGCTGGACCATACTCGGCTAAACTGCCAGCCCAACCTTGAGAAAACAATCTTTGCACATGTAGCACATTTGAATTACAGATTGATTGCACCAGCACACACCAAAACTTCCTACGACAATATAGAAACATACAATAAAACCTCTAAATATGCCTAGATTTACTTTTATTCTCTTTTTTCTTCAACATGGTTTATGCTTGGCTTGAGCCCAGGACTCAACTCCACTGATCAACACCAACCACTTATCAACAGGTTTTGCTGGATGTGAGGTCTGCCAGGCTCTCTCTGTGGAGGGCATGATTAGAACGAGAGGGGTGGGCATTGAGGTTCAGAAACCAGCCAGAAAAAAAGACCCACATGGCGATAAGGGCAAAGAATCCCAAGCAAGTCATGGATTTTACAAGCTTGTCATGCTTCCCCCCTCCCCATCCCCTCCAGCAGGACACATTTGCTGTGAAGGAAACAGCACAAATAATCATGTTGCCTTTGCCCCAACTGTATCAAAATGTTGTTTGGAGAGCTTCAAGAGAGGAGCTAAACTTCTCAGTCCCTCACTGTCACAGAGATAGAAAGGATGACTTCACAGAGCTTTTCCTGAAGGAGAAATATCTTGGCTGCGTGTTTCTCTTCCTGGCACTAGCTAGCTGGATGTCTCAGTTAAAGAGTATAGCCCGTGAAAAATGTTTCTGTAATTTATTTGATCGCATTAAAATTGGGAACAGATTTGTTTGCTATGACAATGTTTGTTGAGTTTGGGGCAGCCAGACTGTCTCCCACAGTGGCCTGTTGGATGTGTATGAAGCTACAGACAAGTTGTCTGTGGGCCTACACAAACACTGTACTTTACCTTACCCGGCGCTGTCAAGGAATCTGTTCGTATGGGCTTAGGAAAACATCACATATATGGAACTTTCCTACCTCACCATTAACTGTTATATGTTTTAACCTAGAACCCAATTATGATTATTAGTGCTTTTTTTTATGCATAGAGCAATCATGACCACAAAATGTCCCATTTCTCCCATAGCCTCACAAAATATTCCACTGTTTTGAATATACGGTTAATGTGATGATCAAAGGGCTCTTTGATCAGTGAGCCAAAATATCCCTCTATCACCTCACAAGTGGTTGACTAACACAGGCCACAAATCTTCAAATGCATTTCCGCACAGCTGATGCATTGTCAGCGACGGAGAGAACTGCAGCGTAAATGTATTCTTACATTAGTGCGATCCATGCTCTCGCTGACACTGTATGGAGTTTGCTCATGCCATGCCAGGAAGGATGAATGGTGGCCTCTCATTTAGTGTGTTATTTCGTGGTATTTTTGAATTCACACCCAACCTTCCCACTTCAAAGACGGCTTGAAACCTGTGACACATTGTCTGCTGTCCAAGGAACACAGGAGACTCGAATAAGCAACGTTCTCACATTCCTCGCATAGCTTGCATATAAAGGTCATTAACAAATTGAAGATAAAAGAACCTCACAATGATACACACACACGCACAATAAGCACACAGGCTTGATTAAAACAGGGATGGGTAGGTGGGTGCTGTGACAAACTTTGATGTGAGAACGAATTATATAACTCCTCAACATCCACCTTGAGCTGGTGGTTATGTCCCGTATACTGTGAATAATAAGCCAGTATTACAGTAGATCAGATGTATTTATTTAGCCTTTATTTTAAAAATGTCACCCACTCAAGACCATGGGCCTCATTTAGTTAAACAAACTGATGTGTAAATTAGTTTATTTCAGAAAGAGGCCTTGGTGGCTTTCATTTAGCAATTTCAAAAGCACAGAGCAAGTTTCAGTATAATTACCACACTGACAGAGACATTCACCCTCATGTGCTTGGTCAAATGCCATCTGAGGAGGATTAGGGTTTAAATTACTTTGAGACGATTGGACATCACAATGAAATTCTAATCATTAGCGGCTTGATGTGTGTTACAGATTTTTGAGGGTCTTAATTAATAAAATAAATGATGCCTCTATTCCAATGCTGAAAACAGTGAAATAAATCAAAGTACTCTGAACAATGCCTCCAGTTGTCTTTCCTTTTAATACACCAAACTGATTCAGTGTTTCAGCATCAAACATCTTTTTGAATAAACATGAATGGTGAAGCACATTGGGAATTTTAACATTCTTCTAGAAAACAGTTTCTATCATATGTGGGGAAGCAGCCAAAGGTGGAAATTTGGAGAGAAAGGTCTCTGCTCATGTAAATTAGGCAGGAGGAAAGTCTTGAATAGATGTCTATTGAAGATCAGGCTCAGAGACCATGAACCTCAATGTCACTGCCAGTCTCACGCAGACGCCAGAGGAATATTATGGCTCTGGCGGAAATTAATTGTGGGCACAGAGGGTTCCTTTTGTAGCACTAGACAACACTGGTGTCAGAGAGGGAATAAGGACTGCCGCCTCCGGGCACAGGCCCATGCCAAGTAAACATTAGGAATAACCCGCCAAAGGAATATTTTGTAAGGTGTCTTTGAAGACTCACCTAGAGGTTCTTTGATTCTTATTCAAAAGGGAAAATAAAGACTTTTTGATAGTTTCAGAGTCAGAGCTGCAGAGACAAGAATTGGTCCTGACAAGAAAAACAACTCATAAAAATGAATGAGGCCCTAAAAGGCCTTGAAATGAGACCTCTTTACATTGAACTGTGGATTATGAAATAGAAAAACCTACACTGAATGCTGCTACATTCCAGCAACTCACTGGTGAAGAAACCTGGCAGAATAGACATTACTTTTCTACAATTACACCGAAAGGTTAAACCATCATCTTTGTTAGCAAAATGTGGGCCCGCTGTTAAGATAGTAGGACATCCACACTTTTTAAAGCTTTTACTTTTGGCGAGACATCAGACTGTTAAAAGCAAGAGTGTACGTCCCTACTTGCTGATAAGGGGATAACAGGGGCTCTCTGGGAGTATAAAGCAAGGTCTCTGGGTGGTCAAGTGGCCTAACGGCCTGTGTAGAGAAGCTACTTTACAATGACCACCACAGTAATGGCCTAGCAGAGCAGATATCATTATCATTATCTGTCATTAGTGATACAAGTGTCAGTCACTAAAAAGACCATATTTGGACATAGGTATTGGTCAGTGTGCGCTGTGTATATATATGGAAGTCAGATGATCTATGTATTCAAAGTGCACTCATACCACATACTTAAACAGCTACCAATCTGACAATTGCAAATCTCTGGTGGTGCCAGAACAGCAAAAAATGTGAAAATGTGGTGTTTTTGTGCTTTCAGTACTCTGTCAGACTGAAATCTGATTTTTCAATTATCATGTACAACACGGTTCAGACTTTACCATATGTGTATGTGATTGTTCTTGACATATGATATCTGGGAACGTCACCTTTGTTTCTCACCTTCAGTCAGGCCACTGGGAGAGAGCACATAAAGGCGCCAAACTGTCACCTTTCTTCTCAAGCTGGGGCTCCACTGGCATTGCCCTCTGTGAATTCTGCTAATCACTGAATCTGAGGGTTCTTGAGTGCTATGGATTTGATAGTACTACTCTTATTATTGTTTTCACTGTGTTTGAAAAATAAGAAATATAAAATAGCCCCTATGATATTTGATTTATTTATTTATTTTTCATTATTATGTGAAGTATGCTTTTTGGGTTACTTTTTATTGAGACTAGATTCAGTCTCCAGGCTTTTTCTTATTCACTATTGTCAATATGTTTAAACACAAAGGTTTCAGAGAAAAGGAAAAGAACATCTGATCATGTTAAACCACAAAGAGAACAAAATACGAAATTAGATTTTCTTTTTAGTATTCTTTTTTCCAAACAGTAAATGCTGGTGGGAGAAAATGTTAGGGAAACTGCTAACAATCTTAAAATACCAAAAAAAAAAAAAAAAATTAACTCTCAGTTCCTAATCTAAACTTTTACAATGCTTGTTTGGTGTTGCTCATCTAACCTCATAACGAGTGCAATTTCACACATCCTCAGCATTATACCGCTCCTCTGAGCCACACCTGCACTACTTACAGACCGGTGGTGCTGATTAAAAAACAACTGACATCAGCAGTGGAAAAATGAACAAACGCCTCGTGTCACACTTCCGACCCCAGGGTGAAAGAGTGCAAATGAACGAGTGATCAGTTAGCTCACTATCCAATCATCTGTGTAATGTAACTTCCCTGTTCTGTGCTCACCTGTGTCATCAGCGAAGGCTTTTTGAAAATGTCAGGCAGTGATTGTTCCTACCAACTACTCTCTCTTCCTCTCTCTGTTCTACACTGCCTCAATTTCTCTTACACCTCCCTCTCTCTCTCTTCTTTTCTCTGTTCCTCCATTACCCATTTTATGCCTTGGCACTCTACGTGACAGATTGTACGGTGTAAGCCCCGCTGGTGCTTTTGACACTTAATAAAACATATCAGTTGAAACAATTACAGTGAACAAGGTATAGGAACAGCAATTTCTTTTTAATTGTCATTTCAAACAATTTTTGGTGTTGACTTTTTTTTACTCACGTCTTCAAACTTGTGAGTGCTGCTGAAATTGAGTGCAGAAATTAACACATAGTAAACAATCCATCATGCCTCCACACATATGTGCGCTCACATTGTGAGACATATTAACACACTGCGCACAGCTTCTCCACGTCGAGATTTTGGGAGGTAAATAAAATGGGCTGAATTAAAGTAGAATACAATGAAAATCAAAGGAGTATGGAGTGCTATGTATCATTGCTGCAGTTTGCATTGTGTACAAAGCGATCTCAGAAACTTCTAAGCGGCATTGCGTTGAGAAGCTACACACAAACTATCCCATATTAGAATCTTTTGTCAGATGTATAGAGCTGAGATAATAATGTTTGGAGTCCTCTAGCTGAAATTCCCAGAGGACATTCATTACCCATCCTCTCTAGAGCATATATCCTCTCAAATCCAACGGACTACAAAGTCAAACATTGAAAGTTACATGCTAACAAGGCCTTTCACTTTGACACAGGACAGTTCTGCTAAACCACAGAGTATGGTTGGTGGCAGTGTTTTAATCTTCTATACCATGCTCTTCAAACACTTAGCCGTACATGTATAGGTCTGTGGAAGATCATAGTCAAATGTCAGAGAAATCTAATCTTTACAGCCCTGACCTTCTCACCCATCCATTATGCTGTACCTTTTGGAGTTCCTGCATCAGCCCTGAAAGTTGCCAACTTACCACTTGCCAATTTATCACGATAATTTCTGGCATTTATCCCGGTAACGATAAAAGTGACGCTAAAAAATACCAATTCACCTGTACTGCAAAACTGTAATGACCCAAATAAAACAAGTTTGAAATGTGAGAACAGATTCAACATTTATTCAAATGCTGGAGCCTCGTTTAGCAACGAGCTCCTCACTCGCAGGTGCCTGTCACGTGAGCTGGGCTGTGAGTGCGTGGTTGCACACAACGTCATCAAATGGGAGTAAATCTGAATACAATAAAGTAAAAAAAAAACAACAACAAAAAAACGTCATCAACGGGAATTTATCGTTATTACCGCGATATGACAAATTCTTATCGTGGGGAATTTTTTTGACGGTATATCGCGAATGGTAAAATATCGCCCATTCCTACTTGCCACTAAAGGTAACAACCACTGTAGAGCAAAATAAAGATCAATAAAAATGTGTCATCACATCTTGATCCTCTCATTGATAGAGCACATGTAAAAAAAAAAAAAGTCAGACATCTTCCTGAAAATGACTTTAAAGTGACCACAAAATTTACATTATTACAGTTGTATGTGCACCATGCATTCATTTTGGCTCATTGTTTTGTCAATTGGCACAAATGCAACAGACTGAATGAGGCCAAAACAATGAGCAATTGAATTAGAAGAGCAGGACTTGCACCGTCAATTTATTGATGGTGAACCTGGTAACAATACAATACATATCATGCAAATGGACAAAACCTGTTTCTGTGGTAACCATCTGGCTCAGTGTAATGCCAGCGAGGAGGAATGCAGGTGACATTTAGCTCCAAACTTTTTTACCCAAGACTTTCTGAACACCCGATAATATCAGTTGTAACAGTTCTTGTGGAGTTGTAATAAAAAGCAACTGGACTTCTTTTCTTGCTTGAAGACATTTCACCCCTCATCCAAGAGGCTTCTTCAGTTCTGAGACTAATGCCAGAAAGCCAGGTATTTAAACCCAGAGTGGGTGGTCCTGTGATTGGTTTCTACTAGTGAAACCAAAGTCACATGACCACACCCCCGAGACTCGAGTCACATGACCACACCACCGAAACTGGAGGGGGGTCATGTGACTAGTGACTAGTTTCGGACAGTTGTAACAGTGTTTCGGCTCCTCAGCAGATCATGTGAAGATCTGTGAGACACTGTTATGAAATCCTCTCAAGTTATGGTTACAAATAACCCAGTACAATCTTGAATGAACCGACTCCACAAATCTCTATGGCACAACGTCCCTTTGGATACCACTGGCATACAATAATGACTTGCCTCGTCATCAACACCTCATTGTTTGACAATATAAACTAAATGGCTGCAATTAAATACCAACTTACGCCATGCACAATAATTAGACGTAGGTGATTTGCTTCATTAAAGCAGTATGTTTACACTGATAGCCTGAATGCTGCTACAATGGGCCCTTGGGAATTTTGTAAAGAGGATTACACTTAGTTGCAGAGTTATATTGCAGCACTGAGTGAGGGAGAGAGCACAAGTTAACAACATTTTTGAGAGGACAGTGGAAACTGTGGGTGGACTAAGCAAATTCACAAGAACACCAGATGCCTGTAGTCATTAAAGAGAGGTATAAACTACTGTGAATGAAATTATCCATGGGGAAGCCACGGGACTTTCAGTCACAGCTCAGTGTCATCACCTGCTTGAATCCAATGATGCCAGCTATGTTTGTCTTAATGGAGCAAAAACTCCAAGTCACATGTGCAGTAAATGCACTAAAGAAAGAAAACAGGACAAATATAACTTGTGGCACTGGGTTCCTCCTCTATAGAGTAAGAGCCATTCACTAACATGAAGACAGATAAGTGACCTCACCAGGGGGTCATCAAGCATTCGATCAGAGACTAGTAGTTGTATGGGTTGCCCTGTTTATGAGAGCTGTGGTTTGTTTACTTAAACAGAGGTCAGCTGTGCAAGGTTTTAATTTTGCAATAGCAAGTGGTTTCCTAGGACAGCTTTTACTGGTTTTAAATATTGGATGCCTGTTGTTGGTTAAGTTCTTGGAGAATACGCTGGTCGTAGTAAACAGAGATTGTGCAATTCTCGGCATATGTCTTTTTGTGCATATAATATGTTTTTACTTGTGACTTTGATATGTATTATGATATAGTGGTCATTGAGGTTACATGTTAGAGTTACTCAGTTACATATTGTTTACATGAATATCTTCCACATCATGAGGCTATAGCTTAGAGTGTTTTCTACAAACTAAGAGGCAAAATGGCGCTGACTCAGGTTTGCACCCGCTGTCTACCTCAGCTGTGTTCTGCTCTAGTGAGCAACAGTCACCCAAGTGATTCTGACTCGGCTTGACCTAGGACAATATTCTTTCACCAGGTCCAGTTCCACCTCACTGGATGCATATTGCCACTTATGCACTTAACAGTAGCGTGCTCTCTCTCTTCCCCCCTCTTCATCCTCTCTCTGTAGATCTTGCAGTTGTCTCAACAATTTCTTTTTGCATCTCACACTCCTCCCATCACTCACCCTTTCTGCTTTCTCTTTTTACTGTCTGTTACTCCAACTCTCTTGTCGATTTGTGCTCATAAATTCTTCACTCGGCTCCCTCGTCATAATTTAATAATCAGAAGTAAGAAGCAGAAGAACGTTCTCCTGCTGAGTTTTTTTTTCTTGAGATTTGCGGAGTCATGTCCAATCATATTAACAGAGGTACTTGAACATCAAAAAGGGAGATTTGTATTATTTCATGTTTGAAATGTGATATATAACTGTCTGTCAGGAGCAATAAACACTGAGGAAAGTGAGCAAGGAAGTAAGAGTGCAAATACTGTGTGTTTGACAGTTGATTTAAACAAAGCTTGTGCTAACAAGGCACCGCGTGCTGAGTCGTGCATGCACACACACATTAACAGACCACCTTGAACTGATAAAGACACATCAACAGTCCTAGCCCTCGCGGCTCAGGTAAGGACCACATGGGCAAAGTCATCGCTGTATCTCTGGCTAATGGCACTAATATTTGTGTGGGCCATAAATAATGCTAACAAATAACCACATAAAAAGAATTAATGAAAAGCAAACAGAAGTGGAGCAGCGAGATGCATGGTTATACAGAGTAGCGACAAATTACCCTGGAGGGAGGGTGGTGGGATGAGGGGGCTTCGGTACAGTCATTACTCTGTACAGCGAGTACGGTCTGGCTAACACCTGTGTTTCCCTCCGATCTGCCTCACCCTAATTAGCCCACACACACCCTGGGGATCCTCCGACACACAAGACCTGAAGGGGAGGGGAGGAGGAGGGTTAGACAGGGGAAAGTGGGGAGGGCATAGAAAAGTTAAGGTGGAGGGAAAAAAGTGTAGGTAGAGAGGATAGCAGCAGTTACACAATGCAGTCTTATGCTGATATCTGATTAAAGCATATTATTATGAGTCAGTGTCAGAGAGAGAAAGAGAGAGAGAGAGAGAGAGAAAGGCAGCAGCACAAGCAGAAGTCAACTGACATCTGCTGACAGTGGTGAGAACTGGAGGTCTGACAGGTGGAGAAGCCACGCTCCTCTCTCAGTTTCATTTGCACTCACCCCATGCTTCGGAAGTGTGGAATGAAATGTTTGTTAATTTCAGATGTCACTTTTATTCTTGTTAAGAACACCTGGAACCCCTGCCCATCCCCTTCCTCCCAGTGATAACACAATGCCTCAGTGTTGTCCTTGACAACTGCAACCTGACGGTCCATCTCTTTCACAGAGGTGTCTCAGTGATAACCTCATGCTGTAACACATCTAATAGGTTTGAACTTAAGTGATTATCACTGTTTTTTTTTTTTAATTATACAATAGGATACCTTTACTTCTGTGGATAGTTAATGTAAATGTTTTCACACTCATAATTTGATTCTTTTTATTTGTTCTAAGTTCAATACAATCCCTGAAAGAGGTTAGCACAGGCTTCAACATGAGAATTTTTGATGACATTTTTTAAACACAATTCAACTTTCTGGACACTTTCTCCCTTTAATCTTTGTTCTCTTCCCCTTTTTATGGGAGAGGTCTCAACGAATGAACAAAATCAATGTGATCAGTTTACCACTCACCGATGCATTGATCCAGCCTAATGCCCAAGAGAGAGTGAGTGGGGAAAGAGATGAAAACCTATCATACAGACTGGCCTCATTGAACTCTGGCTTTGATACACACATTTTATTACAAAATAAAAGACAAACACTATAGACCATTACATGGGCTACATGTAAAGTCAAATGTATTTTTATTGTAATGTGTGTGTGTATTCATGTCAGGTTTTAGTTTTTGTAGGTTCTGAAACCAAAGATTATAAACTTTACTGCTTACATTACCCAACCCAAATGGTTATTGTCTTTGATGAATTGCATTGCTAGTCATTTAATTATACTTATCTCTGCTATATGGGTAACTACAAATGACCATTTTTTTGCTGTGTGCTGTGAGGCAAAGCAGAATGAAATACTGTAGTTTATCATAAGCCCTGGTTACAGTTTTAAGGATGGACCAGTGAACACAAGTAGACTGCAGTTTCATATGCCTCTTCTCTGTGTGTGTCACACTTACTTTGTGACTTACCACATTGATGCCTGCATAGCAAGGCACAAAAAGGCAAACACACAGACACGTACACACACACAAACAAATGCACTGGCACACCACTGGACTTGTGGTGTCTGTGAAGGCAAACATGCACACAGAGGCATTCATTCAAATGAATTGAAGTTGACACTTAAACATTTTGTCAATCTATAGCTGATCTCTGCCAGGAAACTCTGCCACTTCAGTACTGTGTGTGTGTGTGTGTGTGTGTGTGTGTGTGTGTGTGTGTGTGTGTGTGTGTGTGTGTGTGTGTGTGTGTGTGGTCCTTGGGCACAGGGAAATATGATACATGCGAGTCAGCATGTGGAGGTTTGGTACAGTACTCTCCCATCTTGCTAAGTTGCCGTCTTTATATTCTCTATATGCATACATACATTTTCATTAATTTAAACTACCCATGTCCACATCCTGTTTTTTAAAACAATGTTAGTTTTCACTGAACCATATAGAGGATTATTAACAAAGCCAAGTTATGCTCATTTAATTACGCTGCATAACACAGACTTGCTAAGGAAGCAGCTGTAATTCAATATTTTTGTGTATCATAAATCATGTAAGTTTGAAGTCTATATTAAATCCATACAGTATGCCCTCATGAGCTCTCAAGATGGGTGGTTTGTGGTAAAGAAAATTACTGTATTTCAAAACATACAAGGTGTTAGAGCAAGTGAAAGTGTGTTGATGCTGAATGGTGTGAGCAAAAAAGTAGAAATTGTGGTTTTCCTGGGCCTCTCCTTGCTGAGGGAAAGTACACCATAGTTGAATTTACACGGAAAATGCTTGCTTGAATTTGCAGGGAATTGCAGACGTCAACAGAAACCAACTTGCACGGCAATGTTTTCACGCTCAATATCCCAGTATTGGGGTGATATAAGTGAAATTTTCCCACTTCCTCTTCGAATCTTCCTATTTTAACATATCACCTCTCACTTCCACCTTTCTTTTTTCGGTTGACTTTATCCTTCCATTATAAAATTCCTCTCCTCTTCTCAACTCAGACAGACCTGAGACTCCTCTGGCGGTGACAGAAGTAGGCTGCGCACGCCACAGCGCCGGCCCAATCAGTGACGATCTGCATGGTAATGTGTGGCAGGGGCGGGATAATGAAGTTCCCAGCTTGCCGACTGGAAGGCTATCCTCCGGTGTGCTGAGTGATTTATCTCCTCTGTCAAGAGCCAGGACAGCCAGGACTTGTCCTTCCCCATGGTCCCCGGGAACAGGAGTCGAGCGGAGCCAGATAAGAGATGGGGAGAGCAGGGGGCCCGGGTAGCTTGCAAAACATGAAGCAGCATACATATATTAAATTAAAGCAAACAATACCAGACACATTACAGTGAAGATTTAAATCTGTAGCCTTGTAACTATTAATATCAGAAAATGTTTAATTGTTTATTTTTTGGGGAGAGCCGGTACAGTTATTATGGTATAATAGTTAGTGGGACCTACTGGCTCTTACCATGTTGTTTCACTCATTTGTCCCCTGCACCATAGGTCTATCCATCACACTCATCGTGCCCCAAGGCGACGCGACAAAATGCTAAATAACTCTCATTCATGATTTACAACTCTTTTGTGATGTAGCCACAAACAAAACCAAAACAGTCCTGTTGTCTTTTATGTAGAAAGCAGAGGCAAAAAAAGGAAGGAAAAAAACAACAACAAAATAATGTGACATGGTTCTGAAGTCCCAAGATACTTGTTTGAAGACTTACAGAATATTTGTCCTGCTCGAGATACTGTCGGTGATCCATTAAGATAAATAGAGATAGAGAGAAACTGACATGTCGGCTTGTTAGCTGGTATCTTATTAATGCTTCAAAAAGCTCTGACACTGGTAGCAACGTGAATTTATTTATTTTTTTGAGCACAGAATATTACAAAATAAAATATGTTATGTTACCACAACTTTTTTTATGTCCATTAAATCCTTCCTTTAAGAAACATCAAAACAAGCTGTTTAGCTGTCCTTCCTTTCTGTGGCACATTTGGCTGTTTCATAATAAAACAGTGTGGTGGCTCTTGCCACCAGTGCCCAGGAGCTTTTTTCTGCTGTTATTGTGATATGTTGCCATAATAGTGGATGACAGATTGGGGAAACGACCCACAAAAAAAGTTTTCAGCAACATCAGCTCTTTCAATCTCAGGTTAAGCTCATCACTTTCAGCTTAGTGTGGCATTATGATTGAGTTGATTTATTCATCCTACAGGCGATGGGCCAATGCTGTAGGCAGACTGCTGTGTCATTAGTTACTAGCGCTCTGTGTTTCACTCTATGAACTGTACTCATTTACCTGCATCCTACTGAAATCAGATGTAACCCATATATTGCAGGCATGGTCAACAATGGCAGTTATTTTTGCCCACTTGCAATCACCTACAGAGTAGTCCTTACACCTCACTTTATCTCTCCAGGTATGACCTACCCAACATGGGTTTATTTTACTTTTTTTTTTTTTTTTTTACATCATCATCTCTTTTTCCCCTCATTTTCTACATGCTCTTCTTGGCACTCAACACTGTTCCTTGTCTCCCAGGCCTACAGACTGGTCACTTTAAATCTCTGTCAGACTTGACCTTGGACAAAGAGTTAAATTAGTCCAGTGAAGTACATAATGAGTTCATTTAGGTAATTAAGCATTCAGGTGGAATGAAAAAATGCTCACTGAATATGCCTGAGGACTTTTTGCATGTTAGTGAGGCAAATGATCAAGATACATAATAAATCTAACTGGATTTTTATCCCTCAAATAAAAATATCTTTTTATATGGTTGATGCATTTAGGGGGATTTCTTGGACAGATGCACACATGTTAATCTAATGATACAGACTTCACAAAATTAGAACCAAACATTCCAATGTACAAAAGAAGTCATGCTATAAAGCTTTCTATTATGATTCCAAGACAAGATCTGAATGTGATGTGAGCAAAAAATTTAAAAACAAATGGAGAGATGAACTTGCTTTACTCGCAGGCACATGACAGCAGACTTGCATGTCTTGTGACTTTTTGGAGCAGTAGTTGTGCGTGTCCCCAGAACATCCTCAGAACGTACAATTAATGTTACGTGTAGGCAAGATGCAATTTACACATGGACACTAGGGGCAGTGTTTTGGCAGTAGTATCTGTTAGAAAATGGGATGGGAAGCTAGCCTGAATAGACAGTACAATGGCAGCAAATCCAGCAGATATATGGTCTGGTTCATTGTACACTACAGTAGTATCCTCCAGGAACACCAACCAAACTTGTATGTAGTATGTGAATGATATCAGCATATGTGAATGATTCCTTCTACTGCCAGATGTTGAACACATGGTTGAAAAGCAATATGTCTTGGGTTAATCTACATGAAACAGGTTCATTTAGCCTGCTGTCCTAGAATCTATATATTTTCCATACTCTTAATTTAATTGTCAGTTATATTTTGGTGCGAGATGCCATTGCAGTCTGGATTATGGCAGTATTTTACCCCCACTAAAGAATATACTACATTTATTTGCTGCATGAAGCTTTTAGAGCATGCTTTGCCACTTGAGACCTAAGTCCCATGAAAGATTAGATCTCAGCAACAAAAGCACTGATTAAATTCAGGGAAAAAGTGGGTTTTTGGTTAGATGTTTATTGAGTAAACATTCTCTGCTGTGTGCTTCAATTCACTGTTCAATATTAAACACTACAATCACAGACTTTCTCTTACTGTAACTGTGCTGGGACTGTTTCATAAAACCATAACACAGTTTACCTATATCATTGTCAGTGCACATTTTAAAGATATGTATGTATCCGATTTAATTTCATTAAACAGATTACAAATTTTAAAAAAAACAACACAATTTGATACTGTCTTGTAAAGTGACAAAAGTACCTGGATCTTTGAATCTGTTTCAAGGTCTATGATGGAATGTACAGTATATATCTGTCAAGTAACGGACTTTATTGTGTCATGTCAGCAAAATGGAGAATTCACTTCCACAATAACTGACTCAACAGTTAAACAGTTGCCTGAGGTTTATCCTCACACGAAAACAGCTCTCTGACAAGAGGAGTGACACATGAATTGTGGTCCTTGAAGCACTGCTAATGCTAAATGAATAGGAGTAGGGGCGCCTCTGACAGGTTTTATGTTAAATTATCTAAAATTAACCGCACTGTGTTTTATGTAAAATATGGATATCTTTGCCCAACATTAGAGACATTATCACACATATAATATTCTGGAATTAATCTTTAATTACACTAACAATGTGCCAGTGTTTTTTTTCTCTCACCTCTCCTCTTCTCGTTAATTAAAACAAATGAACAAAGCCAGGGGTTCTCATAACCTGATTTGGCAAAGATCAACCTCATTTTGAGTGAATTAAAATATAATACAGTGGAATTCATTATCTCATTTCCACTGTGTATTCTATAAGCCAAGAGGCTGTATTTGTAAAGCACAAGGAGCAGAAAAGCATCTCCATCATTTTTTCTTTTAAGTCACAGCATAAGAGCATAAATACAAATGTGAAACAAGCAGGGACAAAGGGATAATCAAGTATATTGAATGTAGCACTGCAACAATTCATCAATTAATCAAACAATAATCGATTATTTAATTAATTGTCAGCTATTGTTATAATAGAGTAATCGGTTTGAGTAGTTTTTAAAGGAAAAAAAATTCTCTGATTTCAGGTTCTTAAATGTGAATATTTCTGGTTTCTTTGTTCCTTCATGGCAATATACTGAATATCTCTTTGGTTTGTGGACAAAACAAGACATTTGAGGACGTCATCTTGTGGTTTGGGAAACACTGATTGACATATTTCAACATTTTCTAACACTTTATTGACCAAACAACTAATCGATTAATCGTTTAAATAACCGACAGATTAATCAATAATGAAAATAATTGTTAGTTGCAGCCCTAATTAAATGTAATTCTCTTAAAAAAAGTGTGAAGACAAAGCTCCAAAGCTTTTGAAAGTGAGCGAAAATACCCAGCTTTTGGAAGGAGTTGCCACTTTAATTTGTCACAGCTCTAATTTGCCACAAGTGAAAAGAATTTCAACCTTTCAATTATTATTTCAAAAGTATTTTAATCTCACCTAAGGCTGCTATTTGTAAGTTTTACTCTGCTGCTGAATGTGGTTTCTTGTAGGTAGCAGGTGGTGATGGTTGCTTGCCAACAGCTTCAGCCATCATTGCCTTTACAAGTCATGAGGTCATAATACGCCCTCTGAGCAGCACTACTTCCTCAGGGCAGACTAGCTGCTCCAGTGTTGCTGCTCCAAAGTGACGAGATGCCAATGGTCCATATCATCACATTCCATTATAGCTACCAACTTGTATCTCAACCTTATGGATACAAGAGAAGTGATAGATACATCAGATACAACATATATATGGTTAAAATTGTTGTTGCTTTCTCTGCAGACAGTTGTTGGCAAGTATAGGAATAAAGTTTGACACTGCCAGACTGTTAGGTAAACAGCTGATAATGCAAATGTCACCAGTGTGACAGTTGTAAAACTTACAAATAACTATGATAATAACTTTATCTTGATGTAGTGTCTTTCTCACATTTAAACAAGACGTCAAGATGAGGTCAAAAATAACAACTGTATTGTATTTGTATGTAAAGCCATGCAGAAAAAAGGTCCCTCTCTGAATTCAACAATGTAACTACAATAGGAGGAACAAAGCAGTATATTACTGCTGCTATTACTGTAGATGAAAAGTTTTGAAGCTACAGCTCCACCACATTAAATTATAGTAGTTCCTCCATTAGGGTCACCAATGTAAATATAGATTATGCGTGGTTGTAGATATCCTTCCTTCTTGATCCCTCCTTCCTCTTAAAGATTAATTTCCCATATTTTGCAGGATCAGTCAACACAGTTTGAGCTCTTGTAGATTATGTATTTAAAAGAAAAAAAAAAAAAAATTGCTAATTTTAAAATGGGACACATGGAGGTTCCATGGTGATTGTATGCCCTGCATTGAAACAGTTCCTCATCTTCATGTTTATGGCTGCACTGAACACCCCAAACCTCTCTCTTCTCCAAAACTCTCTCTGTGAGCAGAACAAAAAAATTCAACAGAAAAGTAACAGACACCAACAGAAACCACACCTGTGAATTAGCTAACAATGGCATGTGCTAAAATAATAGAAACCTCTGCTGTATTTTTAGCAAAGGAGTTGTAAGTTAGTTTACACAGGTAGTGTATAATGATGTAGAGAGGGAGTTAGCTAGTGTTACCAATCTGGCTAATTAGAAAAATAGCAGGATCTTTTCTTTGTTCTACTCACTTCTTTTATTGATATGGTGCTTTATAAAAGTAAACATGATATGAACAGAACCCTTCTATCTGTCTCTATGCTGCTTTGGTAAAACAAGATAATGAAAGAAAAATGATGGTATAGGTACAGTTGTATTCATTTCTATCACTTTGCCACTTCTACTGCAAAAGCCTAGGACATTATTACAGTTATATGGTAAACATCCCCCATGTCCCTCACCTCTATATTCATTTTTTTTATCAGGTGTCAGTGACAGGGCACAAAGAGAATGGAAAATGTTTTCCTTTTTGTGAGTCAAAAGGATCTAGTGTAACCCTCTTGTTCACTGTAGCTCATTATTAGGAAGCGTTAACAAGTCTGTGTTCAGGCAGAGAGAGAATAAGTACACAGTAATTGACTCCTGGCCTCGCTCATCGCATTAGAGGCCCAGTAAAATGGGCTCTGCTTTCACAGACGTGCGAGATGACTGAGAGAACATGCTTGTCTCATTTGTCATCAGAAGGAAGCGTATAGGGCCTCAGCAGATGAACCATGAACTTGAACTTGAATTTTATAATAGACTCACTGTGCGTGTCTCTCTGTATTTGTATCTTTATCTCCTCACTCTATCATATGCGCGTGTGAATGAAATAGCATTTGTTTGACAGTGTTTCACAGCATAAAACAACATTTTAACATTCAATTGCACACACACATTTATGCGCGTGCACACATACACACACCGATGTGACTTGAATGTTGAAGACATGTCGGTGCAGAGCACAGCCATGGTCTGGTAGCAGCTGAGGCTGCCGTGTGTCTGAGCAGGCTCCTTAGAAGTAGGCAAGGGTGACAGCGTCAGCTTGGCTCTCCTAATGAATGTCTCACTTCCCCCGGCACACTCCCTTCACTCTCCCCTCGCAGGCACCTAGCACCCCTCCGCCTACGGGCCCCACATCTCACCGGTCGACAGCTAGTGCCATCATTGGTATGACCTCATGGCCTCCCAACCTCGCCTGCGGAGCCAGTGTCACTTTGGTTTTGGCAATGGCTGGGGTTCTGGGGGTGGTGTCAGGGCACTGTGAAGGGTAAATAGATTAATAGAAGCTAATGAGAGACAGAGGAGCAGTACAGTCGATACAGACAAATTAGTGCTTGTCTTTTTCTTTACTGGTTAAGTGCTGTATGGACTTACGGAGACAGTATGGTGACACACAGTGTCTATTGTCAGCGTGTTTCTTTGTTATTTGGATCTATTTTAATTAGACAAAGGCACATAAACTCACAAAGCACTAGAGTAGGAACATCATACAGTATACTGCGTAGGCTCCTCTTTTGCTCTCATAACATGTTGTTGTCATGTTGCTGTCTTTTGAGATTCCGGTCCATGTTGGTAAGACTGTCACATAATTTGTCACGCACACTTCTGTGTGGCTCTTGTCTTGCTCAGCCACATCTCTGTGATGATGCAGATCTGGTGATCAGTTTGATTTGATTTTTGCTTTGTGTCACACAGTGTATAAGCATGCAGGAAGTAGCCATCCCACCAGAGATGCACATTATTAGGAACACTAAGTATGTCATGGCATTTAGACAATCAGAGGTTTAGTATTAAGGAGACCAAAGTTTGCCAGGAAAGAGATCCATCAGACAGAGCTGTCTTTCTCAGTCGTCACCTGTCCAGTTTTGGTGAACCTGTGTCCACTGAAGCCTCAGATTTCTGTTCTTGGCTGACACAAGGGGAACCCGATGTGGTCACATGCTGTTGTAGCCCATCCTTTTGCCCCATTCTCTAAACTCTAGAGACTACAAATCCCTGAAGATTTGCAGTTTCAGAAACACTTAGACCGTCTGGTCCCAACAATGAGACCATGGTCAGAGTGACTTCAAAGCACAATTTATCTGAACTTTAACTGAAGCCAAGCGGACATGTATCTGCACAAGTTTATGAATTGTACTGCTACCATGATATGATTATATCATATTGATTATACACATTAAGCGTATAGCGTTAGTTCTGGCAGGCCATGACGTCAAGCTCTAATCAGCACAGCGTAACTGTCTTCACCTGTGCAGGTCAGCTGATGGCTCAGCTGACTCCCCTATTGGGGAACTGCATTCAGGGCGCGCTGTTTAAACTGCTGTAGCCCGACGTCACCTCCCTTGCTGCTGCTGCTTCCTCTGCCGGCTTTTTTGCAAGACGGGCTCCCGCATGAGGGAAGGATCGCTGGTTGTGTTCGTGCTCGCCCTGCTGCTCCCGATGTCGTCGCCCCCGTCCACGATGCGGACCCGCGGCGGCTGGCGCGGTGTCGTGTCATGGGGCTTCAGCGAAGCTCTGGAACGGAGGACGCCGTCTGCGACGACGGGGGAGGGGGGCTCCTTCTCTCCGTCGGGGCTCTCACCTGGCAGGCGGGGGCGGCGCCACACACAGCTGTTCCATTGACCGGCGACGGCTGATTCCGGGGCTGTGGAGTTTCTGTTTGCCAGCGATGCTGCCAAGCGGTCGGAGCGTCACACAAGGAACGGTTTGCTTTATTCTTAATTTGCGCTGGGTTTCAACCTCCATAGCGATAATACAGAATCATATTTGGCATTGAATTATTCACTGAGGCAGCTCCTTTTGCGGGTTTTGGGGGGTTCGTCTATTTCCTTTTAAATGGGCTACATTTGTTTCCAACTTAAATAGCCTCCTGACATCTCTTGTTGCTAGAGGGTCAGGGATTTGCCGGCGTGGTCGTTTTGGGGGGTTTTCTTTGCTCCCTGTTTTCTTGTCTATAACAACATCTATTGCACGTCTGTCCGTCCTGGGTGAGGGATCCCTCCTCTGTTGCTCACCCTGAGGTTTCTCCGATTTTTCCCTGTTAAAAGGGTTTTCCATGGAGTTTTTCCTCAGTCGATGTGAGGGTCTAAGGACAGAGGATGTTGTTACGATGCCATGTAAAGCCTTTGAGACAAACTGTTTGTAAAAACGGGCTATACAAATAAAATTGCCTTGCCTTACTGCGCCTGTCAATAGAGCATTCTAGATGCACAAAAAGCTATGAGCCTTTCATTGTAAATAATTGATTTAATATTATTATTGTTATTATTATTAATAATGGTTATTATTATTGTAAAAATTATTATTGTTAAGAGGTAGCGTGTGGCTTATTCCCTATTAAATTTTATAGGCAAAAATTAATTCCATTCTAGATAGCCTCCTGGCATCTCTTAGCAGAGGTTCCAGGATTTGCCGGTGTGGTTGTTTTGGGGGTTTTCTTTGCTGCTGCGCTCCCTGCTTATGCCGTTCATGATGGCTCGTGAAGGGCAGGAAGGTGCTCTTCCTGCCTCAGGCTTTCCACGCAAGCGCGTGGAAGAGCAGGGGGTCCCAGAACAGTACCATACCGCCAAATTAAACTGTGCAAGTAAATAAATATTATTTTGACATAGTGGTCCTGACAGAATTACAATTACATAAAAAAAGGAAGGTGGACGCGGCCCCAGAGAGAATGACAAGTTGAGGGAGAATCAAGGTTTAGGTCAGTTTGTTATAGGGCTGCAACAACTAATCGATAAAATCGATAAAAATCGATTATTAAATTCGTTGGCAACGAATTTGATTATCGATTCGTTGGGTAGCGATTAACTTGGCCCAGAGCCAGGGAAAAAAATGAAATATTTCTTATCTTTACCCGTGTCCACAACAGTCAGCAGCAGCAGTCATCCAGCTCCAATAATCCACTAATATTATTTCCGTTTACATCGCGTTCCTGGCGGCCAGCCTGTTTCATTCATTTGCATCATGTAAAAAAAAAAAAGACGTGTTTTTAGCGGCGGCAACAGCCGTGTTTCTGATCAACCGGACCTGTGTTGTCCGGTTCCACCGCGTTGTTTACTCCCGGTCCAACTCCCACACGGACACGGTCGGCGCGGCTCGGACGCGGTGTGTCACGGACATGGTCACGGACCGTCTGGACTCGGTACCGGCAGCAGAGAGGCTTCACTGTCTCCTCTGTCAGCCTCTCCTGACAGGACGCTAACGCTAACGTTAGCTAAAACTTTTTTCTTTTTTTTCACACAATGCAAATGAATGAAGCACGCTGGCCGTGAGGAACGCGATGCAAACGGGAATAATATGGATTATTAAACTGTTGGAGTTTGATGACTGCTGCTGCTGACTGATTTGGACACCTGGAAGGTAAGAAATATTTCTTTGAGGTTTAATCAGCTCGGTGTGTGGAGGACTCAGATTAGAGATTTGATGATCATTTACCCGTTTTATTTTATGGTGATGGGCGCTATTACAGTTAATACCGATGTTTACATCAGATCGCTGCTGTGTGTGTAACGTTGGGTGTGTGACTGGAGGGTCCAGCCTGTCCCCCCGCGGTGACTGATGTTTATCACGATGTGATTACGTGGGCCGGTCGGGGAAGCGGGCTGTGAGCCAAACTGAAAACCGTCGGAGTAACGTCAGGTTGTTGTCGGTTGATCCGGTGAATGATCAACTTTCAGGGTTGATCAGAATTTTCCTCTGGATGTAAACATGCTGCAGACTTCCACTTTTAAGCAAATCAGGCAATGCCCTAATGCATTTTGTCTATTATTATTTTTTAATGTAACGTTATTATTATTAGTTTAACAGCTCTGGGCCGTTCAACTACTTATTAGTAGTAAACTTATTTGTGCATTTTTTTGCACTAATATTGTCCATTTGGAATAACATTATGTTTTTGAATAAAGTTAGGGAGAAAGAAAGAAATGATACCAGTGACATGCTGGATCAAACTGAGAAACAACTCCTCCTCTCGTTCTTCTCTTCTCTACAATGTAAATCAAATTTGTGCCTTTTTTTAAATCCGATTAATCGATTAATCGAAGAAATAATCGACAGATTAATCGATTATCAAAATAATCGTTAGTTGCAGCCCTAGTTTGTTATAAAATCTAATTTTCTTTTGAGTTGATCTAATAATTAACACATGACATACAAGATGAGAAGCTCAGAAAATATGATAACACCTTCTATTGCATGAATTAAACACCTGTAGTAGTCTTTCAGTTCATGTCTCCTCTGTGTCCACAGTCCAAGGACATGCAGAAAAGTGTTTTGTAAACTTTTAATTTAGGTGTACCCCTGAACAGGATGTGTGGATGCAGTAAATTGATTTCTTATCAGTTCAGCATGACAGTTTAAATCCTTAATGGTTTATTGACTTTATATCATACAATAATGTATGTGTAATGCAAGTAATGCACTCAAATGTGAACAACAAAATGTAATTCATTCTAATTAATCTACACGACATAGCATGTACATGAAGACTTACAGTGTAGTTTTTTAAAACCTCAGGATTTTACACAGTCAAACAAACCCACTCATTTATATGCAGTTTAAACATTTACTTACAGTCATGGCTTAATGAAGTGTGTAAGGACTCACCCTGAACATGTGTCGATGTTCAGTGAAACACTGTCAGTGTTATTGGTCACTCAGGCACTAATAATGTAATGACTATGATCACTGGACAAACATTGATTGTCCCTCACTCTAGTTGTTTCCATCTCTCCCACACACAGAAGCAGACAGACACACACACACAGATACATA
Organism: Trachurus japonicus; assembly: GCF_045865225.1. Lineage (NCBI taxonomy): Eukaryota > Metazoa > Chordata > Actinopteri > Carangiformes > Carangidae > Trachurus > Trachurus japonicus. Next base: position 27,038,315 of record NC_140915.1, on the reverse strand, counting down.
CTGTTCACAGATACTGTATGGACTATACAGTAGGAGACACAGCAGAACATTTGCGATAGTTGGTCACTAAGATGTCCACCATGTAATTTCTCTCCTGGTCAGGCCCGTTGTTCTTTTTTTCTTTTTAACCTTCTTGTCAATCACTTTGTTGCCGATCTCTCTGCCTTTCCCTTTTCTTTGATTGGGGGTTTTCAGTGTGGTTATCCAATGCATTTCTCTCCCCTCTCCCCTACTTGAGCAAGGTGACAATTACAGGGTTTCCAAGCTGAGAGGAGATGCTCATCAACATCTATAATCTATGGGGACCCCTGTCATGACCATCCTGCTTGTGCGCAATCCACATCCACACAGCCAGATGCAACATTTTCAAACACACACACACACGCTCGCACACACACACACACACACACACACACACACACACACACACACACACACACACACACACACACACACACACACACACACACACACACACAGGCTTTACCACCCCCACATGTTTCCTGCTGTTCTTCACTCACCAGAGTGGAGCAAGCAAATCCAGAGGCATGACAGACAGACACACTCACAGACATATCATTATCCGAGCCTCTCCATGAGGGTGGGTTGTCTGACGATAGCAGGGCTGAGGACCACAGCTTTCAGTCCCATGATACTTTAACACAACTCCATGCATACTAACAAATGCCCAGACACCGTCACATTCGGTTAGAGCCCATCTTTGCCTTTCATCTCTTGCTTTACTATCTCTAGTTTAGTCTGTAGTGTGCCTACTTTATCATTTAATCCAAACTCCCCGGCGCAGCAGGGTTTCAAACGGCAGCAGTATGTTCTTCTCCTCAAGGGTAGGTTTGCAACTCTGGTACATTAAGGGTGTAGTCATATCTCTACTTGTATGGCAAGGTGTGCAGGTGATGGGGAAAATAAATCAAGTGACACTACTGAAGCAAAATAAACTCTTTTAGTATTATGACAACTACCATGCTAGTTTTTCCCCAATCTCTCTCAGCTAGTTTTCCAGATTTTCACAACCTCAGAACACTTCCCCACTTCCCCTTTCCCCTTTCCTCTCCTCCTCTCCTGGCCTAGCCCATGTCTGGACCTAAACAGGAAGGGCGTGGCGCTGAGGTGGCACACCAGGGTCGCGACCTGGCCTCCCTCCCGTCATTAGAGCCTCCAGCTGGGCCAGGACTTCCGTTGATGTGGTCCACCAAGGAGGGGAGACAGGGGAGGGACATCCCTTTAATTGTACCCTAGGTTATAGCGAAAGGAATGTCTGAGGTCTGAGGCCTTGTTACACACACACACACACACACACACACACACGCACACATACACACATATCCAAAAAGGCTCATATACACGCTCTCTCCCTTGCTCTTTCTCCTCTGTCTCTCGTTCTCCTGTGTTCTCCACCTCCCATACACCCACCCCTGCGGAGAAGGCCACTAATTGGCACATTGGCTGCCAGTGTGGGTGTGGAGGGAATGTCAGAGCGCCACGCCATAGCAAGGAACCCACAGACATCTCCAGAGCAATATGGGGACCCTGGGGAGAAACAGAGATGATGAAGAGCGCCGTGCTTCACAGCTTCCTTTGACCACCACATAATAAAAAAAATAGGTAAAGAATTAAGATGCAGTGCAGTAGGTCAGCATGTTTTAGCAGTGGCACTGGATAGTCAGGTACAGTGTATGGTAGAGGTAAATTCTATCCATCACGTGCTTGGGTGTTCTTTATAAGAAAACATGGTGCATCATGCTGTGAGGAGGTTTTTGTTTTTTAAAATACCCCCATTACCTTTGCTGCTTTGAAATATGGGCAATGCAAAGACCATTTATATAAAGGAAAAAAAAAAAAAGGTCCAAAACCAAGACTCCATCCCTCAGTGACATTAAATCGAGGAAGATTAAATTTGATCCAGACTATATAAAAGTCTCTGCATTCATTGCCAGGCAGATAAATAAAAGTCCTGTTACAGTTGGGCATTTTTAAAGTTTTTATGGGCCCTCATCCTCTCTTTTATTGACTACTTATGCCATCTGGAACGCTCCAGCTGTGAAAAATTTGTCTAGTTTGAAGGATTTTTTTTGTCAGATTATATTCCAACACATTGGAACACACAGTGTACAGAAATTACACGCGTATTTCTTTCCTCGGTTGGATCAGCATGATTTAAACACAGACTTTCAATCGTTGCGCACATAATATAAATACAATATCTGTGTAGGTCATTTATTCCTCCACCCAGAACACTACCAGCTATGTATTACATCTTCTCATGACTAAAGCAAGAATTGTAAGAGCTCTCAACGGTGTCCTATTCCTGACATTTAATGGGCCCTTTATTGGAATAAGGGCTCCTCTTTTTTCACCCCTAACCTGACTGAATTAATTCATAATTTCATAGACTGCAATCATGTCACTGATAAATATGGCTTTGCAGGGTGTTCAAATATGGGGGAGTGTTAAAGCCTATCTTTATGTCTGACACTTTCACATGAAGACATGTACAGTACAGTATAGGTTTGCAATTAAAGGTCAAATCAACTTAAGTAACCCTAATACATTAAGCTTTGATATGATTCATTCTGTGTTGCAGTAAATAAGTCTGACTCAGATTCTTCACACTATCTGCTTGTGCGCTCTCTGTCTCTCTCACCCTACAGTATTTTGTATATTCTCAGGAAAACAACAACAACAAAAACAAACAAAACATGTGACACACGCCTATCATAAAACCAAACCAGATGATCAGCTCTTACAAAACATCAGATGAAGCTCCCTGTGAAACAATTAAGCACAGGGGTTGAGAGGCAGGGCTGCAATAAAGACAAAAATAGAGTGATGATGGCCGGTTGGAGTGGGTGGGAGGATGGGAGTGGGCGCCTATTGGTGCATTTGAACTTGTGGTGGACCGAGGTGCAGGGGGCCCTAAAGGAGGGAGGGCAGGTCAGTGACTGATAGTCCACAGGGCTGGTGGAGCCTCGGCCCATGGAGCATGCAGCCAACTTTCCAGTCAACACATGAGTCAGTCAGCAGAGATGCGCCCAAAATAAATGGCTTCCCTGTTCCAGGCGGAACCACACCCTCTCGTGGTTTCTTGGAGGGCAGCGTGGGCAGGCTGGGCGACCGCCCCTTTGGGGTTTCTGGGGCTGGGGATGGATCTGAACAGGGGTAGAGAGAGGGAGTGGGTGGTGAGCGGGGGCTGTGAGGAGCATGGGGGTGTGTTTGACTTCTCAAAATGGCAACATCAGGGTGAGGAGCTGGCAACCCCTCAGCCTTTTCATTGTTTATTGTTTACCCGCACCGCGGACAGTAAACAATGCCACGCCCTCTCTTTGGGTACTCTGTGGCGGAGGCTGGAGCTGAGGCTGACCCTGGAGATCTGGCTGTGGGCAGGGCTTCCTCCAACTTCCAACCTTCTGTGTTCCAGCACACCACTGCGGGCCCTCATGGACAGACTGAAATCTCATTCGCTGTCTTTTCAGTTTTTACGAAGAACTTTGCCTCTTTCTCTTTTCATTCCTCGCCCCATGACTCTCTTTTTCTGTCATTCAAATCCCTGTACCAGTGACGGTCATCTGTTGGCCTTCTAAAATAGGTCGCTGAATGCTAAAGCAGATTTCCACTTGGTTCCTGACTGGACACCAACTTGTTTGTCCAGTCAGAGGTTAGACACCCTCATGACACGTGTGGTCTTATATTTTGTTTTCTCACCATCTTACTCTCTCTCTCCCATTCTCTTTCTGTCTGTCTTTCTCTGTGTATGTGAGCATGTCCCCACCCGAGATGGGTCTCGTTAGCTGTCAAGTGTCATCTTTATTACCGCTCTCGGTGAGTCAGAGGAGTGACAAGAGAGAGCTGGGAGTCGGTCTTTCATTACCCCAGGCGACGGAAGTGTCATTCTCCCCATCTATTATTCATATTCTCTTTAATTTAACCAGGTAGAAGTGGCCTCGCAGCCCAGTGCTCACAGATACAGTGAGTCACCCCAGCAAGACAAACATGGACAGGGAGTTTTTTTTCATTTGAAGCCGTTCCCAGTGAGCCAATCTGCTTGCTGGCTGTCAGGAGACAGAGCAATTATATGTTCGACTCAAGATTCAAGACTTCAAAAATGTAATGACATGAGTGCCATCTGTTAAAAATATTGTCTTTAGTTGGCACAAAGTTGAATAAATATCAGTGTATCACATTATTGTCAGTTCAAACTCTGAATTCATGAAAGACTGGATGTGATTGTTTATGTTAATACGGCAGTGCTAAAGCTTTTCTGTGTTTCATGCTTGAAAAGAGAAAATGCTAATCATCGCACAATTAATTACATGAATATGATAAAATTGTTGTTTTTCTTTTGTTTGTTATTGTGTTTTTTTTTTCCTTTGCAGACATTTCTTAAATTTGCTCAGGGAAAAAAAACAAAATCTTTAGGGAGTACCACCTTGCCTGCATTAGATAAAAAAGATCTAACTGTAAGCATACACCCTTTAATGCAAAACACACACATACACACACACACACACGCAAGCGAGCATAAACACACGCTCAGAATCCATGAGAAACCACCCAAAACACACACACACACACACACACACACACAGACACACACACACCGACTAAAGCCTTTAGGAGCTCCAACTTCTCAAAGTTAGAATGATAAGAAGTACAAGGAGAGCAGAAAAGAGTGAGACAAAGTATGAGGGAAAGAGAGAGAAAGAAAAAAAAAACATTACATCTGCTAGCCTAGAATTAGAGCGTGAATGTATTGTCACTCAACTGAATGTTGCAAACTCCAGGTTCCCTCAAAAACAGGGACGTCTCCCTCACCGCCTTTTCCCCCCGAGGACTGGGTGCGTTTGGGGAGATAATTGACGAGTCCCCTGGCATGCAGCAAGAGAACGAGCACCACACTCAGCGACTCACAGCCACACAAAGCTTGGCTCGTTCTGTGTGCGTGTGTGTGTGCACACATCAGTGTGTATGGCAAAACAACAGAGTGGAAGAGAGTGTGTGTTTATGTTTATGTGTGTGTGTATATATATATGTGCGTGGATGTGTCCCTGTGCGCCTATGTGTGGTGTGTGTTTATCAGAGAAGGAGGAGGAGAATAGGGTGATTATTCCTTTCTTTGTGTAGCATAATCCATTTCCGCTAAGCTTGAGAGAGCACCCAGGAGTAATGAGAGATGAACCTGAAAGAGCCAGACTCTATGAATACAGTTCTGAGGAAGGCCTGTACTCTTTCTTTTTCTTTTCATCCATCTCTTTCTCTATGCCTCTCTCTCTCTCTCTCTCTCTCGCCTTCCCTCTGCCTCTCCATCCTTGTGCCTGTGGAACACTTCAGTGTTTGACTAACAACTGTTGTGTCTGAGCTTCAACTTCTTCTCAGCTTTCTCAAACTATAAGAAGGCTATACCAGATCCAGTGACGGGGATTGAATTCAACCTTTTCTCTTCTTTCTTACGCTTTTTTTTTCAACAAAAGTGCGACCTGCCTGCTAGAGCAAAGGAATTGTGGGTATCACAGCCATGTACAAGAGCAAAGTTTTAATTGTTTACAGAGAAAGTTCTATTGAGTTGCAAAAGTAAAGTTGAAGTCAGTCTTCAGAGTTTAAAAACACACAACAACAAAAAACTTGGCCATTTTTATCGGTATGTCTGTTCATTTGAAATAGTGGGCCAAAAATAGAATGCACTCTCAATACTGACAATATTTTTGACTTGAAATTAAGCACAATTGTGTAGTCATTTAGTCAGATACAGTGCAGTGTTTGTTTTCAGATTAACCAACAATCACTCTTAAACAAAACAAACCAGAAATTAATACCATAATAAATACACATTTTATTTACTGTGAATACACATTTTAGCTTTAGAAAATGTGTAGCACAAATAGCCTTTTTAACCCTGCTCTCTTTGCTGTCAAAAAAAAAAAAAAAAATCTAATCTTGTTAATAAATGCTTTACACATAACTGCCCTGCCTCATAAGCAAAACACTGTATGTTGTCACATATTGTAAATAATTATGTACTAATGAATGCAGCTGTTAGTCTGATTTTATTTAATTTTGAACATTATGGCTAATTAGTGTAAATATCAGTGATTGCTTGCATTAAAAATAAAGACTAAAAATGTATGTTTGAGTCGCAAAGTGACACTGAGCAGAAAGTGGCTGAAAAGTGCATGCTGGAGCAGTGAATGTTGCTCCAGACTATAGACAATTTTCAATTAAAGCTCTGAGCTTCCTGTGAGAGCTGCCAAACTGAAGCTATAAATACTCACAACAGGCCAGCCTGCTTGTCTGCCAGTTTACTTGGTCAACATTGCAGCACCAGCTCTTATTTATTCACTTAGTTTGTTTATTAATTTTGTAGAAGTTGGGTAAAAATGAAACTGTCTGGTGTAGTACAATTTCTACAAGTTTCTTTATCTCTATCAAGCCTTTTTTTTTAAACATCAATATAAAACAGACTTTCACTACTCAATAACTTAGGTTGTAAAGAAATAAACATTTGCTGACTCTGCTGTTTAGTTCACGTTTTTTTGTTTTTTTCTTAAATCACAGCCCGTGCTCATCAGAGGAAAACAGGGGGAATCCAGTGACACATGACAAAAACAATGACACAGGCCCTAGTTCCCTAATATTCTGACTGGAACCATAAATACTTCCCCTGTTAACAGACTGAGGAAGCTGTCATACCCATATTTTCCCTGGGCCAAATTCATTCATAGGAAAATATAACAAACAAGCGTACACACACACATGACAATATCCCTCAATGTCAAACATACAGTGCGGCATATTAGAAAGACACTGTGTGAATCGAATTGACAGCAACATGCTAAATATTAACATGGATACTTTTATTACCTTAGTTTTACTCCTTGAAGCCCATAGATGAGGCTGCATTAACAAAGAGAATATGTGCAAATGTTTGTGTAATATTGGCTGTATCTCTGTGAATTTGTGTGTGTGTGTGTGTGTGCATGCATGTGTGTGTGTGCGCGCACTCTCCAGCATATGTGAGTGTATGTGAGAGAAAAAGTGCATGCCAGCAGAAGATTCAGCCGTGAGTGCAGTAGGCTCTCACACTCAGTCAGTTTGTCCCTGCTGTGTGCGCTCCCACCCAACGCCTCCATTCCCGACCCCCTGCAGAGGCCTCTGATTGCCGTGGAAACCGCACTTAAGGAGAAAATTAGGATTGCCTCCTCCCTAATATAAAAGTGCGGCTTAATTGGTTTCATTTATTACAGATGGAAATGCTAAATAAATGTTGTGCTATCTGATTTCATAGGTGTGCTTATTTGCTCAGAGAGATGAGATGAAAATAAACAAAAATTGTAACGGCAATTTAGACGAACGAAAGCTGCTACTGATGCACATCGCTGAAGACAAATACAGAGAAAAAAAACAGACTTGCAAAATGAAAAAAAAAAACAAGTATACAGAATATACAGTGCACATACACAGACACACATTATGGAACCATACAGCACTTATCCTCATAGAAACACCCTTCAAGGTAGACTCAAGTGGTCCAAGTGTACATGTGGAAAATTACTACTCTGATCCGACCACCCCCTGCACAATCAAGACTCAGGCCTGTGGGCTTGGTGCAGGTATATTTATCTCTTGTGGCACTGAATCTTACATACATACATACAGACAGTCAGACAGAATTCAATACCACAAAAATCATCTTCATACATATGTGCTGTGTAAACAGAAAAAAAAGCAAAGTGTAAGCACCTTTGCATGAGCACAGAAGCCAAGCCTATGCCATTTTAACAGCAGCACACATACACACAAACACAGTTAAACACAATTTCAAAGTAGACAAAAACACCACTCTACTTCTCTGGTCATCTCTCTATCCCTCCCCTGCATTCCCTGGACCTGGGGCGTGTATGGTCGCACCAGAGGGTGACAGCGGTCAGTGGTCACCTCTCTCTCACTGACTGGTTCTGTGTTGAACCATAACCACACCATCACCACACGGCGTCCTGGGGCCAGGTGAGCATGCCACTATCCAGGGCACAACACAAACATCACTCCAGCCTTGTCTCTGTACATATACGCACAAGGGGCAAGCAGCGGGGTATGAGCGGTTAAAGTTTATTTCTGGATGTATTCATTACACAGTGAAAGGGTTGCAGTTGGGGCTAGGCAATTGTGGCGCCAGCGTGTGATTGTGGCAAGACAGCCTGACCGCCCAAAAATGGCTGAGCTAACAGGGACAGGAGAGCAGGCGAGGTTTACACTTGCACTCACTAGCCTTTGGCAAGTTTAGTCTCCTTGCCGTCCACACCAGCACACCTTAGGATGATTATTCATCCCGCTGAAACCGCCATGCACTGCAACAGTTTGTTGATGGATGACAAAAACGAGCCAGAGTGAGCACAGAAGGGCAGAGAGAGACGACAGAGGCAGAGAGAGATCAGAGGATGAGAATCTGAGTCTCTCTGCCTTTCCGTTGAAACTAACAACTTCAGAAGAGACAGCCACCAAGCAATCCTGGCAATCACATACTCTTCCACAAAGAAATAATAAGCAGCAACTGGAGAGAGCAAGACAGAAATTGCGAGAGAAAGAAAGACGGGAGGGTAAAAAGCGAGAAATGGATAGAGAGAGTTAAGAGAAACTTCTTCTTTGGAGAAGTAACTGCGCTCAACCTCCGAATGTTGAGAGAGAGAGAGAGAGCAGTTTATTTGATGGCTCTGTACTTTTGAAATGGTGAAAAACTTGCTCCCGTCACCTTTGCCTTTCTATGGCCTGTGTTGCTGAGGGTGTTTCACTCTGAGATGTTGTGTAGCTGTTTTGTGATGAGAAAACCCTGAGGGAGACACAGCGGGACACGGGGTGTTAGGGTTCAGCTGTGTTTGCTTGCTTACAACCCGAGGAGGAAAAAAAACACAGAGACATAAAATCAATGATGAGACTGTTAGTGGAGGTTTAAAAGGGAGCGTTTAGAGAGGATCCCTGGGTGGAAGGTGATGTAGTTGCAGTTTGTAAAAAGCATGTGATCCAACTCCACACTGCAAGAGAGTGAGGGGCAATACGGCTTCTGTGTGAAATTGCAGTTGTGTGCGCGTGAAAGCATAGGAGGGATCGAGCCAGCGGATGAGCGAGCTACTGAACATGTGTTGATCTGTTTTTTTAAGGTATTTATGTTGGGCGGAAGGGTGAAGGGGTGGAGAGTCGCGCACCCACACCTTCACATGCATGTTTGTGCACACATATGCCTACAAATGCGAGCTCTCTGGTTATCAGCCCTGTGTGTGGTTCAGGATGATAAATCACATCCTATTCTTTCACAGTGACAGCTCTTCGTGGCAGCAAATCTGATTCTGGCCTCTTAAATCAAGACATGTGGTTGAACGGAGGCTGTGAGATCTGAGGTTTGCGATGCCTCTCAAAGAGAATGTCTGAATGGGCCTTTTGATAAGAAAACAGCTTGAAGCCATCCCACACAGGCATGAAAACAGCATGCACCTCCCGTGTGAGAGCCAAACAGATTGGAGGGGATGCGATGCTGGATCTGTTCCTATTACCCAATGAGCCAAGTGCACAGAGTGATTGACAATGATTAGGTGTAAGAGGGTATGCTAGTGTCATTCCCTGAAACATATTTCCTATGTGTCAGTGTGTAGGAGGGTTGGGCAGAGCCTGTCCATCAAAAAAGACAGGATGAATACACGGTCTCTATCATTTCCAGATCTTATCGTTCTGGATCAAATTACTGTCTAACAGGATACCTGAAGTCCCCTCTAATGTTTTCCCTCCTGCATTGGTAAAGTGAATCTTTTTAAGAACAGGGTTCAGCACAACAAAAAGGGGTATATCACAGATTAAATATACATATATAAAAGAGAAAAAAGAAAGAAAGAAAGAAAACAACTCCTCCAGCTTTGGAATGCGATCATCCAAGTTTCAACATGGAATCTGTTGTGGAGTCTCTGCCAAGTTTCAGGAAAACAGCGCTTGTTGACAAGTTGGTTGAATCGTGATCAAGGCACCTGCCACATTGAGAACCTGAAACAGGCACCATTTGGCGGTTCACAGGGTCACTCGCTCTGAGTCGGGGAGAGAAAGCATGTGCCAAATTCTCCTTTCAATCATACAGTACATGTAGAGAATACCACTACTACTTTTACATGCTTGCTTTCGCATCTGAAAAAAACAAAAAAACGTACAGTACATTGTGCTTATTAGCGGCAGCCGTTGTTCTTCAGTTCTTTTTTTACAGCACACAGTTTTCATTACCTTGCAGTCTGAGCAGTACCTGCTCTTTGTTACCTACTTTTCATTATTAGCGGCCTGCTGAGTTCAGTGTGTTGTATATTTTTCTTAATTGCAACATCATAGCAAAATATAAACTCTAAATTGGAATGGTTGTGGCAATTTCACACTCATCACAGCATGATATTATCAAACAAATGAAATACAGAACAAGTCGATTATTCTGGTGCACCATCTTCATTTTCTCTTAACCAACTTTTGAATAAACTCACAGAGAGAGATGGTACCTAATGCCATGGTAATCATTTCCGTTTCTTAAGGGCCACTCAGAATGATCTTGTGTCTCACTACATGTAACTCTGTCCTTTCTTGTGACGTCTTTTGATGTCCGATTAAACATAACAAAATGAAAATTGTATTTATTAAAAACTTTCTCATTAATCACTTAATGATTTTGCTTATGGAATGTATTGTTTATGTATTATTTATTTTATGAGCAATATTACAATGGGCAAAAATCACATGAAAATTAATAAACTGCTGTGATTAAAATAACACACCTGCAATATTGTTTTCAAGCTCATAGTGACCTCTGATATTGTAGCATTACTATCAAATTTCCCCATGGAATTCAAAAACCATAATACATTATTTTGCATAATATGAACTTCAAAGCACAGTGAAATCATATAAATTGTATTACAAGGTTTTTACATTAATGGCACATTCTGATTAAACATAATTAATAATGCAATCATTAATTATGCAAAGTACGGCGTGAGGTAAATGTGAAAAGTTTTTAGCAGTCTCTCTCTGATGCAGGTTCCATATTCTCTCTTGAATATGTAACCTAAAGAATAAGCTGCTACGCATGTTGCAGTCACCACAATGACCACAGCACACCGCCGGAGACTGATTTAGCAGAAACGCTGTGAAATGTTATTCCTGCTGAATGTCTGCATAACAAAACTTCTATGTATACGCTGTTTAATTGGGTAAAAACAAAGGATATGCCATCCAGGGAGCATCGGTACGGGAGTGAGAGAGAAAAAGAAAAAGAGAAAGCGAGGAGGAGGATACTGAGGCAACAACGGTTGCAGACTGCACTCTTGTTTTTTTTTTTCTGTTCATCTCCAGGAGCTTCCTCTCAGGTACGGTGAGAAGCGCGGCATGCAGCAGCAGCAACAGCAGCGGCAGCAGCAACAGCAACAGCAGCAGCGTGTCTTTGGCTGACCTATTTAGGTAATTGCACTCTTCATTAAAAAAACTCCATCTGCAAGAGAAATTACACTTCCCCAATGGTATCTAGGTAACATAATCTCCCTCCGGCGGACTAATTGCATGGCATGATAACCTCATAGGCTCGGCCTGTTTAATTTTTCATCTCTTTTCAAATAATTATGGATCAGCAGAGAGAGGTATTGATTTGATTCATTAACTTCCTACACTGAGCCAAGGTTAACGATTACACAGATCCCCAATTACACGGTAAAGATCCACTGGTCTATTTGCTTTGATTGGCTTCCACTTTACTATTGGCAGAGGTTGCACTGAAACAATGCACAGATTTGGGAGCGAGGGGACTAAGGAGCAGGTGTAACTGTAAATGTTCCATGCCTCAGAGCTATAAGCGCATTATTGACAAGGAAAATGAAAGTGTGCAGCTGAATAATCTGCTTTAGAACAGACCGCAGCGATATTTTGCGTAACACGGGGTTGCGTTCCCACTGATATGTGTCTTTCCACCGCTGGCATCATTCGCTGATGCTTAATGGGAAGGACACACTGTTGCACATCCTAGCCTGAAAGCACAGTGTGTTTTGTTGCGAAATTGAGAGCATTTCAATAAATGAGTCTCACAGCAGCAATGGGAGGCACATTTCCACCTTGCACTTTGCTCAAACACCTGCTGTGCTCTACTTGTGAACAAACCGGTCTTTAGAAGACACAGGGCCTCAGGCAGGGTGAACAGGCAGAGGCAGCGGTTCAGGCTTTGACTCCAAGGTGTCTTATTTAACGTGCAGTAGAAAGCTTTGAGGGCACGTCTGAAAGATGCTGTAAAGAAATGGCCCTACATCATATGTCTCCCTTTACAGTACATTGTTTTGTAACACATACATTGATGTAATTCTTTTTTCTTTTCTTTTTTTTTTTTATAAATGTGACTTTATAGTCCTACAGATGCGCATCAAACCATCACTCCACTTCCCACACTGCTCTTACAGTACTCTCCCGCATTCCTTGTTTGGCCCTTATACAGTCTATGGTTTGGCCATGTTTCTCGGATTTCTAGTGAGAAAACAAAGTGTAAAACACAACACCAGTCCCTGTGCGCTGAACAAGTTTGCAATAAAGTAAGACTCTTTCTTGTGTCAGACTAGTGGTTCCGGCCACTCCAGGATGATGTGAAACAGACATGAGGACATTAAAATGACTGTAACGTCTAAGTGATTTCCTCCCATTAAGTTTCCTCTCTTCTCTCCCTCCATAATCATTTCTCTTATTTCCGCCACCTTATGCGGACAAAAGAGAGGAAACTCGTCTTCACCCATCCACAGATGAATTACATTTCTCTTTCATCACATCAAGGATGAAAAAATATTATATATAATATTAAGAAGAAATGAAAGAGTTACAGAAGGTGCTGGATTACATACTGTACATGTGTGTACAAGCGGTGGCCGTTTCTCACAGCCCAGAATTGCTGTAAGGGAGAATTTGAGAATGTACAATTATGTCCACTATACCTGCTTTTTCTTGTTGATCACACTGTGGGGTATGTGTTAATCTACCCCCTGCCATCACCTTTTCCTCTCAGTCTCCAAGTGAGGTCTCCCTCGTCTGCATGGCCAGTGCCTAAAAACACACACATGCACACACACTGTCCAGTGATTTCATTGGCATAATATCTGGTTGTCTGAAAACTCTTCCAACACTATAATGTATAAAATATCATTTTTGCGCATGCGTGTGTGTGTGTATACTCTGTGTGTGTTAATTTCAATAGCATCACTGGGCTGCAAAGTGTAATGGGACTTGGCTGGGTTCCTTATTCTAAGTCCAGTTCTTTCTACAGTTCAGACTGCCACTAACATGGTCACAAATAGAAAGAATCATCCCATGAGATTTGGGTTGGATCTGAGCAGGACCCCCACCCAGAGATTACAAAGCAGGCCTTGGGATCTACCAGCTTTATTTTCAAATCGAATAGTTGATTTTCTGTCTTTCATTCTTTCTTTCTGATTGCTCATACTTCCTCATTCTCACTCATCTCTCGTCTTCTTCCTCTCTCAGTCTCTGTTGTTCTCTCTGTCTGAGCCTGCCTACTGTACCAGCAGACAATGGAAACTCCTCAGACAGGCTAGACTTTCCATGGGGGTATACTAAACTAGACTCCAGGACCTATAGGGGCCCAGAAGGGAAACCCGCCAACTATTCCTCCACTCTCTGCCATACAGGCTCATGTTGCCTTTCACCATCCATCTGTGGGCAGAGAGAGAGTGCAGACAGGCCAGCCTGCTTTTATTTGCCCAGTGTTTCCATTCAGGGTGATGAGGCCTGCCAAGGTTTCACAGGTACTGGTAATGTAAGCCTTGCTCCTGGGGTCTCAGTAGTCTAATTTAGGGGGTTTAGACAGCAGGTCAGGGGCGTAGGAGTGGTTCGGTTGAATGGCTCTGAGTTGGGTCGGTCTGTCTCTCAATCAGACCCTTCATGAAGCAGACAGGTGGAGGAGGGGGATAGGGGGGCCCTACTTCCACTGTACTAAGTATTCTCCCTCCTTCACTTCTCTCTCTCTCTCTTTCTCTCTCTCACTCTTTTTCACTCTCTCCCCTTTTTCTTTCCTGCGTTCAGGTTCCACAGTGCATATAGTGCAGTAGCAATCCCAGAGGGCTCGTTCTCAGGCTGTTGACATTGCAAAAAAGTGTAAGTTTTAACAAGTGTTTAAAGAGCATGGCTTGGGACACGGGTCTGTGACTCTGAATGTTTGGAGTGTTAACAGGGCCCTGGGTAGGGCTCAGCACAGCTCACGAAGGGGATTCAGAATGACATGTTTGGAGAAGTCTGGTCATTGTGGCTTACTGGTTTTCCCCGGCAGCCACACCCCACACCGGCACAACTGGGAGTCAGGGTTCGGGGGTCAGTATCAGACCCTGGACATTACTAGAAAAGTTTGTTTTTGTAATTAGCTATTGCTCTCTGATTGAAGCCCCTAAAAATGATAAAAATAAAGACAGTTACTCCACCTGAATTGGTGGCTGCCGGGGGAAATTGGGTAATTTTGCAAATCACCCCTGCCGGTACCTTTGCCAATTTCATCGGTGTGGGGGACAATAAAAACAACAGAGCAGAGTAGAAATAATTCCTGTTTAAAGTAACAGCCCAATTACACCACAGCCATACAGCAGACCCAAGGAGACACTTGCATGGGGTTAATTTGAATAATGAGTGTAAATACTCTCTATGGACCACTCACCAACAATCCTCTTCATAGATTTTTATTTAAAGTGATTTTTCAGCTACATGAGTGTACATTTAAGGTTTTATTGTCAAGTAGTTTTCTTTGCCCTCATTATCTCTAAATAAAGATACTTAAGCTAAATTAGTTGTTCTATATATTTGTCCGTAGTCAAATCCAATTTACTGAAGCAGTTTCAATGAACAGGATGAGTTTGCTATACATTTTTTTCTCAATTAATACAAACAATACAATACAATACAACCACCACCAAAACAAGTACCAATTTTCACAACAACAGATGATACCAACAGTCTATTTTTGTCTCTATTGTAGGCCTCAAGTTACTCATTGATCCGATTTTGAGCTCTCTTGGTTCAGAATCACCACAGTTATGTCCCTCTCAAGATCTGTACGAATCTGTCTAGGTTACTCACTGCACCCCTAAAACCAACCTCTAAATCATATCTATGACATTTCTCCATCATTGGTTTGTTGCCAATTTACCTCATGGCAAAATCCCATCTGAGTTATACCCCACCTATCCCCCTTCATAGCTCCCAATTCAAACATTTGACAGCCTCTGGAAAGGTGCAGTTCAAGTTGTTTTCACTCAGACATCTCTCAAATGCAGCGTTAACAGACAGTATGAAAAATACCCCGAAGACACATATCAGTTTTGGCTAAAAACAGGGTGTTAGGAGGAAAATGTTCAGAACCCCTCGTGAACCAATATGTTTGAAACTCTCAGGAGATGTGATGCTACTGCTTTCTGTGTTTTGTTGAGACCAGTAATTAGCTTATTCTGAATTTTATCTGAGAAGAAAGTTAACTGTCAATGCAATGTTCACCATAGGTTATAGACAAGGGCCGCGTGGGCCGGACAGAAAGTTTTACTTTAAATTCATACCGCAAAGCAGGTAGTTTTCCACTACCCTTCAGTGTGTGATCTAGCAGAAGTTGCTATTTATCTCTTTGTCGTCAAGTGGGGCGTCCATGTGGATGGCAATTTACAGCTTGGTCTGCTGCACTCTTGAATGTTTGATATAATCCACAGCTTTTTGTTTCTCTTTCTTTTTTTTTTACTTCAACAAAAACATAGTTAGATTCGGCACATACCTATCTCTCAACAGAATTTTAGCCCCAGACATGGACAGCAATGATCCACTGTTTGAGGTGAACATTTATCAAGTTTCATTTTACATACTGCTGCACAAAGAGCTGAGTGTTCTGTGAGCCTACTGTAGGGGACAGACCACAGAGCCCACATATCTGCATATACTGTATGTGCCTTAAACCTCACCATATACTTACGAGGGGATATTTCTTCTTCTTCTTTATATTTTTGATACATTTCTGTGGTCAGCATGTCATATTTTGCATGGAGTTGAACTGAGGGGAAAAGAAAAGGGAACTTGTTGAAGTTTTTTTTTTTTTCATTACAAAATGTTGCAAAGTTGAGTTAAAGGAAATGAAATGCTTCCTATTCTAAGAACTCAAAAATCTTGTTTTCAAATTTCATCTATTCTGAGTAAAAAAGAAAATCATATCCTGATGAAAAAACACTTGTTCACCATCTTACCTGAAATCCTGAAAGGCATCTCACCCTGGTCCACCCATGAGCACACATATGCACATAGGCGAGTACACACAAACTCAATAAGAGGGAGACCCTGTTTCCTCAAATGGGATACGACAATCCAATCAGGCATGCAATCATGCTAAAACAGAGTAAACACAGCCAATTACAGAGCATTTTGCTGGATGCTGATTAGTGCGTGTTGCCCCCAGGCTACGGCGAGGTAAACAGAAGCAGTGACCGACGGCGTGTTGACGTTCTCCCTTCACTTCACTTGCCCAACCGGATGAGGGATGACAAGTCAGCGTGCGTAATCTGTTAAAGGTAGAATAACAAATACCAAAGTGCCACTTCGGTTCCTCCATCCCCCGGCAGCCGTTTCCACCCCTGGAGGGCAATTTGGACCAAGATTTATTAGACATAATTAACTGACTGTGCTGCTCCTGTCTTAGCCCTGATATTTAATTTGCTCACTTAAACAAAAGACTTTCAAATGGGATGCGTATATTCTCGATGAATGCCTTTTATTAGACTTCCTGCTCTGCTTTCCCAACTGTATAAGACTTAATGAAGTTTACATAGTTTCTAATATGATATAAATGCATATTGCCATGATTAGAGAAGTATACATGCTGCTGATGAGACACTGAACAACTAGAGAATGACACTGATTGCATTATCAACACAATATTGTCATGGCTTCTGTCACATTGCACACACAAAAATGAACCAAAAATAAAAAATGAAAAATAAAAATTAGAAATGCATTGCTTATAATATCTATGCATGTATAAATTATATCAGGCATAAGGTTAAGCAGGTTATAATGGGATGTGTTAAAAGAAGCCATTCTTGCACAGAAGAAGCTTGCACAGACTTTAACCTTTCGTTAAAATATTTTATGAAATTACATTAAATTTTTCAAAAGATTTGTACAAATTCTTCACTGACAACAGTAAATAATAGTAATGTACTGCAACTTTTCTGCAGCACTGTTAGGCCTTACAAATGTATCTTTGCTCCTTTCCTTGTTAAACATTGAACAATTTCAGCTTCTACCAATGCCACATTCATAATGTGCAAATAGGCAGATCTTTATTCACAAACACAAAATTATGTAATTGCAGCAGAGTGAACCTTTATTCCACTCTCGTCCCCATTCTGTCAACATGCTACAGTTGTAGCAGTGCAGCAGGAGTGGTCTGTGCACTGTAACCAGTCAAGACAAAAGGCCCTTCAGCTAAGCTTAAGCATTAGAGTATACAGTATCAGATGCAGTTCACCAGTACACACACACACAAACAAAAAAATATTTTGTAAATC
Organism: Trachurus japonicus; assembly: GCF_045865225.1. Classification (NCBI taxonomy): domain Eukaryota; kingdom Metazoa; phylum Chordata; class Actinopteri; order Carangiformes; family Carangidae; genus Trachurus; species Trachurus japonicus. The sequence continues at coordinate 27,020,715 of NC_140915.1, read as the reverse complement.
TGGTTGATTTTTTGTTAAAATTTTACATCCCGTCACAATGAATAAGAGCAAAGAATCGTTGTTCATTTTCTGCAGTGGGTGGTATTGGTGGCTTATCTGCAAGGGTTGGCGGTGGTGTATTGGGTATTAGTGGTACCAGAGCCTATACAGAAAAGAGGAAGTGTGTTCTTCGTAATGCTGGAGGTTGTGGTGTGGTGGGTGGAGAGTGTGAATGTCTGTTTGTTTGTCTGTCTGTCTGGTTTTCAGTCTGAACTTGTAAGTGCTCAGAGGGGCTGAGTGTATTGGAAACCCCCTCTCAGTCCTGATGCTCTGTCCAGCTGCTCTGCGACAAGACAAAGAAGAAGTGCTTAAACACTTTACTTCCTGATATGCATGTGTGTAATGCAAGCATGGACTGGGGGGAAGGGGATATGACAAGTCAGAGTGGATTCATGTTTTGCTGTTCTTCATTTCTTCATTTTTTTGTTTTTACTGATTACTTTGCTCTCAGTCATGCAGAGTTTTGTGACGCATACAGTAGTTACGATACAGGAAAGGCAAACATGCTGGACACGCCGTCTGCAGTAACTTCCCTCAGATGTACACTTCCTGTCTCACTTCCTCTTACAGTAAACAGTGACTTTGGGCCTTCTATCAGTGGCAAACAAGGATACAGTAAGTCCCAGTGAGGAGGCAATGCTGCAAATATAAATATGGCATGGAATGGGGATCTGAAATTACATTTTAAAATATACATAGTCTGTGGTTTGCTTTATTTTTAGTGAATTCCTGCTATTGGACGTAGTGATGATTAACTGGTGTTACGTCTTTATATTTGACACATAAGATCTACTTTGTATTTTTGTTTGTGATTTTTCTCTTTGTCCATGTCCCGCTTATGGAAAATAGCATGAATAATGTGCATTATGTGGACCATCAGTATGTGTCTGCAGAGTGAGAATAAAAGCAAATGCATGCAAAATCTGCAGGGCATATTTGTATGTGTGCTTGTGCATGTGTCTGTGTGTGCATATGTGTATGACTGTTTGGCTACACACGTACATGAACGCACGTGTGTAATGACAAGACCGAGACAAGGGATGCCCTGCAGCTGCTTGTTCCATCTGATGAGACTGAGTCAAGCTCTGATAGATTCCATCTACCTTGCCTTAACCTTAATTTGCCTGGATGCGGCACGTCAAGCAGTCTCAGAACCAATGGAATCTGTCAGCCAACTTCAAAATGTTTTTCATTTCTTTCCCTGCTGTAATAAAGGGGTTCAAACGTGCATCCACTCAAGCAGTAAGATATCTTCTATCCTCTCTCGTTTGCATGTCTCCTTTATAAGGCTTTCCAGGAGGAGTGTTTGAATATTTTGCTCCAGGGTAGCTGATGTTGACACTTGAATTTGAAAAGTGGTTCAAGGTCTATTCTTTATGAAGGATTTTTTAAGTACCAACCTGGTGGGCATTGGCAAGTTTCATACATGGCTTTCAAGCAGAGGGTGTGATATCTGTAACATCTAAAGGCTTTCTTTATAAAACTATGTATTACATGAATCTAAACCACAGTAATGTAAACCAGCACGTTGGTATTAATGTCCATCTGTTATCTTCTTTAGTGAGGCGTACATGACATGTGGTTTCTGTACACTGTACTTTTTTATTATGCTACATGCAGTAAACTATATTTGTTATGAGACTTTCTGCAGGGTGTTGATCTCAGTTCGAAAGTTTTGGTCTCCTAATACTGGGTTGCCATGAAGCACAGTTACTGACAGCCATTCTCTGTTCCCCAATTCAGCACATGTAATTGCTTTTTACTGGAAGTGCACTGTTGCTCTCACTGATGTAAGTGCTCAGTGAAAGATAACTTTAAATCAGCACAACAGATAAAGTCTATTTTGTCATGGTAATAGTTCTCTTACATTCTGTATTTGTGGTTACGTTTGTGTCTTGTGTGTGTTTTGCATGAATGTGCATGCAATGTACTGTACGTGCAAGTGTGCATACTTGTGTGTATGAGTACAGCTGTTTGCTTCTTCCCACAGAGTGCCTCTGTGGTTGCCTTCTTGGCCCTCAACGCCGGAAGTCCCCCACCAGTCGCATGTGACATTGGTTCCTGACACCCTCGTGTTTACAGTGTGCGCAGACGGACACAGTCCCCTCCAGAAACGTTTGTCCTTAGTAAAAGAGGAGGTGTTTGTCCTTCCAAGCCTCTTGGGAAATTGTCCATGGTTCTCGTTAAGCAGCTCCAGACCACACTGAAAACACAGTCCCGTCCACAACAGATGTTTGTTTTGTGTTGACTTTGCTCTGTTGCGCTCATGGCATAAGAATAGAATCCGTATGGAGGCTGTTGTCCACATGCACCACTTTGCTGCGGAGACTGTGGTTGGTGGATTATATCAATAGTGTAAATGATCCCCAGACCCCTTTATAAAGTCATTTTGTCCTGCATAAAGACTTTACACTGAAGACACCCTTCTGTTTGCTCCATAAAATCAATAACATTGCAATAGATAATGAAAAAAAAATCAGCATTAAGATGGATACAGGGCAGTGATACAGAATTGTACACACCACTGGTTGTATGACTTTCTGATGAATTTTTTTGAAGTGTTTTATTGTTAAGTGTTAAGTGACTGTGTGATTAAAACCCTTTGTATAATCTTAAAAGAAAGAGTGGTTTAAAGGAGAAGTGCCGTGTTTTACAACCTGGACCTTATTTCAGGCATAAAATATGGTCGTTTACTCACCCATATAACTTTGGTGTCATTAGGAGTCCTTTGGATGATATTTAGATCCACTCGAGAGACGCATATATCCATATAGTGGGAGTGATTGGGGCACCGAAATGCAGCCTCTAAATAACGCATTGTCTGCCACAAAACTTGTTCATTTCACCAATATTTTGTTATGATTCGCTAGTGCTATTCCCCTTTGAGTCCGGAGTTGCCTGTTATTGGGTCTGTAGATTGACCTACTAACCTCTGAACTGGATGATGTCATCTCTGAGTGCCATGCGCAGCCGCAGCATGGCTCATTCACCAGAGAACAACAAACAGCTGCATGTCTGCGAATAGATGGTAACTGGTGGTGTTCTTGTGGAATAGCACAAGAAAATCATAACAAAATATTGGTGCAATGAACAAGTTGTGCGGCAGATAATGCGTTATTTAGAGGCTGCATTTTGGTGCCCCGATCACTCCAACTACATGGATATACGCGGCTCTCGAATGGATCTAAATATCGTCCGAAGGACTCCTAATGCCACTAAAGTAGAGTAGAGTAAATTACTGTATTCTATGCCAGAAATATGGTTCAGGTTGTAAAAAACGGCACTTCTCCTTTAAATGGAAAGAAAGGAAACAGAGAGGGAGGAAAGGGAAATATGGCCCAGAACATTACCACCAGCCGGGTCATTAATGAGCATTGCTCATGCTGTCATGGCAACTATTATCACAGTGATGTCGCTAATGGCATCTGAGACAGGGCAAGAGAAATATGTGAAAATTATTGTCAGATTCAATTAGGATCCTTTGGTCTGAACTCAGCTGGTCCTCCTCCAGGCCCCTCATTGATTAGCTATCAAATTGAAAGAAGAATGAGGATTGTGGAACTCAGACACCCCGATGTGAGAGTCATCACAGGATCCTGACGCTCTCTGATAGAGGAAGGCTGACCCTATCCAGCAACCTTAATCAGCATCATTGCTGACATATTTCTGTTAGTTGTAGTGCAAACTATCATCTGTACTCAGAATGTAATTGTTCTGACAACGCTTGAGACAGAAGGCGTTTCAGTCATTTCACTAGATTGTGTGGAGCAAAAACTAAATCAGTGTATAGTCAAGACACGACAAGCTCAAGTTGATTCATGGAGCATTATTAATAAAATTTGACATAATTAAGTGAAAAACAAATTATTCTTGCTATTTGAATATGGAAGTTTTTTTTTTTTTGCTTAGTCTTTGTTTAGGCTCAAAATTACCAGTCTATCACCCTGAACATTTACTGGAAAATAATGAAGCTTGGCTTCAGGAAATGGGGTGTTGAGAATGATGTCAGCTTAATGAGAACCAGATTGGCCTGATGGGCAGGTGGTTTGGTGAAAGGGAACAAGTGAAAAACAGCGTGGATGTTTAAGAGCTAGATGCTGGAATAATCTGGATTGATGAGTCTCGTTTGGTCAACATGTTTGTGCGCTCTGGAATGCATGAGGTTGTGGTGGCGGGCCACATTAGAGAGGCCGGCCTGGATGGCCAGATTCCTGTGGTCAGACAACGACAGAGCTTCTTGCCCCCGTTTCTGAAAAAAAAGCAAAACCTCATTCATGTTTGCTGGCCTGCTGTCGACAATAAACTCTTAACTCAAAGCACACTTAGCTAGCCTTCGGATTTCCAAGTTGTTTTAACATGGAGGTATACTGTACACTGTATGTTCCAGTATAGCGAGCCTTGGTCTCAAATGGAAAGACTTCCATTTAAGACAGGATTTTGAAATTGACACATGCTAAAAAGTATGAATGAGGACATTTTCTTCTCTCTGAATGTATGGATCAGTTTGGTTTGGATCATGTGCATATTTAGATTAATAACCCACCATGTCTGCAACCTGACTGTGAACCACAGGCTACATAACACCCGTGCCAAAACTAACCTTTATGGCTGTTGGGATTGTATCATTGTCCCAATCCCTTGCAAGATCATGTGACAGCAATAATTGCAGGTTATCGAGTGTAAGCCCTCAGGAAACCTAAAGCCAAGTGGACAATGTGTCTGTGTTCATGACTCTTACGTTGAAGTTGAATGGTTTTTAGGGTAAAGATTTCAATGTAGTATTGTAATTTTGCTTTTTATTTTGCATCTGTGCTGAAAAGTAATCGAGGTTGGAAGCACCTGGTAGTGGTCAAAGTGGTATAGTGGTCACAATGGAAACATCTTTGGATTGTAAGACCTACAGAAAACACTTCTACTCTAGACTGGAGCCATGATCATCTAAGCTCCACTGGGTCAGTCATGAATTCTCACCCAGAAATGGTTGGCTTTCCCATAGCACTTGCTGGCTTACTCATCTAGTGTCCTGTTATGGGACTGTCTAGCTTGTCCTGGTGGGGGCATCGGTCAGTCCTGTGGTGACTGGGGACACAGTGGTCGGCCCCCTTCATTCTGCAGTGCAGATTGTGATCGGGGTCAGAGTAAGAATGTAACAGTATGGTTACTTTTGTGCAGATGTAAGCAGAGCACCTTTGATGTTTATTGTGTTTTTGAATGTGGCTTTGAAATGATGGAGTGCCTTCTCGTTTGGGTTGTGTGGAAACTACTGTGTCTTACTCTTGTTTATCTTTCCACTTCCATGACCTTCTCTTATTTTCCGGACATCACACCACACGACTTCAGTTATCAAGGCAACAAAGTTCAATAAAAATCAGCTGCTGTTGGGGAGAATTTCTTTGATCCTTAATAACTTAGCATGTGAGCACTTGATCTCTGCCACAGGTGCCGCAGACATTTTAGTAGCAGCCATTTTCCTTAAGTTGTTTTTTGTTCATATCTTATAAAAATGCATTATGTTGAATAGTTGGGCTTTTAAATGATGCAGACCAAATAACTGCTATTACTTAACACAGCCATGCACTCAGCATATGTGCACGAAAAGGCTATTCATTTGAAATAGGAGCTTGCAAATTATTTACAGGCCAAAACCCAAAATCTTATGAGGTGAAGCAGGCCTACTGCTTTCTTGCAAATGGGAAATTCTTTTGATTCTTTTGGATGCTTTTGAAGGTTTCCCCTTCTCTATTTAAACTCTATCAGCTTAGTGTTAAGTGGTGATTCCAGAGTAGATGGACAAGGTGATTGAGATCTAATAACCACAACAAATGCCCCTACCTCATTAGAGCCATTATTACATACTCCCATTCTTCTCTGTTTGGCAGGGTATCAACAACTGAATCACCACAACCGCAGTGCTCAGCCCTCTGCCTCTCATATTGAAACAAATCAAACATTTCCAAACTGACAAACCATAAAATGTTGCGAGCTGCCACTCATGGTGAATGACATCTGAGGCTAATATTATTACAGATAAATAAAGAGGATGTGTAATAATCCATACATGTTATTATCCCATTATGAAATTCTAGCCTGTGGCACAGCCCTTTGGAAACTTTTACACTTGACTGTGTTTGCTCAGGACCTATTAATAAACTCCACTTTGAATGACGGAGTGTGTCCCATGCAGACAGCACATGTCAGGGATGAGAGAGACGGAGAGAGAGAGAGGAAAGTCGACCGGACCAGAAGGGCAGGCAACCAGAGCTCTATTACTATTTACAGACAGTAAACCCAGTCTGCTTGTTCAGAGACAGTCTCTCTCTCTCTCTCTCTCTCCCCAGCTGCCACCGCACCACAATCTCACTGCCCCCAATACAACACAGTGCCCTGCTGCAGCCTCCACCTCTGTTCTTTCCTCTCACACCAGCTTCCAGTCCGCTGCCACCTCATTTACTCCAGCAGTGTTGGCTTCCTCATTGGTCTCTCAACCCACTTTCCTGCCCTGGTTCACTGGCCCTTACCACAGCACACCCACCCTGGCTCTAATGGCTTATGAACAAAGCATACTTTTCAAATCAAAAAAAAAAAGAGAAGGAAATGCTCATTCAAATACAAACCAGTATATTTGCGTAATAGCATGGTATCATAGGGTAATTACACAGAAAAAAGGTCAACATAATTTGAATGTGGAGGGTTTATGCAGTGACAGGAAACACAAGTTTTGCTTGTTTGTTTAAAGGATATGCCAGTCTGTGAGAATATGTCCCTCTGTGGACGTATTCTCTTTAAACAAACAAGAGAAGGGATAAAACACTTTGCATCAAATCGCGGAGTGAGAATGAGTTCCTCCTCGGCGCATGTGTTTACAAAAGATCTACGCAAAGGCTTGCATTCCAGCATGCCCTACAAACAGTTCGACCTCTAGGACAGATGCAACCGTCAGGCTGGTCTGGTTGTACGCAAGTCTGGGCGGAAGAATTCAAACCCTACCACCAGGAATGCTTTTCCCAGTACCTCCACATTCCGAAAGCAGATGATACACATTCCCAAAAGTTTCTTGAAGGCTTGTATCTGTCATAACCATCCCTCACATGGTGTTCAAAGCTAAACCTTAATCAAAGGCCACACTTTGGCAGAGAAAAGTATTTGGCTCTGGTTAGATTTTTCAAACGAGTGTCTTTTGATCCCAGGGCAGGGATGAGTAAGAGGCCAAAACAGAGACAGACATGGCGTCTGCTATGCGTGCAGTGAACACGCCTCTAATGAGACCAGGAGAGAAAAAAAAGGAGATGATTTTGGCTAACATGCACTCACACTCTTATTCACACAATTGCTTGTAGCCGTGTATGGTCGACACTGCTGACACTAACAATAGAACACACCTGTTGGTCATTACTGAAGAGACACCAGACACCGCGTAGACACACCACACTCACTCCCAGAATCCCTACGGGGGGCCTGCATGGATGCTGCTGACATATACAGTAGCTTGTGGAGAGAGACACTTTCCGGACAGATGTACACACGTGTAGGAGCACATGCACATTCACACCCAGCTCCACACACTGGCACTAACCTCAAGAAACACATAATACACATTTACCAACTCTGTCAGAGTATACTAGTGTTTGGGAATCCTTGACATTGCCTATTTTGTCTCTATTCTGTCTGTCCATCTGCACATCCCTCTAATCCCATAAAAGGCATCGTAAGTTAATGTCCCTTGTGAATGTGTGTGATCGTGTGTGTGAGTAAGCCCACACAGGCGGTGTGAGAGACTGACACAAGCCTTACCAGTGGAAAAAGTAACTAGTATCTAACTAGTAATTGTATGGTAAATAAATTACACACAGAAAATGTCACAAAGTCAACATAAAGTAGAAAAGAAAAAGCAAATATCGGGGTCAGAGACCTTTCCATAATCCTCTTGGACAGGCCACCAACGTTCCCAATCTTCTCTTCTACTTGTGCTCCAATGCTAGGTCCCCTGCCAGCACCTCTCATGGTCAGAATGTAAACGGCTGGGAAGTGGACGAGGAAAGTCCCAAGTTGGACCAGATTAGTAATATCAAACTAATCTCTGGGGTATATCCAGTTAAAAAATAAAATAAAACTTGAATCTCCCAAAGTTCTGCCAGTGAAGAGTGCATTGCCAAGAGTATCATGGACAAAAAGGAACTGTTCACCTAAAAACATTGGAGATTTACCATCATCAATAGAGGTTATTTAAAATTATATTAAGGTTGAATTTCATTTCTTTTACACTCTTAAGAGAAACCAGAGTTTTCGTGAGTGGGGAAAATCCAAAAACTTGGATTTTTTTAATGTACATTTGGAAACCATGGAGACAAAAAGTAACTCAGAAGTGAAAACATTTATGGAAATGACTAGAGAGGGTCTGAGCTGTTTGATGTTGACAACTGCAGACCTTAAACTTAATAAAAGCCGGCCCACCATCTTTTAAACAGCGAAAGAATATAAGCTTGCTTGTATAACAACTGCAGCTTTTAACTTTCCTTGTATATTTTGGATGCTATTCTTCCAAACATCTTGTATCCTAAATTCTGCCAAGAATAAAGGCACATTTTATGAACAGATTGGGAATGTGAGTAGTTAACCCAAATCAGAGAAATATGAAAATATTGCTCAATTGTCTATGAACATTTGTCAGCTTAGTGCTCACAATTAATTTACAGTCCATCCACTTACAAAAACCAAACCCCATTCTCTTTTGTCATCCACAGAAATCAATTTAGGAACTAGAGAATGGCCTCTCTGGCCCACTCATTATCCGAGCATACGATGTTGCATTTGTAATTCTCATGTAATCAAAATTGTCACTGATGTGTGCTCTCGTCCCTCTGGCAAGGCAATTCATGAAACATAGAGGTAATCACAATAACTGTGTAGTGACAGAATATGCTGATTATGTGATTAAGTGTGCATGTAATTGGCATTATTGTTATTTTTAGCTAGAAGTTAATTGCTAATGGAGATCCTAGTAATTGGATCACCGAATGGCAACACTGCAAATCTATTAGCTGCTAATAATTGCTGAAAAGTGAGAACAGAAAGAGTGGGTGGAAGGTGTTTATGGGGGGATAAGTAGCTGTCTCTCTGCTGTGGAGGGGATACAGATAACATATTTGTCGAGTTTTAAATTTACAGTATTACACTTAAAAATGGGAAAGGTGTAATAGTGAATTTGATCGCATGATGAGTACCTATTTGAGATTTTGTTGCTGTTGTTTAGTGTTTATTTTTCTAGAAACATTGAATTACAGTCAATTATGTCCTTTTGTGACTGTGATGTGCGCTCAGTGAGAATTCCTGAACAGAAGCCTGAGTGACGAGTAAAGGAAAGAGGAGAAAAGAACATCAGTGAGCACATGAGGATGAATATGCACATTTGGGGACGGCAAATAGATGGGCTGGAGAAAAAAAAAGAGGAAAGAAGAAAGAACGAAATAGAAGAAGAAACACACAGAGAAACAGAGAAAGACAAGAGCCTGTACTGTATCATTTGACAGGGGACCTCTCCAGTGCTATCAGATGGAGGCGTCAGAATGATCAGTCTCACACACATACACACACTCGCTCTCTGTCTCTGTCTCCCTCTGTTTCCCCTTGTCTCCTTCCAGAGCAGGGACCAGCCGCTCGCTGATAGAACAGGCCCATTAGGATCCTGCTATCGCGCTCCACAGCGAAGAGATTGAAAGGCCCTGATAGCTGCTCTGCGATCCTCACAGTCCCGGCAAAATCACTCCGTATCAGTCACTGGAAGAGAGGGAAGGATGGAGCAGAAAGAAAGCGAGAATGAAAGGCAGGTTAGACACTCAGTGAGGGTTAAAGAGGGAAAATGTGAAAGAAAGCTGAAAGGGAATGGCAGTGACTGTCAAAGAGGGAGAAAAATTCTCAGAGACAAATAGAAAAGGAAGTGTGTGAGTCTTTGTCTTACTGTGTACATGCAGTTTACCAGACCGGACAGCTGCAGATATCAGGAGCCTTTCTAAAGTCAAAGCTTATATCCATTTTGCTATACTCAGTGTCAGGTTTTTATACATCTCACAGTGACACAAACTAAAGATTGCGCTTCACTGCAGTGCAGTTACTCTCCTCTGCTTTGTTTGTCGGCCATCATCTCCGATCCTCTCTAGGGAAATCCGAGTCATTTAGGCAGTAGGGCAGAGGGTCTGCAGGTCAGGCCAGAGCAGGGTGGAGAACAGGACAGGGCAGGGGGAATGAGGTACAAAGGCATGTCCTTGTATGGGCAGACACTTGACTGGCATGGCAGAGGCCAGCTCAGTGGTGCTAAGCTTGTGTACGGCCTCCTATCAGTGGGGACACAGGAGCAGCCAGATCCAGGGCACTTAGTGGATGACTTCCAGAGAACAGAACAGGATAAACTTTGTCTGTGTGCGTGTGAGAGAGAGAGAGGGTGTGAAGGTGGAGGGGTGTAAAAACTATTATGTGTACATTTGTGTGTACTTGTGTGAATGTCAAAACATTTCTCTGTAAATCTGCGTGCGTATGTTGCAAAAGAGAGAAGTGGGGGGTGGGAGGGGGGGGTCAGACGACTCACATTTATGTCGTGAAAAAATTGGGCCAGGAACAGATGACTGATTGACTCATATAAGGTGGAAGCCACAGAGGTCTGGAAGAGCTGCCTATCTGGCATCTGATTGAGTGAATGAGTCATGCAGATTGAAATAGGCAGTCTGAGTTGGAGCTGACTTCACTTGAGCTGAGTGACTCTGGACGTAAAAGCAAAGTTTTAAATTGCTGTGTGTGCATATACAGTATGTGTGTGTGTGGCTGTGAATCTGCTGTTCGCTGTGTTGTAGGATAAGGGACAGAAAACAGTGTATCTGGGATTTTGGCTTCTCTAATAACACCTTGCCATTGAGAGGCTAATGAAGCATGTCTGCTGTCTTCATCCTGACAGAGAATGAGAGGGCGGACATACACATGCGCGTACATACACACATACATACACGCACACACCAACACACGCAGAGCGATGTAGAACAAGAGCTCTCTGGAGGTCACTATTGCGAGTGTGACTCCTAATATCTTTTGTGCATCTGCAGTAGAAAGGAAGAACGTGAGGCGAGTCGAGCACGAATGACAGCAGCATCTCAGCGGTTTGTCTTGCTTCGACTGTTAGGGTCGGTGGGTTTGTGGTGCTTAGACCTCGGGATGCCTCCTCTACTGCCCGGGGGGCCTGTTTGAAGAGCAAGAGCTGATGAGGCTTCACTGTGAAGCCGCGTAGTGGTTTAACGGTGCAACTAATATGCCCAAGTCCCATAGTCGACCCAGCCAAAGTAGCAATTCCACGGAACGGTAGATTTCTATTAATTAAATCATAATTGGGTTTTATATATTTATTTGGTGGAGACATTGGCAGGGAGAGGAGTAAGATTAGGCAGAGATTTGCATGTAAAATGTACGAGCTTCATTACACTACCTTGGCAAAGACGGAATAATTCGCCTGCCTGCGGGGCACACAGATGGCTCTGTATGTTTGCTAATTTGCTCTCCTTTCAAGGTCATTAGTTCTGTTTGGGGAACTATCGAAAAGTTTATTTGAGGTGGGTAAGTTCCTGATATTTTTGTAATGTGACATCTCCTTTGTTGTGGGACTAAGGACCAGAGGCAAGCTTCAGCATCATCAAGTAATAGAGCAATAAAAAACTGTAAATGGCCAAAAATGTAAGACAATCAAAACAAAAAACAAAAATCAACATTGAAACTAATATTTCTATACATGAGAGTAAATATACAGTTAACACAATTTATGCATAAGGTTCAAAAGTTCTTGCAATACTGTCCATAGCTGATTCAGTGGTTATATGTAATATTTTGTTTTCTCCACATTTTGTTCTCACCAACACTAATGAGTGCTGTACAGACATAGTGTACTACCTGGATGTTATCTAAACAGCACCCAGCCACATCTCTCCCGAGCTCATTACTCAGCGGTGGTCTGCGAAGCTGAATCAATTTTTCAAAGTGCAATATTCACCATTTTCTCTTCCCTCTTTAGACAGGTCCTGTTTAGTTTTCTTGTGCAGGAAATGAGTTTTGACATAATGGATTTTTGCCCAGCATAACATAAACACTGACAGCACTGGCACAGCATGCAGCGTAGGCTTTGTTTGCCCAAAGACCTACTGGCCATCCTGTCACTCACATCTGCTTGTAAATAATCTAGATACAGTACGTGTTTTTTATTTATTAAATATACATTTGCCGTCGAGGAGCTAGACACATTTTTGGCAATTGCAAATGTGAGGGACATGATTTGAATGAGCAGCATTGTGAATTTCAGTCACCACCATTTGTTGCTACAGTATGTATTAAAACATGTACTGAGTTTACTGACTTGTCACTGGGCAAATTATGAGCTGCAAGCCACACATCTTGTTGTTCTGTTTCTTTTTCTTTGTAGTTTCTGCATCATTGATGAGCAGAGTTTGATGACAGCTATCATTTCCAATATTGTCTTTGCCATTTGACTGACTCCTTTAAACAAAGACCTGAGATAAAACACAGTAAAAACGTCTGAATCCACGAAAATCAAAGCCATGTCAGCATATTGTGCAGTTTGAATGGAAAAACGTATGTGGTTCCAGAATTATCACATCTTGTCAATGAAACTGATTTAAAAACCCAAGAACACAATAGGATGTGTTAACTAGAGAATAAGAGAGATAGTTATGGGCATGTATCTTTTCAGTATGTGGCGCTACTGTAAGTGTGATAATTCAAAATTAGCATGTCGAATTCTCTGTCTTCTCAAATATGCAATAGCACTGTGTCTTATAGGGCTATGTTTCATTTAGTAATGAAATAGACGAGGGAAAAAGTTTAATCAGCCTGGGTATTATTGAGGATATAGAGCAGACAGTCTTGCATAGTAGACGTAGAATAAAAAGAATCACTTTTATTACTATCTAACTGCAATTAGTTTAACCCTTTTATCTCTCACCATTTGTAACGCTATTTGGACCATTTCACAGAGCCTGGAAATTTGGGCAGTAACAGTGAAATTGATATAGTGCGGGAGATACCATCAGCCTGGGGGGAAGGGTTGGGTGGGGATGGGGGGCCCTACTTATTTCACAGTCTGTCCTCATGGCTTAAATCCAGCTAGCTAGTAGCCATGGAGGAGTATCTATGAAACTACATCACTTTAATTGTACATACATCAAAGTACAATGGTCTATCTATCTATCTATCTATCTATCTATCTATCTATCTATCTATCTATCTATCTATCTATCTATCTATCTATCTATCTATCTATCTATCTATCTATCTATCTATCTATCTATCTATCTATCTATCTATCTATCTATCTATCTATCTATCTATCTATCTACAGTAATAACATTAGCATGGGTCAGCATGTGTCATATATGCACTATAATCCCGACCACGTTTAGTAATCTAAAATACCTCCTGTTCTTGTTCATGAGACTCAGGAGATGGAATTATATTCTCTTTCCAAATAATAATATGACTAAGACATCTCATTAGCATACAGTGCAGGGAAGAAGTCTTTAATGAAGGTATCAGAAGGATCTTATTGTCTGGGGATTAACACTTTCTTTTTCTTAAAAGCCATTATTCAACATTGACTAATGAACGTATTGTATTTATTTGTGTTATTTTTGGTCTTTTCTTCATGTTAATTGGCTGTTTTCATATTTCTGCTTTTTTTTTGTTATTTTGTTTTTTTTTTCAAAATAGGGCATTGCAATTACTTCAATTTTTTGCTGTTTAATTAGAGGTTAGATTTATTTGTTCGTTTCAGTAAAACTTTAACTTGAGATTGACAATAACTGAAAAATTACATTGGCAGTGTAGTTATTGACATGACATTTTAAGACCTTCTCAAAAAGAGCAATCACAAACACAACTATGTTAACAGTAAATACAAAATATCAGGTCGTGCATCAGGCACACACAACACACAAACACTGAACTGGGTAAAAATTTGAAATTTAAATGTACTGTAAATTACTGTAATACAAATGATCTTTAAATTTGAATAAAGTGTAAATAAGAGTTTTAGTGCATGTTGCACAAACCATTACACATGGTCCAATTGTACAGAAATGTATAACAGTTAATTCACCAGGGTGGTTAACCACAAATAAGAACTAATAATAACAAAAACAGTAAACTAACTAACAAAATAAAAGGACAAGTTTAGTTCAGCCTCCCTCCCTTTTTCCATTTTGTGTGTGGCCAAGATATGAGCACGACAATGCACAACAAGGTGCCCTGATATAGAAAATGATCTTGGCAGTGAAAAGCCACCGTGACTGTCCACTCTTGGGATTAATCAACACAAAAGTTGGAAGTTTGAAGCTAAAATAACTCAAAGTTTTTCTGTCTTGTTTACCTCCAACTACAGAAACAGGAAGTTGAGGGAAGACTCCAACACTGCCCCAGCACAATTTGACCAGTTACAGTAATATTTCTCCAGACCTCTGCTGGCCAATAAGACGAAAGTGTGAGATTAGATGATTATTGGGAGTCTAACACAAATAACAAGAATTGCAACTCTTTCACCAAGTGAGGAGAATGTGTCTTGATCATTGGCAGAGAAAATGAGCAAGGCACGGTGCCACATGGCCAAAGCCTGTGAGCCCACTGTTGGCAGCCTTGGAGGGGATGGCTACATTCCAGTCGACACTCAGGGTTGAGTGGCTCAAAAAGCCTACTGCAATAGGAATTAAGAAAAACGTAAATCGGAAATTGGAAAACTGATCATGAAATTGCACTTCAAAGTTAAAATAAATAATAATCACATTTAGTTTCTTGACAGCATTTAATTTTATGTAGTGCCATAAAAATTCATTGTCTGAGACAATTCACTCAAATGGTCTGGGTTTAAGTGGTTCAGTCGTGCAGTGCAAATTTAGATTTACACAATTCAAATGCAATTACTCCTGGTGCTTATCTCTTTTACCCTCATAGAAGCCAACTCTTCTTTTTGATCTTAGCTATATGATATTAGTCGTTAAAACATACCTCTAAGTGGAAGCAAGATCAACCTTCATGATATGAATTTGTTGTTATCAATGAGTTGAAAGTTGTGTTGAGAGTTTCCATCTGAGTCGAAGGCAAACAGGAATTTAGTTCCATACCTCTAATCCAATCAAACACTCCTCCCTCTGCTTTGTCAGACCACAAAGAGTGAAAGTAAGTGACAGTAAACATTTACCACTTGTTATATTAACCACTGTTAAGAATAAAACGTATTCTTTGTTATGAAGTTTTCAATGCTCAGGCATTACCTTGTAATCGGAAACGGCACAGCAAATTATGACCAGGTCATATTTGTTTGAAAGTGGGAGTTGTTATCCTTGTGCATTCTAAATATTTTAATTTTCTGTTTGGGAAACTCCCCTGACTCCCTGTCACTGGGAAAGATATAGTACATAGTGATTTATTCTGGTGAGGGGTCAGATGTTAAAGACTGTGCAAACTTCCTGGTTTGTGAGTGAACCAGAAAAATAGCTCTCACAAATATGCCTCCTCAAGAACCTTTGGTGTGAATAATGAAAAAAACATTAAAAGTTAGTTGAGTATATAAAGTTTAAAGTATAAAGTACATCGATGACCAATGTTGATGTATGCATTATGTTGATTCTTTTTCCATTTCAGTGCAAACCAGGTTTACTCTATGTGAAAAATTGTTTAAATGTGTGTTTTTGTGTCAAGCGTCTGTATGTGTGTGTGACCAGGCAGCCAAGCTCTAATGGCTCTGTGTGTGAGATAGGCCAGACTGTACTGCTCTGACAGTGAAAAGAGGATAACAGGGAGATGAGGAGCAGTGAGCGAAAGAAAGAGAGAAAGAGAGAGGGAGAGAGAAAGAGAGAGAGGTACTCAGACACTCATTAGCCACCAGACGCTATCTGGAGTGTGTCAATAGAGTCATGTTAGTGGGGTGTTAAAGCATTGACCAAGATACGCTGAGTGAGGCAGAGAAAGACAGAGGTGGGGGTGGTGGGTTTATGGTGGTTTGGGGTAGCAAGAGCTCCCCCACCATTGCAGCACCTGTCACACCTTGAGATAATCATCCATCATGCCTCGCCAGTGACTGGAGAGTGTGTGGTCCTTTTTAATGGCCGCCATTGACACGATTCGTCTTCCAAGCCACCCACAGCCTGTCACCAAATTGCTACTGTTGCAGCGGGGATACATTTTATTGCACCTGTGCAAAGATAAGATGTGTGGATTCTTGCCTGTAAGAACGTTTGCCTGGATTGGTGTGATTCCTGTAAAGAAAGATGATCATTTCTACCGGGAGGTCCTCAACTGATCAACTGACGATGTACGACGAAGTCTCTGAAGTTGCAGCATTCACGCTGCAAGATAAAACTTGAGAGCATGTACTTGATCCCAGAAACTGCTAGTGAAATAACGGCACTTTGATGCAACAGCTTTTGATTTTACATCCCACTGATAATGAACAAGCTTGTCTTTTTTTGTCTTGAATTATTACTTTTCCCTAATAAGAGCTCTCGTGCTAAGAGCTGAAGTTGCACGACTGCTGAAATAAATTTGTCTTTGATGAGTGGAAGACGCTGGACAGACAGGTGGGAAAGCAATAAGACCATGCGAATGAATAGGCACAATGTCTTTCACTTGCTGTAGATACCTGGCCTTCACACAAAGACACTGTTGTTTCTGACTCAACGCATGTCTGGCTCAGCAGCACATCAGACATAGAGTGTATATGTCCCAATATAAAGTTCATTGTGTGAGCATGTGTTAGTGGTGAAAGTAAAAGTGTCAGTTCACATGCAAATTACTCTAAATCCGTAGCATGAATGTGAGGATATGTAACTCACCAGGTCTCCTAGTCCACAAGATGGCTCTGTGGTAAGGTGAGCTCAGACGTTGGAACAGGCGTTAATAGCGCATCTAACTTGACTAGATGTCCCATGGTGCAGCTGGGCACGCGAACGGAAGGGGCCTGACTAATGGGAGGACACCGGTGGGAGGGTGGCACGCACCCAGGGCCTCTGGCGGCCCTTTAATAGAGGACCACGGAGATGCCTGCCTGCTGTGGTTTCTGGGTTTCAGATGATTCTAGTTTCAGGTGACATGCCTCATGCTCTATTAGCAGACTCTTCCGACCACAGTTTTCTTTGGCAGCCACACAGGTTCAGACTGCAGCAGCTCTGAACGAGACCAGTTTTCCACACGCCACCTTTCTCCTCCTCCATCATATACACACATACGCGCAAATAAATGTATGCAGACACATACCCACACATATGCGTGGGCGAACCAACACACACAGATCAAAATCTCTATTTCATTAATATATACACATCGAGACACATAATCAAACATAATCATACACAGACACTGACAGACAAGTCCGGCCGTTAGTCTCACTGGTAAATAGAGGTCTGTTGATGTACATAGATAGGTAGGGAGTCCAGCACACAGACATCCATATATTTTGTCTGGGCTAATACTGTACTTCAGCCTTGACATGGTGGCAGTGGAGGATTTAGGCTCCAGTGGTGTTTGTGAAGTGCAGAGCTGTGTCCAAACATCCTGCTCATTCCTATGAAGTGGTTGGATGCTGGTCCCTCTCTTGCTGCCCCTTTTCAGCACATTGGCATACGTTCTGGGTGGCATCAGGTCTCAAGCCCGAGTCAAAGGGCTGTCTCCTCGACGCCTGCTATGTTTCATTCTGTCCTTTTACCTTCCCTGGCCATGTTTCTGTCTGCCTCTCTCAGTGGAGTCACGCAGACTGGATAATTTTGTTTCTAAGGAATCAGAGGATCCCGTGAGGGTTGATAATGCCAAAATCGAGCAAATGTGTCATCTTCTGCGGCTTGCATGGAAATCTATAGAGAGATGTTAAATTGAGTTTTCCCTCAAGTTAGAATGATGACTTTTGTCTTTTGTGGGTTTGACAAGTGTATTCTATCACCATATTTTACATACAAAGAGCCACTCTTTGTACTTTTCAAATCACAGTTTGTAAAGGTATTGTTCAGTGATATTACCATGAGTTTCCACCGGTGATGTCTAAGTCATCATCTCAGTTGGATACTGGCCTTTGACTGAATTCTGTGTGGCAGTGGCATTTTCTTGAATCATTCAAGTTATTCTAAATCTGTACTTTTGACACACTTTTCCATGTATTCAAATTTTAAAATAGCTGCTTCATTAATGAAATCAATGGCACACTACGTGACATTTGCACAGTGTTTGCCTTCTGTCATGCGGTGCAAGTCTGGACCTCGAGAGGTTTGGCTGATACACCTAATTAAAACCAAGGAGTAGAAAACTGCCATGATTGTAAACTCCTCTTGGCTTTTAAAGTGATTTGGACAAGTTTTGTTGGGGAAGTACCGGTGTCTGTTTACACATGTCCATACTTCTTGCTGAACATTTTGAGGGCAGTGAGTAAGACAAACAGTAATGAGACCAAATGGTAGAACGCTCTGAAGACATTTGGTCAATATACAGTTAAAACTCCTCAGCAACTGTTCCTAAAGTTGAATGAAACTGGATTTTGTGCTCTAGTTAGCGCTCAATGCACACACAGCTGGCTACAGTTTTATTTCTTTAAGTATAAAAATAATTTAGCCCTGCTTTACACATTTTGTTTTCCAAACCTTTTAACTGATGCTAAGTTCTTTTAATATGACCTGTGCTTTAAATTCATGTCAATCACTGGCAAAGGCATTCATAATGGATTTTGGCATGCCGTATATTGAAACCATTTATCTCAAAAGCTGACAAGAGAGACGTCAGTGTAGGTGTTTTGATGTAAAGAGAGATCATTTTGACAAGGATGAATCAATGCACTGATATGTGTCTGTTTATGTCTGCTTGCTGTATATTTGCTGTATAATCCGCATGGAATCGAAATTTTCAACAGAGGATATTTTCATCCGGGATGATCTGATTTTAATGAAAGCTTCTGTCACTCACAGGGCTAACCTGTGTAATTTGTTGTATATACTGTGGCTTGAGGGAAAATGGCAGGCGAACAGGCCCATAATGTTCAGGTGAGACCAAGCATTGAGAAGAAGGAAAACACAACACACACACACATAGAAAGACACACACACACTGACACCACAAATCTTCTAGAGTGTATAGTCATTCGTTGTGGTTGTGTGCATGACATACTTGTAAGCAACTGTATTCACAATGTGTAGATGCCATATTTACATATAGTACAGTACAAGCAATGTACCTTTAATGTAAATTTACCCCTAATATGCAATTCAAACCAACCGCATTCCAAAAATAGCCCAAGATTTGCTCAAAAAATCAGTTTACCACTTCAACTATATCCAAGCGTGTTTCCTTTGAATGTGGCGAGTGTGCCGGCTCAGCTGACCAGAGAGGAGCCCAACCAGCTGGCTCACGTGACCGACATCGACCGTGTTATTTACATTCAGCTCATGGTGAGCTGTTTGCCGAGAGGGATAATTTGACAGTCAGATAAACAGACAGACAGACAGACGGATAAACAGAGTGTTGGCTACTGACAGAGATCTCACTGTCAGTCTCACTGCCACTCTGTTCCTCTCTCAAGCCCAACAGCCACGGGGCAATATTTGAGCAGACAGTCACCAAGTCTTCCAAATATTGAACAACATGCAGTAGCTGTTTCTTTTCCAAGTGATTTTTGGACTCGGTGTCTCTGTTTTCCTCTTCTTCTTGTGGTGCAATACTGGCAGGACATGGGTGGCACTCCCTGTCATTTCTTTCTCTCTCTTCCTCCCTCTTTCTAACTTGATGTCTGTTTTTATGTAGTGTTACAGAACAAAAAATCGAAAAAGCAAATTCATCTTATATTATAAATATCAGAATATTTACCACACTCATATTTTACTTTTTCTTCATTTCATTATTATTACTTTTTTTTTACATTAGAAAAGACTGGCACGACTTTGACTCAAGCAGTAGTTTGAATATTGTTTTTCTAAGGAACTTTAATTAATGCCAATAAATGGTAAGCGTTCACATATATCTGTCTTACAGTTTTCCTAGTGTCTATTTTGTGTAGGCGTGACAGTTTTGCAATATCAGATGGTGTCAGTACTTGTCTTTGTGTCTGCCATTGGATTCTGTCTGTATGTGTGCCTGAATGTGTGCGTGTGTATCCATTGTGACCATGTGTGATTGTGTGTGTGTGCGCACATGTGTGTTCAGTGTTCTGTGCCTGCTGTATCCAGTGACGTTGTCACACCTCTCTTGGTGTCCTGCTGTGTTTCCCGCGGCGTCCTGAGGTCCTGGATGCTGTCTCAGTATCGCTGCTGAGGATGGTGGGCGTCTGGCACAGATAACACTCTGATAGCTCAGTGATGGACAGCCGGGAAACTTTTTTTCCTTTTGCTCTCCTTTCCCCCACCCCCCACCGAACACTATAGCAACCTGCTGTACATGTAGCTCTGAGGTACGTGTGTGTGTGTGTGTGTGTGTGCATTTTCACTCATGACTGGGGGTTGGACTTTATCTGAAAGTAGATTTTAAATTGAAATCATTGCTTTGATGAATCCTGAAATGAAGAAAAACTGTTTCTCCCTGAAACTAAAGCAGGAAAAAGAGAAAAAAACTGCCATACATAAAACAAAAAAACTTTTAATAAGAAATGAGAATTAATCTTCCTTTTTATTCTTCTTTTCTTTTCCTTTGTATTAGCAGTTTTCTCTTTTCCTCAATTATATCAGAACTTCTAATGCGACTACAGAACTTGTTCCTAAGTTTTCAGTGGATGTTTGGTTATTCACAAATGTCATTGGCATTCTTTTATTCTCCCCTTGTGGTGGCCTGTGGGGGAAAGGCTAATATCTTGTGTGTCAATTCACAGCATGAAACTTTTAGATCTATATAAGGTTACTCATTGCAGAACTTATTTTCTAAGAGAAAAAAGAAATCCATTATTTATGAACATATTCCCAGTCCATGGCTAATTGTTTATTTTCCTCACAATTGCTTTGATGTAACCAGCTAGACACTTACAGAAGTCTGTCGAAAGCTGAATATTTTCCATTACACTCTTTTAATATATAATTATTGTGTGTCATTCCACTAAAGTTTATTTTAGTTCAGTGTTTCCCACATGTGAATTTGAGTAAATTAAATAGATATTGTCTATGTCCTGTTCTAAAATGTGCCACCATGGTTTCCTCTTAAGTATATTCCAAATTCTTATTTCCCCTGACAAATATTTCTAGTTCTCCTTCTCTGGCACTGCTGGGCAGTGTTATCTTTTATCTATTGCGGTAAGCAACCATTTTCAGTACTTCCTTTGGTTGCGCTTGTAAAACAAAACAGAGAAATCGCTCATTTGGCACTGAATGGAATAACAGCAACTGCTTTTGGGTGAACTGGGCGGAAGCCGCTGTGTTCTTCACGGGGCTTTCTGTAATTAAGCAGACTGCACATTCCTCGGTTAACATTGAATCCCAAGCTGCCTGATCAGCACTCTGCAGCATTTAGAGAAGTTTAGGGTGGGAGCGGACGCCCAGGCCGCAGAAGAAATCAAACGGTCATAAAATTAGTTTAAACTACAACAAAGAAAACAGCCCCCTATAATTAGTTAAGAGAAACATAAAACAGAAAAAAGTGCAGTTGTTTATGTACACCCTGCTGCTCTTGATTGTCTATATGATGCCCTGGAGTTGGACTATTGGATACTTAGTGAGCAGCATTAGTGATCCCAGTGTAGTTTTTCTTTATTTTGTTGCTGTTCTGATTTACACAAAACAGCTTCTGGATTAACAGATTCTTATATTAAGTACAACAATAGCATCACCCGCATGGGAGACTATATAAACAGGTAACTGGGTGATATGTATACACACACACACACACACATTTTTGTAAACCCTCTTTGAAAGCAATCAGAAAACAACAATTTGATAAGCAAAATTTTTTTGATCACATTCAATATTAACATAAACTGTTGATGTGTTCCTTTAATTGCATGCCATCACAGTTACACTCATCAAATTGCTTTGAAAGCAGTTCAGTTGATACCATCTAATTGCATGTTGCCCATGCAGGTTACCTTGCTCTGCTGTCCATACAGCCTCACAGGTACGGCCGGTTCTGTAGCAGCCAGCTCCACCTGTCTAGACTTAACGTTCCCAGCTGGCGGGCTATAGGGGAATGGCCCTCTCACTCAGGCTTTACACAGAGCCATGTCATTCAAATGCCAGGGTGCCCAGTGGCGGGATCTGCAGCTCTGTTCTGGATATCAGCTTTCATAGGATCAAAGCACTGGCAGCGATATCCTCCCCCTCATCAGCCGAGCAGCAGTGCACAGACCCAAGGGATATGATCGGCGGAGGGGAGGAGGGGAGTGGAAAGAGGGAGTGAAGGAGAGAGAGAGAGAGAGAGAGAGAGAGAGAGAGAGGGAGAGGAGAGGGTGAAGAGGGGGAGGGTTTAAAGGATAGGGAGATGAGAGCTAGGTTAAGGGCCTGCAGGGCTGGGGAGGACGGGAGTGGGTGAGGGTAGGAGGATGGAGAAGACGGTTGTTAGGGATGTTTGAAGACAGCGGGGGGAAGTGCTGATGGGAGAGCAATGCAAGGAGTGCAAGAAGGGGGAAGGGATGTGAGGGCCAGGCGGTGTGTGTATAAACGAGACAGATACACCAGTCTCATCAACATATAGGGCCTGGGTCTCTAGATGGAGCCCTAACAGCTGAGTTTCCCCCAGCACAACAGCATCTATACAACCCCCCCCTCCCCCCCAAACCCCCTTGCCTCACCTATCCTCACCACCCTTTACGCCCATGAGTCTATTTACTCACCCGCTTGTTTGCCAAGAGCGACAGCATACCACCCCTCCTCCACCAACACTGCCTCCCCCATCCACCCTTCTCTCCAGCTGCACCCCCCCCCCCCCTTCCTATTCCCTCTATCATCTTCCTTGGAGATATGAGGAGCGAGGTGCAACACTTTCCTCTTCCTGCTCTCTCCTCCCTCTCTCCAGGCGCTTTTTGATTTCTCCTCTCACCTCCTCTTTTTCTCTCCCTCTTTCATATCCCAGAGTGCTTCTTTTCTTCTGTTCGTCTCTTCCGATCGCGAGTTCTCCTCAAGGTATCAGTGTGTGGTATAGAGTTGTGGCGGAATCTTTTCTTAAAAGTGCTAGCTCATTAAGGAGTGAGAGTGTTTGGATATGCGTAGTTTGTATTTTTAGTGTGTTTGTTTGTGCCGCTGTGCCGGGGCTGTGTTCTCGGTTCACCGTGTGTGTGTGTGTGTTTGTGTGTGTGGCATGTGTGCATGTCGGGTGTAGAGCAGAGGTAGGAACAGTGCTGAGTCTGATTCTTTCTGTTCCACTGTGGCGTTTGGGAGGCACAAACTTTATTCCCGTATAGCAATAACATCTGTTTACAGTGTTGAACATACTGAACACCAGGCGAGGTGAAACAACATGATGTTTAAAAAATCTTACTGCATAATGTAAGGATGTGATGCTACAGTAGATGGCTGATTCAAACTTTGCTGCAAACCCACTTTCTTATTATAGCCGTAGGCAGTAGTGATAGTATAGACAAACACATGCTCATATCATGTTGTTTTTAGCACTGAACAATGAGAGTGACCCAATTATAATTGAAAACAAAAAACTGACAATATCATTAATAATGTTATAAAGTTTTATTCAGGGAAAGGGAAATGTGATCTACAGTACTATGACAACTGGGCAAAAGTGATATGAATAAAAGTTTCAGGACTAAATAAATGGACCAGTAAAAAATGTTTCTTTAGGGAGAAAATTGCAAATAAAAGTAAAGAGACAAAATTGCAAATAAAATTAAAGGGAGAAAATTGCTAATAAAATTAAAAGTTTAACTGACCTCTGGCCCCCTCTTTGTTGATCCCACATCAACATGATGTAAAATTTTGAGAAGTTGGAAGACAAAAAAGATAAATATATTAGATAATACATAATGTAGATGGAATAGGAAGAAGTACTTATTGACACTGAATACAGGAACAACTGTAATCTCATTCAAATGTCCTTATATGACAGGGCATTTGTGGTGTGGTGTAGTATCAATATTTCTTGAGAAATTTACCACTCACTTTCGGATATAACAAAGTTGAAAATATATTGTGTTTTGAATTACACTCTGCTTAATTTCCTCTGTCTACACTACAAGGAAAAGACTAACATATTTAACCTCACATTTAACCATTTGTCTGTGTCCTCCATCCTTAGACTTCGACTAGATCCTGGGAATTGCTTTTAAATTGCACGGTATACTGTCTGTCTGCAAATACCACACAATGACGATGGGAAGTATTTCTGTGACATAGCGTCATTCACACAGGCGGGGACACTGGAACAGCAGTAGTCTACATGCGTGCCACAGAAAGTTCACCTTTTAAAGAGGCATGTTTGCTCTTGGTTTAGACAGCGGGTTGTCCAAGGAAATACTGTTGCAGGAGAAAATTCAGTTCCAAATGAAAGGAAATCAGTACTGTTGAACAGTATGGAACTTATTATTGGACGACATCAGTAGTAAAAGTAATGTCTCAGAATGTTAATAATATTTTGACATGTATTCTCCTCCACTCAAATATTTTAAAATAGTAAAACCACAGGGGTGAGTTTAACAGTAACATTTGATGTTTAATGATAATATTTGTGTTAAAGGCTCAAACCTGATCCAGACCCTATAATACTATACACATGAAAATGGACCTGAACTGGCATGGACATGTAAATAACCTTGGGCTCCATTGGGTTTGGGCCGAGTTGGTGACCAAACTTTAGCGAGCAGGCTCGAAATGGATATGTCTGTGTACCCAGTTGCTGTCACCTTATCTCCTGACAACAGATCGCATTGCATATATATATATTTATATATTTATATATATATATGCACACACACACACACACACACCCACAAACCCGGAAGCTTAGCTTCTCCAGTTCAGCTCAGCACCCCAGCAACAGGCTGGCAGCTCCCAGTTCTGAGGTCTGTTCCAGTGTGTATGTGATTTTGTGTGCGCGTGCACGTGTGTGTGTGTGTGTGTGTGTGTGTGTGTGTGTGTGTGTGTGTGTGTGTGTGTGTGTGATAGAGTCTACACCATGAATATTTCAGTCTTGACCCAGTTCCCTCATACTAGGGATGTCCTGTCTTTACCAGAGGAGACGTGGTGTCATATATTCCAGGTGGTTAACTGAGTCACTATGCACTGTGACATTTCAACCCGCTTCCACTTAATTCATATGCAATCAGGATTATATTGTGTGTCAACTAATACTGTGCAGGCCTGTTCGGTGATGGATATTCATTATGGACAGACTGCTTGCAAGTTGCTTCTATTACATTCTTATAATGCACAGTATGGATTAGTCCTTTGAGTTATGTGGAACATATATGTAAACTATGAGACCTACTGACTCTGCCTGAGTTCTGGGATCACAGACTGAGGGCAATACCATATGCACACATACTTTAATTTGTGTAAACACACACACACATACACACACACACACACACACACACACAAACAAACAAACAGGGTACAAAAAGATGCCTTAAGGTCTATCCTGTATATGCATAGTCTTCCTGGAAAGAGGAAGGTAGCAGTAGCTGGCAGGCTCACAGCTCCAGATCGATACAGGACTGCTTTTACTGCTGTTTGTGGACGCCTCCTCTCCACTGTTATTTTATCCTTCACTGAGCTCTGTTCATTTGTTGTTCATTTGCTCTGCTGTGTTGGTTCAATAAATCTTATATCATCTTTGCCCCCCCCCCCCCCCCCATTACAAATAGCGAGCTCTCCTGTGCCAGGTCCTCCACAGTATGTTGGCTTGTCCTCAGCAGTTATTGTCTTTCCAACATTATCCGGCAGGCCCATCTGTGAGCTGAGAGAACAGACTTGATGGAAGCATGTGATCTACAAAGAAAATGAAGTTTACATACACGCATAACACATGCAAACATGTAGCGTGCGTGGAAACAACAAAAGACTGCGCACAAATTCACTCACGCACACATCACACCCTTCCCCCAGAACTTGCAGAACACACATACACACAAACACACACACACACTCTCACACACACATGCTGTAGTTGACCTGCCATAAGCTCCATTTAGGTCACAGTCTGCCTGACCACAGGTGGTCTTCCTGTTACAACCAGTGGACCATGACTATGGAGGATTAGTTGGGAAAGGTACAGTACCATAAGACACAGTTTATATTAGACAGGAGACTGGGAAGCGTAAGTTTCAATGAAAACAAGAGAGAAAAGCAGTATGATGTGGGACCTTATTGTACACTGTAAACCGAGGAGAGGAGTCTGAGTTTCTCTGTCCACCAGACTTCTGCTACAGAGGGTGCCAGGCATAATGCCAGGGAAGCTGTCACTGCTCTCACTGCTGACAACCCTGGTGTCACCCGCCTCTGTTTGTGTTTTATTCCCCTGCTTCCTCGTCATGGCAACCTGCTATGTTTCCTCTCCTCCTCACCATCCTCCTTCTCCCTGGTCTCCTTTCCTCAACCTCATTGCCACTTTTTCTCCATGTAAAGCGATTCTCCAGGTGGAGGTTGGCCGTTTCAAGGCTTGTGGACTGGCAGTTGACTGGTGCGTGGTTCCACCCTGAACCCGTGCTCACCCCAGGGACTGAGGCCCCGGGGGCTCTTGAAGCTCAGCGTGGCTGACGTCCAGCATCTCCTCATCGAGTAAGACCGCCGCCTGGCCACGCTTAGCACTCCCAACTCCAGACAAAGGCTGCCATGTCCTGTAAATACTGTCAGAAGCATTTAGGAGCTGCACTGATGGCTGATTAATTTGTGCAGGTCATTTCCCTCAAAATTTGGGCGCAAACCAGATTTGCCTATATGGAAAGAAATTATGACTTTATTTGCCAACATTCAGCAATTTTGTGAGGTCTCTGTTTGGATGTGTGTGGTATGTGTGGGTGTGAATGAGTAGCGAATGACTGTTACATTCACCTCCCATACATCAATGTAACTGTGACATGTCAATCTGTCAGTATGATGTTGTAATATTTCTACACAACGGCATTGTCTGTGCATATGTGTGTACCTAGGAAGGTGTGTATTGTAGAGCAGATCACCTTGACTGTGGCTAGTCAGAGAGAGCCGTGGGCACTGAAACTGAGAAGGCGGGGTTGAACTGCCTCCCAGAAGGCCGTTCTGTTCAGCACAGACGTCTGTAGCCCCCCTTTAGACTCTCTCTCTTTCTCTCTCCTTCCCTCTCTCTCTCTCTCGCTCTCTCTCTCTCTCTCTCTCTCTCTCTCTCTCTCTCTCTCTCACTCTCTCTCTCTCACACACACACCCCTCCAGCTGGGAGGTCCCATGAGGTAGTGAGGCTCACTGACTGATTAGGTCCCAGGTAAAGCACTGCCCGGGAGCCTGCTATAAAGCCAAAGTCAATGACAGTGCTCTCTCTCTCTCTCCCTTTTTTGTTCACACACACACACACACACGCGCACACACACAACTACTGTACACCTCTCCCGACGCTTTTTTGCAGCACATGCACACACACTCGCAGAAGTGCGCACGCTTAGTGTCTCTATCAGACAGCTGCTCATGCAGTCTGCTCACCACTGGGATTTCCCTGTATTGTATATGATATAATGATATTATTCCCTCAATTTGCTGGGTAGTTAGGCACCATGCCAGGTAGCTCACTTATGAAATTGGGGTAAAAGCATGATGTTATTTCAGGATATGAAATGGCAGTGGAGTGGGACTGATAGAAAGCCGTACTTGTACTCTACTTTTTGTTTCTGTCCCTCGCTTTGTCTCCTCTTCAGTCCTCTTTGGTCTTATTTACTTTTCCCTCTTTTTCTTCCCGATGTCCTTGCATCTAGATGTTCTTTACAATAGTCACGCCTTTAACAATAGCTTTCATAGCACTGTGCCCACATTTATAAACCATGCACCACAGTGCAAATCAGGAAGTTACTGGACAATGGTGGTGGCCCCCTCCAATCCACAGGCAGTAAAACGATAGCAGTCTCTGATTCTATTCTCTGCTCTCTGCCATTTTACAGTCTGTCAGCCTGCTCGTAGCTCTGTAGTTCAAAGCTCAGACCGGAACCCTCCAATGCTATTTCCAGCCCTTTTCTGAAAACCCGCTATTGTGGAGGTATAATTACAGGCCTATACGCTGTGCTTAATTCTCAAACAATAGGGTATACTTTTACACAAGGACATGAAATTACTCTCCATTCAGAACATGCTTGACTAGACAACAGAGCTCTTCATGTTCGGAGGACATTTATGCTGCTGTAACGATGCTGTGTAAAAGCCAGACTGCAAGTCTCTTCCTGTTGCTCCCTCCTATCGCTTCAGTGTTCTGCTTACACCACAGTGATGATAGTGATGATGACTCAGGTAGTATGCTGGCTATCTATCAGTGTTATAGGACATTGTAACTGTCACACAAAATGTACATCAGGATGTGCAATCATCAGCAAGACTGCATGGCAGATTCTGCTTTTTCTGGCTAATTTCTTCCCCTTTCTCACTTTCATTTATGGAAAAAAGTTGATGAAGTTCCCTGATTAATTCCACTGGCAACCTTCATTGAAATAATTTTTTTCTTTCACTATAAGTGTTTTCTCTGTATTTCCCCTGTTCCTCACTGGCCGTCATCATATCTCTGACAGTGATGCTGTTGTTCCTCCTTTCACTGTTGGCCTCCTCCTCCGAGAGGCACCCGGCCCCTGACTCCTAATTGGTGGAAATGCTTGCAGCATCTGGTTCTGGTGAGTGTCTTTGTCGACGACGGTGGTTATCCCAGCCGCTTGACAGCTGGTTGCCATAACGTCATCACCTTGGCGACAGACTGGACTCTGGCACTGTTCTGGAGTACCTGCCACTCAGCATTACCAGCCACCCTCACAGAAGAGACAGGGCATTTCATTGCATCCAAGAAATGAGGCAGTTTCAGAGTCAAATTTGATAATAAGCTTATTTCATCCCCCACCACAACACACCACAGCAAACAGCCCGTCCAGCCCTGCGTGACGAACCTCAGCCTGTAGGACTAATATTTTAGTGGATAAATTATATGGCCTGTTAACTTTAAAAGATTCTGTCGACAGTGCATTGTATCAGTGTGCCATTTAATTTCTCTACATTTCACTGTAGCATTCCAGCTTCACTAACAATACGGAAAGCAGAGACCTTGTTGGCCTTGAAGAGGGAACAGAGGAGAATTAAGTCGTTGGGAATTCTCTCTTTTTCCCTCGTCTCTTTTTTCGAACCTCTACACTCTATCCTCTCCTCTTGCGTCTGCTGCCTTACTCCCCTGTGGCCACATCCATGGTATTCCAGAAATACTCAGACTCAGTGCTCGTTTGTGTCGGCCTTTAGTGTAAAAGTCTTGTGTAACTGATAAAGTCATTGTTATCTAGCAACAATTACTGTATTTGAAGCTTTAGTGCACTGAAATACCAAATTAACTGCTGACTTTATTTGTTTAGACAACTGAATTACAAGAAACTTTAGGAAAATGTGCTGGCTGTCTTGGTTGGATATATTGGTTTGTTATTTTTAATGACTTTTTCTGAAGTTTCTTGAAAATATGAAATGGGAAAAAAAAGAAAAATAATGTAAACAAGAGTTAGTGTAAATTATTATTGCTTCATGAGCAGGTTACGACAAAAACTGATCAAAAAAGAGAAATCAGCTATGGGATTTGTCGCCCAAAACCTCAAATGATTAGTTATTGATACACACAGATTATTTATACCAGGGCTGTCTGGAGTTAAACAAACACTCACACACACATAGAAAAACTTAAAATAAACATACATCTTGATTCCTGCAAGATAGCGCTCATTTCCACATATCACATCATATTTGCTGCTATTTCATATCCACACATGAGCAAACACAGTGGTGGCCATACAGGAGAGGAGGCGGCAGTGGAGCAAACAGCATGAGGGCACCGTGTTCAAACTGTGGTGACCAGTGGCTCCTGCCTGTCCGTGGCCTCACAGCCCTGCCTCTGCCCCAGTCACTCAATGCAGGTATTCACAAACAGGATTCCAGTGGCCACCAAAACATCTAAACCAAATGGACACAGTGACTCTTCAAGGTAAATAGCAGGCCATGCCAGGATCTAATCCGTATAGCCTCTTTTTCTCTCTAAGTATCTCTCTCTCTCTCTCTCTC
Organism: Trachurus japonicus; assembly: GCF_045865225.1. Taxonomy (NCBI): domain Eukaryota; kingdom Metazoa; phylum Chordata; class Actinopteri; order Carangiformes; family Carangidae; genus Trachurus; species Trachurus japonicus. Next base: position 26,990,491 of record NC_140915.1, on the reverse strand, counting down.
TCTCTCTCTCTCTCTCTCTCTCTCTCTCTCTCTCTCTCTCTCTCTCTCTTAGTTTCTGGTGCTCTCTGGCTTTGTTTCCCTATGCAGCCTTCACCAGACTAAAAATGAAAATGAGTGTACCATTTCACAGACCTCACAACTCACATCTTGGAATTAAAAGCTCCCAGTCAGTAATAAATGTAAATGCTGTGTTGGCACTATTTTCTTTCGAGAAAAAGAACTAATGATGATTTTGGGGGAGGTTTACTTCAAATTTACGTTTATAAAAAGATTAATCGAATGACATTACGTTGTAAAAAAAGAACAAACATGTTGAGCAGTAGAGAGCAATTTCCCATCCTTTATTGTTGAATTGTGTAATTATTGTTCTACATTTAGTGTCTCACCTAAGCTGCTGTGGAAGCTGGAGGAGACTTGATGATTTGGCATACTCTTGGCAGAAACAAAAGGCAAACATGGGGCTTCAGAAGAGGCAGACAGCTCATAAGAGAACAAACCACACCACAGAGAGAGGAATCAAGCCTAAGCACAGCCTTCTGAAACCAGACGGCCCTATCTCCCTGCATGTCTTGGCTCAGATTCTTTCTTCTTATTGTTTACTTGGCTGTTTGACTGATTGGTTCATTGGTTACAAGCCAGACTGGGAGTGACATGATCTGAAATTACACGTTTCACGGTTTCAAAGAGCCATTGTCAGTACTCAAAAGTTTGTTTTCATGCCCCTCTGGCATGTATTTGTTAAAGTGTTTGTTCAGGTCTTTTAACATTAGGCCATGTGAGGTAGTCGTCATCTATAGTCAGTGTATTACCTTGCAGTAGATCTGCAACCTCGGCACACACACACGCACACACACAGACACACACCTACACTCACACACACATCACACATCATACTATTTTGAATATTTTCATCACTTCATCTTGTTAACAAACAGACTTTTCCTTTGGCGCCACGGTTACCGCTTAACCACTGTGCTACGACTTCTGCTTAGCTCTGTATGACTCAAACAGCTGAACTGTTAAATACAACATTGTATTTGTTGTTGGTAGGGATACCAACTCATACTGTCTTTTTTCACTGGGCATTTTTTTGAATGACGTGTTTGTACGCCTACCCCCATCCACAGCAGCACATCACTGTGCCAGTGTTTCTGGCTGCTTCTCTAAATTGGTAGGGCGCCAATCCAAATCTCACGTAGAATAACCCGAACCATCACTTTTATCATTGTTGTTTAGTTAATTCATATACTCTAGGTAGACCTGTGAATTCTCAAGCAAGCAAACACCTTTCTTTACATTGCAGCTTACTGTAGCTTGATTTATCAGCTGTGAGGTGCATGGCATCATTAGTTTGCATATCAACATCTATGTGTCAGAGTCAACTTCTCTGTCAGAGATGTGTGTCTGTGATTCAGGCAACCACAAATAAAATTAAATGAAATAAAATACTTACCTCATGAGTGCCGTTGTTGAGATCGTCTGATTTGCTGTGTTTTTGTGATATTTTTAATTTCTTAAACAGGAGTGAATATGACAATGATAATCAAAATAAATGTATTAATCAGTTTTAATAGTTTATTTCATCTTGCCATTTGTTTTGAGCATGAATATTTGATGAGCATGACAAATTGTGGAATTGACATGCATTGTCTAAACAGTATATTGTATGTTATGGTATGTGTGAACACATACAGTATTAGAAGTTCGCCAAAAAGGTATGGTAAGCATGATCTCTTATATTGTATATTGATGTTACTTATAGGGGTGGGTATTGCCAAGGACCTCACGATACAAAACGCATCACAATACTTGAGTCACTATACGATACGATATTGTGATATCCAAATTTTGCGATACATTGTGATATATTGCGATATTCTACATAGTTCACTGAAAAATGTAAAATGCATTATGCATCTTAAAATCTGAGTTCTATGTACATCAGATGATAGTGATAATTCACGGGACAAACTGAGTCAAAACTAACAGTCCGTCTAAAACATGATCTATTATGTGAAAAAAATCAATATTCAAACTTTGAAGATCGATATTGAATTGGAAGACAACGTATCGCGATATATTGCCATATCGATATTTTTGCCCACCCCTAGTTACTTATGTTTAGGTTAAACTGGAGATCTAAAGTCCAAGTCATGGCAACATTGACATCGATCACAGATATAAAATACATGAACCCACATTGTGATTAGCCACATTTTACAGCTGGATTCTTTGACACTGCAAACAAAATTGAAGCAGCGTTTGCTGTAGTGGAGATGTGAAAAATGTCATCAATTCAAAAATAATGTTTAGAACCATAAAAATGTGTGTGTATCAAGCTGATAAACAATGTGTGCATTTGAACTGCAAAAGAGGACCGACCACCACAAATAGAGGGTTAAGTGTAAGATAGGCTACTTGAAGTGTTCTAGGCCAAGGAACAAGGATTCGAGGATTTGTAGAATTTTTTATGTAAACTTAAGGACCTACAATTGGCACAGAGAGTGTAATTGATATTAAGTCAAATATTTCTCATTAATATTTCTGCATGATTTATTGGCTATGACATAAGTAGCGACTAGTGTATTTTTGCAGGAACCTCAGCATCGTCTGGCTATGGAAGACAGTGGTCTACAGGCTTTCCACATTTATCGAGCATAATTGCCGCTTAAAGTCTTAAATTATTTATTATTGTGAGATCTGACAGTGCTGCTCAGAAGCAAATTGGGATCATCTTCCATGACCACCAAGGATTTGCAGATTGGAGGCAGAACTAAGTTTATTTCCTCCGCTCTGCTTTTATCCCTGCAAACGAAGCGTTTAAAAGGATCACCCGCGACAGATAACCACGTTACTGTACAGACGAATAACGCCACTGCTCTTAAGATCCTGATTTTGTCTGTGGATTTTTTTTCTCTCTCTCTTCCCTTCACCCCAGCCTAATTGTGCTGATGCTCTCCCTGTGGGTTTTAATGTTTGACACGGCGAAACGCTCTTAAATCCTCCACACTGCTCCCTCCCTTATGAGGCCCAGTATCTTAAAAGCAAAAAGGATGTATGTCTAATTCACAAATTTATCACTTCGCAAAATGATGCATTAAATGAGAGGGGACACGCTCTGATTTGAAATGCTGACTTTAGAAAAGAAGTTCTGATTTTCAAAATGAGTTTAGATGGGCTCCCCTTCACCCCTCACCCACCCGCTCGCCTCCCACGTCCTCTTGCTTTCTCAGTTATATCACTGTCGCTACTTGAGATGGGAGGCCATGCAGCTCTCTCTCTCTTTGTCTGCCTCTCTCTTTCACTCTCACTTTCTGTCTCTCTCACACAAACACAACACACGTTTTATTTCATAGTTTAGCCACTTTAGTTTGTAATTGCATGTCTTTTGCGTGTACACACATGGGTCTTCATGTGCATTTTTGTGTGTGTATGAAGATATGCTGCACATGCCATATATACATTTCTTTCCTTTATAAGGTTATACTCACATGATTGCCTTTATGCAAGTATTTTTTGCTTTCGAGGACCAAGCAATAGAGATACTCCTTCTTTCACAAACCATGACTGATTGTCATTTCTGCTAGCCGTGAAACAATATGCACTTACATCAGTATCTGCTTAAGGCCAGTTTTACATATTAGACGTGATGTTACAGACTCCTCTGTCGGTCTTTGCCTTAAATTTGTCTTATTTTTCATAGAAAGCAGAAAGTTCAGTTACGTGGCCAAAAGTGACAATGAAAGTACTTATATATTCAACAAATTAATATATTTGTAAAGTCAAAAGTACACCTCCAACTACTCCTAACTGTTACTGTCAGTTATGTTTTACTTATACTTTACACAGTGCACAGGTTCCTCATATGCATTTTTTACCTTTTAATTAATGTATTACGTTCAAATTATATTCAAGTGTAGCATGCACAGACAAACAGCTCTCTGGAGTATTCTGAGCTCCTCAGAGGCTGAAACCAGAGGAGGCATTTATGAACACAGCTCAGCTGGCTGTGAGGCACTGTGGGCTTCCTCTCGACAGGTCAACCTGCCAAGAAAGAAGTTTAAAGCGGAAAAAAAGAGAAAAAAAATCAGTGTAAAAAGAGTAAATGTAAATGTCTGCTCATGAAGCAGTGATCCCTGGAGATGTGTTAAAACAAGGGCGAGGACTAAACTGATGACAACTCCATCCGCACGGCCTACACCATGGAGGGAAAAAGCAAGACACACTTAGTTTTAAGAGCTGCTCTCTTGACAGTGTTAATGACAGTGTTAGGCTACTGGTGAAATCATGAGGGAGAGGAGTCCAAGCTGCAATGTAGTGTTCTCAGAGTCAGAGTTGTGTTTGGCCAATAATTAGACATAAATTTCCTCCATAGACAATGTTTTTCTCAGACATGACATATTTTGATTTCAGAACCACAAATGATTTTGTAGGTCTTACCAAAATTAACAATTGGAAAATAAAACAACTAAATCTTTCTTTTTTAATTTAACCCAAAATAAATTTCTAATTATGAAAAAAATGTGATTTTGATATAAAGTTGAAAACGCTGACTGTGTAATCACAATGTCCCTGGTTCCGATGTGGCCCTTTGTTGCATGTCACCCCTCCTTGCTCTCCTCCTCTCTCCACATGTCACATTTACATAGGCTGCTGTCAAAATAAAAGTATGGAAAAGGCAGTGTCAGGAAAGGAAATCCTCCGAGACACTTGAGTATTTCCAGTAATTTGAGGTGCTGACACTCCCAGCTTTGGCTACTGTATATGGACACACTATACCAGAAGTATGAAAGAGTGGTATTCTGCCGTGTCCCAGTCATCTAATTCACACGTTCACAGAGATAGTCTTTCAGAAAGTCCAAGCCACGACACACAAGCTGTTTGTTGCCATCCTTTTGGTATGATGGTGTAGCCAAGTGTGTCTAATAAATGGTGTTCAGTGTCAAGTTACCAAGCGGCCAGAGTTCTTTGGCTAACCACCAGACATAAAGCTGTAAATCAGACGGAGTCAGCAGATTACTGAAGCATGGCGCGTGGTTAGAGGCTGGCTGCAGGTGTGTGTTCTCAAACACGAGAGATGGAAGGAGAGAGAAATGGAAGGAAAGCCAGAGCAGAACTGAGAGTGTATTTGGTATATATGGTCACTTCCCTCAACACTCCAGGTGCAGGATCACATTGTTGGGAGAGAACTGCGTCCTCTCATTCTCGGTTTCTTTTAATACAAGTACATTCTGGATATATGTAAGAGGGAGAAAAAACATGCATATGCATAAATGTACAGTGCTCCAACTGATCCAAATCATGGCCGCTCTTTGGTCTGTGTTGTTTTTCCCAATTGATTAAGATGCTGGGATGCACAGTCTATGTGTGTTTTTATGTGCGCTGTGTGTGTGTGTATGTGTGTATGTGTGTGAATGAATCCCAGGGGGCACATCATGCACTATGTTGCACACTGTTTCATCCTTCATTGTATATGACTCAAAGACTGCTGTTCCCATCCATGTTTATGCACCCCTCCCTCTTGATCGAAACAAACACTACCTCATTAGATGCAAACACACTTTCTCTCCCTCACACACAAACACACACAGATGCATGGAAACATGCAAGCAGTACACATAATGAACACAGAGGCTTGAGTGGAAAAACATCCTCCTCTCCCTGGGTTCAGAAGGTGAGGATGACAGCAGCAGTTACAAACCTTTTTCTCCAGCTCGTATCAAAGGTCACAGTGCGTAATTACAAACAGGACATCAAAACAAAAAAAAACAAAACAAAACAAAGTTTGGACAATCCAAGACTTGCACTGGAGAGTATTTCCAGGCATGTTGTACTGCAATGTAACACACACATGCTCAGAGACGCAGACACATCCACACATCCAAGGGAATTTCACCTGTACAAGAGATTAGCACTTCTGTTTGTATCGTATAGATTTGCAAGTATACAGGCAGCTGGTGTTTTCTCAACTTTATCTGAGACAAGGAGAAGTGGAAAAAAAAAAAAAAAAACTACACCACCACTCTACATGAACCCACTGGGTATAAAGAACGGGTGGGGGAGAGTTTGAAGAGACTGTAAAGGTGAACAGGTGAAAGAGAAAAGCAGACGAGTGTAGCTTTGCCTGTCACCTCTCTGCCCTTCGTTGCTCCCCCCATCCCTGCATCACCTCGCCTCGGGGGGTTGAACAACTGCTCTTGATGGAGGGGGGGGCAAGTGTTCTCTCTGTTCTTTCTCAGTGCCTCTGGGTGTACAACCGACTCTCACTACCCTGGCGATCTCCTGCCGCCTCACACTCTCAGAGTTTCACACACACGGAAACACAAACACACGTACGAATACACAAGCGCTGTGCAGCATCTGAACCCTCTTCACTCTCTGCTCCCTCTCATCTTCCTATGTGGGGCTCTTTGTAGCCGCTGTGCCTGAGCTTGGTGAGAAGAACAGGAAGAACAAAGCGAGGGAAAAAAAAAGGAGGATGGAGAAAAGAGGACTGAGGTGGTGGTGGAAACGAGGAGAAGGGAGGGGATGAATGAGAGTGAGCGGGAAGAAGCTAATGTTCACATCACATTGAGAGTGTCGCCTGTTGTTGCTCACAGAACGTCGGTCGGCAAGCGTTTGTGCGCCACAGCTTGATCTGGGGGTTGTCCCCAGCTGCGCGTGAAGACAGGAGTACGGAGACGTGGCAGAGACTCTAATTAGACGGGCCTAAGTGTGCTGAACTGAGGGAGAACCCTGGAGCGTGAGCAAACGCTGCTCAGCCCCCCTGCAAACAGAGCGGGAGGAGACCCCCAGCAGTAATTACAACGTTTCACAAACCAAGCAAGACACCTCCAGGAAGTTTTCAATCAGAAAAATCCTCTTCCACTCACGGGGGAGCTGGAGAGGAGTTGCATTTCATTAGCCCTCACCATAGGGTCCTTTTAAAGAAGAGGGGGGAGGGAATTAAGCTTTGAGTAGGGGAGGTCATCCTGTTGCGTTTACTGTAATGGTATGCTATCAATTGTGATTCAGCACTGTTGGCAAAAATACATTAGACACAGCTTTGCCAGGGAAATCTGCAACACCTACTCATAAAGGAGATAGAGATGAACCGCGCTATACACTCAAATCTCACCAACCATGAGTTTCTGCGAACATAAAAAAGCTGTTTGAAAAGGTGCAGGCAGAATTAAGGTGCCAACTTCCCCGCCTGCCCAGAAATGAATGACTGTCCAGTTAGTAAAATTAAGCAAATGTGAATGTGTGCTTTCATGGGATTTTGGTGGAATGGATATAACACCGGAACATTTTTTTATGACTATGATAAATACATACCTCTAATATATTAATTGTACTTTAAATATGAATATTATGGCACGTTAGTGGTGTTTTTACAATAAATGATCTTAGCAGACACAATAAATGCAGAGTTAACACATAGACTTAGAGGACAAAGAAGATGTTAAATGGGGGTATTACAAACATGTAATATATTTATACTAATTACTATAATTATAATCTGAAATATATAAAATAGCAGTTACCTTCCCTTGTGTGCTTGTTTTTGCAGGAAGTGTTGCTGAAAACTCTTGCGGGAGTTAAGAAAATACATTTAAAAAATATGGTGAATTAAATGTATAAATATGGAATGTACTCAAGTTGAAGCATTCAAATTGTGTATCTTAAAAAACAATAGCGTAGGTTCTACTATATATGCAATGCACAATAATTCATAAACACCATGGGGGTGGGCTGGTGTTTTTTGCTAAAGCGTGTGTCACTGGTCTGTGTGCATGTGTAGTGTATTTATGTGTGTTTTTGTGTCTAATGAAAGGATCCACAGCGAAATTGTGAAGGAACTCTCACCTGTCTCAAGCCGGAAGCGTGCCAAACCCGTACACAGTCACATACACACATACACAGACACGCACTGACACAGATGCCTATACACATCGTGGCATGTGTCACAGAAAACAGATGTGCGAGGAACAGCGCTGCATCAATTATCCCACCAACTTCACTCGGTAAATTAGAAAGGGATAATTATGTCGTACTTATTTTTCTACCATGTCTATCTTTTTCACTTTTTTCGTTTTTGGCATGGGTAGTGGCAGTTGTCATGGAGTGCATGTAAAATCATCTGTGCAGGTACAAAATGTCTAATCTATGCTTTTCCTGTTGGGATTATCCAAGGATGCTGTGGTACGGCTGTCACAAAGTATTAGGAAGGAAAAAAGAGGAACAGGAGCAATATGGGACACCTACAACTTTGCAGCCAGATCAAATTCTGTATGTATGTATGTATGTACCGTATGTATCGTGTATGTACAGTATGTATGTATGTATGTATGTATGTTTGTGTATACATCTTATGATGTAAATGAGGAAACATACTGGTTTGCAGTTTCAGTGAACAGTGGAGGAATTATTGAACAAAACACTGTTGAAATGTAATGTCAATGATAATTCTTATATAAACTGAAGTGATAAATGCACAAGTGACCCTCTTTTCATATACATTTTCTGTATATTATTTGCTAATATCTGAAACATAATTTTGTATTAGCTTTATCTGCTCTTCCTCAGTAAACCCACATGCTTTTACTTTACCGCAGAGATGGTAATTACAATCACACTAAATAGGCTTGAACCGTATCAAAAATTAATTAATATCGAATTTATTTGGGTTATCCATTGCTGAAACACATGGTTTTTGCATGCTAATGCCACATATTTTGAAACATTTCTGCAATTCAATTACTTGGGAATATCATTAAAGGCAACAAATTTACAGTTTAATTTGTGTCGACTATTTAAGTCGCTCCAGAGCTACAGAATCCCCTTCCACTGTAAGTGGATTAATTAATTTGAATCAATAAAGTCTCCTAGTCGGGTTTCACCACTCCCCCAAAAAATAACTAACTCCACACAAAGCCTTATCAGCGGTTGTGGAGGTCCAAGCCCTTGCTTTTCGGCTCAAGCAGGAAGTTTTGCTGAGACAATTACTGGCAGATGGCTTTCAGCCTTTTACATTTGTGCATTATGATAATTTGTTTGTGCAGCATGTTTTGTCTTTTGTATGAGCAGTAGTTTGTATTATGTAGAGCTGTTTCTATTTATCGTATGTAAACCTTTTTTTTAAGGCTGTATATGAATTCAAAAATGCAACATATCTAAAATATTAAATTAAATTTAAAAAAAGAGTTTAGTTTATATCAAAAACGTCAGCATTGTTTTACAAATCATAAGTAAAAAAAAAATTCAACAAATAGCAACATTAGAACAATCATGCAAATGATGATGAGTTTTTCCTGGAGAACCTCTTGAAGACTCATGTCTTCCACGTGCACCTTCTCTCCTAACACCACTAACACCCTAACATGACTAACTCACACTTACTGTGCACTTCTTTACCTGATCTCTATTAAAGACAGATTTAGTACTTAGTGTCTTCTCCAAGTTCTCCCACTCCACTAATGCTCGAGTGTATCTCACTTGTAGTTGGAGTAAATATAAATGGAAATGTTTAACCCTATAGCATTCAGTGTGGGGAATACGCACACAAACTGATCTTGAACATTCACCATATAGAGGCAATTTATCCCTCAGTTTTTGTAATCAGCAAATAGATCAATTTCTATGAGCAGGCCTTCCCTACTTACAGTTGCAAGAAAAAGTATGTGAACCCTTTAGTATTTCCTAGATTTCTGCATTAATTGGCTTGCTTTCCATTGCAGGCCTGAAGTTTGCCACTGCACAACACTAATGGGAAAATGTTTTGTGGACTTATGAAACTAAGATTACATTTTTTTTCTTTTATGTATTTTTTGTATGGTGTAAAAATGGCACTGCATACCAGCATGTAAACATCATCTCAAATGTGGAGTATGGTGGAGGGAGCATCATGGTTTGGGACTGCTTTGCTACTTCAGGGCCATCACTGTGGATAAAAACACTTCCAAAGTTTATCAAGGCTTCCTACAGGATAATGTAAGGGTGGCCGTCCACTAGCGGTCCACTAGAGGTTCAACCAGTTATTACATAAATCCAAGGGTTCACTTACCTTTTCCACCTGCACTGTGAATGTTTAATGGATGCATTTGACAATGACATTAAATATTATAATTGTTTGTGTGGTATTAGGTTAAGCAGAATGTGTTTGTTTATACTTGACTAAGATGCCACATTAAATGCCCAATTAATGCAGAAAACTAAGAAATTCCAAAGGGTTCACATACTTTTTCTTACCACTGTATATTGTACATTCTATAACACTGAATGGGGGGAAATACTTTCTTTATAGTTCAGTACTGTAAAACTGTGAAGGAAAATGTAAATAGAACTTTCACAATAACTATTTGGTGGTTACAATTCATGCCATTGTAGGTAATTAACTTAAACAAAGTTATTTTAGTCTTAACCTCAGTCAAAATCTAATGAAATTTGTAGGCAGTTATCATGATCTTTAATACCCAATACATTAGTACAGTGGATAAGAACATCAACAAGAGTAATCCTATGTTTTGTATCATGTTTTCGCTTTTCAGAAGTTACACTGAGTACAGCCAGCCTGTGGAACATAAGTGAACCAAGGTTAAATGATCTAATTATAAAATATTTTATGGCTACATACAGTACCAGTCTTGATAAGAACTTCAGGGGCCAGGGTCATAATACACCCCACAATCAGTGCTTCCTCTCCAGGGTTGACATGGATTCTACTGCATCTCCAAAAGGGACAAAACTGGAACAGGGCTAGCTGGCAAGCATGCAAATTTTAATAGAAGAAAAGAAGTGAGAGAAAATTTGTAAATCAACAAGGTTTTGCACTCAAAGAGACAGGTCTTGCTGAGTAATGAAATGAGATATGCTGAACCTGCAATGATTCTTCGGTAGTGGTACGTAAGCACGATCAATACGAACAATAACTACAGGGCACAGTGACACTTATAGCTCTTTTAAACTAGTGAGGACAGTTACATGTAACATTTTTCTCCTCTGGAGCACATCAAGTGTATACTCCAATTGTAATTCACCTCCAGCTATCGTCTTGCATTTCACTTGTTATTATGCCCACAAACGCAGCCCATCCATGAAGTATTTTTCACTGAATTTTACACATGTAACCACAGTGATTCTCAAGGATACAATTCAATTATCCCAGTACGGTATACTGAGATGCAACTGAATCGCAGTTGAGAATAAATAGAGAAATCTTCTATGGAAGGGGCCCTCACATTTTGGTTAGGCCTTCGTAGCAAATGATCGCAACAAAGGGTTATCTTTGTAGAGTGCATCCTCTGAAGGATGCAGCCCATGAACTGAGACACACAGCCCATGAACTGAGACACAACAAATGTGTATGAAAATACAAGTAACCTCCAGTTCAGTGCTATACCTGAACTGTCACAGCAGGAACACTGGAGCTGCTTCTTCTGCTCTACCAATGTGCCGCTGTGGTATTCTTTGTGTGGACACAGTGTTAGGGGGTCACATCTAACTCCGCCTTTTTCCAACTCCACTTGATTCTGCTTGACTACATGTATAGAAGGTGGAGGAGGGAGAAGCTGCCTACAAGCATTCCTGAAAAGATAAAACTGACTTATTCTGAAACTATGAAAATAGACATAAAGTTAAAGCAGAAGTAAGCGATCCGGTCGTTTTGGGTAATGCTGCGTTCCAGGTAGGCTTTTGAAACCGTAAATTACAGCTTCAAGTCACAACTTACGACTTTGTAGCGTTTCAGGCAACCCACTTGTGTTTTTCCGACCTGTTTTACCTGTGAAAGTCACTATAACGGCCACTCGTAACTTCCGACCCGTGAACTCGTACCAGATTGAACTGGTATGACTTCACAGGTCGGAAAAACACGAGTTACGAGTTTCCTTGAACGCACCATAACAGTCCTCGTCCCTACGTCACCACATTCACGGCATCCCTTGGCTGCACACACAGCCCTGCATGCCGTTCTCTCTCCTCATTGGATAAAAACTGTAGGATACGAGAAAAGTTTTCTCCTCGGCTCAGAGCAGAGCAGAGTGACTGACAGACCCGTGTTTCGGTCCAAACACTCTATGTAAGTGATTGCTGTCGGAAGATATAACTATTTAAGACTTATATTAACACAAATATATCACTTACTTCTGCTTTAATATACATAACCCAAAAAAGTCAAAAGAAGAAGCCAAGAAGTCTGTTAACCTGCCAATTACTTCAATTCTTTAAGGATGCAAACTTGACATTTTTCCTCTTTGTGCACCAGACTAAAAGAGACAGGGTTTTTGTTTGAGGTGCACTCATTACTGATGGCCTCATGAGCGAGCGACTCAGACATATGTTTTAAAATTTATTTTCTTAAAATCTGAGGGAAGGAACTGAAGTGGGCAGAGCCACTGCCTGCTTTAAGCCAAAGCTGTTATGAAATTCTTAACACATTACTGAAGCATTAAAAAATTTGATTGGTTGAAATAGAACATTATTTTGATACAGAGTTGAACATCAAATTAATCTGAAGAATATATGGATTAAAAAAAAATACACATCACTTGACAGGTTTTGTGCAAAGCAGCAGGAGACCGAGTTACGCGATGAGTCACTATGACTACCCTGCAATGTAAAATTCATGTAAAGAACAATATTCAGCCTCCACATGTCAGTGTTAAACATTGGTATTGCTGTTTTAGTGTCATTTTACATTATTGGAAAAGCATAAAAGTGCTGCACTACGCCTTAACACATAAAACAGCTCCACTGGATTACTTCACGTTTCTGTGTGCTGCCTTAAACTTGTAAAGGAAATCATTCATGGTACATTTGATTCCTACTTTCAATTAAGGATTTAGTACAGCTGTCTTCAAACATAAAGATTATATTGTGTGATCTCTGTCGACTTTCTCTTCTGGTTTCTAAGCGAAAAGCCCAGTTTAGTTTTGATACACACAAGAGAGTCAGTCTGAAAATAGTGTTGACAGATGACTCTTTTTCATAGCCAGTCGAGGGTGTTTTGAACAGTGTGAGAACAAAATGTTCATCAGTGCACTGATGTGGCGTATTTTCTGAATAGACAGGTAACAACATCATCTTATATACACACACCCATATGTGCACAGCATGTATGTATCAGTGCCTACATTATGTCTGTTTTTTCCCTCCCTCCCCTCTCACTCCCTCTCGTGCTCCTTCCTTCAGCCGTGAGGAATCTGATGCAGAGGTGTTGCATTTCTGTTTGTGCAAGTGTCTGTCAGAAGTCCAGTTGGGGAAAATCTGAACAGCTACACTTGTCCTCAAACAGAAAGCTGGTCAACATGGAAATCTTATGACAGGACATATTATTTATCAGATAACCCGAGCTTGCATGTATACTGCATTTGAAAGCAGGAGTAAATGTGAGAAAAATTTGAGGATTTGATGAGGGTGAGAACATTGACATGATAGGCTTTGTGCAAAGTAGCCCCAGGCAGTGTTTGTCTCTCTCTCTCTCTCTCTCTCTCTCTCTCTCTCTCTCTCTCTCGCATAGGCTACAGATGCATTTTATACAGCTGTTGAATGTTTGTTACTATTTCCATTTATTCATTCCTATTCTGCATTTTATTTATGAGCCAAAGGTAAAGATATCCTCGCTTGTTTTGTTTACTTTGCAACCAAAACAGAGACCTTGGCAAAATTATACTTGTCACTCAGCAATATCAAACTGCCTGCGAGAAATGAGGAATGACACTAAATATAAGATGGAGCACTGGTTTAAACTACACTAAACAGATGGCTACAAAAGGAGGGCTGTTTGCGAATGGGGGGACCACACGTTTGCCTTATTAAATTGTCACATATGTGTTGTATCCTGCTCCTTGGAATCTCATCAAAGTCGCAAGGAAATGGAGTTCAGAGTGAAAAAAAAAGAAAGCTGTATGAATATCAGTGGATGTCCTCGACTTTCAGGAGGATACACAGACCTCACTTAATAGTAGTAATAAAAAAATGTTTACAAGAAGCAGATATTAAGGTAACATTAATTGCTGCAGCCACAGTGGCTCTCTGATGTTTAGTACTGAGGGCACAACAGCCAAATGATAAGCATCTTGAAAAATAATATCCTCTCAAACTAATTAATCGCAAAAAGAAGTATAAAATTTGAAGCTACAAACATGACATTGTCCATAATTCACTACTGTTTTTCCCAATATACCAATATAGATTACACCTGTACAGGTGTCTATACAGTATGAGACTGTGAGTCATGAGTCTTGACATGATTATTTTGTCAAATTTAATATCTGGTATACATTTTGACATATACTGTAGGAATACTACACAATATCTTTGCTTGTGTACTTCACCACGCTTTTCTGTAATGTAAATTGTGTCTATATGGTATCAATTGTTCATCCTGATACAAGAGCAATGTGGTAAAAATCCTTAGGCTACGGTGGATGTTTAAAATGGAGCTGCAACTGCTTGAGGAAAATAGAAACATAGTTGCTCTGGGTTTTGTGAGTAATTCATTGGGGGGTTACTGGCTCAATAAGATTCAACAGTGCACCATCTCAGCCTTGGACACCTCACAAAAGCCTTCTACCTTCCTCCTCCGCTCACACCGCATCAATGGTTCTAAAGCCAAATGCAACAGATGTTCTAAGGTGAGAAGCCGAAAAAGTATACTAGGAGGTTAAGATCATACTTACTATAGTTTTCAAACAGTTTCATGGGAGGTTATTACATTTCTTCCATTAGTAATGCATTGTGTAGATATTTGTATTATTTCACTGACATTTGCTTTCATTCCATTGCACTGAGACCCTTTGTTTATTTCTTCATTAACACTTTTAGAGCAGATGAACGTGTCTTGATGTGCCTTGGCTTCAACTCACTCTGAGAGCTGATGGATTGGATCAGGTATTTGAGTCAAAACCAAGGACACATGTTCCATTTTAACAGATCTCTTAGATCTATTCTAATGATTCTGAAACCACAAGCCAAAGCTGTTTGATTTGCCAGCAGAACTGAAGCATCACATTTGTTCAAAACAAGCTGCATTAACTAATCAGACTGTGTATGTGTGTGTCTTTGACCAATCTTTGAAAATTACTGCAGCAGTGATTGCCACTGATCTCTTTTTTTCTGTCCTTGGAGAAGCATTTAAAATCGTATTTACATTGTCATTGCCAGGCAATCAGACTGATTACATTTTCATCCCTCCTAATGATCCTTATGAAAGTTTAACTTTTTGCAGGTAACTGCAACAGACACAGTCCTAACTGTATTTGTTCCACCATGTCATTTTCCTGTGAGCATGATCTAGGGATGTCAACAGAACAAATACCTTGGTAGCGAGTGTGGCGGTACTTTTTTCTAAGGTACCGCAGGTTGTTAAAGCACTAGTCATGTTGGAGGTACTGGAAATGCCATTTTAACAAGGGCAGTATACTTCTGCAGGTATTGTCGTTTCACATAAAATTAAAAAAAGATGACATACACAAGAAACATTAACAGCACCATGCGGAATGGCAGCAACAAATACTGGCTCAAGAACGCAACTTGTGGAAAGAAAAAACATTTCCCAAGACTAGTGTATAGAGATGTTTTTTTGCAGATCATTGGGGAGAAGATAAAGACAACCAAAAGCTGGTACGCAAATGATGTTACAGAGCATTGTTCAATGAGAAGAAGAAACACACAGAGAATTCAGTGCGAGTGAGTTTTGATTGTTAACTTTATATTAACCAGTTGTCACTGACATGTCCACGTTCAGGATGTTACTGTTATGAATGATAATGACAATGAATTGCGATGGCTGCTATCTGTTGCTGCTTTTCTCCACATGCAAAGTTCACAGCTTTTAATGTTAACTTATTGCAGCTAACATAACTTCAGCTCATGTGCTGGTTGCACAGAAAATTACTTTTCAATCTGTTAAAATTTAACACTGACTTTTTGAATTAATATTTTCATCAAATTTATCTGTCAACTCATCAGTCAACTTCTGCTTGCACATACGTATGTAGAGATGTGTATGTGTGTGTGTGTGCGCGCGCATGGGTATGCGCAATCTCACCTGCATGTGTATTAGCACACAGTAAATGCATCTGTCCTTTTCTGTTTCTTGCAGTGGAATTCAGTAGGTACCGACCAGGATTATGATATTCTTATATCTCTGACAAAGACATACAGTAGCTATATTCTATTATATATGATTATATTGTCAAATTTAAACATTGTCGGAAAGGAGGAATTATAGCTTGAGCATATTTTTCAATTGACTTCAGAACCAGAAATAAGGCAAGAAAAAAAGAAAGAAAGAAGTGCCCCACACCATTCACTGTCCTTTTAGGGGCTTTTTTTTGTAAAGAGAGTGGTGGGCAGTTGGCCACTTTAACCTAAAATACTCTAATGGGTGACAACTCAGGGTTAGACTGGCACTCAACACCCATCTACTCAGAACTACCAGAACCTAAACTCACCCAAGAGCAGCCCTTTCAAACTGTTTTTACCTCTTACTGTTTCTACACAAAGGTACATAGTTCTGGACTTTTGGACTGACATAAAATCAATACAGACTGAGCTCTGAAAGCATAAGTAATCACTCGGTAGACTAGTAGTTAGTTCTGAAGAACTTGTCAACCAGTGAAATGCTGAACTACTGTTAAACCTAGCAAGAAATTGGTCATTTTGTGAGCAAATTGTTAGCATACTATTTTGCATCGTGTACTTGTATTCCTGCTTCTGATGTACAAAGAAATACATGGTTGTAAGCAGACAGAAAACAACCAATAATGACAGCAAAAATCCAGCCGGATGTGACCATAATCTGCCAGCAGTGCCAGGGCATATGGAAGATCCAGAGACATAGCACTCCATCTTGGTGGTTCCATCTGTCAGTCTTTGCTGGTGCTTTGCTGCTTTCTGTGGCACATTTGACAGCCCCTCGCCTCAGCTAGATTAGCAAATTACACAAATGTAAGAGTGGAAAGGTGTAATTGAGGATGGCAAAAGGGCTGATTGGAAGACATTTAAATGATTCTTCTGCAGTGTTCAACATGGAGGGCGTGTGGCAGAGGCCACAGAGAGAAACGCTTTGAAATGATTACTGCTCCTGACAGGTGGATGACAAGTCTCATTCTCTCTCTTTCTGTTAACCTATGCATACAGTGTCAGCAAATGTATGCATATGTGTGCTTGTGCCCGCTGTGTATGAGTCTGTGTGCTCTGTTTGAGTTAGAACATGTATTGTGTAAATGCTTGAGTGTGTCTTTGCCTGCATGCGTTTATCAGGATGTGTGAACGCGCATGTGATATGGCTGGCAGGCATGAATATAAGCCCTGCGGAGTTTCTTACTCAGAGCCACCGCAAAGCAGTGAAGATTTACATCAGACAGATTACAGCAGTACCATCATGACAGCATCTAATGGAAGAAACAAGACACCTTTTAATGAACACGCTAATTTAAGAAATATCACACTGTGCTCTGAAGTATAAATCAGAAATATAAATATAATTCAGATGGAGATGCAGCAGTGGAGGAAAAACATGTCCTGATGCAGAGGGGACGTCCCACCTTATTTAGTTGTATTACTGTAAGTAGCCTAGTCAAATGTATCTTTTCCAATTGCAATTTCAATTTCCCCCTTTAAGGTTTTTCAACAGTAAAACAAAAACAAAAGCAAAATCAGTAAGTCACAGCAATAATCACTAAACCAGTGCAAGGTAATAATGGATTTAAGTGCATATCTATGAATATACAGGCTAAAAAAAACATTTTTTTCCATGCGCACTTTATGTCTGTAGGTGCTCAGTCTCTATTATCTGTCTAATTCCCCATCTGTACTTCAGAAAAACAGTTTTCCCTAAACAAGACAGATCACCACAACAGTCCAGAGTATTGTGTGTGTGTGTGTGTGTGTGTGTGGGGGGGGGGGGTTGTCCAGCAGTTCCAGCAATGATTTCCTTAAAATTCTCTCTGGATTTTTTAAATAAGTTACGACTTCCAGTCCATTGCATGCGTGGCAGTCATACAGTACATGCCACAATGAAACAACTGACATATCACTTTTTCCCCTCAGAGTTGTGTTCTGTCATCTTAAATGCAGTTGACAGAAAAGCCAGGCAACACCCTAAACCTCTGGCCTGAGACTTTGTTTTCCCTGGGCACCAAAGTACTGTACTCCCTCAGGCTTCGATCTGCTGCGAGCTGCAGGCCGTGGCTCTTTCACTGTACTTTCTCATGTCATACATTTGACATAAGCAAGTGTTACACTCATTTGTCATCATAATCTCAACGGGTGTAGCCAAGTGTGGTACCTCAGCCTGATATCACTGTACAACAAATACTGACAATAGCTCCTTGAAATTTACATAACTGTGAATGCTGCAAGGTGTGCGCAAGACTCATTCTGATTTATTCAAATGCCAATGAAAATTTATACTATTACTAAAACTTTCTATTCATTTCTAACCCTTTGACAAAAGATCACATGTGCCCCTCAGTGCATGTGACTGCACTAGACCCCACAGGGCCATACTGTACTAATCAAACAAAACCTACCCTCTTTTTTTGTCAGGTCACATCAGGAAATGTATCAGAAATTCTTTCACATTTAAATTGCAGACAATATGTTGTGCATTTGCTTATTTTGAGCTGACATATGTCAAGAAAACAGTGTCCAAGTAAATAGAGAGGAAAAACTTTAAAAAAAAAAAAAAAAAAAAAGATTGGCTGTTGATGGTGATAAATTAATCAGATGTTTACTAACTGAACCCTTAAATGAGCAGTCAAAATGATATATCACTTGAAGAAAACATTGAAATAACAGGTTGGAAAACTTGAAAGAGTGTGAATCTCCAGCATGATGTGTAATAAGATGAACTGAAGAGGAAGACGGCAGATGATTTCCTCTCAGAGGATGTCAATAATGCATGAAAAAGGAAAACACAATACAAAGACATCACCAATGATTTAGTTTCTCCTCAGTCTCTACATGAAATTGTGGGTGTAGCATTGTTACACTGAAAATCATACTCCATTTTCCCCAAACTGCAAAAATAACATATTTTAACACTAAAGTAATTTTACTAAAACAGATCACACTCAACAGTTAAATGTTAAGGAGAAAAAAAAAGCATTGACAAGAGATTTGATAATTTGGCAGTAGCCTACACATGATGATGTGAGATCGTGTCTTTATCTGTCACTATGGAAAATAACTCTGATTACTCCTCTTCATAAAATGAAAAAAAAAACATAATTATTATTTAAGAGAATAACATTTTCCATTTATTTTGCATTACTGTCTTACTCACATTTCAACAGCGGATGCTTACGTGATAATTGAACAATTTATTATCAGTGTATTGCATTGATGCTGCAAACATATCTGGTGATAGTTGTAATGCTCTGATTCATCAAGCTAAGGATGAACTCCTTATGCGTTGATGCTAAATATAGCCATACTTTGAAAAATACACTAATAGGCAATTTCTTGCTTGGCATGCTTTCAAAGGAAGTCAGGATCATATACTGAGTTAATATGGCATTATTGAACATGCTACAGTATGTAGTTAAGTTGGGTTCAAATGGCATCACAAGTTTATCACTGCCTCAGTTCCCATTGGTTAGGGTTAGGTTAGTCAAAACATCTGGCACAGAGGTTTACTAAGGGGTTAAAGCACTCAAAGAGCAATGTGAGGAGAAAATGAGAGTTAAAGCACTGAGATTTAATTGAATGATGTGGTTGCACTGTATCCACCATCAGTGATTAAAACTTGAAGCGTGAATATTAATCAAGTGCTCATTTTTGATATTGTGAGTTTGGTCCAATCTACTTGTGAATGCTTAGGAGATGTGGCTAATCAAGAAGTCATCCTATTTTTGCCCTTTCTTAGTCTTCTGCTAATATCGTTGACGCTTCCTCTAAATTGCAGATATGGGGCTGACGTTTCAATTGGACCGCCCGTCACTTTAAAGATGGTGCCTACGGCTAGAACGCTTCTGCTGCCAGTCACAATCCTCTTATTAGTTCAGAAAGCACCACATAATACATTTCTCATTATATTTGATTATATTTATATACAGCAAACACACATTATATTGGCTATAGTTACAAGAAAAGAGCCCTCCACCCCCTTTTGCACTCCCTGGAAACAGGGAGAGAGAAACACGAGAGAGACTCATATTGAAGTTAAGGCGAACACAGAGCAGTGAGTGCAAGGGTAAGTGCTTCGCTTTGTTACCATAGCCACCTGAAAATGCTTTCTGTTTTTCTGTTGCACAAGAGAGGATGAACAGACAGGGGAACAGAAGGAAAAATATGTTTGTTTGACCATAATGTTGTTCGATTTACTTTAAGATTACAGAAACCGTGTATGAAGATTTCTCTTGTGAGATTTGAAGTTACAGTAATTCTGCATTTGAAAATGTTACAGCTTTATGTATTTCAAGACATTCAATAAAAGAAAAGGCAGTGTATGTGATTTATATCCTGAATGCCTGATAATAGTCACAGGACTTACATTTATTTCCTGTACAACTGTCCTTTAGGAAAAATGTCAGACTGGGCTTACAGAAGAAACAGTGTGGGATAAAGAGTTAGCCATGGCACCAGTCATAATCCACCCTTCAAAAGAGCCAGATGGAGAGGGTAAGGTTTCAGTCAAAATATTGTTTTTGGATTGAGGTGTGTACTCGCTCTCTCACTCTCGCGCTCTCTCAATCTCTCTATGTCCTTGTCTCTCTCGATCTTTCTCTCTTGTACTCTCCAGCTCTCTTTCAAACCCTCCTTCCTGCTGTCTTTTATCAGATCCTGTCACAGGGGGCCTCTTATAAAACCAACAGAGCTCATCAGGACAGAGCTCCAGAGGACCGGTTCGGTCAACCCTCGTTAATCTGCTGTGGTTCGGGGTGGGTTAAAGGCCTGGGCTGGCATTTATCAAGCACATCAGATTGGGAGTGCTCATTTAAAATCAGCACTTGAAATCCTTCTCGCTTAGAGTGTTTCGCAATGAAAATGATGGCTAAAGGGACCTGAGCAGTGGTCCTAAATCAGCAGTCTTACCCTGAGACGCTTGATAAACATACAACCCCCGGGTTTGTGTCTGGGCTGGTGGGGCTGTGGGGCAGAAAGGTATGTGCTTAGTGGTGATTGTGCGCTGCGGCCTCCCCTCATTCTCCGAGGCCGAACACACACAGAGCGACCTTGTGTGAAGCGGAGGGCAGGGCAGACACGCTGAAGTCAGCTCACGCCATGCAGTGCACTGTAGGCAAAAGTAGAAATGACCCTCCTGGGTTACACATGCAAATATTAACCAAAAAAGTAAACTTCTACCATGGTATTTTGCATTATACCTTTTAAAAGGAAACGTAGAAAACCTATATGTGCATGTATTCTTACAAGTGATTCTCTTTATGATCAGCTCCAAGCCAGACTGTGGGGTTGCCCCAGACTACTGTAGAGTTGTTATAAAAGCACTCATAAATCCACCCAGAGTTACATAAACCTGTCAGTGTGTTCATTACAATAATTACTTTAATTTTCTGTTGATGATTTAATGATAAAGCAACAGAAAAAAATAGAGAAAATAAAACAGAGTGAAAGGAGTTTTCAGAGGAGACGCCATGCCATGTTTCCTGTTGAGCGCCTGTCACCTCTCAGCTGACAGAACACTTTGTGTTTCACCACTGGCATAGCCCACAGTGTAGTGAGCCATAGCTGGGACACGCAGGTGCACCCTATGTGACACACACTGACATGCACATGAACACACATATGTATGCGCTCTAATGAGTGAATGCACATGTGAACCCGGCTGTACAAAATTCTCACACCCAAACCAAACTGAGAATAGGGGCAGCAGTGGCTCAGGAAGTAGAGCGGGTCGTCCCATAATTAGAGGGTTGGCGGTTCTAATCCTGTTCTAGTGTCCTTGGGCAAGACACCGACCTTACCCACCTTACCTCGTGTGAATGCGTATGAATGATCATGGTGGTGGTAGGAGGGGCTGTTTGGCCCACATTGGCAGGGCAGCTGTGGCTACAGACGTAGCTCACCACCACTGGTGTGAATGTGTATGAATGAATAATGGTTTCTGTAATGTGCTTTGGGTATTGGGTATCAATAAAAAAGTGCTATATAAATGTAATCCATTATTATTATATAGACTGGCTTGTCCTCACGTGATAAGGACAGTATGTTCTCTTAAAGTTAAGCCTTCCTGAATTTTGTGGATGACAGTGAGCTACAGACCACTGTGCTGACCCTGCCACACTTTTACCCATAATATCACAGCCAGGATTCAGTCTTCTGTCCCTGCACTTAGCCCCTCCATAGCTCCACCGAATAGGGAGAAAGAGCTACAATGCCCTCTCAGAAGGCCTCAACTGGCATGGCAGTGTATTCAGAGGAAGTCTATGGCCAAAATACACAAGCCAGTTAATGAGCCCAGCACAATGTGGCTGTCTGTGTACATGAAAATGCTGTGTATTGTTCTGGCTCTGCAGCATTAAAAGCCGTAACTCGGCTTTGTGTTAAAGTTACTTTGATCACAACACTGAATCTCTCCCTCATCTGGGGTTTGTCATAATTCAATTAACTCCCACCAGCATCCATCAACAGCTCCCCGCCCCCCACCCAAAAGTATTACTGAATTCCTGTCAGTGAGGTCATCGCACAAAAAAACTGGGCAGACACTGATGCTTCAATGTATAGCAGTACAGGTAGCCATGGTGACAGAAATGTCCAAAAATAAAGAGATTAGTTAATTACCTGTGCCCAGAAACATGTAAACAATACAACCAGATCGATACAAAATATATTTCACTGTCAGAGCAGTGTGAATACCTATCGCCAAGGGAACACCACTGTTTTATCTCCACTAACAGTGGATTCCCTCTTTTGGATATATTCTGGGAAAATACCAATCTATATTCTACTCATCTTACCTGTATGTCATCAATCTCAACATTAGCAAATTGGCTGATTTAAGATATATAAAACACTAATTTGTAACAGTATCATTCAGGGTCATTATTTGCATTACATTTTGGCATCAGCTATATGAACCTGACTGGGAAATACTTTATAAAAACACATTTACATCTGTGCCACCTCCACAAAACTTGAGTATTATTACTAATGTGCAAACTGTAACAGAGGATATCTACCCTAACCCTAAGCTTGTTGATACTTACCTTCTACTGAATGTATCATTGAGACGGAGAAATGGCTTACAAACTTTTCGCCTGGATGCAGATGCATGATTTTTTTAATCAGATATTAAAGGAAAAAAAGACATTTCCTGAACATTGTGGTTCTTTGAAAAAAAAAAAAAAGACTGTAGGCGGATTTTAGTCATAGATGTATTTAGTTAATGAGCTTATAATTACCAAATTATAGGTGTATACCACTGCACCTGGTATTTTGACATTTGACAAGATGCTATCAATGCCGGTTAATCTCTTCCAGAGGATAATTTATTTATGATTCACATAGATTACACAGATTCTGGTTATGAAAGGGGTAGCGGTATTTGCTACAGCTAACTGTGTTTCATGTATTTTGCAGCTGTGATACCCTGGGTCAACAAATTAGAGAAATAATAATGTTTAAATGAGCTCTTAATCTGGGATTGTCCGCAATGCAAGTCTTAGAGATCTGCTCCATTTAATACACAGCGATATATTTTCTTTTAAATGCCTAAAGAGAGGTTAAAGAAATGTTGTAAGTTTGCGTAAAGTATGGACATTTTACTGCAACTCCACCTGCAACAGCTCTGCAATTGAGAAGAATGTCGTCCATACAGTTTTCAGTTGGGGACATGTGAAGGAACGAAGGGGGGGTCGGGGGTCTTTTTTTGCCACTGTGAAGATGGCAGCATTCTTTGGGGGGCAATAATCCAAGGCATATATGCCAGTGCTGACAAAGGTCTGGTGTGTGTGTGTGTGTGTGTGTGTGGGGAGGGGGGTGGTGTCACCGATCCCTCAGAAGGCTAAATTTACCCAAGAGTGATGGGGGCAGGTGGATTCAGCTGGGACAGAGGGCTATGCTGGTGGTAGAGGGGGGTGTTTGGAAAGAACCGGACCTGGTTTTAGTTCAGACAGCGATCGGGGGCAAACACACAACCCAAATCGAGGGTTTCTATTCAAAGCCAGCTGGTCTGGCTTTATCACATGCAGGACATTTATTTTAGGTAGATTGTTGGTACTTTTTGTTTCCTTTTTGTCAACTATCTCCTTTGTTTCAATTTCTTTTTTCTAATTTTTTGAACTGTTTGATTGAGCTGTGCCTCAGCTGGTGCTGCAGGGTGTAACTTCCTGGGGAAGCAGAGAAACGGCACGGGTGAGTTTTCACAGTACACCTATTCCCTTCCTTTTTTCCCTCTCCTCTGAAACTCATTCTGTCAGTGGAAAACCTGTCTCCGCCAGGAGTTCAAACCACACTCTGCACAGTGGGTCATGACATGTTTAACAGATTAAGCCATAATTTTGATATTTGAGCTGCCCAGTTTGAACTGTTCTGAAATATATTTTGAAGTCCTGTTGCCTAATTGTGTCATTATTGCCTTACTGAATTTAGTGAATGATGCCTTTGTCGTGCAGCCAAATACAGAAATGACTGTACCAGTATGAATAAGGCCAAAAGATACACTTAATTTGTGTTTACGCCGAGTTTTTCCTGCGCTTGACAAAGTAGAAAGACACCGGAGAAGCTCTAACACTGCTAAAGGAGGAGTAAGGTCCCAGCTGTTGCCAATCACCTCTGCGGAGTACTTGGGGAATAGCTGATTGAGGCTCCTGGAACTGTGCGTGTTTAAGTTTTTAAAGTCTACGTTTTATTTCTCCAAGGCAAGACAAATGGTTTAAGTCGCTACAGTGGAACTTTATAGTGTGTTGTTTCTCTGTTTCTAATTCTTCACAGTCAGTTTAGGTTACTGGTACTTTTAAGGGTAATTGCTTAGAACAGCTCATTGCACAATCTGGAATTATCAGTGAGGGAAAAAAGAGCATGGCCTTAACATGCTGTTTGCTTTAGAAATGACTCATTCCCTCAAGGTAGCTACCTTAGTGGCAAGTACACATTTCAGTAGCAGCATGTGTCATACGGATCAGTGTTTCAGACATATTGGACAGCCGTTTGGAACAAAGGAAAAAACTTTTTGTCATGTTAAATGAACAAAGGGGGGTTCATAGAAGACCTAAGAAAAGGTCTTTATTGTAGGGAACTTGTCCCAAAACAACCTAATGGAATTTTAGACTAAACCAAAGGCTTTGTTCAGTTTTAATGGGTGGTGAATGACTCTGTTGGATCTTTTCCTCCAACATTTAACTGTAGCTTTTGGATAGAATTTGATTTTTAAAAAAGTGTTATTCCTGAATTTCATATCCTTGTACTTTCAGTTTTTACTTTGTAGTTTTTTCCTCTTCTTTTTTAAAATTTTATTTATTTATTTTTTTTACATTTATTGTACAGTCTGCTACTGTGACTATGATAAACAGTGATGATGAAAGAGAAAACTGTCTTTTTTAGCAAGACACAAACAAAATTGTAACAAGCCAAAAAAGAGGAACTGAACGGAAGACAAAATATATAGATATAAATGGACATGCCCTCTTGTCCCTTATCTTATACCTGGGGAGTGCTACCGTCCTCTCGCTATTAACCCAAAGAGGCAGAACCTGGGAAACTTTGACCCAGTTTACAGGAACCGCTCGGTCCTCACTTATTAGCTTTTCTGCCCCCGAATTCCATGGCTTTGATGGTCAGTGGAGTTGAGGAAATGCGTTGTTTTCTTTCTCTGTAGGGTGGAGAGCACTCTTACGCAGTTGCCTCTTTGCCTTTGAAATTCACCTCATCCTGTCATTTCACCTTTACTCTGTGCTGTTAGTTTCATTGTTGCTGTTCTTTATGCAGCACCAACACTCTGGGGCGCTTGTTTATCTTCACTGGTAATGTCTGAGATATGAATATAGATGAAATCAAATTTTATTCATAGTGTGGATCCTCTTGCAATTCATGTTGTTCACAGTCAAAAAGCTTGTTCAGTTTTTAGTAAAATGTAATTCTATGCAGATATGTTTTTTTGGCTTCTGCTGATGTTCTTGTGTAAATTAATAGTAAGGTTAAGATACAGCATAGAAGTAATTTGCTGTTTGTTTTTTCTCTGTAACAGCCACTGACAGAAACATAGCAGTACTTAGGGTAGTAGTTAGTTTCCATGGTTATTTGGTAGGCACTACTCATCCAGATGCTCTTGAGTAACCAAAGATGTTACTGTAGAAAGAGCATTTCATTTTTAAACAAATTATCACTGAACCAAGACCTATTACACATATGGAAGTAGTTTCTATTGAATGGCATGGAAAGCAAAAGTATCTTTGTTCCACTGTAATGGCTTACAGTAACAGCATAGTAATTTTGCTCTTATTTTTCCTTTTCATTCTCTTCTATCGTCTTTATTATTTAATTTTGGATGATTTCCAGCAGTAGTCTGGCCTCCTGTCTGAAAACTCTCTTTCCATCTACCCCCCTGAGCACTGTCGAGGCCAGAAAACAGTATGACGCTCCGCCGCCACTATACAACGCCTGTGCGCCGGGGCCGCCTAAATCTACAAAACACGAGTGCTGGCGCGAGGCAGCTCTTTTGATCTGCAGCTAATCTCAGTTGCCTGCCTCCCCTCTGATCATGTCTGAATAAGAATGAGTCGGGGGTGATCCTGGAGGCACAAAGAGCTTTAGACGCTGCCGCTCGTCTGCTGAGCTCCACCGTGTAACATGGGCCTGCGCCTATGGTCGCTAGGCCTCGCTATCAAACATCAGAGCTGGGGAACCCTCATTTAGACACACATTATATTCCGCTCCACTTGCTTTTCTTCACAGTGAGATGCTATCAGCTGCTTGTTGAGAGTGTGGGAGAAGTTGCACAGCCATGCTGAGTGATCTTTAATTGTCAAGGGAATTGGCTGAGGTCAACAGCTGCAGGAGGGACTTCTGCTGTGTAATGGTTACTATGGGAATTGGAAACAGTGATGACTGTAGTTTTTTGTGCTGTGGCCTAATGTTGGACATACAGGTTGGGCCCCTGTCACTCAAACACACTCAGTATTGTCAGTAAAATGGTGATCAAAAGGAAAAAAGAATAAAATAGTGGCTAGTAAAATAAAAAAAACTGACGCTTCTTCTCAACCTAGATAGATATTTGTTATCTAATCCCTGATCTGAAATCAATGAGATCCATTACTGGCTGGGAATAAAAGGATATTTTACTCAGACATTGGTCTTTCTTTTTTTCAACAAGTTTAGTTTGTTATCAAATGAAATCACTTTTTTCCCTTCATCGAGAATAGAGCTGGTGGTTTCTTATGATATAATCAGTTGGTTGATGATTCTTTTCAACAGCTGCAAAACCATATGATATCAAAATGATATGAGCTACAAATTTTAAAAAGCTGCATTAGTAGCACTGTTCACAGTCACTAAAAATTGCAAATACGTGTGAGGATATGAAATATGGGAGGATACCCTGCAATTCCTCCCAAACTAAGCAAACACAGATTATCATTGCCTATCATTAAGATTATTTCTCAGTGCTTTTAAACATGCTCAATATAGAATATATTTCTGTTTTCTGAGCTGACACCACTGTGGTTAAATTTTGGTTTGGTTTAGTCACAAAACCTACTTGGTTAAAGTTAGGGAAAGATGGTGGTTTGAATTCAAGAAGAACTATCGCTTAAGTTTAGGGAGTGATTGTGGTCATGGTTAGAAAAAACCAATGTTGACAGTTATGTGAAATGGGAAACAAATAATATCAAGGTCATATGCTACATAGCATCACGCTTCCCTTGTACCCCAAATCAACAACCATCAAAATTTGCACAGCCACAAGATGTTCAAGTGGTTTTTCTGGTGAGAAGTGTGTGTAAATATAACAGCTTGGCTTGTTTATGTTGTTTGTATCATTTAAACTTTCACGTGTCGATCATAGAACTTGTTCAAACGCTGGATCAATTTTGCTGCTACATATTTAACACAAGTTATGTTTCAGGCATAGCCTTTGCACCACTTCAGGGAACACTGGTGGTGGCACCCCTTGAATGGACACACACACACACACACACACACACACACACACACACACACACACACACACACACACACACACACACACACACACACACACACACACACACACACACACACACAACAAAAAAAACAAAAACAAAACAGTAACATTCTCTTTATGGGCACAATTAGAAAAAGGGCAGCGAGAACAATGAAATAGCTGTGCCTATGTTGGAGCAGTTCATCAGGAATGTCTTTCCAGCCATTGAAAAAAGGAAAAATCATTAGCAGAAGCTGGCTTTCTTTTTTCCCTCTCACATATAGCAATCTAGTAGAAACAAAGAGAACTTTGAGTCCCTGATATACAGACAAACTGTGGCAATTACACTTGCTACAGCATGGAGACAACACAGGGGGAGGAGGAGAGGAGAGAGAAGTGCCAATATCAGGGATTATAATTAAAAACAGATTAAAATAAATATTATTTGAATTTTTGCATGTGGGATGATGTTTACAAGTACTTAATATCTGTTAAAATAAATTGACCTTGCTTGAATGTTTAGATGATTACTCTAAATGAAAATGTTATTACAGTACCCTTCACATAAAGATTAAGTAGAGTTAAACTTTGTATGGTTGATACCTCCAGTTAACCCATGCGATAATCTGGTTTATTCTGTGGCTAGAGGGATGCAGAGCTCCCCTGCAGGCAGCACATTTAACTACACAGCAGTGTCTAAATTCAGATCTACAATGTGCTTTTCTTACATAGCAGGTGGCACACTGACGGCATCGTTTATGACATAACATTTAAGCCATTAATGCATTTTGATTGTAAAATCAATGAGCAGTGTTGACAGTTTCATCATGTTAATTAATGTGCAGCTATCAAGTCTAAATAATCAAATAATATATGTAGTCAACAGCTGCTCTTTCTTCTAAATGTTTTTTTTTTTTGGGATGTTTGTCTTATGGAAGTCATTTATTATCGTTCATTAATGAACAATAATAAATGAACGGTGGCTAAGTTTGGTCTTTGAAATAAACTTGATCCATATAAAAGAAAAAAAAGTTGAACAAGTGAAACAACCTCATTTATATTCATAATAAACAACTAAATCATCGTCCTTACCTAGTTTTTGCTGCAGCTCATGTGTCTTCACAAAATGTCAAAAAATTTACAGCATTAAGATCAGATTGAATTGTTGCAGCAGGAATCACTCTAGATGTGAGTGCATATTTGTGTGCATCGGTGCATGCATGTCTGTACATATGCGCACACATACCGGATACATGTTGGCATTACAAAGTGAAAAGCAACAGGTCTGATCAACAGCTAGCCCATCGGCGTCCCAGCCAGTCAGTGCAGTCACAGGACCATGGGGCTTTTCCTATGATGTAACTGGAGCATCAGGCAGAACAAAGGGAGAGCTTGTTGTTCAGCTTGTGCCTCATCCATAATGCATAAAAGGTGTACAGACAGAATACTGTTGGTTAAACACGACACATGCAAATCAGCAGAGTTGTCTCTCGTTTGACACTGCACAGTAAGGGGTCGTTACATGGCCATTACAATTTTAGAAACCCCTTGGTATTATTATGTACAACAAGTAACTATAAGTGACTATCTGAAGATAATATGCTCCCTAATCAAGTGCAAATATGCACATATACCACATATTATAGATACAAACATGCTTTATGATTTATATGTAGCATAGCTATCCTTGTTAAAGCAAGAGCATATAGGCAGCCTGAACATGCTGCTTTACTACTTTCTTTCAGAAGTAGAATTAACATGGCAATATTAGCTGCAAGCTTAAATTAGAAAGAGGACTGACACCTTTATATTACAAAGGCTCATTTCAGTGTACAAATAAATGCTTCCCCAGAATCATGAATTTGATATTTTGTAATATGAGGACATATGATTTCAGTTAATTAAGTGATTTTCTCACCTTTGCTCCCATAATTATATTGTACAGTGGTACAATTCATGTGACTATAATTACTGGTGATATTGCCCTCTGAGTTTCATTATAAACCTTATTAATAAGGAGGTACGCTTTGGATGACTTACACAAAGACCAAGTGCAGATCGGCAGGGAAATGTCTCTCATCTCTCCCACAGGAGTGAGATGACTTCTGAAGCAGGTATGTTTTTACCCAGATGCTCAGGCAGATCAAGTCCTGTACACTGTGCATCATCTGTTAACATGAACAAAGAGGAATGAATAAGAACAGGTAGATTTGAATGTGAAAAAGAAAGAAACAGATACTGTAACATTAATAAAAATATAATAATAATTGTGAATGGAAGTAAATTCAATATTTCTGTAAATTCTATGATGCAAAATAACATCTTTAGTCATAATGTATTGAGACTTAAGTCTAAAAATATTAGCACTGGGATTTCCCCTCAATCATTCATATCAGTCAAACTGTGAGATGGACAAAATCTACATGCACATGTGAATGAAGTAAGATCTATAGATCCCCAGCTGAGCCTTTGAATCAAATTGGCCTGCAGGTCTGCGTGTACCCCCTGTGAAGAGTTTGGTTGTCAAATCATGTAGCATCAATCTCGTGTCAAAACACCAAATGTCTCTCAAATTCATTAGGGATTGGACACAGAAAGAAATGACTGAAAGCGGTAAATACCAAATAAAGCTCGAAGCATCCTCAGACATATTCGACACAGCAACAAATACTCCATGTGTCTCATAGAGCTTCTGTAATAGCTGGGTAATTCTCAGGAGCAGTGAGGCAGAGTGCTTGACAACATCATCTACTGTGACAGGCAGATTGTGTTTTCACGTGAGCAGGATCGACAACAGATTGCACTGAGCCCGGGCTGTTCCTGTTTGCCCTGGAAATGTGTTTGTGTTTATCTTTTGCTTGAGAGAGGCATTCCTTTCTTTTTCCCTCCGTTAAAAAAAAAGCACAAATTTTCAGACAAGCTTTTCTGCATGCGAGAGTGTGTGTGACACATGCTGTGAAGTGACTGCCAGGAGAGGCTTAAGAAACAATCCAAGCAAGATCAATATCAGCAAACCGCACTTATGTGTTTGACTTAACATCCACTCGCAGTTTCCCCTCTTCTCTTTTAATGCACGGCTGATGCCAAACCTCACAAAATTGCATTTACCCAAAAGCCTAAAGTGTGTGTATACACGCTCCGACATATTTGAAATTACATAATTGTTTTGGCAAACTGTTGATTTTTCTCCACCAGGCTTTGATGACACTGTCAGCCTACACTTGAACACACACAAGCACAAGCACACATACACCCAAACCCCTCAAAACTTGTGTTTAGGAGTTGGAGGGAGGGACAATGACAACATTTTTCAGATAGCACCAAACTAATTTCTTAGTTTGTTTTAGGGTAACACAAATACCACAAACTACAATATGTAACCTACAGCAAACTAATTTTGTTTACACACTTATTGTGTAACTCTATATTAGCCATCACGCATGCACTCTGAATGACAAATACAAATGTTATAGTGATTTGACTGTAATGCTTGGAACTGTTCTACCATACCTGTACCCATAACCCCCCCACTTAGTAGTCACAAGAGCAAAATATACAATAGGTCTTCCCTACTTTGCATTAAGAATGAAGCTGTTAGTGAGGTTTCACTAAGTTCATCCCTATAGACAAGTCAGACAGTCATTTATGAATATTCATGAGCCCATGTTTGCCTCGTTTAATGATTTTTCACCATTCAAATATATTCACTCTACCTCCCCCCATTTATTTCTCGGTATTTCATATGGCCATTAAATACATATACACTCATATGGATCCTGCACTCTACAGTATATGTGAGGTGTGTGCACACACATGAAAACAATTACCATTTCATTGGCAGGTTCACTCTCTCCTCTTTCCCTCACACTTTCCTATGTTACTTTTCCTTGCAGGTGCCAACCAAAGACAACCTCAAGCAGTGTGAACACTGAAAGGACCTCTCAGATGAATCGCTGATAGGCAGCACAGAAAGCTACGAGACTGAGGGCACACACGGAAGCAGACAAAAGAACGCTCTGGTATGTACTACAGTATCACACATGAACCCATAGGTGCCCATATGTCAGTGACAGATCTAGTGCTGTTGCCAGTAGCACACGCCAAGAGGTCTGAAAAGAGGAAATCGTGTCTGTTAAGGGTGTCATATCTATGTTCCATACACTCTTGATATGTGATGCCATTGATGTCTGCCATGTTGCATTTATGAACCCACTGTGTCTAACAGACTACACCCTATTGATTGTTATGGAGGTCTGGGGGCCAGAGGAAATGCTATTAAAGATTAAAGGGTCAGGTGATGTGAAGGTGGGATCCCGAGTCATCAGACACCAGCAGCTTCAGTTACAGCCTGTAATGTTCACCCGTCAAGCAGATTAGCCAGCTTGATTTATTTATTAACTGATTTCATGTCCCGCCATTTCCTACCCCAACTGACTGACTGGGTGGCTGGCTGACTGGCTACATCCATGGCTTATGCTTCACAGGTGAACTTCAAGGGAAGGGACAGATTAAGGTTGTTGCTTGGTGTCCACTTACATTAGTGCAGTCTGCGGTGACAGGCATGTACTGTTAAAGTTAAGAGAAGCTTTGAGGGGAACAGTTAGACAGTGGGGTTGGATTGATATTTTAATATTAAAACTCAACAAAACAGTTTTCATCATGAAAAGTTAAAAAAAAAAAAAAAGAAGAAGAGGGGGGGGGGTGGTGGTGGTGGTATGGGTCAACACTGTCCTTTCATTTATTTATTTTTTAGTTACTTTACATTTATTACTTACTTTATTTTAAGGATGATAACTTGTAAAACCTTTGACCAGAACAGACTCCAAACATTCATAGACTCAAAAGCTAGGATTGTGTTTTCTTTATGAATATGGATTTATTGGAAACACGAGAGTGATAGTGATGTATGAGCAAAACGTGCTTCATTCATGACAGCCATTAAACATCTTTAAAATGATACAGCCGCATATAATGCGAGTATAATACAACTGTGGTATTACAAGGCCTATCAGGGATTCATCTCTGCACAAAAAGCCATTGCGCTGCCTGTCTGTGTCTTATCTGAAGTGGCAAACTTGCTGTTCTAATTGTTATCTTCACACTAATAGAGTGGATGTTTTGAAATCATTTGGTTGGATGGATAGAGACTTGGTAATTCCCCCATGCTTACTGTCTGTGTCAGGGCTTATCTGTGGGAGATAGCTGGGTCCTGAAGAATGATTGGCAGCGTGCAGGAGGTGGAAAGTTTGTAGTGACTCAAAAGGGAAGCAGCACCCATGCTGCATGCTGCACAGACATGGAAGAAATTAGCAGAGATTTTAATGATGGTATTGTTTAGGCGATTGCTTGATGTTATTTATGAGTCAGTGCTACTTTTTTTTTTACATGATCACCTTGCAAGGGACATTTAGGGTGATGTATAAATGACTATTACTTTTTTTTTTCTTAGACAGTGGGTTCAGATGTTTCATATTAACTCTACCATTACATTTTATTAAAAGGAGAGGTGTTCAGTGTGAACAAGTGAAATAATAGCCTTTCAGCAGTTTTGGGTCTAAGGATGACTAAAGTTTTGCATGGTGAAAACTGTATGCAACACACAGCACAAACATAAACTTTTGGCGGCACGGATTTAGCTGTCTAAAGTCGGCTGCAGACGCTTAACGCGCTCTCCGTTGCTCCATTAGTTAAAGCACACATTCCCCATCATCTTCCTCTAGTGGTCCTCTTTGAGCAGTTAATTGTGCGTCCACTCTATCGGGGCCGGCGCGATAATAACGCATTAAGAGCCGTGCCTCTTTCATTAAAGTAGAGTTGGGAAATGTGAGACCGCCCCCTTTCAGGAGTCAAAAAAAAAGGAGAGGGAGAGAGAGAAAATCGATTATTTCGCCTCGTACTAACACAGGAGAGGGTTCAGGGAAAAGACTCGGTCAGGATTGTGGGAAGAAAACAGAAACAGCCTCTCAACATCACCGACAACCTTCCTCCAGCAGACGTCCGGCAGTTTACCAGCAGCAGCAGCAACACCGCCGCCGCTACGCCGCTCCACCGGGTCCCTCTCCGCTCACCGGCACCTCGCGCAGACCAGGCGAAGCGTCCTCACCGCCTCCTGAGCAGACACTGTCCGATCAGAGAGAGGTAGAGAGAGGGAGGGAGGGAGATAGAGAGAGAGAGGGAGGGAGGGAGAGCGAGCGAGAGAGAGAGAGAGAAAGAAAGAGAGAGAGAGAGAGTAGTTTTCTCTGACATTATAGAGACTCCTACCTCCTACTGTAGGTTACTTTTTTTCCCTCCCGGCGACGTACTCTGCTAAGTTGCGCTCCTGGATTTTAAGTGCGTCTTGGCGAAGTCAGTCCCCATCAAGCAGCGGCGTCAACCTTCCTGTCAATCGGCCGGAGCAGACAAACCGGCGGACCGCTTGTTGTATCTTTCACTTCACCCGGACAAGATTTCATGCGAAATAAAGTAAGTACCGCGCTCGCACCACTTGCCACTCACTCCTAAACACTCACAAGACAAGTTGCATCATATGATCTTCATTTTAATCTTCCAGAGGAAAACTTATTGGGAGGTGGGGGGGCTCTATTTTGATGCGCGCTACCTCTTCTACAAAGTAAAGTAACTGCGTCTATTGATCTGTTGTGACCCCGATCGACTTACGACAACTATGTCATATAATTACAGGCTGACATCAAATATCTGTTTATGGTCTATTAGGAGTGTCAAGGTCTGTCTCGTGTTTTAGGCAGTGTGACTGTTGTGTCGACCTTGTGTAGCTTTCTCGTGTCCACATGCAGGCGCAAAGCCACAGCTACTGAATAAGCTGTCCTCTCTCATTTAACGTGATATAGCATACTCTTCTGTGCAATGGGATGGACCATGAAAAGTTATACTCTTAGTTTTAAATGTAGAGTTTAACTTGCCTAGAGGTCGAATTCATGCCAAATTATAGGCAAATAAATACAATTAAAAAAACAACTCATTGAAAGATAACGGGAAAATATACATAGTTCTAAAGTTTTGATATTTCAGACAATTTGCTGTTTTAATAGCAGCAAAATGAACACACTATACATGGATTGAATTACATTGTGGATAGGCTTCATAAAACTGTATTTATTCACCATTAGTTTAAAACTGTGCTGGAGTGATAACAATTATTATGTGTTGATTCACATAAAACCAGGTTAATCTGCACATAGGTAACTTTAATAAATATGAGAAAATAGTGAATGAGGTAAACAAACATTTCCAAACTGAAATCCAGAAGAACACAAGTTGTCAGTCCTATGTGAACGTTGATTCATGTAGACCAGACACAAAGTGATAACAATGCTGTAAATCAGTGGGGGTTTTTTTTCAGAAGGTTAATGCTGAATTATAATTTTGTTCTGTGTGACTTTGAGACTGAGATTGTTTGGATTTAATTTCACCAGAGAGGGAATAATATATTTATATGAGTTTAGTTCAGTCTCATGTGGCACAACTGAACCTGTTGCAGTCAGAGGATTAATAATGACACCATAATTAACCTGTGGCAACTTTCACAGGTTGCAGCTTAAAATTACATTGATTTGTTTTTCAAACGCGGATGTGAGGCCCAATTGTAAATGTAAAGATAAGGAGGGCATTAAAATATAAAATGATGACAGCACAATTCATTTGAATTTAGACTGCCGTGGTACTGGCTACTTTGTGTGCATGTTACTCTTGCCTATTAGTAGAAGCCTGAAAGTAGATGTCTAAACCCAATTTCTATTGAGTTTGCTATTGAGTAATTTTATCACTGTAGATACTTATATTTTAAAAGTTTTAAAAAATGCTACGAATGTTAAGAGAGCTGCAGTTTCTCAAACTTAATAAAACTAAATTAATGTTTACAGCATATTTTGAGATCAATGAGGACCATAAAATTAAGTATTTATTAGTTAAATATTCTGAGGTAACTGAAAAAGTACAGTCTTTAAGTGATAAAATGTTGCTGTCTAGTGCAGCATATTGACCTGATTTGTGAGTCTGCGAGAAGCGTACTGTATACATTAAGTCATTTACTACTTGATTGCGTTTTATAGTTTAAACAAATACAGGCTTTATGTGCAAGATTTAAGGTACTTTTTTTTTTAAGGTGATGTTGTTTTCTGTGCAGCCTAACATTACCTTTTACATTAATTTATACTGCTTTATATGACTTGTTTACTTATGATTTTTTTTTTTTTAATAAAAGTACCTGAGACTACAGTATAAAAAGATTTTACACATGGCCTTCCCTCTTCTGCCCATCGTCAATGAAGTTGTTCTGTGTGGCCTGTCTGGCCTGTTGCTCTCTTGGGATTTAGCGTTAGGTTAATCCGCTCAGAGGAAGGTGAGCGCTCGCATGTGGACCCACGATTACACACAGAGGACTCTGTCAGCCAAGCTCTGTAATCTCACAGACCCTGTACAAACACACACACACGCACGCACACTCTCATGCATGCACGTATGCAGTCACACGCAAACACACAGATGCATATAGACAAAAGCATGGTTTGTCTCTCTTTCTCTCTCTCTCTGTCTTCATGTCAGGCACACACAGTTTCACACACAAGCACACACCGACACCCACACTATCTGGCCTGCGCTGCCTTTGTTTCTCTTATTCTCTTAAGACCTCTCCCTCTTGACAAATCATTTGGGATTTTGGGTGCTGATTCACAAAACCAACAGTGACAACACACTCTTACCCTTCTCACAGAGAGGGATTAGAAGGTCACGTGTCCCTGTGATTGGCCAGAGCATTGAGCCGATTGTCAGGGCACTTTGCTGTACACCAGGGGCTCAGTAAAGCTTTAGTTAAGTGAGGGAAAGGGACACATTGTGTGCCATGGCCAGGATTTTGCCATGTGTTTTTAAGAGCACTTAGTCAAAATCAACATATGACGGACTAATACTAATCTGTTACTGTTACTATCTTTTACCATAAATGTCTAATATAATGGCCATAAATGTGTGAATACTTAGTTTTCCTGGCAGCTGAGACAAGAAAGTTTTAAGAGTTTTGAGTGCTGTAAAATATGTGCCATCTTGGAAATAAGAAGGGGTAAACGTATACCTCTGTCCTGCTCCATAGTATAAGCATTTTGTACTGTACAGAAGGCACATTTCAAGATTCCCTCCCTATGGAAAACCAGATCTATGAAAACATTATTCTTAATGGAAACATCAGAAGCATTTATGTTTAAGCAAATAATTTAATAGCCCCTTTTGCTATGCTTTAAAGTTTTTTTTTCACTAATGGTTTCAAATATTTTGGAAGGGGTTTGCAGAGTTTGCTCAGTTAAACATCAGTAAAACACTCATTTGCAGAATGCAGGTTGGCAAGATCTAGAGGTAGATATTGAAGAACTGTAATTGGACTTAATGCCCTTTGGGTCAGACAAGAAGGTAATATAAAAGTCAATTGTAGAGAATTGTATTTACCTCGGCACATAATATCTTAAACCGTCAAGAGACATCCTCATATATCCTGGAGATAATACAGTACATTTGATGTTGTTTTTTTGCTGCTTCCATATAAATGTTAGGGAATACACCTCCAAATGTGAAAGAATAGAGATAAGCTCTCTTTTTAGTAAATTTATCTGACACAAATAATGTGCAACTGTTCAGCCTTTTGGTTAGAATAACTTTTTTTTTTCTTGCCTGTTTATAAGCAGATGAAAATACTTAAGTTTTATAATAACTCAAGGGCTTGTTGTATTCTTGTTTATTGCACAAGGCAGGTGTTCCCTCTTTTGCAACATGGGAGGAAAAGTCTCCTTTTTTTTTCGTTTTTATACATTTTTATAGCGCCAATGAAAAGCATCGGGTTCAACCTCACCATGTGTTTATTTACTCATTTCGAATAGATCTCCCTTTCATTGTCCTAACTGTTGTGCATGTTAGAAATGTTTACCCAAATCTTTGTCTGCCTTAGGAGCACAGTGTGTGTATCTCCATAAGAGCTGCAATTACTCATAAAACTTGAAAAATAATAATCTAAAGTAAATAACACAGTCCTTGAATGGTTTATGGTGGATTGAATGCATATATTTGAATATGTCCTGGTTTATGCATAATGATGCAAAGTCTTCTTCTGTCTCTATCTAGTAATTAGTGGTGACGTTCAGCAACTTTCTCTGTATGCTGTAAGTGGATGGGGGTGTATGGGGTTTGTTCACTGGGGTGTTAAAGATCACAGAGGAATATATCAGCCTTTGATGTTTAATTGTATTGTAAAACACACTTTAGAATATTTCTGCATAAAGTAGACTTCTGGCTGTGCTGTGCTTTGTGTTTGCTGTTTCTTTGTGTGTTTGTCTGTCAGTATATGCCGTGTGTCTGGGAGGTGTGTATGTGTGTGTTCGTGTGTATGTGCGTACGTGCGTGCGTGTGTTCAAGTTTGTGTCTTGTCTCCGTTTGTTTGTGCGTCAGAATGTTTGTGCTTTTGTGTTTTTTTGTCTGAGTTTTGTGAGGTTGTTGCTGGTGTATATTCAAATGAAAATGCGTGTATTTCTTCTTCTCCTTTATTCTCGCACTGAGGAGGGTAGGATTTGATGTCTGGGATGATGGAGCAGTCTGGAAAACAGTGTCAGTGTGAGGGCTGAAAAGGCAAACTGAGAAGACAGATGCACAGAGAGACAGAAAAACACACACAGAGAGAAAACGGAGATAGATATCTATTTGAGCTGAGGTGAGTTAAGAGAAGAGCGACAGAATATTTGGCCTCAGATCAGGTATTCTTCATTAAAGAGTAATGCCTTTGTGATGTCATGTTTAACACACTGATCTGGATGAACAGGATGTCCTGCCTTCTTCTTCCTGTTTCCCGTTTCCTGCCTGGCCTGTTGGTCATTATGGCAGCAGCTGCCTGCTGGGTGGTCTGTGCTCAGCAGTGCTGGCCACAAAATCATAGTGTCAGCTGCAGCCCACCTAAAGAGACACCCAAAACACCTCACCATACTTGAGGCGTGCTCCCTGCAATATTTGGAGAGAGAGAGAAAGTCCTGGGAGAAAAGAAGGCTGGAGGAGTGAAGGGAGCAGAGCATTGCAAATGATAAGACAAAGAGAAACATTTAGACTAGAACAGAGTTTGCAGTTCTTTGTCTAAACATGGGATGGTTCAGATCAGGCTGAATGCCTCAGCATCAGCATCAAGATTTGATGTTGCATGTTAAAATGAGACATAAATGAGAGCAAATGTGTTTAAAGATGAGTTTCCTTGGTTTCCACTTGGTTAAGTTACCTTCATGTTACGATTTTTAAATTTCGTATTCAGCATCAGTGTAGCAGACAGAATCCGCACAGCCCAGTCAGCCCAACGATACTACATACAGTGTATATCTGTAATACCTGCTGCAAACATGCTGTGCAGTAAATCCTGAATTAACTGGGAATCCTTTTCAGTGAGTTTGAGGGGTTGGTTTGAGGGAGAGGTGTTTGCTGTCCTCATGCATAAATCTGGCGACAGAAGGCAAGTTCCACGATAAAACACAGTACCTGACCTGTGAACGGTGAGGGGCAACTTCTTAACTACCCCTAATATATTTTGAGACCCCCCCCCCCGCCCCCGCTTCACACCATCTCCCTTTGGTGTGGCACACATATGGACTACACCCAATGAAAAAAAGAGAGAAAAAAGAAAGGGGTGTGGCGAAGGGGTTGAGAGTGAGAAAAAAAAACGTAGAAATGTTTTCCAGTGGCTGTAATTTATCTTTGTCACGACTGCAACATAGCCGAGTCATTCTGCAACAGAGTCCGGTGAGACGCACAGAGGTAGCTCTGTGCCTTGGCCTCACACAAGCTCACATCCATCTGAAACCCCTGCTCACTCGGCTGCCACAATCTGCGTCGCTGCCGCCACTGCTCTCCATCCATGCTGCTGCTACTGCTGCTGCTGCTGCTGAGCCTCACACTGCTATCGGGTATTTTTAAGCAGATCTTGTGTTCACACTAGATTCAGAGGAATAAGGATTTGAATTTTACCCAGTCAGGCTTTTGTTTGATGTCGCTCTTGTAATGAAACAGTGTCACACTAAATTTCCAATAACAGGCAGAGCGATTGATATATCTATCTCTTGTTCCTGCTCCAAGGAAGTATATTACAGTCTTAAATATGATGCTTGTTTTTCACCGCAGAGTCTCAGATATCCGGGCAAAGTCTGTAACATCAGGACGTTCGCTGTTCAACTCTTGGGGGAGCGTGCTGTTGAAAATGCTGTTAACACCGTCTAAGTTGAGAAAAAGCTATATAAGAATCCACGCTCAGTGCTCTCCCTCTTCTGCAGAGCACACAGCTTAACCAGGCGGTGTCCTGCCAAAGTCCACACCAGTGTTCCTTTCCACTGTCATCTGTGCCATTCCCACACCAAGGGCCAGCCTGTAAAATAATGCGCAGCACAGGACTGTTTTCAACACTTGCATTACTCAGCTGACCAACAACAAAAAAAAAAAAATTCAAGAGAAAGAGAGCCGGACAAAGTATTGTAGAAAAAGAAAAGTGTGTCAAGATAAGACAAGAATGAATTGTTTAAACTTTTCACCTAAAGTGCATCTGAAATCAAACTTAATAACACGCAATAACGTTCAGCAATATGAAGTGCCCCGAGGGGGAGAAGGGTGAAGCAACTCCCCCACCCCCACCTCCCCCAACACACATACACACTCACAGACACAC
Organism: Trachurus japonicus; assembly: GCF_045865225.1. Taxonomy (NCBI): domain Eukaryota; kingdom Metazoa; phylum Chordata; class Actinopteri; order Carangiformes; family Carangidae; genus Trachurus; species Trachurus japonicus. The sequence continues at coordinate 26,949,734 of NC_140915.1, read as the reverse complement.
ACACTTCTTTTCTCTCTCTCAGTCAATTTTTTTTTTTTAACACTTCTTTCGGCCTAGCTCCTTCTGCTCCGTGATGTATGGCTTTTTCCTACAGTGGCTCTTCCAAAGTGCAGCTCGTGATGTCATTAATTTTATTCATACTTTATGGATGCTCTGTCTGGAAAAAAACGAGAGAAAAAGGAGAGGGACGATGTGAGGAGAGAGGGAAGAAGATCGAGGGAAAGAGAGAGGAGAAGAGATGGTGTTGCGGAAGGAGATTTTCAGTGCAGTTGCATGTATAATGAATGAGGGGGCACTTTGTTTGAAACTCCAGCCCGGCGCTTCACTTCAAGGTTTGCTGGGCAGAGTGGGGCCTTGTGATCTCACACCAGCCACTCTCTTTATCCTGCCAATAGATGCTTTCACCTGGCACTGTGGTTCGACCCAGTGGAAAAACAAATAACCTTGTGTGTGCGTGCGTGTGTGCGAGTGTGTATACGAGAAACAGAGAGAGAGAGAGAGAGAGAGTACTGACAATGGAATAAGGGGTTTGGTAGAAAGGGTGAGGAGCGGGTGAGAGAGGAAAGAGGTGAGTTTGTGTAACAGCAGCAGTGCAATGACGCCCAGACAATACTGAGGAGAATACTGGCACCCAGCCCACACTTCCTAAATAGTGCTCACTACAGAAATAGCTCAGCCTTGATATTGACTTCTGTCTGCTGTGTATGTGTGTGTGGGGATATGCACATTTGAGCATGCTCAGTAGGAGGACAGAGATGGTTTCATTGTCTAGTGAGGAGTTTTTTTCATTTGTTAATGATTATATATTGTTTATGATTTTCTTATGCTGAGGTCGGATGTTTCTGATCCTACTGTTTGTGTTTGTGTGTGAGTAAAGGAGGGAGTTGCCTTTATGATTTGGGATAAAAATGGCCTCCCGTCTTATTTTTGGCCCTGCGCTGGACTCATGGTTTTATAAATAGCTGAGGAAGTGCGGGGGATACCTGTCGTGGCTCCAGCCTCCCTCCAGCAGAGTCCCAGTGCCTCCACGTCACATCCATCCACCGCCGGCCCCTCTCTAGGCTACGACAGAGCAACCCCCTCAGGGGCCGAGCAAACAGGATGGGACTCAAATTGAGGGTGTGAGGAAATCAGTCTCTAGAGTAAAATACAAAAGGGCTTTACAGCTCAGCATGAGCAGCCTTATCTGACACTGTCGGATTTTGTAAAGTACTATTAAAAAATGAAAAAAAAAAAAAAAATACATGTTAATTTCTCTTCACAAATACTGAAGAGCCTATAAGGCTTCAAGAGGAGTGTCAAAATGGCAACACAAGAGAATGTCTTCAAACTGAGAACTGTGTTTTTTTGACACTTAGTCTATGACTGTAAGGTCATAGGGTGGTTTTCTCTCCTCTCTGCTGTATGCCGAGGCGTCTTGTTAATTTCATTCCGGCATCTCGTTATCTTGCTCTCTTTGCCTCACTGCTGAACACTGTTTCCCTCACATTCTGCCCTCACTTAGCTACAGGATGATCTGGCTTCACGTTTTTAAAGGGTATGAGAGTTTTTATTTATTTATTTACAGGCCACTCAATACAAAAGCGAAAAAAATATACAAACTATTTCTATATTGATAACAAGTTTGAAAGTAAACTGAGTCATAATCTGTCTGTGAAACATTTATGCATGAAAATATTTAGCTTATCTAAGGTCAAACTAATTTGCAAATGTTTCATGTGGGCAGATAACAGCCTATGGTTTACATGGCATCATATTACTTCATTGAACCATCTAATTATTTGTTCTTGAGTCTACATTTTCTCTGTGAGATGCTCTTCTATCGGTTTAACTGTCACCTAGCACAAGTGTTTGAGTGGGGCTAGTGGAAAAGTGGATAAACAGTCCATGTAAAGCCTGTAATTCTTTTCAACAGGAGCATCATCCTTGCTGCATCTCAGTCTTGGCCCGAGATATTGTTAACCCTGTAAATGAGTGGCACTCTGCATATCTTGGCCCCTCACAATAGAGGCCTCATAATCATATTAAGAATGGGACAGAAAGAGAGTGAGAGAAAGGGGGAGAAATCTTTGAAAAGCTTTACTGCCCTTGGTGGACTGTGTCTTTACACAGCGTAAGAGAAATCATTCTTTTTTTCTTTTTTCTTTTTTTGAATCTGCCCCCCCCCCCACCCACCCACCCCCTTTTTCTGTGAAGGGAATTGTGCTGCCTGTTATTAATGTGCTTTTGACAGCTTAATTTGATAAGCGGGCTACTTGTTAAAGAAGCCTTGGATTGTTCTCATAGAAAGAACACGCTTTTTTTTCCCTCCCATGTTCTTCAAAATGCTGCCGCACAGTCTGTCGATGACCCAGTTCTGAGAGATGGTCGAAAACAAGGAAGAGCAGTGCAAAATCCACAGGGAGAAGGAAGGAGAGAAGGCAAGAGGGTAGCGGGAGAGGGAGAGAGAAATATAGAGTTAGAAAGGATACTATAAGCAAGAAAGGCACTTGTGGGAAGTTAACTCAAATGCTCGTCTTTCTTCCCTCTCTCCTTCCACCTCCTCCACTCTTCTTCCTCCTCCTGCACAGAACAGCCTACCTTCTTGGGCTCCTCTTCCCTGTAGTCTAATCGGAAGAGAAACGGTGGGAACGATAACGGGGATTAGCTTCCACTGCTCGCCAGCTCCCCTTGGTTAAGTACACGTGTAATGAGTTGTTTATTTGGGATAATGCACAGTAGGCGCAACAGAACCCCAGAGCTGCCCTCACCTCCTCCCTCCTCCTCTGCTAACATAGACACACACACACACACACACACACACACACACGTGCGCAACAGAAATATGTACTTAAAGTAAATGTATAACACATGCAGTAATGGAGCAATGTACATGCAGCATATGCAGTGTGAACGCTGACGTGCGCAGGTATGTGGACGTACATATATTCACTATTCCCTCCGACAAACACACCCACCCGCACGAATTCCCACACACAGCTGTGATGCAGGTCACTGGCTGTGCAGAGTTGTACAGAGGGAGAAAAACGGGGAGTTTTGAGTTAAGTGTGTATGTGTGTGTGTGTGTGTGCGGAGGGGGTGGGGGGGGGCAAATGTTCTCAGGCCTTCCTTGGGTCATAAGACCAGGGGATTTTTCTCAGGGTGAAGAGAAGGGGAAGAAATTGAATGATATGAGAAAAATTTAAGGGAAGGAACCAAGAGAAGGAAAGGGGATATGATGTGCCCACTAGTTTGTGCGTGTGTCCGATGCTCTTGTGTGTGTGTGTGTGTGCGTATGTGTGTGCCAAGTTTGTGTGTATGTACATGAAGTGGAAAAAGCTGTTGCCTTGTGGAGGGGACGTGCTCTGCTATCATTAGCTGGGGGTGGCGGGTGGCGGTGGTGGGGAGTAGGAGGGGGCAGGCGAGGTTATGTGAACGGTGCAGCTGTGCTCGCAGCAGAGGGATTTGAGTGGAGGATGGGGGGTGGCGGGATGGTGGGGGGGAACTCCAGGCAGCCAGGTCCTTCACTGAACCACCAGCTCGCAACACAGAGAAGAAGAGAAGAGAAAAAAAAATTCAGCCAAGCAGTGAGTCTTGTGAACCAAACACAACTTGCCGCCGCCCCCTCTGTCCGCCGTCTCTCCATCCCCCACGCCTTCACCCTCCACTCCTCCACTCTAGCCCTTTACTTCCCAAATTGGGAAAATAAATAAATAACGATTGACGCTTGATGGTAAGGATAAGAGTGCGAGAGAGAGGAAGAGGAGGAAAAAAACATGTCATGATTTATATATAGGGCAGGGAATGCTTTTCTGTCAGCCATTTGTGGTTTTGCTTTCCATTTTCATCCATTCAGTCAAAATTTGTTCAACAACGCCACTACACTCCTAGAAATAATAACAATAATAATTATTATTTATATTATTTTCAAATAACTGTATTATGAATACAAAATTGTTGTTCAAGTTTGCTGCCTTTTTTATTCAGGGGGATTTCCCCACGAGTTGACGTACAATTCCAAAATCACTCAAATTTGTTTAAAGCTTCCTCCCCGCCTCTCTTATTTTGCTCACTGAAAGAGTCGCAGCCCACGTAGCGCGGGATGGCGCAGCAGACGAAGACCCAAACTTGCTTGTCAGCCCGTGTGATCAGTCGCTGTAGAGAGACAAGGCAGAGGTGGCTAAGAGACAACAGAACACAGAATGGCATCGGCGTGCACTGCTAATGCATTCAGCCTGCCACCGTATCCAACAACAAGGCAAGATATCACACAACTCACTTCACAAGATGTTCCTACAACAACATCAACAATAAGAGACACGTAAAATGCACACACAGACACACAGGTGTGCGCACATGCATAAATAACCACACACTGCATGTTAAAAACCAACCATGAGGAACAAGAATTTGAAAGCAAACAAACAAGTCAGAATGTAAGCAACTTGTCTGAGACTTTATGACAGAAATATAAATGAAAAACCCTACCTTTTTGTTTTATGAGAAAAGGAGCTAAATTGCTGTGGTGCAACCTGGCGTTGAAATTTGAGGATAAAAAAAAAGAAAAAAGTAAGAGAGAGAGAGAGAGAAAAAAGAAGCTTCTGGCAGATTTAAGCAAAACTGTGAACTACGTCAAGCACAATGGTGAGCGCTGAGCTAAAAATAGAGCGTGGTCAAACAGCAGTAGTGCTTTGGCAAGAGGGGTCATGTCCATGTGATACAGTGGCCTTCACTGTAGCCGCATCTTGAGAGCAGAGGCACTCTGCCAAAGCTTGTAGCTTCACAGCAGTAATTTAATATTTGTTTGTCTCTATTATTTCACCCCCCCTCTCCTTCTCCCACTCTCTCTTGCTTATGGGGGTTAAGTAACAGTAAGCTTTATCAGATTACTGGGTCTGAGGTCTCTTTCAAACCTCTCTTTGCCATCTTGATTTTGTGCAGCTGTGCAGACTCTTTAATCATACGCTATCTTTTTTCACTCGCCCTCCCCTCCTCTCCTCCCTTTTTCTCGTCCTCCCTCCTCCCTTAACATATGTTAATTGGCTGCTTTCTGTGACAAATTACGAGCGCTCGCTTTGATGAGGTCGGGTTGTGATGGTGCTGGGAGTGGAGTACAGTGGAACTGCCAGACCCTCGCCGGTTCCCCCTTAACCACTCCAAAAAGGAAAGCGGCACCCAGCCGATGACTAATGAGAGGCTTGGACTGGGTCTGGCCCGGGTCTGGCCTTGGTGGGGCCACTCCCCTAAACAGAGGCTGATCTGTAGGTACCGTATGCCGCCACACGCCTTCCACACTCCGTGCAAACCTTCGCCTCATACACCCCACACCCCACCAGCACTCCCCTGGGAACTGTAAAGTACCGTGAGAGTAGAAGAGTTCAAACTATATGCTGAAAAAGATTTATATTCTTATATATGTTACATCCATTTTTCATAACAGAGTAAAAGTGTTCGTTATACATTGCTTTTTTGATTTAGTTGGCTTTCTTTAGGCTTGAAAGTTCCTAAATTTGACTTGAAACAAAGCACAGAGGTAACATTAATTATAGATGCAGAGCATACAACTTGCGTCTCAAGTTTATGTTTTGTGTGTGGGTGTGTGTGTTTGTCTGTGTGCGTGTGTGTGTGTGTTTGTCTGTGTGTATTTGCATCTGTGGTGAAGAGAAAGTGCCTGGAAACATTATACCGCCCTTGCTTAAACAAACACTAACAGTGGAACAATCTCTGTTTAATGATGCGCAGCGTCAACAGGGAAACAATGCTCACCAATAATCAGCACAATCAGCTTGTGGTAACCAGAAAAAAGAGGAGTGAACATGACATCATTGTAGTGGAGGTTTTTTCTTTTTCTTTTTTTTTTTGTGGTGCGGTGTCAAAGTCTGACTCTGTCTACCTTCAATCTATCCTCCTGCTCCTTTAGCTCAGTGTCTCTCTATCTCTCTTTCTCTGTCACAATCCCTCTCTCTCTCCCTCCTCTACGATCTAGGTTACTCGGTTTCCTAGCAGAGCACAGGGACCGGAGGAAGAGGAGAGAAAAAAAAGAAAAGAAAAAACAGAAGGTCGAATCTATGAAGGACATCCTTGTTGAAGTGTGCAACCTTCTACTTCTCTGCAAATTACCCACACGCTGTGCATAGACTCAAAGCAGAGCTGTGGCTCTCACTTCAGCTCAGCAAGGCTGCGACCATGACATGTGCTGTTGTTGGGGTGTCACAACAACAGGGAGAGGCAGTGTTGTTTGGTGTCCCTCACTGTCTTCAATTTGTAGCAGCATATTAAAGGTTAATTTTGTTCCCTTTTAAACACATATAAAGCCGAACCTGATCTTAAACAGGTAGTGTGATTCATGATAATTACGAGAAGTGACCGTTTTATTTGTTTTATTGATTTTTTTTTTGTGCTTTAAATAAGTTGAGGCTTTCATCATAACAGTAGAGAAGTAGAGAAGAGAAAGGATGTCACCAATTTAGACGCTTCAGTATTTGCTTGTTATGGTCTCAACTTAAAAATAATCACTTGACGTAATAGTATCGTTTTTGAACCCAAAATTGCTGATCAAGCGAGACAAGGAAAAATAGTAAATTCCACAACTTCCCTGTAGGTCTTCCATTCCCCACATGCTGACTTAGTTACAACACCAAATCGAAAAAAGGGAAATCATTTTATTTACCTCTTCCCATCAGTAAGTACGCACAACAGATAACGATCCAAAAGCAAGCGCGCTTTTCCACAGCCAACAAGTTGACACACGAGCATGGATACACACACGCACGCACGCACGCACCCTGAAAAAGGATGACAAAATGTAGCTGGTGAAGAAAAAGGAAGTGAGCCGGCACCTCGTGGTTGCATGAGGGTTAGCCATGTTAGCGTTAGCCTGCAGGCCTTAATTGAGGCCAGGAGGGAGCATTTAATAATTGCTGTCAGAAGATCAAATTTAATTCTCCTCTCTTCACAGCCACCACTGCTGTAGGGTAGAGTGAAACAAATTGTCATCAGAGATTTCTAAATGAACAAAGCTTTTAATTAGGGTGATTAGAATGCTGTGGCAAAGAGAAAGAGTAAAGGGGTGGGGGTGTGATGAAATCATCAGCAGATCGTCTAAACCATGATGTCTGGTGTTGATACAGAGTGGGGTTGTGTGGTGTGTGTGTATTTTTGTGTGTGTGTGTGTGTGGTGAGGGGGTTCAGGGAGGAGGGGAGTGAGGGCAATGCGACTACTGTTAAGTTTACTGTGCTTGAAACATAAGCAAGTGTGGCCCATGCAGCAAAGAGTCCTTAGCCTCATTTTCAAACCTCTGACATGAACATACACACACACACACACACACACACACACACACACACACACTCTGCCCTTCTCCCCCCACTGGAGAACATTGCTAACATCCTGAGACATTGTCATACTCGGCGGGGAACATAATTGGGTGAATATGTCAGTGCTTTGTGTTCTTAGTGACATGACTCCCGGCTGTTCCTGTGGGGGCTGCAGACACTCATTGAAGGGTTTATACTGCAATTCCACCGCATTGGTTCATTGTTCATTACGGTGCGGCTTGTTTTATGAACATAATAGATAAGCAGGGGATGACTTATCCATGCACTTATAGAGGAACACTTTGGAGTGTGTAATGATTTGATCCACCGTGTCTTTATTTTCTGTTCCTCTCCCTTTGCTGCCAGCACTTGGTTACACCTGGGTCCTGCGGCGCACAGGGCAACATGTGAATTGAGACAGTGGTTTACACTGACTGGAAAACATGACCTGCGGCAGAGCTTTGTAAATGACTTTAAGATGACTGGAAAGAGAGAGAGAGAGAGAGGAAGAAGTGAAAGAAAATGTAACAATGTTGATAAAGTGAAACTTAAGTGAGGTTATTTATGTTTAAACATCAGATGTGTGTATCACCACAATCTGCACCACTTCCATATTCAAAACCATTTCAGCACCTCTCGGTTTTGTCCCCTCCACCTTGTACCATGTCACCTCTATTAAGTTGATTCTTTTTTCTCTCTCTGATATCTTTTCTATCGCTACTTCATCCTTGAATGCGTCCATTGCCCCTCCTTATGCCCATGCCATGGAAAGACTGAATGCACTAAATGGTGATTCATTCCAGCCTTTCCGGGGCCTCTCCAAATTGTGGCTCGCCTTTGCTTCTGCTTTTTCTTTTCTTCTCCTTTTTTTTCTGATACATTTTTTTTCCAGCTTGGCACAAGGGTATGTGTGTGGCAAGTTGGTCATTGCGGTCCGCTAATTTTATTTGTTTATTACTCATGGCTATATAAGCCATTGTCACAACAAAAAGCTGCTGACAGTCAACAGGGATTGCCTTTTTAACCATGAAGGCTACTCTTCCTCCCTATCCCTGTCTAGCTCCGCTTCGCTTCCATGTGTGCCCTCTTGCTCATCTGCCTTTGGCCTAGCAGCTGCGGCTTTACAGCCCTTGGCCTCCTTTCAAAGAGGGGGGTTGACACATCGTGTCAAGTCATTTTGTCCTTGGGGAAGTCAGCAATGGGCTATGGAAAGATGGCTCTCACCTGTCTCCATACTGGCTTTGACGGATGGCTACCTATCTCCATTGCAGCCCCTGTTTGCTGGTGCTGAGTGAGACGTGCAGCTGCCCAAACGAAGGGCAGGGCTATGCTCTCCTCTGCCTCCGTTTCCACCGGCTCACTATGATAACCAGTCACGACAAAGCAGCAGGCAAAACTCTAATAAATAGAAGGAATATCTAAATCCAAAAACACTCACGTGAGTGGATTGTCAGATCTTTAGCAATTAAATGAGCTATTTAAATGTTTGAATTTAAAATAAAAATACTTTATATACATTTACAGTACAAAAAGTATATGAATATATAATTTTACATGAAAAGCTGATACATTGATTCTTGTGCATTTCCTCTTCTGCATTTTGTAGACAACTGCATTTCCTCTAATTGCTCCTTTATTGGAATTATAAAAGTCGGAAAAACCACAAATTGTGGAACTCCCATCACTGGGATGCATTACCTAAGTATTTGAACTTAGAAACTATTTTTTATAACTTGTAAATCTGTTCAATAGTTAAGACAATTTATATTCAGTCAAAATTCATGCAGTTTCTGAGTCAATGTCAAATCAAATAAAGAGATACGTGTTAGAGAACTCAATTTAAGGCCTCAAGTATTTTATATTCAGAAAACATTTAGCTTCTGTTTATTGGCTCTCATCATTTTCCATTGGACATAAAAGGGGAAAGTGATGATTTGGATTTGAATCCTGCTCTGTTAACATGTGAGTGATTTGGTGAAGGAAGCACCTTTAGCACCTTTGATTGTCTGTGCCCGTTGATGTCACATCCTTCCGCTGATCTGTGTGTGTGTGTATGTGTTTCCTGTCTTTCTGTCCTCCAAGACCCGGGGGCAGAGCTGTTGGATTGAGGGATAAGAGGGGAAACAGCGCTGACAGAGTCTCATTAGTTTGAAAATCAATTAAGTTTAAAGTTGAAGTATGAAGTTTTAAGTTTAGAAATTGGTTGGACTGAGGTTGGCAAAGAATTGAGAGCTCATCTTGTAGAGCTGCTACTTTATACAATACACTTTGTTCCATAATGTCAATCACACTTATAAATCGAGTGCCAACCACACACTATTGGCTCCCTTCCCTCCCGTCAATAGACAGGTGTCTCAGTTCTAAAGCACATAGAGATTGAAAATAGAATACATGTGAAATCGTCTCTGTCTCGCTAATGATCCAACTAAACCATGAGCTAATAGAGAGAGACAGGTGAAGACATATCCTCCAACACACATAGGAACACACACACACACAGAGCAGCTTCTCAAATTCAAGTTTAGCTATAATGCTCACTGGGGGGAAAAAAAGGAATGAACACATTATAAGATGATCCAAGACTATCACTCTAATCCCCAGATGTACATGTTGCTAATCTCTTTAGCTGCTAACACGTTAAATTAGCCCTAATATCTGCTGAGATTCAGAGGCATGGAGGCCCACCTACGCATGGGCTACCGCCCAGGTTTAGGTCACTCTTCTCCCCCAGCACTCCAAAAAGATACAGACATTAGAGTGGGGCGGGTGGGGGCGGTGGGGGTTGAGGGAAGTAGCAGTGATAGCCATTCGTCACCCTGCCTATCTCGCTCTGACAGATGGGGAGTGCGGCGTGCCACATAGAGGAGTCACTGCCTGTAATGACATTAGAGGCACAATGAGAACTGATACACATTTTTCTGTTCCCATCCTGCCTGGCCATCGACTGGCTCTTTCGCTTGATCCTTCCCCTCCTCTCATTTATGCTGGTACATCTCCATCCATCCTTACAGGAGATAAAGTGCTGTGTGCCACTATTTCCAAATCAAAGGCACAAACACACACACATGGATGCACTCACAACACACAGACACGTGTGTACAGGCACATGTGCACTCGAAGAAAAAATAAAAATACACACACAAAGAAGAAACCTCCAAAACTCTACGATCTACTCCTAAAAAAATGTTCTTGATTAAAAAAAATTCTACATAACAAAAATGCAAGTGAAAATGGAGCACTGTGAGTGTGTACTGACATTCAGATTGTATTTGGAAAACTATATTAAAGCGCTTTTTTTTTCATCCTGCTCTTCAAGGAAATGGGAGTTTATTTTAAAAGAGAGAGCGTTTATTTAATGTACCATACACCTCCTAAAAGGTTTACTTACTGCAGTGTAATATGTTATTTCAAATCCTTACAACCACATTTCCTAGGAGGATAGGGGATACTGGCGTTATATACATATTTTTTTTCAGGACACATGCTATTACCAAATGTGTTGCAGATGTACCATGTGCCGCTGAGGTGGAGTTTCTTGGAAAAACATCACCAATCCTGTCAAGATAAATCACCTTCCCCAATTTGCTGTTACATGTAGAATTAGGATTTGAGAATATCAGTATCAGCAGATTCTACACATGTTGCGTTTGCAGGAGTGGCGCTTTCATTTTGAACATTTTCCCTAACAATTCTCTGAAACGTGCACCATTTTTGTTCTTAGAACTCAAATTCTTGTGCGTCCCTTCTCGCTGCTCACGCACAACGAGTCTGCAGCTGTCTTTCAATGTGACAAATCAGTCCAGAGTATGAGTCAAGGTAAAGTTCCTCTTTTTGTCGTCCCCTTGGTTTAAAGGAGTCGTCTTTCTGTCTGTCCTGAATAACAAAGCCACATTAACAAGCACCCTACAGACCGTCTATTAGAATGTGAAAAAGCGCCATGTGCTGTATATTAGTTTTTAGTGACTAAACACTTGGGAGAGAGGCGACCTAGAATCAAGCCTTGTGGTGCACTGAGTGTATATGTTCTCATCGTCCTCTCAGCTCCACTTCTGAGACAGAGAGAGAGAGAGAGAGAGAGAGAGAGAGAATGCTCATTAGATCTATGTGCTGAATCGTTGCTCCCTCTCCATCTCTCCCATCCTCCCCCAACCTTCACCCCCCCCCCTCTCCCCTCTCTCTCTCCCTCTCTCTCCGTCCGTCTGCTTAACAGATGGGAGGGTCGTGGGTACAGCTCTTCCCCTCCCCCTGGAGAGGCCTGGTGCCTGTTCAAAAGATTCCTCTTTATGCTTCACTCCATTTCTCTCTCTTTTCTCCGTTTCTCTGTTTTCCTCCCTCCACTCTTCGTCTCTTTCATTGTCACCTCTCCAATTCAAAAGCACAGAGATTTGGGACCCAGGATATAAAGCGAGCAGAGGAGCACCCGTTGTCTTTCTGCCTGCTTGGTGCCAACGTGCTCTCTGACCTCAGCAGTCGCCTCCTCCGGTCTCCGTCCAGTTACCAGCTCACTGTGAACACAGGCGTAGCATTAGTCAGACTCCACAGAGAAGATAAATAAACTCTTTTGTGTATTCTTCATTTTCCACAGCTCATTCCCTCTCTCCTAACGACTTACTTTGGGATTAGTAAATTGGCTTAATGTGTGCAAGCTTGTTAGTACTTTCCTCTGTCTCTCACTACGCGTCTTCATTTCGCTTCTTGTTACTTTCTCACCTCTTTTGCACTCTCAAGGTCAACTGTCAGTTGCTTGTGAAAAATTCCTGCTGAGGATTACTGCCCTCTGCCACTTGACCACACTCGCTAAGCCGTGCTTGTTTCTTGCATTTCCCTCCACTTCACTGTCTTGGCGTCACGAGGCTTAATTGGATTGATTGATTCAGTGGTAATCTGTTAACTGATGCTCCGTTCAGCACGAGGGAAGAAGGAGAGGGAAGGGAGCCTGATGAGGAGGTGGGCACTCAGTTCTTATCCAGGAGCTGCCTGGCATTCATATGGGACGGGGGCGGGTGTGAGGAAGACTGGGGGATGGTGGCAGGAGAGGGGGGGGGGGGGGGGTTGAGAAGTGGGGACGGAGGCAAGGGAACTTTCATCGTTGTGTAGGAGGAGGTAGAGGAGACAAGAGTGAGAAGGGATCGGTGGGGGTGAGGGGGGGGGGCCTGAGGCAGGGAGGCACGGGCTAAGCGGCAGCAGATCCTCACCTCAGGGAGCGCTGGCTGGTGCTGGGAGCCAAATGCAGGGATTAAATGTTCAGGACACGGGCTTAGTCTTAGTGTTAATGTTACGTAAGGCCTAAGGTGTTGCCCCAGCGGGTGTTGACATTGAGAGGTTCAGTTCTGCTCAGTGAGCTGTGGGAGGAATGAGGAGGAGGTGGAGGCCAGGAGGCAGGGATCACAGAGGTAACGCCTCCTTGTTTGGAGCGATGCCGGGGCCGGGTAGTGTTGAGCACAAAGACTGGGAGGGGATGATGCTGTCAGCCTGTGATTGAGGTGCGCCGGCTTGATTGATATCCTTGTCTGGCTGTCTTGTGCCAAGCGCCTTAGTGTTGGCTTGTAATCCTAGTTTGTCTGACAACATCCCTCTTTGTTTTCTTCCAGAGGGCAGCTCTTTGTTTTTCTGTCTATGGATGGGTGTGTTTGCGCAGAGCAATGCTAAAATGTGTTTTGGATAGCCTCTTCAGAGCTGCCACAGAGTTATTTTAGATCTTGTTATTATTATGATGGTGCAGTCCGACTGCTGTCCTAACTGCCAAATGATGCATTTATGTTAGTATCTCATTTATTCCATAAGTGGGCGTATTCCAAACCATCAACTCAGGAAGTTTTTTGTCATGCATTTCATCATTGTTCAAATTGTATTGTGTCACTTTTTTTTCACATTTTTGTGCGCTCAAAGTTTTTGGCAGAGAATCTTATGAAACACATGTTAATCAGTGTGGTGTTATTTCTTAGAAAATGTCGAGTTGTAAAACTGATTAAACTTAACGCTACTGTACTACAGGTTTTGAGCAGCCAGTACTGAGAAACTGTTTCTGTTGCACATCTACTGTTATGCACGACTGCTACAGGCCTTAGTCTGTCACTATTACTAGTATGCCTGGATGTCCCTATTACGCACTTTCATTATCAATGTCCTACTCTCGAGCACAAAGAGGTCAAGTGCATAGAAATGTGCTGCACTCACCTCAGGGGTTTAGAGCTTTCTTGTGCTTTCTCATGCATGTTACTCAATAAATACATGGATTCAGGTTAGGAAAAAAAAAACAGAAAGAAGGGAGAAGGAAGTGCATTACATTGTGCATGTATGTGTGTGGGAGCGTGCAAAGGAGAGAATACGAGAGAGCGAGGAAGAGAGCAAGGGTGTATGAGAGAAGAGAGAGAGTGATAGAGAGAGAGACTGAGACTGACATGTCTTTTGGTGATGCGGTGTCGTCTTCCACATCAATGTCTGATGCTTGTGCTGCCAGGTGCCGGAAATCTGGTTCAGAAAGGAGAGAAGAGAGAAGAAGGGGAAAGTAGAGAAAAAAAAGGCAGGGTAGATGGAAGATTTTTTTTATGTGACGGCGCTGACAGCTCCCCTGCATTGCACTGAGCTTAAATAATGGGATGCTCATTTGCATAACGAGGGACGTTATCACCTCTACTGTCAAAAGAAAACACAACAACAGTTCTTCTGCTCCTCCCTGAGATAGATTGGGTTGGCCTACTTTAGCACTCTGGAGAGATGCACTGGAGCTCTGGCTTAGCCAAGCTCACACACGAACTCACACTTGTGCACGCACACACTCACACAGACACACACACACACACACACACACACACACACACACGGACACACAGTCGCTCACTCACGCAAACTTTTTGGAGCGCAAGCTTTCGTCTTTGCACATGCAGCCCAGCTCATCAGCTGCTGGCCTCCACTCATGAAAACACAGGTACACACACACACACGCAAACTCACACTTAACTGTGCACGCACAAGTAAATGCACAAGTGCATTCGTTCAGAATCTCCTTAGATGACATGCAGTGTCTTCAGCTGGATTAGGTTCATGTTGGAATTTTATTTGATTTTTGTTATCTAAGAAACGTCCTTTTACTATCTTTCAAAAGATCACTCTTAGCATTTTTTTCCTCTTCTTCTCCTTTTGGCTTTGTTTTGCCAGAGACCGAGCACGGTTTTTACATCTGTATTCTATCCTGCGACTCACGCCTGCCATTTTGGAGATGAGCTGCAGATAGAGTAGAAAAAGCTGTGTCTGGCAGCTCCACTGTCAATACAGTGCAGTTTCGTGGGAAGAAACAAAATGTATTTCTCAGTCTGGAGGTAATGTTACAGTGTTGGTGATTAGAGCGTTTAAGTTAGCGGCACTTCCAAAACACTGTCAAACTCTCTGTGAACGAGGCGAGATCCTGACAGCGCTGTCTCCTCTCATAGTCGGTGCCTGGGAAAAAAATGCAAAAACTGATTTGCATGATATCGACAGTGAAAAACACAGCGGTTCTCACAACATTGTTGACAGTTTCTTTGTCTTTCTTCACCCTCCCTTGTGGCTGCCATGATGCCACTTTTATAATTTTTTCTCTCAGTATTTTGCCATATTTCATTTCATTTAATGCTCAACCTCTCCCCCCCCCGCCCCCCACCCCTTTTTCTTTCTTGCAGGTACGGATGCTGGAATCTTTGAGTTGATTGGAACAAATAGAAAGCAGAAAAAAAGACAGATAAAGGAAGAGCAGAAGAGTGAAGGGAGAGAAGAAGAGAAAGAGGAAGAAAGAGGAGAGAGAAGAAAGCATAAAGTTCTTTAGAAAGAGGAGAGAAAGAAAGAGACGGGGACGATGGGGAGGAAAAAGATTCAGATCACGCGGATTATGGATGAACGCAACAGACAGGTAAGTCCCTGGGGGATGGGAGGATGGATGAGTATGAGGGTGGGAGAGAGGGGGGTGGAGGTGGGAGGAAGGAGAAACACCCTACACCTAACATAGCCCTCAACAATGAAGGCCTTCTGGGAGTCCGGGCAATATGTGAACTGGGGGACAGAGGAGTGTGTGCGGGGATCGCACTGTTATTGCTTTGGGAAGAGTTCCATTGGCTCATAATGGCAGGTTTGTTTCTCCCCAGAACTAACAAACAAGTGTGAGTCAGGAGCATGTTTCTTAAAATGGACTTGCATAAGAACATTGGTAATTTTCCAAAATCCATTCTGCGTATCAGTGCGCTGGGGGCTGCAGCCTCCTTAGCTAAAGCAGCCTTAACACACCCAACCTCTCACACCATGCCACCCGGTTTAGCTCACTGCCAGTGGAATATTACTGGGCAGAGGGTGGTAGCACTGGAGAAGCAGGGTGGGAAAAAATATAAACAAACAACCAAACAGAGATGGGATGGTCTGAAGTGACACACTGGACCGGGTTGGAGATGAAACAAACAATGAAACAGTATATTTCTTGAGCTAAATCACTAACCGCTGTAAGTTTCCTCTGTGCAGCACAAAAGTCACTCAGTTATTTTAAAGCAACATCCCAGGCAAAACAGCCACTTAAACAAATAAAGGAGTTCTTGCAAGACACTTTTAAACAACAGCTGGCAGTATTTGAGAGAGACATAATAAATTGTGGACTGCGTGATTCAAGCAGACACCGCTCTCTGTGGCAGGAAATAGATAGAGACAGAGCTCTCTCACTGCCCTCGAGGCCCACAATCGATCACTTCCTGTGGCACGACTGACCACTGACACTTTGTCAGCTTCCTGGCAGCCCAATTGGATCCATACGCTGCTAACGTGGCCCCTGGATCACAGGTCAAACACGCGCCCAGGCACACACACCTTGCCTGAACACAGGCTCGCTTCATTGCTTTTGCCTCGTCTGACATCCACAATGAGGCTCTGCGACTATTTCTCACAGTGCACTTCATCAGACACAGTCATTTGTGGCCAGAGTAAAATGACATAAAGAGGCTCCTGGAATCGATTGGTTCGTGCTGGAGGAGTAATTGAAGCAGATTTTGACCGCTGTCCTGACAGATCTCAATGAATGTGATGCCAGGTAACAAGAGAATACAGAGAGAGGAGTGAGAAAGAAGAAGAAACTTCCACTAATTACATGATTTTACTGACACACAGTGTGCCTACCTCAGAAGGAGATACATGTAGAGACCAATAGAAAAAGCAGAGAGCGTGTGTGACACTGTGTGGTCATATTCTAATCCATGTATTTGTTTTTAAAAGTGAGACAGGCACACAGACAGAGAGGCAGAGCAAGAGCATGGAGGAGGTCACAGAGTTTTAGATGAGGACCGAAGCTATCGTGTTGCAGCAGCACCCACACTTCCTCCTTACTGTTATCTCAGCCCTTCTCTCTCATCCCACCTTAGACTGGGCCCGCCGGTTGCACCAAGCACTTCGGCTCCTGAGGATAAGGAGGGAAAGAGGGAGACAGGAAGGACACCTGAGGGGAATCGATGCCTGAGATATCCGGGCTTTACTTACAGGGAGAGGAGGAGGGAGGCAAGGAGTGGGAGGAGAGAGAGAGGGTTCAGGGAAAAGAAAATCAATATATCACTGGATTTTGTTGTTTTGATCTCTTAAATCATAGTTTACTTATTTTGTTTTTTTGTTTTTTTAACCAATAACTATTCAATTGAGTGTGATGTAATCAGGTCATGTGGAAAACACCACATGGCATTTAGTGTCATTCAACCTAGGATTTAAATAAATGACATCACCATTTTTTGCAGAGGCGGACATCACAAGACAAAGACAGAGACAGACACAGCAAACTTAAATATTCTTCTAAAAAGAAAAGAAAAAAAAAACGGAAGCTTTGGCTTTGCATATTTTCACTTCCTTTTTGAGGAAATGTCCCAGAGCCCAAGCCAAATAAACACCAGAGGAGTTTGTATAGTGTTCCTTTCAACCTCAAATTCTTTACATACTTTGACTGTTTTATGTCTAAAAAGTTTTGCTGTCCTCTTAAAGATCATCTGTGGTCTTCTGTGTGTAGCAGATTGATATTCTTTTAAGGATTTGAACAAGATATTTTGCGATAGTGATAGTTACTCATGATTGACATAATATGGATATTTATCTAAACTTTAACTTAACAGTTCATTAAGTTGTTTGAAACAGGTCATGTTGTGATACCTGTTTCAAAAAATAACCATATAAAGCAATTGTTACATTTCCCCCGAGTCTACACACACTTCATACTGCAGTTCTCTCTGGAGTGGCACCACTCTGTGTGGCTGTCAACGCTAACTTGCCACCTACAGGTTTGCACTGCCTCCACACCCCTGCCCTCCCTGCAGCGGCGGCATCATAGTGGGCACAGGGCCTGGCTCTCTCTGGGCGGCCACTTTGGGCTGCCACCCCCAGGCCCTGAAACACTTCCCCAGAGCAGGGGCAGAAGGACCAGGCCTCCCTGGCGTTGACTGGCTGCCCGGAGCTCTGGACAGTGGGCAGCAGTGTGTGAGCCCTGGCTCCAAGCCCCCCGACCACTCAGACCCTCTCCCAGCCTCGGGCACATGAAAGAGCCCCCTGTGCCATAAACTCATGGGCTGCACACAGAGAGCAGCTTTTCTCACCCCAGCTCACGTATACACACTCACACACACACACACACACACACAGATAGACAGGCACGCACACCTACAGCACAGCACAAGACACGTGAACAGGTGAGTGTGTTCATACACACACCAGCATAGATTGGAGACATATCAGATTATACACTTAAATACAAATACTTAGATGATGTATTTAGTGTCTTATTTACGCAGCATTGACAAATACATGCTGGTAAACACATCTAAAACACATCTATCTCTCTGGAGTCGGTCTTGGGGATCGACTAATTTACTGCAATTGGCTCTAATTAGTGTTACCTCTCCAGCCAGTACACTCAGCGGGCTTAATTTAGGATGACTTGTTTGTGCGAGTCTGTGTGTATGTGTGGGACATGTGGGCTCCAAGGGGAGGAGACCCAGGGCCAAAGGTTAAACATGCATCAGGTCATCAGTGACAGGAAGTAAAACAACAGGATTTCCCAAATCCCACAAACAACACTCACACTAACACATACTTGGCTGGAAGAAGATTAAGAAAAAAAAAAGAAAAAAAAGATTTGTGTTTTTATGTCTTCCTGCGTATGTCTCCGTGCCTCCCTCACCATTTTAACTGCAGCGCTATAGCTGAAATAAGGGGTCTTTTTGTTTCTACGACAAAGCAACTCCAATCAACAGCACTGGGGTGAGAAAATGTGCGAGTGAAATTAACAGCAGGAAAATAATGAGGCCCACAGGGTAGCTCCTCACCCCTGCACCCCTCCTCTGATTCCCTGTTTCCCACCTTCTACCATCTCCTTCTTTTACCACAGCGAGTGGCACTCCTCTCTGTCATATGTTCAGCGCTGCGAGACCTCACCTGAAAAGGGCTCACTAAGCTCACACCTTCCCTCGGCTATATTTTTACTCTCTTTTGCCTTCTCTACTTATCCCCTGTTTTGTTTCTCATTCACATGCTCTTCACATGGTTCATTTTGCTTTCTCACCTTACTCTACCCCCCTCACCACCACCACCACAAAGTCTTAATGGTTTTTCAAGCTTACCCTCATTTATTTCTTTTGTTCGCTATAGGGCTCATTATGTTGGGCTTTTAATTTTGTTGAAAAAATAAAAAATAAACAAAAACAGGTGTACATTTTAAACATTTTGATACAAAAGCTTATGGGGTTATTTCAGATATAAAATATGTGCAAGTATATGATTATAAAAATTTGTTTACCAGTGTAAGCTTAAAATTATTTTTAGTCTCGCTCAGATCCTTGTATCTTCTCTTCATTTTTCTCTTCCGCTAAAAGCAAATTCTGAGCTGTGCTTGTCATAAGAAGACTTAATTTAGTGAAAACTGGGGTTAATGGGGTCTTCTTGCTGTAGAAATCACTACAACAATTAGCTATGTGGGGACATACAATCTATGTCAAAATCAATTTAAACCAATCATGATCCTTTAAAAAAAAAAATCCTTCATTTCTTATTATTTTTTAGTGGAAAATTGGCCTTGTTGCCACGACCAAAGTCATCCACCTCAAATGAATGACAACAAAGTTATTTTTGTCATTCCGGCCACTAACTTGGGCCTTGCGATGTAACATCCACTTTCTTTTGTCAGCGGGCATATCCTTTTCCAGTTGCGGTTTTCAGCATAAACAGGAACATACAGAGAGGGAGCGAAGCCAGCCATTTCAGTCCTGTACTGAAACGTAATTACCAGATCTGGCAGAACAATCTAAACTAGTAGGTATTTTAAGACATGTAACTATAACTAAAATCGGCATAATTAAGACACCCCTCCATCAGTCTCACAGATTAGCTTTTAACTACTCACAGTGGACACTTTTGATTTAGACATTGAATGAAGTAATGTTTGGTGTCTGCTGCCTCCTGTTCCTACTGTATAATGAAGACGCACTCAAAATGGATGATGAGTGGGGTCTTGAGGAGAGAGAAGAGCATAGCATATATTAGAGGTAGGACAAAGCCTCTTTTGTGGTAATACCCCTCTTAACAGCTTCTTTGGCTGTGAGGCAGAGTTCAGGCCTAGGTCTTGGGCTCCTCTTATTCCTTTTGCGTAAGCCCGTGTCTTCCTGCTTGGCCCTTGACAATGGGATAAGTGTTTGTCTCAAGACAAATTGTGCAGCTCCATAGCTGACTGACATCTATGTGCGTGCGTGTATGAGAGCATGTGTGCGTGTGTGTCCCTGCATGCACGGCCATGTTTGGTTTGCTAACCAGCAGTTTTTGGTGCCTGTCTCTCCACTCCTCCTCTTCCTCCACCTCCTCCTCCCCCAGGGAAGCAGGCAGGAGGTGGGAAGCAGAAGCGAAGCCATTGTGAAGGGGAAGCCACTGGCCTCTTCCTGTTATGAGAGGAAATGCATACAAATGTGCTTCCTGTGCGTCCGCCCCCTCTCTTCTCCCTCCTCCTCCTCCTCCTTCTCCCTCCCCTCTTTTTCTCTCCCCTCTCACCCATGTGGCAGAGACTCAGCTACTATCCCTCCTTTCTTCTCATCCTTCTGTTTATCCTGGGCGTTTTTTCCTCCTGTTATGCTGAAAGAAATGTGACAGGTCAATTGTGTAGAGCAGAAGTGATTATCTCATTTTTAGAAATGATTTCTTTCTTTTATCGGTCATTTTCCATTGTCACCATACATACTATAATTTTTTCTTAATACACACATTTTTAGAATAAAGATAGAGAGGGAAATTTGTAATAAAAAATAAAAAAAAAAGAAAGAAAAAGAAAAATAATTACAATGAGTTCAGTTCAATTTTTCATAAAAGAAAAGAAAAGAAAAGAGAGGGTATGCGATTGTAACATGTTGAGGTGTTTACAGGGTGGTGTGCCCTAATGCATTTGTTTGTGCAGGTGTTTGAATCTCTCTTGGGATGGGGTTGTGGAGGAGGATAGGGGTGAACAAGTAAGGCTGGTATGTTCACTCTGAGTTAGTGCTCATTATGTGACAAAGTAAGTTAGAGTTGCACTATATGCCCGCAGGGGTAATGGAGGGGTGTTTTGTTCTTCACAGAGATGAAGAAAGAATCAAATTTTGCTAACGTATTGTGGCCATGAGCTTTTCTATAATTGAGAAATCTCTTAGAAGGTTATGTTTTTTGTTGTGAAATTTGGTTTTAATATGTTTAAAGCACAAATATTCAAGGAGATTGTCAGGCCAGAAATGTTTATTTATTTATTTTTTGTTATGGTAGATGCAGAACAAGAATTCATACACTGTCATAAAAGTATAAAAGGATAGTTTGAGAGTAATGTGTCTGATGCCAGCATTTTTACCTAAATGACTGCCAAAAACGGTCAGTAGAAAAGTGTGCGTGTGTGTGTGTATCATGCTCTTGTGTATCTAACAGCACCCACTGACCAAGGAAAGAAAGAGTGCACCCACACTGACATATGGGTGGTTTTCAGTGGGTTTTTTGGTTTCACAACACGGACAGGGCCTCATTCGGTGAAATAAATTGGTATTGTTCAATTTAATCCAACACCTATACACCAATATCATCAATTGTACTATAGGTGCTTGAACAAAAGTAGAATTTATTTTTTAGAAACCTTGAGGCTTGGGTATTCTTTCTATATTCTCATCATTCATATTTTTCTATTCATGTTTTTTGATCAGGTGAGCCATCTATTTTTATCCGCAGAGGGCAGAGCAGTATCTCCTCAAAAGTGCATTAGTTTACCACTCTGTGTGGGCCCACAGAGCTGACTTGAGGTTACACAGGAAAGGCCAGAAGTGACATCACCAGCATTAATGTTGATGGGCCGAAAGGGTCACATGATGGCATCATGTGAGGCCATGAAGTCACCAGGAAGTCACCAGAGAGTCACCTCGATCAGTGAAATTGAATACTGCATGTAAGACCTGCCTAGCTGAGATGCGGTACACATTAGCACATCCCACATGATGTTTTCACCAGTACTTACCGTCCAGATAGCATTTATGTGCAATCCAACAGTCTTTTAAATGCATATACTTGTTCTAGCAGGCATGCACTATATATGCATGTATTTATGGATGTGTATACATGGTATCTATGTAATTTGGAGGGAGCAGGTTGTACGTGTCAGATTGAGATGCGGGGGTGTGGTGTGATATGTAGGTGTTATTGTTTGGTCAGTTAAGGCTTTTTGTAATCACACTCATTCTCTGCCTGTGGTGTTCTTCAAGTCAGTCTACTGAATGTGTGAATTATAATATGTGGGCAAATGTACACCCAGATCCTCTTTTTAAGTGTTAGGCTCAAGAGGACTTTGATTGTGTAACAAAACATGTCACTGGTTTGATTCCCCAGACCAGCAAGAGTTAATAAAATAGTTGCCTAAATTGTCCTTGAGCAAGGCATCTAACACCTCACCCCCACCGCACCGCACCCCCCGATAGGGCTCCCTAGGCACTGCAGCTGTGGCTGCCTTCTCCTCCAGGTATGTGTGTGTGGTTGAAAGCAGAGATCAAATTTCTCTGTGTAAAAACATGCTTGGCCAATAAAGGATTCTTCATCTTCACTAATACATGAGTGATCTGAGCCAGCATGTGGACCTCCGGAACTCACAGCCAGCCCAGTGTGTGTGCCACGTGCCACCTTCTGAAACATTAATGGCCCCAGCAGAGTGTGTGACTGAGTGAGTGGGTGATAACGGAGCTGGGCCGGGAGCTAGCTGTGTCCTGCGTCTGCCCCTGGTGCCCCTTGCATCAAAACACCAGGGGAAGACAACACTCTACATGTCCTGTTCCTGAATAGTTTGCTTTGACCTTACGTCCTACAGTCCTGTCATCTTACATACTCGCTCATACGACTTGTACTGTAGCTCTGCTGCTGTACGGCTTGCAGACCCCTGTAAGGAGCTTAAGTTTCAGTTTTGGACGCTACAGCTCAGAGTGGGTCGGATATGACAATTAATCTTATTGTCAAGATGCCTTTTGATCTTACAGTGTTAAGAATGAGGCTTGTTTTTTTCATATTTCAGTTTCACAGTGTAAATGTCAGCATGGTATTTAGAGCCCAGGGGAGCTTTTTCTCCTTATGTCGTCGGTGAATCAGATGAGTGTTTGTGCCGAGGTACAGAACCTGACATTGCACACACCATTTTTTTTTTCAGGAGTCAGGATGATGTATGTGTTTCTGGTTTCAGTCTCAGTTCTCTAACAGATTGGCACCACACAGTGACATCACTGTAGAACTTTTTGGGGGGTGGGGGGGTCACTGTTCCACGATATTGCAGTTCATGCAAGGTTTTACGCACTCCTAGTAGAGAGGGCGACAGAGAGAAAGACAGGGTGGAGGTGAGGGATAGCTTGATATTCAGTTTCCCTGGTGCATCCTGGAAGATATGATTTCAGGTAATCCAAAACTATCTATCAATATCTATTCAGCCCAGCTCATCTTTCAGATTTTAAAGTTGTAAAGAAAGAAATGTGAAGGGCAATGCATGATAGATTTATGCTAAAAATCTATTCATGCATCTACCACACACAGAGGTGTCCTCTTTGTAAAGGTCAATACAGCCAGCAGTTATTGTCTTCATCATTGCATTCAGGGCAAGTTTGACTGAGAGTTAAGTTTTTTTTTTCATTCTGTACTTTTTGGCCCACTTAAGCATCAGAAGAGAATAGACAAACATGCAGTTAATCAACAAACTGAGAACATTAGCTACCAGCTGGGCACAGTTCTGGCAAGTTCCTCTTAGTAAAAAGCTTTGTCAGTACAGATCTCCAATGTACATAATGCTCACAGACACAAACAATAATAAAATGAATTTCAATAATTAAAAAAGCAGTGTTGCTTAGAGAGTGAATCTGGCAGAGGCTTGGTTTCTCTTTTTTCCCCATACAGCCAAAGAGCTTGAACACATGGCTTGGAAAAGAAACCAGGTGCAGCTCACTGGAATTGACTCACTTTCTCTGCTCTAGTTTTGATCCAAACAATAGAGGAATAGAGGCTGTTCTATTTTGACAATGTGGGCACTTGTATGCCTGTCTTATTAAAGGTCTTGGGCCTCACTTGCACCTAGCCACAAACAGAGAGAGAGAGAGAGAGAGAGAGAGAGAAAGCCCCATTACAGAGGACAATTTTTGTGGTTTATGTTGAGCTCATTGTCACTATTTGAGCGCTCACAAACAGCTTGAAGCACAGTTAGGGAACCCATCCGTTATTTATATCAATGGCTTGTTATTCACTATGAGAGGCAGTTAATTGGGCAACAGAACAATGCGGGTTAATATCACTGTGAGAAGTGTGTTTATCTCAGATGTTTTTT
This sequence comes from Trachurus japonicus, assembly GCF_045865225.1. Classification (NCBI taxonomy): domain Eukaryota; kingdom Metazoa; phylum Chordata; class Actinopteri; order Carangiformes; family Carangidae; genus Trachurus; species Trachurus japonicus. The sequence continues at coordinate 26,925,613 of NC_140915.1, read as the reverse complement.
AAAAAGATTAAAATAGTTATAGGTATGTGCATTTCTGGTGTACAAACCATTTGAAAGGGACGATTTAAGCCAAGATATGTTCCATGATGAACCTCTGTGCGCTTTGATCTACAAGCAATAACTGATCTTCCTTACCGTTATCTGTCTGAGACAGAGTATTTTCAGTTCCTTAAATGCAAGCCCAGCTTCTTTTTTCTTCTTCTTTTTTTCCTGGTATAGTGGATGGACTGTTACAGTCAGCTGGTGTTGACCCATCAGCAGACTTCACTTTCCTTTAATGCTGTTTTCCTGAGAACAGCTTATTTTAAAAGAGGAAAAGTTATTTCGTCTGATTTCTATTTATTCCCTCAGTGCAATGTGAGGGTGGGGTATTTTTCTGTTTTAAAAGATTACCACACATTAGGTCAAACATGTCAGGTCAAACTCAGGATGATTTGATGTGTGCTGCAGGTCATCATGAATCACAATTATTATGCCTTCTAATCATTACTCTCTGTATTTCTTTGTGTCCTGTTCCTAGGTGACATTTACAAAGCGAAAGTTTGGCCTGATGAAGAAGGCGTATGAGCTGAGTGTGCTGTGTGACTGTGAGATTGCCCTGATCATCTTCAACAGCACCAACAAGCTGTTCCAGTATGCCAGCACAGATATGGACAAGGTCCTGCTTAAATACACCGAGTACAACGAGCCCCATGAGAGCAGGACCAACTCCGATATTGTGGAGGTAAGTTAAGAGAAAACACAGACTGCACGCATGCACTGGAGCACAAATGCATCTACTGACACACACACACTCATGCAAACACACAGAAACGCTGCTTACAGCATTTGTGACTCATTCAGCAACCCTTACTTCTCCCTTTTGGTCTTCACACCTAGCATGGTGTAAGAAATAACCTCATAGTTTGTTAGTTTTCCACCTGGGTCACTTTTATATATTTAAAAATGATTTAACTTGTGAAACTTCCTTTAAATTGTGTTTTGTGTACTTCTGTGTAGTATAAAAGAGCTAGCCTACATTGATTAAGACCTTTCAGCCTGTCCCCTGTGGAGTGTAATCACCAGCCCCTGCCTTTGGTGTCTTGTCACCACTGATGTGCCTCTTAGAGCAGGATGTTGATCTGACTTGCTTTGGACACATGTCGCTAGTGTGGCTCAAGGCGATGCTAAACAGCGCTGTCAGGCCAGCCAGTAGGCAGGTAGATAAAGCAGGAAATGACGCTGGCACCCTCCAGGATCCTTAAGCTCTCAACATGAACCTGTTATGCAACATTCACACTGGAGCTCTGACAAACCTGGTGGGCCACACACACAGACATGCACGTATTCATGCAGAGTCTATCCTTTTCTCTAGTGCACCTACATTTACACTCACACCAAGCTGCTGCTTGCTGATTAAACAGCACCTGTGATGCAAAAATAATGTTAAAGGAATAAAAATTATCAAATGTATGAAAATGTCACATTATATTAAGATTCTCTCGTTGACTCTAAAATTTGCTAATCCAGTTTACATAATTTGGAAAATTCTAGATGTTGCGCACATTCATTGTTTTCTTGTTGTTTATATTTTGTGTTTTAAACACAATTTCGACACTAGTGGAACGATTAATAGATATAGTTCTAAACATTTTTCAATTATTGTTGCATATATGGTAAGACAAAAACAACATTTTGCAGCTAAGAGGTCACATAAAATCTCAGCTGTGTCCATATGTACCTCCTTGTGTTCATTGTTTATGTATGCAGCACCTGATGGCAGCATAATGTTAATTTGTCAGGTCAACTTGGTCAAAGATTATGCATTTAACACGCGATGTACCAAAAGAAATGTGGGGACCAATGAAATGTAATGAAAGTATTCTCCTGCCACATACACACACACACACACACACACACACACACACACACACACACACACACACACACACACACACACACACACATACAACACCTATATGAGCTGGCTGGCCAGTCTAACACAGGATCAAACAGCATTGGACATGGTTTTTATCTTTTCATATGTGTTGGTGGGCTTGTTGCCTGCCCACGGGTGGACAGGTCCACTGGGAATACTCCAAGTCCAGATGGCATTCTGCCCCTGACTACAAACCATTTGAATTTACACATTGATATCAAATGTCTTCCACTTGTGGAGATATTTGGCCCAGTAATTTTCGCTTCCTTTATACTATGTATATAATTACAGTTTTCTTCACATCATGTTTGATAGTTTAAAGCGCAGTGTAAATAAATGTATTGCAACATATTGCATGCTACATATTTGCTATTGACATTATTGCTTTTGTTCCACTACATTTTCCATTTGGTGCATTCAATTATGTAGTGTGTTAATGTAGCCCATACATCAAGTAATGTAGCGCTCAACATATGGCTAACCTTAATGATGAAAACAAAGAGAATGGACTGGGTCCATTATCATGGACAGTGTTTAGAAGCACAACTCAATCTACTTGACACAACATCACAGCTTTCTCTTTTTTTAAATGCAGCATGTGCTTGTATTCCCTTCCTATGGTTCATATTATTGGACTTCTTTTTTCTATTTATTTGAAGGTAGGAATTTCCGAAAAAATCAAAAGACAGACATATACAAATGAAATCCTGCTTAATCATCAGCCATGGGCTTCTACTCATGTGTGATGGTGGCGCCATGATGGCGTCCAGTTGCTATCTTAGTGGAAATAGCAAATAAAGTGGAGCAGGGTTCTATGTGAACAGCATTTGAACATGGGTTATCCGTGACAACTGCTGTCAGGGGCAGGAGGGGTGCACAGTTGAGCCTGAGAGGAGGGGCCCAGTTTGTAATGGTGTGTTTACAAACTGCAATGAACAAACCTACAGACTCTACCTTTAAGGCTGAAACTTTTCAAGCTTTACTAAAAAAAAACAAAAAAACAACAAACATGAAATCAGTTTTGTCATAGTTGTAATATCTTGTGATACGGTAAAACATTACATAATCCGAAAAGCCATTTAAATCTACACTGTGTGCCCAATGTTTAGTTTGAGGCATGTTAGAACTGCTCAGTTACCAGGTATATCAGAAGGGATAAAACATAATCCTGGATGCATTATATCATTTACATTAACCCATTTAGCATACACTTACATTCCCAACACGCCTATAAGCACTGGTATCCTTTATGCTCCAAGCCCTTCAGTCACCCTTCAGTCGGTGTATTACCCTGCCCCAGCTGAACCCATGAAGAGAGCCGTCACATGTTTCAGCAAGTGCCTGTGACGAGAGCTGCCTGCTTTGAAGCTCTCTCTTTAACTGTGTCTCCATTATAGAGCAGAGGATGGCTAACGTGTAAACAGCCGTGTCAGGGGAAGACGCTAAAGAGCCTAGTGGGGGAGAGTGCTGTGGAGCACTACCTACACTGTGATCCCTGGAGGACTCAGGCTCCACATTCTCTAAGCAACTCACAGTGGGAGAAATCGATCTGAAGAGGCCTTCAGCCTTAGCTGCGGTGTGCTAACGGGATTGGCCACAGGGCTGACACTAGCACGTTTAGCATGGATGGGAGTGGGGTGTGTGGAGGGGGGTCTGGGTGGGGGTGGGGGGGTCGAATCTCTCCCACTGGGCCTTGTGTGCCGCTGCTAGGCTACATCACTGGTGCAGGAACGTGGGTGATTGCATGTTTAGTTTGGGGGGCAGGAGTGAAGTGGACTTCCTGTTGGGTCGGCAAAATGATGACGAGGAGATCAAGAACAAGATCAAGGGTTGAATTAAGGGGTGAAGACAAAATCTAGGTTCCCCCTCAAAGGAATAACAACGCTTTATATGCCGTCTAATATGTGACATCTAATTTCAGATTTGTGGAAAGCTCTTGTCTTTAGAAGTACACAGAAATGCATGCATCTCTGTTACTGTGTTTCTGCTGTGCCTGAAGGTGTAGTGGGAGGAGAGGCAGAGGTAGGGGAGCGGAGCTCAGAGTGTGGGCGGCTGGCATAGAGGCCTGCTACATTAGCAATAAAGCTCTATGTAATTAGCATGTCTTTGGTTGATAATTAGCGTTGTTGAGAGAGTGGCACTGAGAGCGTTGCACAGCCTCTCTAGCTACAGCATGTTTACAAGAGGCTGGAGGGCTTTTCTCTCTCTCTCTCTCTCTCTCTCTCTCTCTCTCTCTCTCTCTCTCTCTCTCTCTCTCTCTCCCCCCCCCCCCCCCCCTCCTCACTTTTTTGTCTTTCTTTTTTTCCATCCAGTTTTTCATTGAACATACAGTATATCTAAGACAGGACCTTTTTAAATCTATGGCTGTGTCATTTAGCATGTGTATGTTTGAGACAGAAAGAGGGGTACAGAGAGAGAGAGATAAATAGAGTTATATATAGAGAGAGGAGTGGTAAAGAAGGTCTTGATGACTCACTTGAAAACCGTCTCAGCTGGGAATGACACTTCCACAAATATCTGTGAAAGCAAAAGACCAAGGAACCAAAGCTAACCCTCCTCTCTGAGCGCAAGTGGTAAAACAAAAGAAGTGTTGCCAGTTGAAAATGGCTACAAGTTATTATTGTCACATTCACAATTGATGACACCCAGACGCCCATAATAATCAGATAAATACAGTGACAACTGAGGACATTTTTTATGTTTTGAATGTTCCCATTTTATCTCAAGACACACACAGACTGTCAGGTGGGATACCTAAACTCACAGAACCCCACACCCTCAAGAGGCTGTAATAAAACATGTACTACACTGTGTGATCAGCTGCTACACAAACAAGTGGGGAGGTCCTCTTAATTAATGCTAATTGTTCAAAGAGATTTCTAAGCTCATCTCAGCTCTCATAGCTTGATGAAAGCAAATACAGATCATCCAGTGATCCACCATCACTGGATGTCCAAGCAGGGTCCAAGTGTGTTGTCCTGGCAGGTCTACAGTACACTCTGAGTCTGGCTCCAGATAAAACAGTCAAACACGCAGATAGATTTCCTATACTCGCTGTCTGCCAGGCCGGTTTCCTGGACATGTGAAGAGCATTAGAGGAGAAATGGGAAGCTGTGTTGGGAAGACAAGAGAATAGATCTATCTCTCCTGTTTCCTCCCTTTTTATATTCCAGTTTAAGAATAATAACTTTGAGCTCTTATAGGTGATTTATTATGCCAGTAGTATAGGGGTTGTTAATTGCAATAGCACATGAAAGAGTCCTTTCTTTCCCCTCCCGATGATTGCAGATCAAGCCCAAACCTAAGCAGCGCTGGCTCGCTCTTGCTGTGATTGAACAGCCCCAAATCCAACAACACACTTGGGCTGTGCCAAATCCCTGTTCCACAATGTGTTTGTTTTCCCCTCTGTTGAAACAAAGAACACAGGTTTGTGAAACAACTAAAGGGTTAGTGAGCGAGCTGTGATAGGGTGCTATATCCGCTCAATGCCCAAATATACCTGACTGGAAGAAGACAAAGATGCTATAATGGTGTGTGTATATGCATGCATAATATAGGATATTGTGCTTATGTGCAGACACAAGTGAGTTTGGCCTGTGTAAGAGTGTGCTGGCTGCACTGCGTGGTGGAATACGTGTATACATGCATGGTGACAATTGGTTTGAACCCTGCAGAGCTGACGGCATTGTGGTGACCTCAGCCAGCACAGCACACTCTGATGCCATTGGCTCAAGTATCACATGGAATGGCACATGGCTCTTGGTACTGATCTGACCTGCCTGCTTGCCCACCAACCAGAAGAAAGGCCGCTAGCCAATCCCATTTCCAGCAGATTAACCTAATCTCAAAGTTCAGCTCACCCTGTAATCTTAAACAGCAGCAGCAGCAGCTGGGACCTGCCTCCCCACCTATCCATACCTTATTTCTCTCCCTTCATCTCTCCTCTCTCTCCCTCTGTCCTCACCTAGAAGGAACTAGTGAATGAGAGGGGGAAGGGGAGGGACAGAGGGATGGATGAGTGCGAGAAGAAAAGGAGGGAGGGAAAGAGGGATGGAGGGAGGAAGGCTGGTAATTATTTCCAAAGGTCATTCTGTTAATGACTACCCGCTTGGCTAATGAGATTCAGCAAAGCTCCCTCACCATGTTTCACCCTGCGTATGTTTCACCCGTGTGCCGAGAAGTGTGAGAAGCACAGGTGTGATTTCAACCCAGTGACAGTCCACTGGAGGGAGGGTGGGCGAGAGGAAGGGAAAGTGTGTGCGTGCATGTGGAGGGGGGGGGGGGGGGGGTCAGTGCAAGCCTTTCACAATGTTATTTCATTTGGCAAAAAAGCTTGATTTTCAACACATTCTAAATACTACAGAGACTAATTTGGTTGATTTCACTGTCATTTACCTTAAAAATGTCCCTCTTTATTCAGTTAAACGGTGCTTTCTCTGCTTTCTCGTAAAATTCTTGCAAGTCAACAGGACATGTGATCTCCCTCTCTGAAGTGCCAGTGTGCTAATGTTCTGCCTCGCTCTTGTGAAAATATTTTCCAGCATGTGTGCTATTCTATATGCTTATTTGGTTTCTAAACAGCATGGAGAACATTAGCCTTAAGGAGTTTTCTGTGTTGATCAGCTCAGTGAATGACTTCTTCTCATGCCTCTCAAAGGCTGTATAATTACTCCAGCTTGAATGCCTTCACTAATTTATCCTCTATGACTTTTACATGTGTTTGCATCCAAGAGAAATAAGGGAGTCATATCATATCTCCTGTCCCAGTTGTCCACAGTAATTTCATGTGGAGTTGTTTTGAAGTTTTTTGGATATGGTACATGTGGTGTAGCATTGGGTGGAGGAAGGGGGTGGGGTTGCCACGGTGATCACAGTGCCTCAGTGTTTACTAGTGAAGAGAGAGATCGGCAACATGACTTGTTTTTCCTTGTGAGCTGAGGATTAAGGTCTGAAGCTGCTTTGACTGACTAAGTAAATTAACCTTGTGACATTGGCAAGCTAACAGTACAGCAGTTTGTTAAAACAAAGACTGATGACAGCCCACAGACATGACGGACAGCACATAAGCGGAAAAAAAAGACAGGACATCTTATATACGTGGTCGAGTGTATGTTAATTACATGTTGAAGAGTGGGCGAGAGAAATTGTGCCACTATCAATAATTTTTTGCACACATGCACATGCACACACACAGATACACACCTTTGAAAAAAAAAACATACAGGGACTTTACAGTATCCAGACCCCTTACCTTTTTCACACTCTGTTGTTTTGTAGATTTTAATTAACATTCATGAGACTATTTTTTCTTATGAAACTTTTTATCTATACATAAACATCAATAGTGACAGTGTGCACATGTTTTTTTTTTCTTCTAAATAGCACATTTATTAAAAAATCAAAAAGCTGAAATGTCTTATGGGGTCTCACAATTCACACTGCATGTCAGGGAATAAACCGAGCCATGGACTTCAGGGAACTCTCTGTAGACCTCTGCAATAAAATTGCGGTGAGGCACAGATTAGGGTAAGGGTATAAATCCATTTCTGAAGCTTTGAGTGTTCCCAGGAGTACAGTGGCCTCAATAATTGTGAAATGCAAGAAGTTTGGGACCACCAGGATTTGGCTGTCCAGCCAAAGTGAGAAACTGGACAAGAAGGGCCTTGGTGAGGGATGTGACCAAAAATCCAACAGTTACACTACTCTAACGGAGCTTCAGATGTCCTCTGTAGAGATGAACCGGTGGCAGACCATCTTAGCTGCATTCCATCAATCTTTTTGGTACAACAATTTGATGGAAGCTACTTTGAGTTAAAGCCAAAAGCCAAATGGCATTTAAAGGAGGATTCTCTACTCTGATGGTCCTGAAAGAATATTTGCTCCAGAGAGCATGAGATGAGAATGGAGCCGAAGCTGCAATTGCTATCAAAGGGGCTCCAACTAAGTACTGAATCAAGAGTCAGTGATTGAGAGAGTTTCATGCTTAATTTCTAATTAATTTGAACCATTTGCAATTAAATCTACAACACAATAAAGCGGCCAAAAAATGACGAGTTCTGAACTCATGAAACATCGTTCTGGTGCTTGAAGTGTCATGACTTCCACTAACAGACACACGCCTTTGTCCTCCTCATGTTTTATTTCCCGCTCCGTCACCTTCGGTTTGGACTTGAAGCTTCAGATACAGAAGTGTTTGTTCTAACGCATAGAAAAAGGTGATGAGACGAAAAAAAAGAGAGCAAATAAGTGAGAAACACTGGTCCATGTTTTTCCCTAGATATATTCACTTTCAGGCACAAAATTTTCTTCACACGTCGGCATGATTGGCAAAAATGTACTAAACTCACTCCATGTAAAAACTAGTTTGTTAGACAGTCAAAATAAAAAACACCATTCCCAAAACAACTGCTTCCATCATCTTGTATTTGATGTACTCTTTTTCTAATAAATGCCTCAAAAAGTGGTGTGGTCTAAAAATAGTCTGTGGTGAGGCTAAAAATAGTTGCTTAGCTGGCGCTCCTCGCTGGGAGAGGGTAGAAGAATAGGCTTGGAATCTCTCTCTCTCTCTTTCACTCCCTCCCTTCCTTGTGCCTGCAACAGGGTGGGTGGGGGTTGTTTTTGAAACAGAGGAGTGAGTAAGCGAATTGTCAGGGTATTCATTCAGCCTCTGTCTCTCTCTATCTCTCTTTCCCTTTCCCCCTCTCTTTATGAAGATCAACCGTGAAGAGTTGCCCCCGGCGACCACATGCATAAGACCATCAGTGTTAGACTCTGCAGTGCCTATAAACATTTGATCCCTTGGATAAAGAAGTCTATATTAGTTTACTTGTTTTTCTCCCCTGACACATTGCCAAGCAGTTGCTTCCTGAATGGTTATTTTCAAACTTTTTTCGGGGAAAATACATTCCTGGCAAGTTCCACTGTTAATGTCAGTAAGACGGAGTATATTTTGATCAACAGGTCGGCCTATGATATAAGTGGCAAACAGTTAGAGGTGTCACCCTCACACGACCAAGATAGTCTCCTTTTACAGCTGAAAAGTGTCTGCTCTAAGTTTTAGGCTGGCACACTGGGACACATCTGTCTGCGGCGCCAGCCTTAGACATAAAGAGAGCAAGTTAACTGAGTTCATATTTTATAGACTATATGCCTCTTCCACTTTTAAAGACAGGCTAAAAACAAGATGACAGATAATGTATATGATCTACAGGCTCAGCATTTTATTCCACATCAAACGGCTGCTTACCCAGAAAAGCAGAACCTCAGACAAGAAACTAAGTAGCACTTGGATCTCTGTCAGAGGTGTTTTTTTTAAGGTCAGTATACTGAAGCGGAAGTCTGAGGTACTCACACAACAACAAAAGGAGGTTTTAAAAATAGACTGTTTGAAATGTGCCAATATGTGGTCCCTGTGGTGTGGAGCGGTGAAAAAGGCAGGCCACTTCTGAAGCCACGCTGCCAAAAGGCAATGCTTTTCCACTACACAGCCCAAAACAATTCATGCCAGCCATTAAGATGAAATGATGCCTTGTTCTTTGAAACTATTTGTGGAAAATTCAGAATAATGAAGATCTATTTTTATAGATGGCATTCCCTGCCCTGCCTGGAGCCCCCGCCCCAACCACCCCCCTCCTGGCCTCAGCCCCCTCCCCTCCCATGATTGCTGCTTTGGGCAGGGTGTGGAAACTCAAGGTCACAGTATAGAGGTCAACCGGCTGGTCATTGTTACTCAAGGCCTCCCTCAGGCTCCTTTTTCCTGCCGTGGCACCACGCGATAAGAGACAGAGAGACAAAAGACGATAAGTGACGATTTGTGCGGGGACAAAGAAGGAATAGAAGGTGGCTGGAGGGGGACTTGAAGTTTAACCCATTACCGCCCTTAGAGAACTGGAATCATTTAACCAAGGCTACACTGTTCCTGTGATGATAGCTTATATCTAATTGAAATATTATTGATAATGTCACAGTGCAACCACACAGTGACATGTGTGCAATTACATAAATAGCTTATGTAGCATTACATTGTATAAGGATGTAAGGATGTTTTCCACATACAATTCAGCCTTGGCAAATTGATTTTTACGTTGAGTCAAAAATATGAAAAGACACATTCCCATTGCTCTCATTTTAATAGAGTCAGATTATGCAACCGGAGTGTAGACGGGATAAAAGATGGGTAGGTTGGGGCCGCAGACATAAGTGCCCTCTTTATCCAGTTTTACTGAGCTGGCATTGTGTCTGATAATGTCTATCTGGGTAATTATACAGTGTAGTGACTAGTCTGAATGACCACTTTGTTCCCAGGGCTGGGATGCTGCTGTAGCAAACAGTGTTGGATTCTGACATGTGCTTAGTGTGTGTCTCTTCCATATGGGAAACACTGCACCATCTGGTATTGTGCTGTGTACTGGCTAGCTAAGACTGTGTGTCTGTGAGTGGGCTCTCGTCTGCAGTGGGCTCTTCTTAATGGTGATTTTAGCACATTTACCAGCACCATGCCACAGTTTGGAGAAATGTGGAGGCACCTTGTTGTGCACCCTCTAATTCCGCCCCTCTCACTTACTCTAACACTTTCCACTATTCTCTCTCTAGTTCGCACTCACTTTTTTTTTTGTGTTTAGTCAGTCTAGTAATCTCTAGAGAGATAGTAATCACACAGTAAGCCAGTGCAATTCCTGAACATATGACCACTTTGCACAAGGATGATTGATACCATGCGGCTGCTTTTGATTCCTGATTATAGTGCAGCAGGGCACCAGGAGTATGGGGCTTCAAAGCCACCAAATCACAGAAGGGTCATTGAAGCAATAGTTTTTCTAATGTTGCCTCAACCAGTGCATTGGGATGCACAGAGGATGAGTGGAAAAAAACAAAAAACAAACAATTAAAAAAAACAGGAAGGGACAGGCTGTGATTGGAGGTTCCATTCCTCAGATCGGTAACCTACAAAATTAGCCATCTTCCCCCCAAATGCTCACTCATACACATACACATTTGCACACACCGTGTAGCCGTCATCCATGGGCATGCCCCTCGACATGGTCCTGGCATGTTCAAACCACGCTTCATGAAACTGTGGCCTTCTTGCCTTTGGTCTGCCATCTGCTTCTAATAAGCTAAGCCAGCCTGATCTCTCTGATGTTCCCTCCACTCCGAACAGCAGAGAGAAAGAAAGAGTGAGCGAGAGCGACAGAAAGAGTGAGAGGGAGAAACAAAAAAAAAACGAGAGCAAGTAAGAAAACAGGCAAAAAGGAATAGAAACAAGGAGAACAAGATCACATCTCAAACGTACTATTACCCCTGCAGCCAACGTAGTGAAGCCACCAATGTGCTTATTGTACAATGTGGCTGAGGGGGGCGGGGGGGGCTAAATCCACAGCAGGTCCACTTTGTGATCACCTCCATCTTTTTCCTTGTGATGGGAAGGGACAATGTCTCTCCCTGCTGTCTCACCCCTATTGACACTTAGCCACATTGGTCCTGACCAATCTGCTCTAATGAAATCGAGTTGTCCTGTTGTCCCATGGGTTTCCAAACTTTACCTCCTTTTGTCACTTTCATCCCACAAAATGATCATGATCTAAATCTTAGGTTTGGAAGTTAGTATGAAGACCATTCGCTGTACCTCTGTGTGAATTTAAAAAAGGCTACTTAATTACCATAGCCTTTAGGTTTAAATGACATTTTCCCAAGGATTATTTGGGAGCCATTTTAAATTCCATGGTGATTCACTTTTAGGTTCTAAACCAGCTTCTGAAAAGTCTCTAATGCAAATTGTAAGTGCACCCTGTGGTCTTACCTAACCCAGAGAAATGCTCACACGTTGCAAAAGCAGGTCTGTAAACTTAATGTCTAAAATGGGTGTCTGTCAAAGTCAAAGTGAATCTGTCTGTCACATCTATAAAAAAACAGAGGCCGAGACCCCACCAAAAAAAAAAAAAAAGTTGTTCATTCCACTGCTGTTTTATTATATTTTAACAACACAGCAAACATGATTAACCATAAGTGGCACAGTTATTAATGCTTTTATATTGTGCCTGTCTGTCAGCGACATGTTTTCCACTGAATGCTGAAATATACTGCAAAACCATAAACTGCTGAATTTATTGGGGGAAACTCTTTGTGCTTTTGTACTATACTATCTTCTTTCATAAGTCTTGGTTTTGCTTACAATAGTGAGTGTATTCTGAAGACTATACAGCGTTGGCAAAAAATATAAAAGGCCTATTATAAACTGCTTGTTTTTGTAGAGGGTTTTTGCACCAATGTTGTCAGCCACTGGGTTGAAGTCACTGAGAAACATTCACTGGCCTGTCTGTCGCCAATAGCCATAAACACAATATTGAATGTGTCATACCCTTCAGCCACTGCCAAGATAACTGCAGAGGGGAATGGTCAGCAATGAAACGCTTTCCAAACACAACCCATCAACTAGCCCAAGCCTATCAGAAATAAAGATGTTCCCATCAAGCCAACAATGTTTTGACTCGGCTTCTGTTGAGACGTGTAAGGATTGCAGAAAATGAGGGGAAGGGACAGAGGTAGGGAGACAGAGACAGACTGAGCACCAGACTGAGACAGAAAGATTGGGGCAGAAAGACAGATAGAGGGATAGAGAGGGTGAGCAGGGTGGCAGAATGCCGAGCAGACGGATCCTGGTATGGCAGGAGCTCTGGGCAGGCGTCAGCTGTCCCTAGCTGACCCCCCGCGGCCACCCAGAACTCACACCCAAACACCGCTCCACAGTTTTACTCAACAGCCACATGAAGTTATCACCCACACCCCAAACTATAAAATACGTCCTGCAATTTCTCTGCAATTAAAACATCAGAGAACCCAAAATATTCAACTCCAAGCCATATAGACAATGCAGCCATTGAGATAGCCTCTGACTATCTCCATCTAGCCCAGGGTTGCCTTACATGGCCTTGCTCAGTGTAGTCCTCTGTAGCCCAGTCCAGGCCAGCCTAGCTGAGGGTGCAGAGCTGAAGGGTACTGATGAGACGGGTGTCTAAGTATGTAGGACGCCGTGTCTATGCTGTGCCTGCTTCACACAGGCCCTGTGACAAGTCGAGTCATGAGGGAGCATCATGAAGAAGGAGTTTAATTAGGAGCAAGCCTCCAAAGGGGACACAGAGAAAGACACAGAGCCAAGCAAGCATACACAGCTTTTTTGCAGTTTTTTCTGTCGTCATACTTCTTCCTCCTCTTCTCACTAATATTTACTGTACTCATGTTCTGTGGCGTTGACTGTTCACACTGTAGTTTATAGCTTCATAAAATTTTTCAGTCTTATTCCACCTTCGCCATCAGTCTTAATAACTGGTTTCTCACTTTGTGGTGTGTCACATTTGATCATTTGCTCTGTCGTTTTGTTGTTTCTTTCTCTTTTTTATTTCAACATAAACTGCCTGAGTGTCTGATAAATTACAAAACAACTCATTAATTAATTAATTATGAAAAATGTCACTTCTGTAAACAGAGGCAATTAAATATCTATGAATTTAAATAATGCTGTTCGGAAAGTTTTCCTTAAATGCCAGCAGTCATTTTGTAGGAATAAAATGAGGATTTTTTTTTAATTGGGCTGAAAATCCTAGTTTTTTGAAAAAGTGAATCATTTTAATGTAAGTATGATAATTGAGGTGACTACTTTGTGCATACAATTCTTGGCACAAGTGAACAGCACCAAAGTGTTTTTGTTAAATCCTTAGGCTATTATAGTATATTCCCCAAAGACTCTTCATATCTTTACTCTACTAATCATTTTGAAATATACATTGGGGCCAAAATGTCTGAGACCATTTTCCTGTTGGTCTCAGCACTGAACCCACTGTACATTTTTGATGTGTCTTATAATGTGATGATGTGACTGAAAAACAGACTCAAAACCTTGTTTGGAACAGCAGTTGATGACTCTATGTAACAGAGCTGTAAAAGCAATAACAAATTCAGGGCACAGATAAAGCAATGGGCAATTAGAGAAGGTGAAAATATATGGTATGACGAACACAGGGGGGTTTAGGGGTGGGGAGGTGGAGAGTGCAAGAGTTAGAGGGCCTTCTATGGCTCTATGAGTAAACCAGCAGATCTGATTGGTCGCTGGGTTGTGTGTCAGCCTTTGGCAACAGGTGTGATGTCTTTAAACAGGTGGGCATAACTGGGATGAGCGGCATAGTGCCCTTGTACCGCACCCTCAATGTGCTGAGCCCTGCTGGAAAGCTAAGCCTAGGCCACATGCTTCAAAGAAATATAACACCCATGCCCTGGCTCCCAGCAACCCATCAACACCCAATGTAACTATTGCCCAACCCCCCCCACCCCCCGACAGACCACGAGCTCAGTTGCCCCATATGGGTGTCACCTTTACCCCAGCCCCCTTTCCCCTGTCACAGCAGTACCTCAGTGCTATTCTTCCCAGAATGGAAGTGAATCTTTCATGCAGTCTGTCCTGGTGGTGGTAGGTGGTGAAAATCTATGCAAGTAGAAGTAGTTCTTTGTTTTTTCTTGCATGTATTCTCAGGCGAACAAAAAAAAAGAAAAAGAAAAAGGCCAACAGTTCAGCTCTTGTCAGTTCAATATGAAGCATCGCCAAGGCCAGAATGAATCTACACAAAAGAAATACCAGATATTTTACATCTCATGCCTTTGCCAAAAAAGACAGCATGCTAAACCCCTTTGTTCTTTTGACTCATCCACCTCAGAAAGAGCAAGAGTGCCTGATTCACTGTAGGTCTGTTAGAAGTCAGATCTCCTGCATCGCCGTGGTTGATTTGTTTGGTGTGATTTCCTGAAGACTGTCAAAAAGATGTGAGAGATGCTTTCAAATTCAGAATTCCAGATTTCCACTCTGGAGGCCAAGTGAGGATTCAGAAAAAGAAGAGGAGAGCCAGCAAATGTTGACACGCTTACAGTAGCTGCCTCGCCACGAGACGCCTCAGGAATCAAACAGTTATCACACACACAAAGGAAGCCCTCTAAGTTCACTAAAACCACACTCAAAACAGGCCTTTGTTGTGCTGACATGAGAGATGACTGGATTGTTATTTGTTTTCTAAGCAGGCAGATCGCTCCCTGTCACTTCTGCTGCTGGTTGTGATGGAGTAGCTAGCACTCGTATCTCTTCAGTGAGTGAGTACTGACGGAGACAAACAAATGAGAGGAAGAAGTTCACTGAGATTAACTTATCTTAGCATCTATCTTCCTCCTTTCTCCTGCTCGGTCTCTCTTTCTTTTTTTTTCTTCTTCTTGACGCTAACACCCACTCTCACACACCCACACATGCACACACAAACACAGATTCATTCCCCTCTTTCCCCTCCTACACACACACACACACGCACACACACACACACACACCCAAGAAGACACTTACACACACTACAACATATACAGAAGGAGAGAGCGAGAGACACACACACACACTTGATCAGCATCAAATACAGGGTGTGCTAAAGTAAATTTAATTACGTCTGTCTGATATGGAGCTTCAGATGAAAGTAGGAGAGCGCAGTGTGAAGCGACGACTGCACAGACAGGAGCAGGCCCGTGATATTCCTCCTGTAGACTAATCTCCCTTTATTAAAGCCAGGAGGAGAGAGGGAGGGAGGAGGAGGGGGAGTGAAAGGGGTGTAGAGAGGAGTAAGGAGGAGGAGGAGGAGGGGGGGGGTACCTTTGATGAGATCTCTAACTGTCAGCTACTGTACTTTTCTTCTCTCCCGCTCTGTCTTTGTCTCTCACTTTACGAGGCAAATGAACACAGCACAGCATCGGTACTTGCCTACTTGCTCAAGCAAACATACCCTCGTGCTATCACACACAGTAATGTGCTCTGAAACTTATCCCTGTTGTTATGGTTGTCAACAATATCTAAAAAAGGATGGAGGCAACGCTCTCTCTCCTCTCTCTCTCTCTCTCATGCGCTCTCTTTGTCTGTGTCTCTCTTCCACTCAAAGGGAGTGGTGAGCAAGCGGAGAGTGTGCTTTTTCTGCCTGTCTGCTGTTTTCTGGCCACTCTAATGGGGGCAGGTGGCCATCAGGTGGCCAAAACAGAAACTGCCACATTTAAATACCACAGCCATGAACTCAAGCGCCTCCACAGTATTTTAATTCTATTCCACAATGCAGCGATGATTATGGTTATAAAATGTGTTTTACTTTTATGACTTTTTCCCCTTTCCTGTGTAGTCATGAGGTTTCAAGGTCCCGTGATTTGTCATTTGGTCAAGAGTTTGATCATTTGTTATGTCTCGTTATTGGATGCAATTGAATCCTCTGTGTCATCTTGAATGTTTAGCTGCATGTTTAATTGTTCACAGGGCAGCCACTGTATCCTCGTGTCACCCCACGTTGTTGGAGGTTAGAATGAAGCCTGTCAAAATGAATCATTGAAAAGGTTAAAGATCTTTGGTTGAACAATTTCTCAGAAACAGACCCACTATTTTCATTGGGAAAAAGTACTATTTGAAATAAATGGACATACATTCATTCTATACAAAGTTTTCCAAACTACATTTAATTGGATTTGTCTTTTGTCAGGTTCAGCTCTAAAAAGGTACCTCCTCATTACCATTTGTCCCTCCAAAGCTGTTCACCTGGGTCATTGTTCCCAACCCCAAAGCCCTTCAACAATTTTGTGCAACTGCTCTGTTTGCAGACATTGAGAAAGAAGGGCCTAAATGGCTGTGACAGCCCAGACCCCGACGCAGACGACTCGGTCGGCCACAGCCCCGAGTCAGAGGACAAGTACAGGAAAATAAACGAGGACATTGATCTGATGATCAGCAGACAGAGACTGTGTGTAAGTACCTCTCATTGGAACCTTCCTCTCACCTTTCTTTCCTCTCTTTCCCTGTCCTCCCCTTTCCTGTGTTTTCTGTCACTTTGTCTATGTCTACTTGTGTTTGTGTATGGTGTTCGTCCCGTGTTCCTACCACCCATCTCCCTGTCCCTTCATTTGTGTCTCCTTCCGACCGTCTCCGTATGGTTGTGGGACCTGGCAGGCATTAAGCAAGAAGGAGAACAAAGGCGGCGAGAGCCCGGAGCTCGAGTCTGCTCTCATCCTCACCCCACGCACTGAGGAGAAATACAAACAGATAAATGAGGAGTTTGATCACATGATAAAAACTCATAAGATACCTGTAAGTACTGGGTTGACGCTACGCCCGCATCCTCAGCAGGCTAACAAAATGCTGACTGGCCAGTAACTGTTGAGCTAACCCAGCTAACCACCATTGTTTGCCATTAGACTAAATACACAAAGTGAGACTGAGAATAAAACTATAGTAAGATTATACTGTATACTTACAATGAAACAAATTACAGTTCTTTGATGTTTCTTGATTACAGTTGAGGAGCGGTCCTCTAATTTGACATAACAAGCAGGCTTTTTTTTGCCAGAGTAATTGCAGACTTTCTCTCATGACAAATTTTAACCTTACTGGGTTCCCACCTTGAACCTGTTACCCATAATGCCTTGCCTGGCTCCCAGGGGAGGTGTGGTCTGCATGTGCTTTTCCTTTTCCTGCCCAAAAACACAGCGCGCAGTCACCCGCAACAACAAGGACAGACACTGTGGCTATGAAACATCAGCAGACATTCACAAACTCTCAAGCATATCTCCATGGCTCATCAAAGTCTATTATCACTCCTTTTTTGTGAAAAAACTGAGTGCGAAGATTTTCAGTGGGCCAAACAGCATCTTTAAAGACATCTTTGTTAGTGGACGCAGATCTGTCTCGGCAGCTGCTCTATTTATTATATAAAGTGTTAATTTTTCTTGAGGGTTGACGCTATAGACTGCTGCTAGAATGCCCTTCATTCAGAGAGCAGCATATGCATAAATGTGTATAAATTTGCATAAATTCCACTTGGTTCCATTCCTTAAGGTTTGTTGAGTTTGCTTCTGTTGCAATTTGTTTAACCTTTTCTCATAAAATGACTGGACTAATATTGGAATGGTTAGCGCTCTGGCCTTACAGAAAAGGCATAACTCCACAGTAGATAATTCAGAAAGAACAGTAGTGTCTAAGCCGCATGGAGCAAGGGGAGATGTGGTTAGAAGCAAGGCAGGGGTTGGTGAGCTGGGGCACTGTGGTGGGGTGGGGTGGGTTTGGGATTGGAGTTGAGTGGGGATGGGGGGGAGGCGGAGCTGGGCAGGGTGGGGGCACTCTGCACACAACAAGTGGCAGTTCGGCGTGTGGTCAGGGTGGCTGCCAAACACTGAGCCTCTGGATTGCAGGGGACTGTTGAGGGGACTGTGGGGAGAGGCGGAGGAGGAAGATGAGTGAAAACAGGAAGGATGGCACCAGTTAAAGGACAGCTCACAGACGGGGCCCTTACACCCAACGATGGGTTGTGTGTACACAAAAATGTGCACCCACAGACAGCTCTACCACTCTTAGAAAACACGACACAGAGAAGTCATGAGGTATAAAAACTCCGACATTGGAATCCAAGATGGAAGAAATTACTCAAAGTCTTCAAAAAAGAAAAAAAGAAAACAGAAACAGCCCCTTACTGGTTTTAAAAGAAAGCATCCATAGTTACAGTAAAAGTGAAACGTGCAGAGGCCCACAATGAAATATGGTTAAAGTAACCAGCTTTGTTCTTTGAAATAATATTTGGCCTGCAAAAGG
The DNA here is from genome assembly GCF_045865225.1 of Trachurus japonicus. Taxonomy (NCBI): domain Eukaryota; kingdom Metazoa; phylum Chordata; class Actinopteri; order Carangiformes; family Carangidae; genus Trachurus; species Trachurus japonicus. Next base: position 26,907,059 of record NC_140915.1, on the reverse strand, counting down.
AACATTAGCAAAAGGGAGAAAATTGAAGAAGACCAAGTAGTGCTAAGGCACATATCCCACTTCCATCTAAGCCGTGCTGATGACGCCTCTGATGCCCTCCCTCCATTGCTCTGAGACACATGGCAGTAATTTAGACCCTATTTTCTACTTCCTAAAGCTAACATGCAGGATCAACCACTTCCAGGGCACTCCCAAGGTTAAGCCCCTCTGCCAAGTGACACAATAAACATGACAAACTAGACGCCTGGGGCCGCCAAGATACCTCTACTCATGTTCCTGATGAGACTGCTGACTGATCTGATTCTACCACTTAAAAACACTTTGCATTAGCTCCATGTGACAGAAAAATAAATTATTCCTAATTGCATTCCGTTATCCAGTCTTGAAGCTACTTCTTCAAGAAATACTGCTGACTTTTTTTTAGCGAGGTGAAGACAGACTGAATTATCTTTAGCTCTTTTCGAACAGTGGGATGTCATTGGCTTTATTCCCAGTAAACCACAGCCTTCTTATTTCTTTAATGTAATATACCAGGAATGTATTTCAGGGAACATAAATGCGGTTATCGCAGCACAAAACTCCCTCAGGTCAGCCATTTGCTTTCGTGACAAATGTCACAACATGTCAGGGGGGGAGATCTGTGTCCTTCACACAAATATTAGAGTAACCTGCAGATGCTACATCAAGTTGGGATGACAAGGTATTAGCAGCTCATTTATCATCCTGGAATAAATTTCAGTGACTCTGAGAGGGGTTTCTAGTCACACACCCTTTTGTTTTTGTGCAGTGCTCCCTTTCACCATCCTCCATACTGTCTTGTATTTTTAGTCATTGTTCTAAGAAGTTGTTCTCTTCAACTTTGCATGACTGTCTATTGTCCATTTGTCCTTTTGAACTTGGCTGTCTCTGTCTTTTGTTTTGTGCACAACTCCTTTTGCAGTAACTCTGTAGATCGTCAAAGGATTTTCCATTCCTTTGAGTTTCTGGAGGGTTTCTAATTTGTCATGTATCTTGCTCTTTCTGTTTCCATTCCTTCACACGAGGGCCTTGTTTCAGTTTGTTCACTCACTGCTGTAATCTGTGTCTTTAATCTAATCAAATCTATGTCTTTTTCCTCCCTCTCTCTCTCTCTCTCTCTCTCTCTCAGCAGGCCGTGCCCCCTTCAAACTACGACATGCCCGTGTCCATTCCCGTTAGCAACCAGAACAATCTCATTTACAGCCATCCTGGTGGTTCCCTAGGCAACCACAACCTGTTGCCCCTGGCACACCATGGCCTACAGAGAAACAGCATGTCTCCCGGAGTCACACACAGACCCCCCAGTGCAGGTAACGCAGGTAGGGCCTCACTTGCACTCATGCATCCATGTACATGCTGTTACGCCATCTGTCTATCTTCTCAGCTGTGTCTGTTGTGCTAACAGACAAACACATCAAATGTTCAATTTATTTTATGACAGCTACTCTCATTAAACACACTTAAGTCACTCCCCTCCCCCAGTGTATATTCTCACATACTGCTAGCTCAGTATTTTGCTAAAAGTAAAGTCGATGATTTAATACCATATTAAATCCCAGCCCGCAGTCTCGTTGATTTAGCGTGAAGTTCTACACATGGGACGTCTGACCCTATGTATAGGCATTGAGTTGCTGGTGACATAAGCAAATTAGGCCTGTTGGTTTGTTATTGTTGTCCAAAGTCCTTTTTCTGTCCCTCTGGTCTTAAGGCTGCTGCCCACACCCTTACCCTGTCATTACAACTGGATGCTAGAAGCGCCAGCATAAACTAAATATGAGTTTTGGCCATCGCAGCATCCACACCAAACCGCACACGTTCTGGACCCTCCCACTCTTCCACCTCACATGGCTTAAAAATAATAATGTGTGATTTTTCTTGGACGGCAGCATAATGTATCCACTCGCACTGTCCAGTAGCTGAAAGTGTTAAGGTTTGAGTGGGAAGCAGTATATCGGTACACATCTCCATGGACAGCTCCTAGGCAGGATTGTTCTGCTGTGTTGTCGCCGCCGTCAACCCCGCCCGCCCCCCCGTCATCGCGGCCATCGCCTCGCCCCCGAACCCCCCCCCCCCCCCGCCGTCACCGCCGTCACCGCCGTCATCCGCGGCGAACGGCCGCGGGGGGGCCCCGCACGGTTACGTTACGGCGCTGGTACACATATGATGCACCGACACACAAACACACGCACACACACACTTGCTGGATTGTGATTAAATTGAGTTAGTTTCTGAAAGGTCAGCAAGGTAAGAGACAGGAGGCACAGTGGATGTAACGTGGGTGTCTATCTTCTAATGGTTTTCTCTCTCTTGCTCTCGTCTCCCTTTCATCTTTCAGGTGGCCTCATGGGTGCTGACCTCACCACTGGCGCAGGCACCAGTGCTGGTAAGAATGGCCTCCTCTTTTCACACGCAGTTGTCTGCTTACATACACACACATACACACACACACACACACACACACACACACACACACACACACACACACACACACACACAGGGCACCCACTCACCCACTCGGGGCCATAAAATGCATGACTAATAGTAACCCAAACCCAAATGGAGATTTTGTCCATGATGTGTTGATGTTAGTGGTCGTGGAGTTCATCTGGGAATGTTTGTGCAGTGCTGGGGCTGTGAAACATCCTGCCTGCATTCAACTGTAAAACGCTAGAACAAGTGTGTGTGTGTGTGTGTGTGTGTGTGTGTGTGTGTGTGTGTGTGTGTGTGTGTGTGTGTGTGTGTGTGTGTGTGTGTGTGTGTGTGTGTCTGTGTGTATGTGTGTGTCTGTGTGTATGTGTGAGCAGTGTACTGGAGCAGGAGATTGACTGACAGGTAATCACTGGACTTTTCAAATTACAGATCCTTTTTTTCTGTTGCCCCATATGTTAGGCCATTTCTTATTTTTGGTTTTGGGTGTAAATCCAATATGACAACACCCATGCCTCATATTTAGAGCAACATGTTTTGCCAAAGTTCCTACAAAGTAATTACCATCATATGTCTGCAACCAAATTAATTCAGCGTTTAGAGTGGCTCACCATGATCCCGTGGAGAGAGGAGCGAGTCGTCTTTGAGGAACATGTGTAAGGAATCTTATGTGTTAGCTTCTGTGTGTCAATGGGTTTATCCCTGAGGACATGTCAAGCCCGCAAGTTTATGGCTAAGAGACTCCCATTTAAAGGGTTAAATTTTACAGCCTTGACATACAGTGCAAAGTGTAAAAATGGAGAATAAGAGGGGGGGTCAGTGGGGCACAGCTGGGCAGCCTTGTCTGGCCCCTAGGGCTCCATCACAAGGGGTCAATGCTTGGTTTCTCTGTCTGGTCACTCATCATGCACACACACACATACGCACACACACAACAGGACGGTTTGTTGTGGCGTGTGTTCTGTCAACGGCGTGCTGCAGAGCATGATTCAAATGTAGCCTTTGTGTCACCGCGCCGAAGGAACAGAGGCACTCTGTGAGAGCTGCGCGTCGCTCAGCAGCAGCGAAAAACACGACATTGAGAGAGAGTCATGTGGGAGCAAAAAGATTCCATTCAAAGCTCTCTTAAATCTCATCTAGGGGGGGAGAGAAAGAGTGTGTGCACGGGGGGAGGAGGGGGGGGAACCCCAGTGATGAATATCCACTGATGGTGGAAGCATGTGTGCAAAAGGAGAAACAGTGGGGGAACACAGATGGAAGTGTTCTGTGAACTTGGTCAGCCATTTTAATGATGTTCCTCTAAGTGACTCAGTGTGAGGTGGCCCAGCCACTGTGGCACCACAAGGACTGTTCTAATGTTCCTCTGCTCCTTACCGTATATTTTGATAAGCTGATTGTACAATAGCTGTCTGGCCTGTGTGCATGAGTGTCATAAGTGCCGTGGCCAAAGTGAAATGAGGGGTGGGGGTGGCTTGTGTGTGTGCGTGTGTGTCTTTGAATGTGTGCGCACATATGCGTTTCAGACATAAACACACCTCCTTTGTGTCTTAGATGTCATGGTTCCACTGTCTGTGAAGAGAGAAAATGACAGCTTTTAAAGCCCAACTCACATGGGATTAGCATTACCTGGAGTCCTCCTGTTGTTCAGAAGGATTCCTGTAACAATCTGCCATGTCCCCAGTCTGTGAAATTATAATTCCACTACCTCTCGAAATTTGAATTAATTTAGTGTAATTTGGTGTCTCATTGAATTGTCTCAGTCATGTGTATATACGTATATGTGTATATGCTGTATGTCCTGTTATATAGATCCAATTTTTCAATTATTTCCATTTAAAATGTCAACAGCAATGAAAGTAATAGAGGTTGGACATAATTTGTACAGCAAATTCTGAGGGCTCATTTATAGTGCTGTGACGTCCACTGTTCCAGACGTTCTTTATTGTGAACTCTGTAAGTGATCATCTCTCACTTCACAAGTGAGGATTTCACATGTGAGCCTGTTCTTTTTTTTCTTTCTTTTTTTTTACTTGTTTTATACTCATTGCGCTAATCAAGAAGTTTCAATCTGAACAAAAACATCTAAAATTTTTTGAAGGGGAACAAGACAGGGTCCATTTATGTCGTTAGTTCCCTAGCAACAGTGTTTTCATGACTTTAACTCTACTTGATTTCCCGTGTTGAAAATACCAACTTGAGAGTTCCCTTTCTTTGCAGCATTAGCATGAAGATGTGCCATAGAAGGTTCAATCATTCCTGGAGATAATTCCTGGAAATATGATTGAAACACAGATTTTTGTATATCATGTACAAATATCATCTTCCACGAAACCCAGTTGTGAAGATACATTTTGAATCACACGAGGTCTCCAGGTAATTCCAGTACAGTGCAAACAGGGCATGTTACTGTGAGGCTGAGTCATCATGTTATATATAATATTGTGGGAAGTGTATTCGTGCATGCGTAAATTCGTTCATTTATTTGCAGTATGTCTTCAATCTGTCAACTCCTTTGGCAGCTAGGAGAGAGCGCGAGGTGAGGAGACAGACAGAACGAGTCAAAGTCCAGCTTGTGAAAACCTCCCACCTCCATTTGTGCAATTATGTAGCTGTCATCTATTCTCCGATCAGCACTGTGAAAGCACTGCAAAGAATTAACAAGAAACCCCTGTCACCTCTCACCTTGATCACACACCAATTATACCATCAGAGGAGTTACATATGAGCTACATCTTCAGGACATCTCTGGTCAAAGTCACACACAAGTGCAAGCTGGAAAGCACACACGCAGTAACTGACGACGAGTCAGGTTCAACAGATCATCCAACAATGTGTGTTTCAATCTTGGCAGCACCTCGCACCAACTGAACAAGTTGTGAGCGTGAGTGTGACACCTTGGTTCAGTTGGAGAATTCAGGGTTGAATGCACATTTGGCCAAACCGCAACGGAAGAGTGTGTGTGTATGGGGAATAGAATGGAGCGCGCCTGTTAGACCACAACAGGACATCAAAAATTTGTTCAGTAACAGTAAAATGTACATGAGTTTAACCACACCTCTCCTTAGCGTGTGTGTGTGTGTGTGTGTGTGTGTGTGTGTGTAAGAGGGATAGGGAGAGAGAGAGAGAAAGAACACTTTTTTTGGGTGGGGGGGTGGGGGCGGCTTTTCAGACACATACATCTTGAAGCACGCTAGGCCATAACCATGGCACCTAAAGAGTCAGATCAATCCTCCAGCTTCGACCTCAGCCGTCCCTCAACACGTCAGAAATAGCAAGAAGCTGTTTATCTGAATCTCAGATCAGATGTTGTTCTCTATGCAGGAGTTTTAATACAGCAGCAAAACAGACTCCTAGCTGAGCTGTGTTTAATTTTGGTACTTCCTCTAAATGTTTGACGCCAGCCCGAGTATCTGCTCGACCGTTCAAAGCAGCATCAGACGAGCGGTGTGGAAACAAAGTCTGGATATCGTGTCTTCTGCTGATATAGTAGTCAAGTCACTGTGCCGTTACTGAATGCAACTGTCCTAAAATCAGGGTGATCAAGCTACAGAATGAAGAGATTTGAGTCACAGTTCTTGCTTCATTAGCTTAATTAGCTCGTGATTTTACTTTTGAAGTACTTAAGAGCTGGCCTGTGCCACTCATGATCATAGTCATCTAGCACATAATTGACTGGACTGCAGCCATCTCCACAGGGTGGCAATACACAGATGTCTGATTAACTGTCACCAAGATGAAACCCGTGTCATCTTGACCAAAGTGTGTATTAATGTCTCTCTATAGCGCAGTCTCTTTTTTTTATTCATCTGTACAGAAACACTGATGTACTTCCTGCTGAGTTATTTACCAAAGTGTGTGTATGTGTGCTGAGCGTGTGTGTTTTATGTGTGTGTGAGGTCTCATTCATCTGTCTCCACATGCACCCACTCAATCTCACAAAAGGCCAGCCATGAGAATGAGAGAGCGGGAAAACTGAAGAGGCAGCTGCCTCTTTGCTAATGTGAGATTGACACTGGAACTAAGAGGGTCCAATACAAAACACACACGTGCATCCATATGCATGCCTCATACATAAGTAGTCATACGGCATGTGTCGTAGTCTGAAGTCAAATTGTGCTTGCATATACTTGCGGGGTGACGCAAAAATGGTACTTGAGGAGAATCATGCACATGCAAAAATGCATATAGCAAAACATACAATAACACGCAAACTCATGCCTGTTAACATCAACCTATACATATTCCTACATAACACATGCCAGCAAAGACACAAAACACACACACACCAGTTGTCACACACACACACACAGTTTTTCTTGTTTTCTGTCAGGCAGCCTCATTTTCTCTCACCGCTAGCGGTCGTTTACTCTTCAGATTGTTCAAATTGAGCTTTTGAGACTTTTCATTTCCAAACAACAAAAACCTCGCTCTCAAATTAAACAAAGATCAGCGAGGGAAATTGCCCAGGAAGACATCTGCGACTCATTTTCCCCTGGAGTATATGATTAGGAAATTCATTTATGTCTAACGTATAATTCCTGCCTGTCTTTCAAGTGGGAACGTCCACACAGTGCCCTGTGTTCTACCCCTTGGAAGAAGGAAGGAGAAGTAAGGGGAAAAACAGCCTGCGGGATTGGGTTAGAAACAAAGACTGTGTTGCTTGCAAGAACGCTCCACTCCATTTTTTTCTTTTTTTTTTAATGATGTTGCTAGGATTTCGCCCCACCGGTTTTTGAGGGAGAAATGGGTGCTGCACTTGGCCCTCTGTACTTAAGGGAATGCAGATCTGGTGGCAACCTCAAGGCAGGGTCTTTGTCTCTACGAACCGCACATGTGTTTAGCTCTGATGGCCAAATGATGGGTCCCATCCCTCTGTGGTCTTGCTACCCATAATTAGATGTTTTTACACGATTCACTGGCTGTTGCAGGGCACATGCAGCCTTAACTGTTGGTGACAGAGGTGGAGGGTGAGGTCCTCTCAAGTGGAGAGGACCTTCATTCTATGACTGCCAAACAAACAGTGGTGATGATCATAAAGGCAAAAAGTGGTAGTCTGTAGTCTGTTTGAGGATTTGCTGTGCCAGCAAATACCACTTTCATGAAGCACCATTTACAAGTTCTCAGACTGGTGAGCGAATAAAGATTTCTACCGCAGGAAGTGGAGATAAGACAGAAACACTGAAAATGAGCAGAAGGTGAAAATGGATTCCCGTAGTTCTTAATTAGGCTGCACTTTCATGGACAGCAGGATTTCTAACATTCATTTAACTTTTGAAACAGGTTTAATAACATGTGGCTGTGCCTTTGGTTCAAATATAACATCTTTCTGCTTTTTTCTACCCAACCTTTCTCTGCTCTCTCAGGAAATGGATATGGTAACCACCGCAACTCGCCCGGTCTGCTGGTCTCTCCAGGTGGCATGAACAAGAACATGCAGGCAAAGTCTCCCCCACCCATGAACTTAGGCATGAACAACCGCAAACCTGACCTACGTGTGCTCATCCCTCCTGGCGCCAAGAACAACATGCCCTCCATTGTGAGTAATCTTTTTATCCCTGTTTTCATGTGATGATTCCTCCTCTCCCACCCCCCTTTTCCCTATTATATATCTTCCTATCTTTTTTCTTTTTTTTTTTTTTTTTTTGAGGGGGTGGGGGGTAGGGGGTCTTTGGGGGTTTGTTTACTGTCGTTTAATTCCTTTCATGTCCTCTGCTGCTTTCATCTCGTCATATCAGACTTGGGTTGATGAGGTTATATTTGTGATAAACTTTTAGTCTGTGACATTTATTTTGTTTTTTTTCATGTGTTCTTGAGCCAAAAACCCTCTATAAAGTCCATTTGCCCAAGTCTGATACTGTCTGATATAGTTCTTCTGCTGTGTCTGTTTGCGTATGTTGGCACCTATACTAAAGGCCCTGGTATTTCATTCTCCCGTCTTTCCAATAAAATGTGTTAGAGTAGTTCTTCGCCTCCTCTTTTCACATTAGTTCTGTTTCAGTTGCCTCAGTCCTACAGTAGCTCCATCCCTATATCCACCAGCGCTCCTCTATTCTCATTCACACTCACTAATTTGAATTTATTGCCCTCCCCTTTCAATGCCGTCAGTCTGAGGATGTCGATCTGCTATTGGTAAGTCAGACTGCCATTCAAATTTAGAAATCAAACCGCCCTAATAGGCCCTTAGGAATCTGAAACTTGAAATGATTTCTAATCAGAAACTGGTTAAGGCTGTTCTCAAGAGCATAATGTGCCTTGTAGAACAGAGAGCAGTGCACTCACCTGAGTCTAACCTCTTGATTTGCATTCCATTCCTGCTGTCATTATTCAGATTATTACCACTAGATACAGCATGTCTGAGGCAAGCGATCCCGACTCCAGACTAACTTTAATCTTTCTTGCCGCCGAGTATGTTGAAGCCACCAATGTCACCTCACATGACATTTTGCGAGGGCACATAGTGCCATCCAGTGGTGTGTCAGAGTAAAAGCAGCCTGGCCTCTTTTCTGCCACAGCCCCTTGTGCATCCACTACTTCCGTTTTTCGCTTTATCTTTACACCTGCATTAAGTGTTGTGTCGTTCACATACAGCTCACAGCTTTTATTAATCAGAATGTAGAAATGAAGGGCATCAGAGGAGTACACTTTCATTTTGCATCAAACCTTCATTATATTCTGCCATACGCTCCCCCCTGCCACAGTAAAGTGCCTCTCCCTTGCCGTCGCTACATTGCGTTGCCTTGGAGACCGATGGTGTTACTATAGCGACAGTGGGCCCTCGGAAAGGGTGGTAAATGATAGGGTTGGCAGGGTTCAGCCATGCCGCATGTCAAGTGATTAATTTCCCCAGAAGTTGGCATCACATTCATTCTCTCAGCATCTGTTGAGTGAAAGAAAGAAATGAAGGGAAATCAGAAGGAAAAAAAAACTTTCTTGGTTTATTGCAGTTTTTTGTTTGTTTTGTCTGGGAGTTGATATCATGTTCTCAAGCTTTTGCCATCTCTCTTTTTCTCCCTGTCTTCCCTTCCCCTGTCACAGAACCAGAGAATAAACAACTCTCAGTCTGCTCAGTCATTGGCCACCCCAGTGGTATCAGTAGCAACTCCCACTCTACCAGGACAAGGCATGGGTGGTTACCCATCTGCCATTTCTGCTTCTTATGGTACCGGTATGTATCACAGTCTATGTACATTGAGCTCATATGATATTAAATATATAAAATTCAAAATTTCAGACATTTTCATGAACACAGTATTATTCTTTATAATTACCAAGTGTGTTTGTGATAATGCAAAGTAATTTACACACTACCTGTACAGTGCCCATACAATTAGACAATTCCAGTTTTTAATTCATGCATATATGATGCTTTTGAAACTTCAGTCCAAATTTTAAGTGTTATACAACAGTCTAACAGCAGAGGGTGCTATCGTCACACCCAAGGACTGAAGAGCAGCGTTAATCAGAAATGCCTTCCTGCAACTTCAGCTTGAACTTCCTTGAACAACCTATAATCTACTCCCTCCTCTTCTTTGTCCTGTGTTTGTCCACAGAGTATTCCCTGAACAGTGCAGATCTGTCCTCCCTGTCTGGCTTCAACAGTGGCAGCTCCCTTCACCTCAGCTCAATGAGTGGGTGGCAACAGCAACACCTTCAGAACATGCAGCATTCGGCCCTCGGACAGCTAGGGTGAGTGCTCTGAACTTAATTTGAGGTTGTTGTGTTGCTGTGAAGGGCATGATGTAGCACATAAAATATCACTAGAGATTATTTTTCGTGTCACCACAGAGACTTTTAGGAGTCCTCCACTGTTTTCAACCTTCACTTGCAAAGTCCAACACAAATATGACACCTCCCCCAGTATGAATGTGTGGTTATGTGTGCCTGCATGCATGTCATGTTTGCGCGTGACAGACTGACTTCAAAATCACTTTGTCTCTTGCTCTGTAACTCTGTAACCCCTTGCGTTTCCTTTCCTTCCTACAGAAATTGCTCTAGCTCTCACTTATGTCAGGGTTCAAATCTCTCCCTGCCCTCTGCTCAAAGCCTGCACATCAAGTCCGAACCTGTTTCTCCTCCTAGAGATCGCACCAGCAACACACCGGGGGGCTACGGTGGCGGGGTACCACCTCCCCAGAACCCCTCGTCCCGCCAGGACTCGGGACGCTCCCCTGTTGACAGCCTGAGCAGCTGTAGCAGCTCCCACGAGGGCAGTGACCGTGATGAGCACAGGAATGAGTTCCACTCACCTCTGGGACTGGCCCGGCCCGCCCTGGATGATCGCGAGAGCCCCTCCATCAAACGGGTGCGCCTGTCAGAAGGATGGGCGACATGATAGCTCTGTCCTCTCCCCCGCAGTGCCCCGAGTTGCCCTGAGCCCCCGACAACGCAGCGTTACGATGCCCCCCTCCCCGCCCCCCCAAGTCAGCTCCCTCCTCTTCCTCCTCTCACTCGATATCACGAGTCACTCACCACCCAGCCCCATGGCCTCGCTCCTTTTATCTCTTTAACGCTGAAGGAAAGAAAAGGGACAACCTTTTCGAAAATCTGTTTGTAATTTGTTTCCCTTTTTTATTTTCTTTTTTTCTTTTTGCCGAGTGTGTGTGTGTGCTATACATATTGACATTATATAAACCAGTGGGGTGTTATAATGGGGTTTTGGGAGGGTGGGTGTTGATTGGGAAGGGATCAGGGGGTATTTTTGCTGGGGAACTATGCATAAATTGTATTGTGTGTGGATAAAAAGAATCACATATGCATATATCTTTACACGTGTGTGTATGTGTACATATATGCATATCAACAAATAAACAAAAAAAATAGTCAGGTACTCTGTTTCATAAAACGTACTTACAATTTGCCTCAGCGATATATCAGTGACTATAGACTAAAAAAACAAAAAAAAAACAACAACAACAAAAAAAAAAAACATTAACATGAGCGTGAGTGTGTCCAGTGGAAAACACCTTAGCACTTGAGTTGGACAAACAATACATGTGTACAGTGTCAGTTTCATTGCTATATACCTTCTCTGCAGTTCTCCCTTGCAAAAATGTGTGTTAACATTAGATGATGTCATGTTGCAGGTTCAACGTATTTATGTAAATAGAGGGTCAAGGGGGGAAGGGCAGGGGTCAAAAGTTGCCAGACATTACAAGATTTATTTACTCACTAAAGAAAAAGCTATTATGCAACATTTGAAGGATTGTACAGGTAAACAGGCAAATCTGATGTTAGACGTGTGGAACCTTTGATGATTTTGGCGCTCCACTTAAAGAACGGAGCCCAGCGAGGACCACCCTTTGATCTACGAGCTACATTAGTGTAATCAACAAAACTCTGGATCTAGTATTAACTATTCAGTATTAATAAACAGAAAAAAAGGAAAAATAAAAAACAATTGTACGATACACTTGCTTATATTTTCATATGAAAGGAATACAATGCAAAGCATTTTTGTGGCTTTTTGTAGTTTCTATAAGCCAGAATGTGTTTTTTGATAGCTTTGCTAATAAGAGATGGATAGTTCACCCAGAGGGGAAATGACAGGGCTCCGAGGCCCTAAGCCATGAAAAATTGAGACTGAGATCCAATGCTTTGCTGAACTGTTTTATCTTTGTAGAGGTTTGTTTTTAAACGTGTATTTCTAATTATATATAATAATGGTAATATTAAGAATCTTTTAAAAAAAAAAATCTGTGAAATTAACATGCTTGTGTATAGCTTTCTAATATATAAATATATATAATAATGATTTTTGTTGGTTTCTTAGTGGAGTTTCTATGTGCAGTTGCACATATTGTCTGGTTTGTTTCTTTTGAGCCCTGATATGTGCTGTTCAGGGGTGTATTTAGTCGAAACTTAAAAACCAGCTGGAAAGCATTGCCAGGGTTTTGTGTAGTGGAGGAAAGGACAGGCCTGAATGCTGAAAAAAACAACCTGTTAGTGGAAAATGTCACAAGACTGGAACAGGGGATGACAGACAGAAACGCTAACACATGATGTACATGATTGTCACACTGATGAGGAGATATGACCGACCTCAGTCCATGTCCAGATGCATTTTCATGCATCAGATGTTTCATTCTAACCTTAATTATCTAATTTAATGCAATTACTCCTATAAAACATTAGTTTGGACATTACAGATTTTCTGTTCCTCCTCAAATCCTCATTGCAGTCAGAGCTTGTGTGCAGGATGTTGCACAAGCCCTGATCCAATCTATATAATTTTCTTTTGAATCATATGTGCGTAATATAATTTTGCGAGTGCATTGTTATTAATTATCTGTAATCATTTCCAAACCTAATTTGATCCTGTGTCATCCTGTGACTCCTCATGTTCCACTCTTCAGAACAGGGTTCCACATCATTTACCACATGTCAGTGACAGTTCAGCGTCAGACACACAAGGACAAATTGATCATGCTGGTATATGGGAGAAGCACAATTGTTTATTTTAGATAAATAGCTGTTTTGATTTTCTCTTTTTTAAACGATGAAACTAGCCACATATCTCTCTGCCTCCCACTCCCGTATCTGCTGTCACTTAAGTGTTATGATATTTCTATGTGCATATTTCATGCAGGTTCACTTTGTTGTTACTGTATACAGTCTGTGTAGTCAAACAGGGGCAGAGCCTCTATAACGGTGTTCTTCTCTTTTATTTTTTAATTCAATACAAAAAGGTTGAGAAAAAAAATATACATGATGTTTCAGGCAGCATAAGTGTGGAGAAACCAAAGCCAGTGGCATTTCTGTGTTGTGAACTCAACTTTTATTTTCACATTCATTTATGGTTTTTGCAAGCATTGAAACAACACAATAAAAGAATTTGCTGAAATGTACAATTGGTTTCACATTTCAATTTCAGTCAAATGTAGCTGTAGTTATCAAACTGCAATGTCAATACCAAACCCAGAGATTTACCTGTTCTGTTGCTCATTTGTCTCCCTGTGCATTGCATTGAAAAGGTTATTTGAAAAACTTCAAATCAGTAGAATGGTTTCAGGCCTGATCACATGAACAGCGTGCCTGTTGCCCACTTGATCTAAGCACATTTACACACTGCTACTTGCTCACTGATTGAAACCAATAATCACCATAATTCTAACCAAAGACATGAAGAAATTTGTCTTTATATCTTTGTGGGTTTTTTTTCTTTTCTATTTTTTTTTGTGTTTGTTAAATTGGAAGCCATTCGTCATCTGTTGATCAGTTGTTCTTCTTCTGTAATTATTATAATAGACTTCAATGTTGGTACCTCAAAATTGACCTAAGCAGTACCTCAGTTGATGTTTTGATCACTTGCAGTGCAAAGGGGAGACCATACACCTGTACAGCCCTGTGTAGTAACATACCGATGCTCAAGGTCCCAATATTCACATGGGACTCTTTGTTGCTCCACCGTGTTTGTGGTTTATTTAAGTTGTATTCAAAAGCTGATAAGGATTTTGTTTCCCAAAAAAAAGAAAAAGAAGAGTAACATGTTAAAATGCTTAAAAAGTCAGTCTGTAGTATCGATGTAGCTTGTACAAACCTGAACATGGGGGACGGTTTGGAACTAAAGTTTTCTGGAACGCAAGAGCGGCTTTCAGCGGCATAAGCTGGCCTTTGTCGCCACTTAAGACTAAGATGGTATTAAATTAAATCCACATCTCTGTAATTCAAGGGACTTGATTCAGCTGTATGTAGTGAAAACGTATGGAGATGGAATAAAAAGTCTCCTCTGCTGGAGGGAAAGGCTATTTGTATTTTGCAGAGATTTCAGTAAAGTTACTGGCTTTCTTAGTTATCCTGATGTGACTTGGTGTGATTTCATTGTGTTTGACTTGTTTCTGCATGCATCAAAAACAGTGCCTACTTTCATTCTGTAACTTAAAAAGAACAAAAATGAAAATGAAAAAAAAGAGACATATAAACATATTACCTTCCACAAATGGAAGTCATGATGCAATAGCAGCTTCACTTCAACACAATATAAATTGCATGACATTAGAATAATGACAATCATTTTCTCATTTGTTCTTTTTTTTTTTTCATTTTACATTAAAACAAATCTGACATTTTAACACAAATATTAATCCACAACGTATTTATTTGACATTTAAAGCCAAGGTTTATCTCACTTAGAATTACAGTGGCTTCATCTTTCTCAGTGATACATTATGCCACAGATAGTCCACATGGATCTTCAGATCAAAGTGAAAAACATTTCTTCATATATAAAAATAAAAATAAAATAAAAAAACACATCCAAACACATAGATCTACAATTTTCCTAAAACACACATACATTCAGGCACACATAAGTGATCTATGGACCTAGTCCATGGCGGTATCATCCCTTCTTTAATAAAAGAAAACGAAACATATGAGAGAGGAACAATAGAGGAGTTCTGTCACTAAAAACCCTTAATTTTCGTTCCTGCCTTTCTGGTTTCCCTGGGACAATCACGTGGGAATGTCTGACGCAAAGAAACTGGAGCTGCAGCTTTGTCGTAAACAACTGTGTATTAAATTACAGTGGCGGGGGGCGACTGAATTTCCGACTTCTGAAAACACAATAATCACTGGCAGAGGTTGCACGGTTATTACGGGATGACGGCCTGGTCGCAGTACGTCGCCAACACGCAAGCGCTGATTATAAAAAAATTAGACACACCCCCCTAACTGGGGTGATGATGCACCTCTCCACATAGGCCTTTGTTTCTCTTGTCCTTCATGCATACTAACCTACAAATTATGTGACTCGCCTATACATGCCCAGGTGTTTCATTTGACTGAGTAGTTTTATGTATAAAGATGAATAAAATAAATATATATATATATAGCTATTTTAAAAACCTGGCACGACAAAGTAATTATGGCCTATGAATAAAAAAAAGTGAGCCTTTCGAGTCCTTTTTCGTTTTCCTACGGTTCCTATTGCGACTTTTTTCCCTCTTTCTTTAAAAAAAAAACATTTTAAAGAAATATTTGTCTTTTTTCCTTAGCCTAGAGTTTAGGATACGCAGCAGTCTACCGTTGGAGAGGTCAGGTTGATATCACTGAAAGGCGCTGGTTTTCCTGTTGATCTGACTCTGGAGAAAACTAACCGATTGAAGCTTGAAGTGAACGCACGTTCAACTGTTTCATCGTGGGTTCAGCCCCGCAACAAGGGAAGCCACGTGTCTCCGTCTGTGGGGCAAATTTCAATTACTGTTTAACTGCTGGCTCTCTTTCAATCACTTTCAATTCTGGTTTTAATAGCACCACTTCTATAGTTTTATTAAACTGCTCGTAGTCTACAATTTGGTGGTAAGGTTTTGGATCGAAAACAAAGGCCTACAGTAGCTACATGTGGGACATTTTCGTGTTTTTTCTTTTCTTTTCAAGCTCGCCAACAGAATAAGGATCATCAGTTGTGTTATAAAGTGTGCAGTGTAATTTAGCTAATCCCAAAACTGATGCAAAAAAAAAAACACACACACATCGTAACTCTGTCCAAAAAAATAACAAAATCCAAAATTCACTCTGAGCTTTAAATTACAACAGGCTCAACTCGAGCATTTTATGATCAGTCAGTTTTATTACAGCATTACTGTAACGGTGTCTTTTATTTGCTGCAATAGTCAGATCTGTGAAGAGCGAGTTTTCAGTTTTGTAGGATTTCTTTATTATTTGGAGCACATTCCTGCAGGGAGTTAGATCTGAATTCGTCTAAAATGTCTTCTTCGCAGGTTTTAATTAGGCCGCACTCCATGAAGTTTGACTATAGGTACTACTGCTTCATTACATTGAGCCTGGAGCCGTTTTTCGCTGAATTTGAAGGGTTAATTTCTAGTAACCTGCGGTGAAGCGAGCTTATAATGTCACCGCAGAGACAGTGTAATTTATTATCAGTCAGAAATAATCTATTGTGACAACAGTTCTCACAGTTTCTCAAAAGGTCAGACTGACGCGCAGCACGTCACGATTTCAACTGGCAAACAGTCTGTTTTTATCTGATCCAACTCATGTTAAAAGATGAAGATAGGGGACTAATGTAAAGAATGAAGTTTAAAAAAAAAAATGTGAGCAGCCTTTATTGAAAAGGCTCAAATTAAAACCAAATATCAAAACAATAAAATCTAAATGTACTAATAACAAAATGATAAATAAACAAAATCCATAATATAAATCTAAGTAATTGAAGTAGCCTTTCATTGGCTTTCAAAGGAGATGAATTTCATATGAGCAACATTTATAGATGTCGGTCAAGTGAAACATCTTGTGCTAATTTAAGCTTCATTAAAATCCGCATGTGCTTGGTTTGTTGCAGGAGGAAAGGGGCGACGGAGTGCACATGAGCAGGTGTACATGAACTTCACTGATCGTGGAGGCTGGCCATTTTTTCCACCACTCCATCATCGACCTTCCCCTAAACCGCCACTAGATGTCACCATTTAGTCGTACAGTCGACAGTCTCCTAACCTTCCTCCTCCTCGCCCTCCTCCTCCGTCTCCAACGCTATCCATGTAGATCGACCAGACCTAAATAAGCCCATGTGCTCCACCAAGAGCCTCAGCTACATTTTTTTTTATGGTGTGGGTGAGTACAAACTGCCCCCTCCTCCTGCCCCCGCCTTCGTCATTAAAATCTACACATTTAAGACGCGATTTTAAAAAAGATGGATACTGTGTTAGGTAAAGTCAGATCGCTCAATAACGATAATAATTCTACTGCCAATAATAAAAACAACAACAACAATTATAACGGTACAGTTGTGGACTATTACAGTCGGTCATAAAAGGTTTAATTAGCCGATGGAGACAACTCGCACTTCTTTATAAAGTAAAGGTACAGTATGCAGCTGAAAGCTCGTTTGGCTGGTTCTTTGTTTCATTACACCAGTTTTAAAACACCAGTGTCAGTCAACACGTGCATGTTCCTGAGACAAATTGCACCACAGGCTGCTGCCCGATCAGAACTGGAACAATACTTGTTCTATGATCTTTGGCTCACATGGTGCCTCTGAAAAGAAAACCACGGCCTCTACTTATTTTACTTGCTTCTTGTAAAATAATAACAACAGTTATTATAATAGGCTAATAGTTATTATTAAATTCAATCTGCTGGATTAACTATTGTATCATAACGCATCTTTACAATTTATCATAGACCCAATTAAAGAAGCCCACTTGTTTGTTCCGTTTTCAGCCACACCATCTGATTTTTTATTTTATTTTATTTTTTTTGGTGTTTGTTTTTTTAGTAATGTGTTAAACTGTTATCCTTTAGCCTACTTGATCACACGGTCTGATGCAGTATATTTACAAAAGCCCATTATACTAAATTCAAATTCAACTTCTCCGCTTCTCTCCTATACTTGATTCAAATGATGAGCACTTAACGGCGGACTGCTGTCCTGACCTGTACAGTGAATGCTGCACAGTAGGGGAAAGAAGGCGAGTAAAGACGTCGTTATTTACCCTGCTAATGTTGTAGATGTACGTTCTCCAGAGAAGTGTTGTGAACGAATTGCTCAATTTTGGTGGTAAAACGATTAAACCTACCACTCACCACCATATTCTACATCCATATCCATTAAAAACGCACAATTCCCTAAACTCCTCTCTCTCTCATCCTCTCAAGATATCTATCCATATACATATATATATATATGTGTGTGTGTGTGTGTGTGTGTGTGTGTGTGTGTGTGTGTGTGTGTGTGTTTTAATTTTTCTCAAAAGCATTTTTTTTTTAACATCCCTGACCCTTTGAAAGATATTTATCTTTATTCTTAAAGTAGAATAAGCCCCTTCATATTTTAGATGGAAACGTTGGCTATTTAAGCACCTATACGGGGAGGAACCTATAAGTTCATTTCCAAATATTTTACAGGTGATTACTAGTAAATCTGACTTTTTATCGTGGGGGACCCCAGCATGCTGTAGGTGGGGTAACGGACTCATGTGGCTTTGAATATCTTTACGTGAGCCAGCCTGACCACTGGTGTTGAGCCACGAGTAGTTTAAGAGCAAGGTTCAATGACGGAGGGGAGTAGCCTGTGGGGAACTGCAACTGCTCTGGCTGCTACAGCAGAAAGTTTGCCTTCATGGAAAACGTCCCATCAGCTTCATAGAGATGTCGCACCTAACCAAACCGCCGAGTAACAGCAGCAGCAGCAGCAGCAGCAGCAGCAGCAGCAGCAGCGTTTGGACTGTGTTAATTGGAGGTAAGTTGAAAGGTTTGGTTTGGGACAGGAGATCAGCAGGATGCAGCAGGTGCATCCGTGTAAAAAGAGAGAGAATAAAATAACAAAGTAGAGATGCTCAAATGGAAGAGCCTGTCTTATATTTTTTTGTTATATCATGCAATAACTGGATATATATTTCTCTATGGGCGCACTGTACTTGCAGGCGCGCGCTCGTCCCTGGCACCGCTGCGCGCGTGCACGGACACGGAGGAGACAGCCTGAGCAATTGTTGCCTAAATGTCAGCGCTGCGTCACTGGGTTTCTTGCAAACTGGGCAGGAGACTTTTGTTGTTGTTGTTGTTGTTGTTGGTTGGTTGGTTATTACTTTTCGCACAGACTGTGTCATTGTGTTGTTATGAACCAGCCGCCTCGATCTCCAAGTGTCACCTACTCACTGTAGCCACTGAATCTCCTCTATTGTTTGCCCACCATAGAGCTCTTTGTTCATGCATGCTGTATATGAGTATTCAGTGGCTATCGACGATTTACATCATTCGGATTGAAGGAGATGCTGATGCTTCTGTCGATTCTGTAAGCTATACAATATCATATTAGCCTAAAGGATTTGAATAAGGATGGTGAAATTTTAAGGGAATACAGTAATTATCATCGCTACAAGAGACTATACTTCCATCTATACGCAAAACCATGCAAAACATACGTCGAAATAAACAGTAAGCGAGAAGTGTGTAATGCAAATCTGCCCACTGAATATGCATCAATATTAAAAATAATACGCACACCAGAGCCAACGGCGTCGGAGAATTGAGAATGGCGGAGCGGGTCGTCTCATTACGCATGGGCGGTTTTCCACGCAGAAGCCACGGTTCCCCTTCTCTTCATGTCTCCCCTTCTGTCCCGTTCACGTTAACGAAGCCTCTCGGAGGAAAGAAAAACAAACAAACAAAGGGCTATGTTGGCGTTCAAAACGGCAATCAAAACACCCAAGAACTGGCTGGGGGGAAATTACTCCGACTGCGGCCGGGAGGACTATGTAGTAAGCGGGATTTGCATATTTTGATGCGCTAATTGCCTTGATGTATTTAAATATGGCTGCACGTAGCTGATATGCTTGTCTACGTCATTGAACGTGCCCTCGCTGTTAAACTAAAACGTGAATCCGGTTGAATGTAATGGATACGCCTGCAATTAGGCAAAAGGGGGTGGAGGGGTGGCGGTGGGGTGGTAATATGAGAGAGGCTGCGTTTACTGTCTTCGAAGTCACATGATGATTCTCTGACATTTGTTCTCTCTGTGTGTGTTTTTTCTGTACTGTTTTTTGAGACATTTAGAAAAAAATAACACATTGTGTATGTGGGGGGGAGAAAAAAAAATCTCTAAAAAATTGTGAACCAGTGAAATCAGCAGAGCGGGAAGACTGACTGACGCCTCTGCGCCACAGTGAGGGAAGCTCTCCATCTCATTTTTGCAGAAGAGCATTAACACGTTCTCACACACACACACACACACACACACACACACACACACACACACACACACGGTATGTCATCAGAATTAGCTGAAGACACCGGCTACTTTTAGGCTACTGACAAGTAGGTCACCTCAACTTTTTTCGGGGTGAAAATGTTCTCTTATCTTTTTTTACCCTTCTCCCTCTCTCTCATAGGCTGTGTGTGTGTGTGTGTGTGTGTGTGTGTGTGTGTGTGTGTGTGTGTGTGTGTGTGTGTGTGTGTGCCCAGTTTAGGAGGGGACACGCGCCTGTGTGTGTGACTCTTATGAGATTACCTCTTATTAGGCTACTGGGAGCAAGGTGAATCATAAGTCTAGGCCTATACTGTACACACATAGATCCAATCAAAACCATTGAAGTTAAGTTTAACGTGTTATGGACCTATGTTTTTTTTCGTTTCGTTTTCTCTTTTCTTCTTCTTTTTTTATTGACCTCATTCTACACTTAGTTTGGGAAATGCATGTAGCAAATCATTTCCCCCTCTGTCTGGAAACCGGTAAATGCGTTCCGTTTGTCAAAACGTGTTAGCGAAGAGCCTGCAGCAAATTCATTACCACCCAACTGCGAGGCTCACTTCGTAACCTGGTCAGGGGCGAGGGGGTGAGGGTGGGGGGTGGGGAGGTGTAGAAGGAGGGAGAGGTCCAAGCCAAACCGCGAACAATGCTGCCTCAGTTCGTGCGTGCAACAAAAGAACCGAGGGAACTTGTTTGAATTTCAGAGCACGTCCTCTCCTCACAGAAGGATGGACTTTACATCCCCCCCTCACCACCACCACCACCACCAACCCTCCTCACCCTCATCATCATCATCATCACCACCCCCTCCCACCTCGTCCCACCCCATCACCAACAAGAGTGGTGGTGGTGGGTGGAGGGGGGAAGGGGGGGTAAGAAACTTGCACAGTGAGAGCTCAACTGTGCATGCACTTTTCTATTTGGTGCTTAGACGTTATGGGAAAGTTGTCTCTCTCCCTACATCTCTCTCCCTCCCCCCGTCCCTCCCTCCTTCTCCTACTCTTCGTCTATCATGTGCTTGGGATATGCTCATGCTTTGCACAGAGCAGCTGTAGCACGCCTAATGCAGGCTTACTGAGTGTTAGCGGCAATTTTAAAGTGATGGCCCCCCCACCAAATAATACGGCTGGGATATTTGAGGCGAACATGTACCATATCACGGTGCACACGGACCCAACCTGAATGCAGCTTCTTCTCCTCCTGCCTGGGACGCTTTCTGTTCGATTGCAGTGGTTTGACTCACCTTTAGGAAGTAAGTGCAACTTTTTTTGCCTGCTGTAATGGGCTGCGTATAGATACAGCGTGCGTAAAGGTCTCCCCTGTGCTTAAGAGTTAAATGTGAAGGTATGGATAACTGATGGAGTGTTTAGATTGTTTGGTTAAAAGATGATGTGGACTGAGGATTATGGGGAGATTGCACGTATTTTGAAGGAAATGTGAAGTTTGTGACTGTGGATGTTTCCTCACACACTTTGGGATTAGTGCGAACTGATAAGACCTTTTTGGCACCTTTTACAGCTGACCGGCAACTTCTCTCAAATTTCGCACAAGCTCTGGTGATATATTTCAATAGTGAATACTTTCAATTCTGCACTTTAAAGCCAGCTGCCTTCTGCCATTAAGTCCACTTTAGAGTTTATTCGGCAGCATTCGTGAAACAAGAGCGTGTGTGGTTTAAAAAAAAAAAGACGCATCTAAGCTGGTGTTGACTGAAATTTGTGTGAGCTTTTTATTTTTATTAGTATTAGGCCTATGAGGCACATTTCAATACCAGCGAGTCTTTATGAGTTTGTGCGAACTGGGTTTAGTGTGAGAAGTGTGATTTCGGGAGCGATGTCCTGAATATAATGTCAGAGCTGATGAAAAAAGGACCGCAAATCACACAAAAGGACACATTGTGTCCACGTTTTTTTTTGGATTAATGAGTTCAAACTGCGGTGTTGAATAAAAACTAGTAAGTCAACTCTACATTTGATAAATAACGTCACTAAAATCGTCACATCATGTCTGGAAAACAAAGCGTTCATTATGTTGCTTATTTATGCGTAATTACGCACGGAGGCACCGTCTGTTCCTATAATACAGCTGATAATACGAATGGAATTGAGCCCTTTTGATTTATTTGGCTTTCCAGCACTGTACCATTAACCTCAACGAAAACGCTGCTTATTGTATTTTCAAGAGGAAGGGCAGGTTGTAAGTTTTTTTCTAAATGGCGTGGTATAATTAAGACATGGCCTCTGTGTAGGAGGCCTATGCTGAAGGCTCCTTTGCCCTAATGAGGTGTGCTTTATCTTTACGATATCAAGCTATAGCCTCACAGTATACCATTCATCTGATCCATGTCAGGGGGAGACAGGATGCTTATGTATGTGTGAATATTTGACGATGCGTTACGCTATAAGAAATAAAAGTATTGACAGTGTGTGCGCAAAAATGGGTGATTTTGAGTATTTTCCATAGTGCAAGTCACATTTGGGGGAAAAAAAAAAAGCAGGCTGCTAGCTCATGCTGCACGGGGAAGGGGTCAGAACCTAACAGCCGCGACTGTGAACATTTAAGGAGAAAAGAGATGTTTATAGTAATCCCCAATTCACAGGCCTTGTGACTTACATTTGCTCATTAAAACACCTCAGCTTCGCCCCTCCCACCGAGGAAGTAAGAGTAAACTTGAGAGCCAGATTTAAAACTGTAGCAAGTGAATGGGACACCTAATGAAAAAGAAGCTGCTGCTGATGGATATTATGGCATTGATAAATAATAGTGTCTTAATTTGTCACCACCTGATAGTTCACTTTTCCTGTCGTACACTCAGGCACACACTCCCACCCCTCACCCCACACACACACCCTCTCTCACACACACACACACACACACACACACACATACGCAAGCTCTCAGTCACATGCAGATGCGCATGAATTAAGTCAATCACTGTCAGAGGCGAACTTTTTTTTTTTTCCTCAATGGAAAGTGTTTTGTGGTCGGAGCAGAATCAAAGTTGTGCACAAACGCATCACAAACGGACTCGCTTAACCTGCAGTTGTGTGCTCCTGCGCATGATCCATCACATGTTCCACTGCCTGTTATTGTTGACTCAGTTACAAAGATCTTATATATATTGACCCATTTGTGCTGAGCTGTCGCTTAACTACTTACATTTCTGTGGAAAACTGAGCGGCTTGACACGCGAAGCCAACACGGTGCGGCGCTTTGCATGGTCTTCATTTCGCGCGAGGCGACATCGCCAGCCTCATATACCTGAATACCATTGTAGTCTACGCTTCGGATGCGACGATGACAAAAAATATATATATACACACACACTCACACACCCGCGAAGCCAGGCAGGATTTCGACGCAAAAATCGACTACGTGAGAGCAATTTAACACCTACAGTGGTGCTTCTTATAGGAGGGAGAGCAAAAAGCAAGCGAGTAGCATGTTACTGCGAATAGAAAATATAGCCTACGGTGGATAGAGAGAAGATGCTGGCGCTCAGGCAGCTCCAGGACGCTCTCCTCATTGAGTTGTTGCATTTTTATTGTTTAATAGCTCGCATCCTGCATTAAAAGCGGTCGAGTCGCTCTCAGTCTGTGTATAAAAAAACCAAACATATGGTTTCCCTGCATCCATTTTCATCCCTGTGTGAGAGAAGGCGTGCAGACTAGTCGTTGCAAGGCGGACTTATTCCAAAGCGCGCTGTGTAATGGATGGAGATTGAGCATGGATAGGAGGGTGCATTTGCGATTTTTTTTTTCATGACATCACCACAGTTACATTGTCGTGGTCCGAGGCCTTTGACCTCACCGGGGTTGGTCCATATTTTGGCCACCCCCAGCCCCCCTATCCTTTGGGGATGGCCCCTATTCCCCCACTCTTTTCAGACCGACAGACCATGCAGCCTGCAGAACGGACCCTTTGGCTCAGAGTCGCCGGCTTTATCTTTCCTTAAGTACATGCTGGATGTGAACGGACAATTTGACACTCTTTGGCCAAAAAACAAGCTCCTGTCTTCATAATCCGAAACATTTTGCGCCGTAATTCCCTGCTGTTATTGCACTTTCCACAGGAAACCGGATTTCCCCCCTTCTTTACCGTGTTTCTTCTCCGCCGGCCTCACAGGATATCTATTGCTACTGCCACAACGACTTAATAGAGGCGAAAGAGCCTTTTGTGGGATTGAAGCTATTTGCATTGCAAATTAGGGCCCCAGTGCAAGGATGACTGCACCTTACCCGCGATTTTCAAGGCCTCCTTCAACTCAGTAATATTGGTTAATGTCAAGTGAATATGACATTAACACTGGGATTATATATCATTTTTTCGAAGAATTGCTGCCTTTTTACACTGGGTGTATAACAGCTCAGGCTGTGCAATAGTGGCCCTCAATGGCAAAAAGGGAATATAAGGAATATAAAGCACAATGTGACTTGAAAAGGACACTGATGACTTTTGCTGAATATATCTGAGTTCTGAGACATGGAAAGTTGGAGACCAGAAGAGGAAATGTTCACGTGGATTATTGCTGAAGATGGGGAAGTGGGTTGTTATCTTTGGTTATCTAGCTGTATGAGTGTTCTGCTCGTCATAAAGCTAGATAACCGAAAGTAAAAACTACTTCCAAACTCGTCGAGGACTTGTGGAGGACTCATGACATGTTTCTCAATTTTCTCCCATCATGGACCTGAGACTGTAGATGTTATTCATCTGACTGGCTTTATTTGGATTTTATTCTGATTTATGTTGTCTTTTTTTTTTTTTTTTTACAGTGTACATAATTCCACCAAAGAGGGACAGCTTCGTTTGTGCTTCCCATAATTTAATTAATAACCTTTTCGGGGAGCATGATGCACATTATTGTTGTACACAGGTGCGCGCGCTCACTTATCCACATTTAAACATAATAACATGTATACACACACACACACACACACACACACACACACACACACACACACACTGAACCTCTCTCCAGGCCCCTCATTGCATGTTAATATTTATTGCCTATTTGATCCTGTAACATGAGCTATGGTTTTAAATAATTTCATCATGGGCTCATCTTGAGCTTTTCACGGGGAATGAAAGAGTGACATTTAGAAACCCACGTGTGCGCCTCCATGCTTCTTATTTCAGCATGATCGAGTCCGGCCAGGAAACGGCGCTGGCATCCCAAACAGTAATAATTAGGACGTATACTGAACTGACAAAAATGGAGAGAGAGGGAGAGAGAGAGAGAGGTGGGGAATGGGGTTAGGAAAGGGAGGGAGGTGGCAGAAGAGGGAGGACAGGAGAGGAGGGAGGGAGTGAGTGAGGGGATTGGGGAGATGTGTGTGGGGGGGTCGGGCCTGCTTAATTGATTCCGTTAACCGCAGTGCAGGAGATGTGAACGACTGGACGATCCCATTCCCACGCTCGGTGGGGCAAGTGGCAATGCCATGCCCAGGCCCAATATGACAGACAGCGCCGTGAGGGCCTAGAGGGGCTGGGAGGGGAGGGGTGTCGAGGGGGAGGGGGGCGACAGGGGTCATGAAAAGACGTCAAGTGCACCAGACTCATCTGCATCCCCAAAGAAAGAGGCGACGTTTCCCAGCCCCAGCCGACGCGGCGCTCCTAAACTTGGAGTAGTAACGGTCTTGAATGCGTAATGTCTCGCCAATTGTACTGATAATGAGGACTTTGGGTCATTATCTTAAAACTATGCGGGTTTATGAATTTGAAAGGGATGTGCTGCAACTCTGTAATCCTGCATGGCCCCACTTCAGCGCGGGGATCCAGGCGTTGTACTTCTCCTGAGAATTAGTAACAGAGCAGATAATGTTGCATGAAGAAGTCTGGACCGTCTGAATAGGTGACATCACGGTGCTTTGTTTGTATTTGAACTTGACCATGAGGGGAGAGCGTTTTGAGATAAAGCTTTTATAGAGTGTATAATCAGTATGCTATGGCCAACATGAAACTGTGAGATGAAATATGGAATATTGTAATAACTATAGATGACAGGCTGCTTTAAAGACAAACCTAAGGGTCACTTAAAATAATATGTTTGCATGAAGCCCTGTGTATAATTACATCAATAGAGGCCTTTCTCTTAGATTTACACACACACACTCTCTCTCTCACACACACACACACATACACACAAATATATATATATAGATAAACACAAACAAAGGACGTATTCTTTGGGTACTAAAAAATAACGGTGTGCACTAATAGCTGAGTTGCACAGTTTCAAGCATTTTCAAAAAAACACACACACACACACAGCTTGAGGTGACATTTGTTCACTTGATGACTGACTGCTGATCTATCACATCATAGGCTTTTTCCAGTGTAGATCATGTGTTTCAAGCACGCCTGATTACTTAAACGACATGTAGTTAATTTAATCTTTATTGTAACCGTTTATAAAATGTGTACATTATTTTAGGTTCTTTTTCTTCTTCTTTTTTTTCAGGTTTCAAAATATCCGATCATGACATAGGCTTTAAAGTTCAGCATATGTTTATAAATCTGCAATTTTGCAACAGAGAATTATTCAAGTGCAGTGTTAAACAGAGCCACAGTGGCTGAATTCAACACTGCCTTTGGTGAAAAGGTCTCTTGCTGACTTTCTCACACCGTCAGACAAAACTAGTGTCTCTTGTTCCTGGCCCCTGTCAAAGACAGCATACAATACCAGGTCGTTTGCCCAAAAGAAAATTTGAGAACACAATTTGGGCCGGGCAGTGGTGAATAAAACAAGTCTTATTGTCCCCAGTTAAGTCGATTGAAATTGTCGTCTAGTTTTATGAAAGGGAACACTGTTTCCAAGTCTGGGGGCACATTAAACGTCAATTCAGAGTAGGAAAAAAACTTAGGGTCTGTAACTAAGCCACCAGCTCATACTATTCAGCAAGTGTCCATATCATTCACCAAATGTCCACACATCCACTTTGCTTCTTTTTAAATGTTTTTTCTACTTTAGCCTTTCCTAAACTAGTGACTCACTTTGAGTTTCTCTGCAGACAAGAAATTGAGATTGAGATTGTCTATTAATATTTAAGCCTTTAAAAAAATGATTCAGTGTATTTTAACAGGGTAACAGGCTAATGTTTGTATACACCAGACAAACTATCTACAGGTTTTATTCATACCTCACTGCTAACCTCTAGGCCCATCAATGGATGCATCAAATAAAAATTAAAAAAGGTTCACTCAGTCAATAGTGTATGCAATACAATGCTGAGATGTAGTGTTACCAGGAGAGAGCAGTATCACATGTCTCAAACAGCTGCAAAACACACTTGCATGCATCTCCGTTCTCCAGCCACTTTCTGTTTTCCTGGGCTGCATGGAGGGGAGATGCAGTGTGTGTTGGCAGCGGTTTGCACGGCCTTTACTGCCTGCCCGTCTCTGTAGACGGAGTAAATCTCACCAATTTGGTTCATATTAGTGCTTTTTATGCACACTGACAACCACTGCTGCCATAAGTCCTTAAGATAATGAACTGTATTCTCTACAATGATGGTGGCCTCTGCATCTAAATTATACACTTGCACCTGATAGTGCAAAGGCACATTAACACCGTAAATAGTGTGTCTCTATAAATGAGAAGTGTTTTCTAGTGTGTTAGGTAGCCAAAAGTATGCTTTTATTTTATTTTATTTATAGAAGTGAGCCTGCCTTATACGCACATTGCTGAAAAAGAAAGGACCCTGCCATTTATTTCACTAACTAATTTCCATACATACATACACACACACACACACACACCTATATCTATATGTATATATATATATATACACACACACGCACACATACAGGCATGTGATTTCACTATTCATGTAGAAATGGGTGGTGACAGACCACTTCCCTTCTCCACAGTAAACATGGACTATGCGCTGGGCTGTGCCCTCCCTCTGCGCTCACACATACAACACGCCACAGCCATTGTTGTCACGTGATTTGTTGAGTAACAAAACCATGGCGACCAGGTGTTTTCATATTCATTGGAGGGGAAATCAACATATTTTATGCAAGCGTGCCCCGGGTTTTCATGTGCTTCCTCTGTCTGTGCCTCTGTATGGCAGGTGCAGTAGCAGGTTTTCTAATATATGTCGGCCCAGGTGAAGGCTGTGAATGTAGTCGTCATACAGGTGCCATTTGTTCATATATGTTGCATGGCTGTATTTTTTATTGCTTATTGTGGCCCGTCTCCTGGATTGTTTTTGTAATAACAAAGTATTGAGATAAATGGCTTCTTTGTCAGTGGGAAATGCTGTCATATTCTGAGCTACCATGAAGCATCATCGATAGCACTAGCCAGCTAGAGGCAAAACTATTCCATCCATGTTCACTGAGTAGATGTGAAGAGCTGTTTTGTTTTATGTTCCTCAGGCTTGTGATTGGGTTAGAGGTGCCATGTGCATCTACGTATGTATGTCTGTGTTTGCATGTGTTTCCTGTGCGTTTGTCTATGCAATTAACTGACCAAGGCGTCTTGGATAGCTAGCGAGGCTACTACATCATGTTAATGAAAGGGAACAATAGCTGTGTCTCAGTCAACAACGTCTGTCTGTCTGGCTTGGGCCATATCTCTCCTTCTCTGCATGTGTGTGTGTGTGTGTGTGTGTGTGTGTGTGTGTGTGTGTGTCTCCTGGACATGAACTTGAACTTGAGACAGGCAGCCAGACACCATCTGTGCACCAGGAGTAATGAATTCAGTGCATTCATGGCTGTGGAGCAAGCCTAGGCCACCGCCACCCATTGATGAGCAGATGACCCCTATAGTCTGAGTTAGCTCTTCATCACTAATAGAATTCAACAATACCAGCTGGTAGTGGGGCAGTTTAGTTTGGCTGTTTGTCTAAAGAGAAATAAGAGTGGTGGTGTGCCAGTAGTGGCCAAGCTTCCAATGTGCTGTTTATGTGCTTGCATGCGTCTGTGTGCTTGACAATGTTTGAGCAATACATGCACAGACCCTGCATGATTCCCCCTCATGATATAGCTTATGCTAATTCATTGACATACACCCATTTCCTTCCCATATGCTGTGCCTTTCCCTATTAAACCACTGGCCTGCTATTTTAAAGACACAGCCATGCTGAATTTATTGCCTTGATAATTGAAAGGGCCAGTTCAGTATTTCTCCTGGTAAAAGGTGGTAAGTGAATTAGGCATAAACCTTAAACAAGCCAGGCACAATGTGAATTCCTACAGGCCCTCCTTCTTCTCCTCCTCCTTCTTCTCTTCCACCAGCTCTAGCTTCTGTCACAATCACAGGCACACACATGCTCACACACACACAGACGCATGCGCAAACACAGCAAGGCTTTTCCCTCTGGTTGGTGTCGCCACGGCAACGGTAGGTGAGATCACCGTGCGCATGGCAGCATCAGCCCCTGCCAATGCAGGACAGGTTCCTGTATTCTGGGAGCATGTATGTGTGTGTTTGTGTGACAGTGCATGTGTGTGTGTGTGTGTGTGTGTGTGTGTGTGTAAAGTGGTCTATGCGAGAGGCTAGAATGCACCCTGCTCTCTGTCACATGCATTGGTTAATTTACTGTAAGTGAAGTTTCTCTAGTTTTTTTTTATATACCGGTATAGTATATATAGAAAAGTTATACCATTAATCAAGCTGCTTAATGAACTATGAGAGTCTAAGGCTGTGGTTTGTATATGAGACAAAACTAACTCGAAATTGTACAATGGTCCTCCTACACATGCACTGACACAAAAACTAAAAAAAGGTGTCATTGCTTCATTAATGGTGTCATTGCCAATTAACCAGCACCTGATCGATCTCACACCATAACAGAACAGCCAGCCATAACTTGCCAATAATCCACTGAGGAATGTCATGGTTGGGCCCTTTTTAATGACATCATGCATGGCCACTTGAGCGTCTTGTGGGGAGCAGCGGGCATGCTGTGCTCTGCCACGCTGTATGGCCCTCCCCTTCGGCTAACTGCATGGATATGCATGGCCGACATGTTAGACAGGCACCGTGCCCTGTTACCTATTGTCAGAAATCTATTCCATATGTGACGTAATGCGACTGTGTTTGAAAGTGGTAGAGTTGTGTTGTCTCTTTGGTGTAGCTTCATTCAATCATGTGTTATCTGGAGATTATTCAGATAATGTGGTATTTAAATAATCTCAATGACACAATCATATCGACTAATACAAAATTACGGTGAAAGTACACTCAAAAACAAAATGAGTGTCAGATAATTTGTCAGTGAAACATTACTTTCATTACCCAGATGTTACAAGACTAATCTAATGAGTCTGTGTAAATATTGTAAGCCTATTTAAGACAGTGAGTTTGTTGTTGGCCGCTTAATTGACCATCACACTGACAGTTGAAAATGTAAAACTGAAGTAAGGTGAAAATTTGGTTACCAAAATTGATACAGCTGACACCCCAGTCCATGGTTTGTCCAAACCTGCCTTATTAATATAAAAGCTCTCTAAGTATGTTTGCTAGTCTGCCACAGCAACCTCCCACATTTCTCTAATATTTAAGCATCAACCACAGAAACTGACCACAACTGTTTGAGAAAAAAAAGGCTCAATCTAGAGACAAGAAAAACAAAAGATTACAAAAGGAGATTATTAGATCAAAATATCCAACAGTTGTGTAACTATTTGGATTTGAGGGGAATGATTGATTATTTTATTTTTGAAATATTTGTATCAATGATAATCTGTAAACATTAGTGACTGCCTTGTCACTGTCTTTTTAAGTGATCACCAATTTCTGATTAGATTTATTGTTAAAATAATTTGTTAAATCAAGCTGATAATGATGTTTATAATACATCATTTAAGATTTTGTTTGTTATTCGAATGAGAGACAAATAGAAATTGCAATTTGATGAAAGCTGCTGTCAGTATATGCTGTTTTTTATTCAGAGACAAAATATAACTGCAAAAGCTCTGGGGCATTAGGTACGATCAGATACAAATGCTATATTTCACACTTCATATCAAAATTGCTGGCGATAATAATGCTGACAGTTAGAACAATATACTTTCATGGTAGGATATCAATACTGTGGCAGCAGCAGTACCCAATAATGCTGTGTACATAAATGCTATTTTTGTACTACAGGTCTAAAGCTGGCTGTCAGCCTGGCTTCGAGGATATCTGTGCTCCACTGGCTTTTGATTATGCAAATACTATGCACTATAAATAAATTAGTATAATTGCATCTGAAATACGCTTTGAATCTTCCTTGAAGATGAAAGGATGTAAATAATATATTTCGTGTCACTGCATTATTCATTCCCTATTAATTACAAACATTGTGGCTCTCAGTCTCAGCATGCTATATGCTACACTCTACATTTAAGTGGTCTGGACATTATTTTTCTATACAATACACTGTATGTACGTCCACGATCTGTCAATATCAAGGTACTTTCTTCTAGATTATAATGCTAATTGTCTCTCACTGTATTGACTGATTTCCCATCAGAAACTCCTAATACTATCAGCATAATTCAGTGTCCAATTGTTGAAATGATAATTAATGTTTAAACAAGCTCTGACTCAATAAAAAAACGCGACATCCTCGTGTTCACACTCCGAATACCCAGATGTTTCCTTTTTTTCTTGTTACGCATAAGCACATTTGTATGATGCACGTGTTCGTAAAAGGGGAAGGTCTTCAGAAAACATTAAATAAGCATAAATGCTGTAGACGTGCCTTCACTACAATTAAAATATGCCCATCTTTCGTCTCTTTGTAAAGTATGGTATTAAGACCTAGATGCAATTTGAATACGGCGAACCGTTTGAAAAATGTATGCTGTTGGGCAATTAAATTATATGGGTTCTCGGACTAGGGAGCTAGTACCAGCGCATATAGAATAGTGAGCAGTAGTTGCTACGCTCGCATTAGCATCTGGCCCTTTTATGTAAATTTGATGAGAAAGGACTCATGCATATATGCCAGGGCTGGGGTGTACTCGCCTAATATCCTTATTAGAGAGGGGCGAATTAAATATTTATTAGGGGGGCTAAGGGTAAAGAAGGGGGGCCTGTCCTGTGTTGTCGTGTGGACCCGAGGTGGAAGAAGGGGGAAAGGGAGGAGGAGGTTGGCTTTCTCTATGAGTGTCTCTCGCTGCCTCAAGGTGCCACCATCTTAAGGCGTTTGGCAGTAGTGAGAGTGTGAGGAGGGTAGACTTAAAATGTCCGCTGGCATAGACACACACATGCATACACATTAATGCATACAAATTTCGCTGCGATATGTGGCCAAGAACACACAGCTCTGAAAGTCAATTATTCAGTTACTGTCAACAGCAGCTATGCATGCTGAGCATTTCATTTGCATGTATTAATTCGCTCGATTATTGTCACCTTCAAGACCAGCCCGCATTTAGCTTTCTATTGCACGCCGTTTAATGGGGAGGTGCGTTAAAACTAGCACCACGCTCATTAGAACTAAACGGGGATTTGCTGGTGTTGGAAGGATTTCAATATCTCATTTCTACTCTGCCCAAGAAACAATACGTTCATTAGCTTTTACTGTGTTTAGTGTGAGCAAGCATTGTGATGGGACACGCAGCATTTTTAACCGACAGTGTTTCAAATTATGTGTAATTATGTGTGCATTTACCGAGTTAAACAGTCAATTAAATCATATGATTGCCCTCATTTTTAACCAGAGCTCGCCACTTTGAGATTCCTTATGTCATAGAAATAAAGGTCATCATATTATATGACCAATGTGCCGGTGTCCATTACCTGCACCTTAAGAATACAGGTGTAGAACTGTAGACCCTGTAAACAGTTACTGATAAAACTTGCTTTTTTGCGATAGTATGGATGATGCCTTTCCTAAAACTGTTATATCAAAAATGACAATACAAATGCTACTGAGCAAAGAAGGGAAGTCTGTGGTTATATCGCCAGTGTATGTAAATCAGCTCTGTTGTCCCTATCTTTTTCTGTCTCCTCTCTTACTCACTCTCACTGTCACACACACACACACACACACACACACACACACACACACACACACACACACACACACACACACTGTGCCTGACCTCTTCTATCTGTTAATTATCATAAATGTGCTTAGTGAGGCGACACACAAACCCACGCGCACACACACACACAAGCACGCACACACTTGTACAGTGCACAAACACACATTGTTCAGTGAGATACAGACACAGCATTAGCATTCCCTTTCATCCTGAAGTGCTCCTGAGGCATAGCATGAAGAAGAATGTGCAGGAAATTATTCAAGATGAATTATACCACACATTTTTCATGAATCGACACACACACGCACAAATATGCAGTTCACCTTCAGTAAAGTATGTTATCTGAGGTATTTGACGACTGTCACAATTAGAGTTTGGGCTTAAATATTTCTGTTAGATATGTGTATATCAGCGTGTACGTATTCATCAGATGGTCATTATATGCTAGACGTGTATGAGTGGGATAGGTGAAAATGATGTTTGCATGAGCCGTGTCTCCTTGCATAGTCAGCCCGTTGTCCCTTTTTACATGCATTAGGTATGTAAACAATATCAGCTGTTCTCCTCCCCTACCTCCCCGTTTCCTCTGATGAGTGGTACGCCCCAGCGTGCTGCCAAAGAAGTGAGAATAATTAAACGGCTGCATGTCTGAGCCTGGCGTTGGCTAATGGATTGTTACCGGTAGGAAATGAGACAGGCAGCATGGGGGAGCTGGGTGGCAAAGCAGACCTCGACTTTGGATAATGAAACACTGTAAGCCAACAGGGTGGAGAGTAGACACACCTCTCGTAAAGGAAAGGCTTTTGTTCTATGACAACTTCTTTTTGTCGTATAGGTAGGTGCAGTTGGTGAGGAGTCACATAATGTTAGAGAGGTGCAGTCAGTGCAGCATCCTGTAAGATAAATGTAGTTTTTTCTTAATCTTCTTACTGTTTCAAATCAGTGCAACTCACTTAAATATAAATTCAAATTTAAAATCTATATTAATAATCCTTGTAAGTCCTATGTTACTCTTTACATTATCTTATACAGCATGTGTGTGTGTGTAATGTATGTGAGATTGTGTGCGATGTACATACATATGCAATTTGCATAAGATTTACCATCGTCTGCATCACCATGCTGCCGCTTTAGAGAAACCAGGGGGTTGATTCTTGGCACTGTCGCCGCCGGTGTAGCCCACCACCCCCACCCATCCAACACACACATGTAGGCAGAGAAGCAGAGTAGTGGTGGGGATAGCTGGGGGGTGGGGGTGGGGGTGGAGGGGCAGAGTGGTGGAGGAAGATAGAGGAGCAGGAGGGAGATGGGATGAGACAAACCACACAAGCCGCAAAGGGAACGAGGTGAAGGTGGAGGGGGGAGTGCGGTATAGTTACCCTAAACCCTGCCGTAGGGCTAGAGACACACACACACACATTTACAAACACACCCACAATGGTTTGTCACACAACCGCAAGAAGCACTCACAGGAGTCTTAAACATTGCAACTGGGAGCATGAGAATCACAGCCAGTGTAAAGACATCCTAATTGTTTTTATTGGTTCTTCCTATGTGTCCTGATGTGTTACTGTATGTGAATACAGAGGCGATGTCTGACATTCATGTATTTTTACAGGATTCTTGACTTTTGTGCATTTTTGTAGTTTGTCCTTGATGAAATAAAAACATAAATAAAATGAAGAATGGAATCATAAGATTTTTGTGTGGTTGTATTATTGATTATTACTAGCATGCAGCATCCTGACAGAGCAAGTGCAAGTATGTGTCTACGTATTGCGTGTGCTTTGATACGGAGCTCTGATAAAATGTGGCATCTGTCAGTTTGATACTGACGTGCTGGAAGAGTCTCACAGTCAGTTGTGGCACAGCAGGAAAGAAATCCAGAAGCAAGAAACTACACACAGTATAAAAGTTATACTTTTATCTTTTCGTAATCAGTCAGACCCATCACATGAAACACAATTAACTGTACAGGTTTTTTTGGATTTAAACCAAAGCATGACTTGTTGTCATTCATACTCAGTGACAGTATTTTTCATGTGATCAGTTTTTTAACTAACACATGTGGATAATGTCAGCAGATATATAAAAATATATAAAAAACTACACTGAACAAACGTTTAAGGGTACATTCAAGGTCGTTGTGTTGCTGGGTGAGGTCAACAATTAGGTCTCAAACTAACCATAAAGCACTACAATCTATAATGGTTACCTTTGACCTCAAATGGACTTGTCCTTTAGCCTTGAGACTTGACATCTGACCTGCTGACCCACCAGTGAGAGGAGTGAGAGGTCAGGGGTGACTGGGTTCAACAGCATGGCTGCTGAATCAGTGTTAGCACACACTAGAATTGCTTTAGATGACTTTACCACTTCCACTTAAATTATCTCAGTTTTATTCAAGTATCTATACCTCAGTAATTCAATTTTTGACTCACAGGTTAACATTTGAACAAAGTTTTTTTTATTAATATTTTTAGCATGAAAAAAACAAAACACACACACACACACCTCCCATGACCTTCAAATGATGTATAAACCAGCTGCTCATGTGCCACAAAGGTCCCAAGCTTGACTTGCTATTTGTGGCAAAGTGTAAAGGTTGAGACGACATTTGCACAAAGTTATTGCCAATTTGAATTCCTGCAAGTAAACTTAGCTATGGGAAATGATACCTCTGTTTCCTTTCCGCTACCATATAACTGTGCATTTGCTTTCCTTCCTTTCTTTTTAGTGGGAACATGTTAATTGTGATTTGCTCAAGAAGAGTTATTCAACATGTAAAGGTTACCGCTTGGTAAATATACTGACTCCCCGCCTGTGTGTGTGTCTTCTAATGCTTCAGTAATGGAGAGAGGGAGCTGTGGAGGACTGCAGGCGGCAAGAAGTTGAAGTCAACATGAGATCCCTGAGATTTTGCTCTCCACTGGACCCATATGAGGTGAGCTGGGTTAATAAACCAAATTGTGTGTGTGTATATGTGTATGTTTCGACATCCCTACATAATTTGCTGCTGTACCCATTATTGTGTCTGGCAGAAACAGCCTAAGCACACTCACCCAAAAACTGCATTTAGTTTTCTTAGACCTCTGTTAATGAGAACAAAACATTTCATTATTTTTTTTAATTCATCAATCACAATTATTTTTGCTCTGAATTATTACTGTAACTTGACATCAAGTTTTTATTATTTTTATGTATACACATTTCCAATAGTCTATATTAAAAATATTATACAGAGTGTTGAAACTTGCAAAAATAAGCTAAATTTCTCTGCTGGCACAGGTTCTGAATGAGTGTTTTCCCCCCCTGTGTCCATCTCCACTGATATGTGTGTATGTGTGTGTGTGTGTGTGTGTGTGTGTGTGTGTGTGTGTGTGTGTGTGTGTGTGTGTGTTTGCCTGCAGCAAAGTTAGCTCATGTGTGTGTTGGAAAAAAGGCATAGATGTTAGTAGTGGTCCAGAGGACACAGTAAACAGAATAACAGTGGTTTAAAAGCAGCTCAGGCGATGTGATCGTGGGCAATATCAAATCCCATGACCCATCCTTTGCCTTGTGGTCCATACCAAAGACAAGAGGCACAGGGGAAACAGGGGTTACTGTTCACTGTTCATCATCACAACAACACGACACACACACACATACACTAACAGTAGCTACAACCAGGAAGTGATTTTAAAAATTTCCTCCAGCCATTGAAATCCATGTGGTAACAGTAATTGCCCTTCGCTCTGCATGACGTTGTTTGCATTGCGTGCAGGGCATCTTGCTCTATCAATTAGACCCCCAGCCATTATTAGACGTGACATTTTATGTTATTGAAGAGAGACAAACATTTTAATGAGCTGAGCTTGCTCTTGTGACAAGGAAATGTTTATTATATTAGCCGGCAGTAGCGGCAGATATCCATCTGTGCTGTCTTTATTTCCGCTTTGACGCCATTATTTCTTATGTCTAGGTGACCTCCTGAAAGGCGGTGTGAAGTGTTTGGATATTAGGTGTACACACACACACACACTGTGCATAACTAGCTGCAGTGACTGACATCTGTCACTGTCAGCAGAAAATATGCAGTAATACTTGGTACCAATGCCAAATGCTCTTGATGATTGGAAACAATATACACACTGTACACCTTTGGTACGACAGACCAAATATGAAATACTCCATGTTCTGCGTTAAGAGTTCTCAGAGTTAAGAGTTTATTTCTTAGTGTTGCTGTAAAAATAAAATAAAATAAGGGGATGAAGAGCAGAGGTGGTATGTCAGAGCCCATGGGCCTCAGTGTGCGGTGGTGTTACTCGTCCTAATTACTCCCAGTACTCACACACATTTGGTGGACTGCTCAGAAGGGCCAATTAGAAGGGCAGGGCAAGTCACTAGGTAGGAAAAGTCATTGCTGAAGTGTGTAGCCATCTACTCTATACCATAGAGAAATGGTGTATCGTGGCAATCTCTGCAGTACATTTCCATAAATTACTTTGTCATATAAAATGAAAACCTTAGCCACTATAGCACTGATTCAAATTTGATGTATTAACTTGAACATTAATATTATTTTGTATTTGCTGCTCAGCATTTAGGAATGACAGTTTTTTTGTGATAGCACCAATAGTGTTAATCAGGGTGACTGAAGTTAAATGAGTAAAGTGAAAACCACTGTTTTCTTTTTTGTAAAAGAGGAGGTTGTTACCTGAGACTTCAGAACTGTGTCACTGCATAACAGAGGAGGGTAAACCGCTTTAAATATGGGGCACTCTGCGAGACGACATTAAAAAGCTGACTTCTGAATATGGAGAAATGGTGTTTTTATCAGATTCAATGGTAAGAGTTTTCTCCAGATGATCCAATGAGACAGAGTAAACATGAGCTCTATGGCTGGATGTTTTGCAAACATTTCTCTATATACAAAACGATCACCTGAGGTAGACCTCACTCTAAGCTAAAAGCCTGGCCCTTAAAGTGTGTCAGGGTCATTAGACCTCGATATCCGAGTTTGCATTATTTAGTTGGAACAGTATTTTCTTTCTTTTTTTTGACCAGTAACATCTAAATGCCCATCAGCCATTGCCTGTGCACAGAAAATGGCAGGGTCATGGGTAGGAAGCTGAAACAGGAATTGAGGAAAGCTTTCCGTCTATGCAGATGCAGATGTACTTTGACAACACCAGGAAATGTTCCCACTTGAAATGAGGGCAAGATTTTTTTTATTTCTTTTTTTGCATTCCCCCCTCTCTCCCTCTCTCTTTATCTCAATATTAAACAATTGTAGGTTCATGATTATCATTTCCACAGCTCAGACAAACACAAAACATTTGCAGTGTAAATTTTTGCCTCAGTACCATTTGCTGAATATGAAGATAAGCACCCACAGAAACCCACAATGTTTGCTCTACAGTATAGCTTGTTTACATTGTATCACCTCATTTCCTATGCTATACTCATAATCATCTGTCAGACATGCATTTTTGCAGTACAGCTGCTTACTATTAGGGCGCCAGCGGGAGTAAGCACTTATAATATGGCGCCCGCATTTGTGCATATAAACCCTCCAGACTTGTAGGCCGGCGTCTGTATCATCAGTGCTTGCCCACAGCGATTAATGAAGTCGTCTGCTTGTGTCTGCATGATTAAGGAGTGCTAAAGCATCAGTGTGTGAGTGCGTGTATGTGTGAGTGTGAGTGTGCGTGTGTGTGCATGTTGTCTGCACATAAAACAACAACAGAGAACTAAAAAATGCCAGTACAGAGGAAGGCTTTGCAGTAGGTCCATTCACAAATGTCAAAATTACAATTTTACACCGTAGAGATTGCTTGGTAAATGCAAAGCCCTTTTTTATGATCAGGTAACACAGTAGCAAACAATTACAAATGATGACTAAAACTAGAGGAGCAACCGGGGGAGAAAATAATACATCATGTATAAAAAATATTGTAAAATATGTGAGAGGTTGTTTTTTTTTTCCTTTGCAGTGATTTAGTTTTCATCTATAATTTTTCCTATTTCCTATTTGTCAAGTAATTCCATATTTCATGCTTGGATGCAATCCTTCCCCCCGTGCTATATATTGCAGATGCTCATGCCTCTTAGCGATAGCACAATATGTCCTTTCCATGGTTGTTCAAAAATTCCACAAAACTAGAATACTCATCTTTTTTTCCCCTCCATCATTCTGATGCACTACATTATCATGGGTGCACCGGGAGATGAGACTGGTATTTGTGGAAATCTCGTCTTATCAATTTATAATTAAAACAGATACTACCACAGGTTTTTTTTTTTCCCATTAAATATCCAAGTAGATTTCAGCGAGCTGTGTAACAGCGCTGCGTAGGGAGGGTTTCTTCTGCATCATCATACAGTCAGAACAAAGGATATGCACATCGTAAAATCATGCAAATGAATGCAAATCGCTGGCAGCAAGGAATAGCGAGGTGGCAGGAGGAGAGTTTGAATAAGCAGAGCATGCTGTATACAACACTTGCTGGACAATCTTCCTTAAAGTTGTGGCAGATAACTGAACGTATATTGGTTTTGAATCTGATTCTAAATCTCTTCTCAAGACTTTGTTAAATTTTCTCTGCTCACATACTGGGCTGTTTAGCTTTGCATTGTTGTTGTTGTTTTTTCATGGACACTGCACTTCATTTATTTTTGTGATGCAACAAAATGCGTTTGGTTCATTATAGAGGTGATTCTTAAAACACGGTGAATGTAACTCATTGGCTGCTAACAGCATTGCAGTATGTTTGCATGTGTGTGTGTGTGTGTGTGTGTGTGTGAATTTGGATGATGCAATATTTTGATTGTACCGCCACAGAGAAATGAAGAGCAGATATTAGCAACGCTAATGAAAGTCGCACCACTGCCACTTGCCCTCCTCGTGAAAACTTCAATTTAATCAAACATGTGGCATTTTCATAATTATGTTAAGTTACAGAAGGATTAGGTAATGACAGTGCACATTGACCTCTATTAAAACAGAAAAATATGCTTTTATTATTTTACTTGATATTTGATTTGGTTATAGCACTAGTAGGGTAACTGCATTATCACAAATGCATCAACATAGACTGTGCAAAAAGAAAAAAAAAATCACTTGAGTACTTAAAAGTTAAAAACCACTTTGCTTCTGTCCTAAATTATATATCATTACCTTTATAATTCATGATACAATACTGTGTCTTACTTGGGGGGCAGGGGGAGTAAAATATGCCAGTGTGTGTTTCATCACAAATTAATTGAAAACTAGCTCAAAAAAAAAAAAAATTACAACGATGCAAGGAAATCCTCACACACACACAGACACACACACATTGAATCATTTTGCAAAGCACATACTTTTTTTTCTAGGAAATTAATTCCTGCAGCATCCCTTCCCCTAGACAAAATGCTGATATTAATATAGACATGCTTTAACAATATCACATTTAGAGTCTCATAGCCATATACCAATAAGAAATTTGTCTCATCTTGCATACAAGAAAAAATCATATTTAAATAATGCCGCCCTCTTTCAGACACCACACACACATGCACATACAAGTGGACTAAACCGCAGACACAATATGGTAGGGGAGGAAAGGGGGAGGGCTCAGACAGACATTCACAATTGTGCATAATGATGTTAACATTCCTGCATGTCTAATGCTGGGGATATTGAGACAGACACTAGCTGGTCGGTGGTCTTGCTGCGTGTTGTGTGTGTTCATGGGTATAAACTGTAGCAGTGCATAATGATGTATTAATTGTGGCCTGCTCTTGCTCATGTTGTCTGGGCTCCTTGCCGAGGTTACCACGAGGCCTTTGATGCGATCGTTAATCTTATCAAACATATGCAAGATCACACTGCACTTTATTTTCCAGTCTGCTCGCATTAAATTGTAGGTGCACCGCAATATGCGTAACAGGAGCGACTGTTGTTATTGCTTTGTACAAAATTACAACGAGCAGATGTTTATTGCTCCTTTTTCTCAATTGATTGTAAAACGGGGAGTGATTAACCCAGATTTGCAAAGCCATTTAAATATAATAACTCTACAAAGGGATATTAGTGTGTATCAGCGGGCAGGATTTTAAGCTAAACTGAAAGAAATGGTACGACAGCAGCAATTTAAAACACCCTCATCCTTACAAAATGAAAGGAGTGCCTTAATGGGTGTGCCTTAATTTCATACACACGCACCATCGAGTGATCCTTCAATACTCTTACATACTATATGTATGTATATATTTTTTTCTTTTTTCCCCAAGTTCCTCCCAAACAGAAAGGCACAAACAAGGGAGGGGAAGTGGATATGAAAATGGAGTGCCGGCATCATAAAGGATGGAAACAAAGAGGGACAGACAGCATACACTGAGAAGGACAGGCAAAAGATGAGGCTCATTTTTCCGTGGGCACCCAGTGGCGTCTGCAATGCAGATCGCTGAAATCCCCCTCGAATGCGTCCCTGGGCTTAAGGGGGGTGGGGTGGAGAGGGGTGAACAAGGGATGGGTTTATGCTATCTCTGCTTTGGTACACTTTGTTTTTTTTTCCTCCCCCCACCGAAATATATTTTTTCTGTCTGCATCAAATGTCAAGTTAATTTCCTGGGTGCTATGAGGGATGTGTCCTCCCCTTTGGTATGTGTGGCAGGGTGGTGGATTGTGCTGTGTGTGCATGTGTATGCGTATGTATGTTAGTGTGTTGGTGTGTGTCTGTATGGGTGAATGGGGAAAGGGAAAGGGGCATGGCAAGGCAAAGAGAGCTACGAGAGGTGTTCAGTACAGTATCTATAAATTGGCTCTCTCTGAAGAGCTAGAGAGGTGTGTTGTTAGTGTGTGCATATGTGTGTGTGTGTGTGTGTGTGTGTGTGTGTGTGTACGCGTGCAGTTGTGTCAGAATATGATCCAATTATTAATAGATGCTTTTGTCAGTGTACCTATGCCCATGTGTCTGTCCTTATTTGTGCACTCACATGTTTAGTTCTTTTGAAGGTTCATCTAAATTGAATACTAATGCAAAAAAAGAAGGCAAGGAAAAAAAAAACATAATAAGGCTATAATAGATGCCCGGTAATTCAATGCACAAAAAAAAAAGAATCTTACGAAACTTCCAGGTATTTCTCAGTAGTGTAGTTAACTGTGGAGGGGAAATTTGCTCCGACTCTCTCATCAGCTGTGCTGTGTTTCCTGCTCGCTAACAACAATGTCTAAAGCTCCTTACCAACTGATATCTAGTAGCATATTATGTTAAACATTCATGCGTAGTAGTCCTCTTTTAACCTTGTTGCTTGGCAATAGCAGCCTTTGTGTTCTTCTGCCTTCCAAGGCTGGGACATATTCTGTTTTATTTATTTCTTTATTTATTTCAGGTTTCCTCCGTTATGGACAGTAATTGCGTCCCTTTGATATTCTCATGTCTACTACTTTTAGATGGAACTCAACCTTTATTTTCCCCTTTTCTTTGAGTAAACACAAATGCACTCCGGCTGTCTGTCTCTCTGTCGATGTGTTACTTGTACACAGCTTTTAAAACAACTGGACTTTGATGTAGAGTTTATATTTAGTGTTCAACTGCACTGATTTCCTTCAGTGCAATATGCTACAGTGCTTTCGCATATGAGTCCATCTGTGCATGTCTGTACGGAGACATGTCTCTGTGTGTGTGCGTGTGTTTGCGTAGGTTTTTCTGGATGATTTTGTACATCTTTGCATGTGGCAGTTAAGTGTATCAAGGCAAACTGTATATTTTGTATTGCAAAGTGTAAAATGCCTCATTGCAGAGAAAGGGATTATGCATTTGTCAGGCGTGCTTACGCGGATGTATGCTCCTGCCCCACAAATGTCACATCCCATAACCCAGAAAAATTACACCAGTCCCACCTAATTACGCATATTCATGATGCTGTTTTGCATAGTGCTGGTAGCATACTTCTGTTACAAGCCACAGAGCTGAGGGATATGGTTGAGTGAAAAGGCTTTCAATCCACTG
The DNA here is from genome assembly GCF_045865225.1 of Trachurus japonicus. Lineage (NCBI taxonomy): Eukaryota > Metazoa > Chordata > Actinopteri > Carangiformes > Carangidae > Trachurus > Trachurus japonicus. The sequence continues at coordinate 26,863,946 of NC_140915.1, read as the reverse complement.
ATTCAGTGCGTCTCTGCCACAAGCATCAACTTGATAACGCTACCTCCATGCCAATCTTTTTATGATCTGAGACCATTATGTTAAGAGAGTTTTCTCTTATTTCTTGCAGTCAGTCATATTACCACTGCCTGCAGCACGTTCAACCCTCGTGGGAATAAAGAAATTAGCTTTGTCCTAGATTATGAAGGTCATTTGGAAAATAGATCAGATTCAACTAATGATTTTTGAGACACTTACTTTGTCATTTATACTCCATCTCTTCTCTGTTTCCTTTTGCATCTCTCTCTCTCTCTCTCTCTCTCTCTCTTTCTCTGTCTTGTGCCTCTCTTATAGTAAATCTGATTCTCCTGGTGATTGAGGATGAACGATATGTAAATCAGAGGGAGAGCAACTGGGAGCAAGGATGAGAATATACAGAGAGAATCCAATTGAAATTACAACTGCGGAAGAGAGACAAGGGGAGGAAGTGTTGGGGAGATGGTGGTAGAGGGAGAAGACAGAGGAGGCTGGATGAGTGGTAGTGGCCAGCTCAGTGGCTTATTGTAGCACTTGTGGAACAGACTTAATCAGTCTTGGCCCGGCTGTAATGAAGGAGAGGGTCCAGGCTGTGCCACTGCTTGGGTAAACAGCGATTGTTTCAGTCCAGGGTTCCCAAACACAGGCAACAATGGTACTATTGTCCCGCTAGCTCTCATTAAGAGGCGAGCCAGAGATGGGGTGAGTAGCAGAAGCGGGGAAGGGAGGTGGGTGAAAAAGGGGCAAGAGGGGAGAGCGCGGGGTAAAAAGAAGAGGTGTGGGGGAGATCAGGAGCGGGTGGGAACCTGACAGGAGCAATGATCGGGTGAGAGGGGGGGAGAAGTGGAGAAAAAGAGACGGATGGAGGGAGATGGCGAGAGGTGCTTCCCTGATCCTCATCTCTTTTTTTCTCTCCACACTTTCATTGTGTCTTCTTTTCCCACCATCTTGTTTCCATATCCTTGTTGTATCTCCTCAGCAATCGTCTCTCTTCCCCATCTTTTTCTCTCATCCTTTCATCCATACTTCCTTCCTTCATCATCTCCCACTCTATTCCCTCCATCTGTCCTTTGTTCCTCTTCGTTTTTGCATGTGGGATGGCGAGGGATGCTCTGCCTGTCATACCATCTTTGCATCACCTTTCCCATCCAGAGCAGGAGAGAGCGTGAGGCAGAGAGAGAGAAAGAGAGAAGAGGAGAAACAGAGGATTGGGAGGGGGAATGAGAGGAGCAGGGGAGAGAGAAGGGGGGCAGGAGCGAGACAAAAAGAAAAGATCACGCTGCTTCCTGGCTTAATGAACATGGGCGAAGGATGATCACAATAGAATACATTATGCTCTTGTGAGTAGCGGCAATCAATTAGCAGAGAGCACACCACTGGCACACCATCGCTCCCGCTTGGGCACTGGCTCATTCACTGCCCAAACGAGTGACCCAAAGAACCCTCTCGCCTCGCTGTTTTTCCCACCCTCAATGCCCAGCGGCCACAAAAGATTTGATTTCATTCCTCGATGTGAAAGAGGACAGTGCTGAATTTGCATTTCCGCCGCATTCACTCCATGTTAGTTGGAATATTAGTCAGGTTCCGCTACAGTCAAAGGTCCTGGCACAATGTAAGAAGTGCGCATTGTGCTTGAATAGGTGTATCCATGTTCTTCTGGCAGATATATATTAACCAAAGTTAATCCACCAACCCCCATTCTGTCGCCATCGGCTACACCACTGAAAATGATGTAATGCCAATTGGATTGTTCTCAACTGCACATTGTCAATGCACTGTAAACACTACAGCTACATCGGACATGGCAGTCTCTCTGTGACTGACCCTGTCCATTGCATAGCAAATTGTCACTCAGGTTCCATCAGCAATTCATACAACGGTTTGGTGAAATTCCTCCATTCTCACCACCCCTGATGTTTTCTTCCTCTTTTTTGTGTCAGCTGGAGGAATAGCTCCAGATAATGGCAGCAATCTATATCGTGAAAGAGGCAAGGAGTGGTTCTGCCTTAACACGGCCACAAATCACCACTGTCTGGGTGCGGATCTGTAAAAGTGTTGGTGATGAGTAGAACACACTGCTTTCACTAAGGAACTTTGCGAAAATTTCCAGGCCGAAGCTGGAAATGGAGGAAACAAAAGGAAATGAGAAGAGGAGAGAAAAAGAATTAAATACATGTCAGGATGCAGGACTTCTTGTCTTTTTTTCTGAAGATGGTGCATGCTGAGAGGAAGATGGCCTCAGGTTTGGGTTCAGGGGATCTGTAGTTGGTGTGTTTGCCTGGGCATTCACACGCTACAACATGGCCATCTGGAGATTGCGTGTGAGTGTGCGCGCACAAACGCGCAAGAGTGTACATATTACGCTGTGTAATGTTAAACACAATTTGTCCCACCTAAAAGCTGAAATGCTGCATCTGAAGTATCACGTGATCTCATCAGATGAATTGGCTAATGACATCATAGTCTTTTCATTTTTTTTATGTATTCTGCTAATACATCATGAATGGCAATGGAATTGTTTTCAATAATGAGCCCCAACCTAGACAGTATTTAATCTATAGCTGACGCTGTTGTGAAATTCAATAAGCTGACACAAAAAACAGCATGGCTGTATCTATGTCTCTGCAGCCTCTATCAAATATCAACCATTGAATCATTTTTAGTGCTCACTCTCTGAATGCCAGTGACATAGCCTTAACCTTAAATTTCACTTTATTTAAACTAGTCCCACTGTCATATTAAACACATCTTGGTATTTCTACCTTCCCAGCAGCTGTCTTCAGATTCAGCCAATCACATGATTATATGCTATGTGGAAGCAAAATGAACAAGCAATAAAGGATATTCTTTTTCTACACATGATAGAATTTAGGTGAGATAATTTGTAGCCATAATTTTTGAATGAAAAGTGCAATTTTGAATTAACAAAAAGTGTAATATTTCCCCAGCAGTATTTAAACCTTGGGTGCTCAATATGTTGACAGCACATACAGAGCCTATTTAGAATTAAAATGAATAGATAACAGAAAATCTATAATAATCTATGGCCACTCTTTGTGTGAAATTCATGTCCTCATTGCCCCTTATTGTGCATGTGAAACCTTTGTCCTCCTGACAGCATACAGACATTCATATCCAATAATGAAGAGCTGAAGTCAACACCACATTGAGTTTATATGCCAGTAACTCTTGCTCAACTCTACAATGATTGAAATTAATTGCATTATTTATAATACACAACATAGGATTTGCCCCTTAATTATCTTCTATTCAAGTTCTAAGCTTATATTGCTACTGTTATCTGTTATCGTTTCGCTGTGTAACCTAGTGCGGCTTTGTGTTTGTCTATCTAATTTTTCCCGTTAAGTCTGACCACACATGTGATGTTTGCACCTATGTAAAAAAAAAAAAAAGTGCACGCATGCTGATTCCATGGTACATGAAATCCAAGGCTACTGGTTTTACAGTCCACATGCAGTGCGTATAAGGGCCTCTTCACTAATGCATGGATGAATAGAAAATGTGTCACATTGTGTATAGTTTCTGTTGTTACCTGAGGAGCTTTAAAGTGGATTTTATCTCTTTTAACACTGAGTGCATGTATAGAAGTGTTTTGTTTGTCTTCAGAGTGCTGCGGAATGGTGCAGGGTTGTATTCTGACCTTTCAAAGAGAGAGAAAAAGTGATATTTTCCCCAGAACCTCGGTGTATACTGTATGTGTGCTTGTATGTTTGTATCTGTTAGAATATTCAAGTGCAAAATGCTTATAATGTATTCAGTGTTTTCAGGCTGCAGAGGGCATTGTGTTCGCTCTCCACTTTGAAAGTTGAAATGTTCAACATCTAATGGATGGGGAGCAGCGGTGGTAACATAGGGCACAAGAGGGAGGGGTGCACACTGTGCTGCATCTGTTTGAGTGATATGTCTGAATGTAGGGTGAGATTTTGGGAAAGAAATACCACATGTGTTGATACTGCAAACAGCTTTGCTTAAATAAGTAAAGTCAGATCAATTCATATTCCACTGCTCTTCAGATTAGTTCATGATTTTTAATGGAAACTGTTATACCCCGTTCTGAAACCACAGCATCCTTCACTGTGTTCTAGTTTGGCCTTCTTTAAATCCTGATTTGTTTTTGGTAAAATAGTTCATTCTTAATTCTTCATGCTTTTGACATTGCTGAGCCTTGTTCTCTCAGGTAGCTCCATTTGTTCTGAGGTTGTAAGGTCCGTTCCTCTGCTCTTCATCTGTTTCTTCTTGATCATCACCTGTGCTCTCACACTGCTAGGTCTCCATGTGCAGGCATTCATGCTGCTGACATTTGTGTCCAAGCCGGGCCCGGTGACATGGCCTTTACCACCCCTCGCTGGGTCTCCCTTCGCCATCTCAACCCCCCACCGCCATTCTTAACCCGCCAAGTCCTCTTCATCAGTGTGCACATGAAGCGGGTGTCCATTTGTGTGTGTGTTTATGTGATCTGGGACCATCCTGTGTGTACAGTGTCTGTGTGTTTAAACCATGTCCAGCTCAGCCATGCTTGCCTGTAGCCCTGTGTGCACAGTAGGGGACATGGTATGGAACAAGTCTCTTTCTCTGCTGGATGCAGGGTGAGCAAATACAGTCACTGGAAGCTGGGATGCAGAGTGGCACACGTGTGACAGTGGATAGCTCCATCTGATGTGGTGAGATATTACAAACACGTGAGGGATATCCTAATGAGGACTAGAATCTGAAAACATGCTTTCAAATGTCTCTCTGCTACATTCTTTGTCTTTCTTTCTTTTACAGACCAAGTAAAACTTTTTTTCTCTTTTTTCTTTTAATTTCATGGCCATAAAATCTCACCAACATTATCCACTATAGATTATTTGGAAATATTTTGACCCTGACTGTCTGTGAATTTTGGAGGAGCTATTATGTGCACAGACAAAGTGCCAAGCCTCATTGTTCTTCTTCTCAAACACACACACACACATGCACAAACATACAGACATGCTCACCGTCCCTGCAGCCATGGGAATGGAGAATGCTGAGGTTCAAGGTCATTTCAAGTATTCAGCAGCCTGGGGCTCTCCATTGTCAGTGAACCACATCCTGTATGCACTCGTACACACTCACACACACGCACACACACACAACGTGTTGTAGGTAGGCGTACATTCTGCACACTGCATCTCTCTAGCGCTCGCATCTGAGACAGCAAAGTGTCTGTCAGGTGAGAACATGACACTTTGTAAGTCCACTCACACACACAAACAGTAGCAGGTGCGAATATTCAATGGAGACACAATTATCCATGTTTCTATAGCATAGACTGTCGAGACACAAAAGTGGGAAAAGGTTGGACAAGGTTGGATGTTTTATATCATAATTTTGCCGTCCCGCAGCCATTTCGCCATAATTGTTTGATCTAAATTGTAGTTGACCGTTTCTGTAGTTTGCTGCTGTCTGATTACAAATATCTGGTTTTATTTAGTGATACTTTGTGGAAATGACACAGGCCAAGCTTTAAGAAACGGAGTGAAGGTGAGGAAAAGAGAGAGAGCAGCAGCAGTGGGTGTGATTAGCTCCTTTGTTGGAGGTCTGTTGAGCTTCATTGGCTCCAGAGAATAGGTTCCTAATGAACCCAGCCAAGCTTGGACCAAACTTTGTGCTGAAGACAAACTAAGTTATGGTGGTCTGGCAGAGCACTGGGGGTGAGCCGACTGATATACAACGCCTGGACATATGGTCCCCCCATCAGGGCCTCTCCCAGCCACTTTCTCATGTCATGGCTTCTGGGGATGTGTGTGTGTGTGTATGTGTGCGCTTTTGTGTGCAAGTGTGTACGACTTAGAGTTGATACACACAAAGAATATTTATAGCGTGTATTCTTATATTTGTTTGATAACTCATTGGAACCGAGAAACAGAGAACTGGAGAAGAAACAGAGGGAGCGGGTGGGCGGTGGGGGGGTTGGGGTGGGGTGGGGGAGAGGGGAGGATGGTTGATGCTTACTGAGAGCGACAGAGGAGAGAGGGCTGCAGGCTTTGTCTTTCCAGCTGACCCCAATACAGAATCCTTTCTGACACGTCCTACAAGACATGGAGTAACTGAGTAAATCAGGCCAACCTGGCTGTGGTGTAGCAGTGACTGCACCATAACAGATGCAATATGGAAGACGATCATATAAGCTCATGGCATGAAGAACAACATGAAAGGGAAGAGTCTGAGGACGTCGTGCATTCTCATAAAACTCCTCTGGTAGGAGTTTATTTGTTTTCAAATGGAAGATTAGGTATTAAGAAGCTGTTTATGTGTGTTTGTGTGCGCATATGTCCACATGCTCATACCAGCGTTTAAAGAGGAGACGCAGGTGAGCCCGAGTGCGTGTTTGAGGCTAATCGTTTGGGTCAGGGTGGGAGCGTGGGGACGGATGGCTTCCGTGTCCCACCAACAAGGCTCTTGGTAACTGAGCCGGCAAGGGGGAGAATGGGCCCACTACAGGGCCACACAGCAGGCTCAAACAACACTTATTCTACTGGCCAAACTGTCAGCCAGAACAACTTCATTGTGCCCAAAATTGGAGTTGAAAGCAAGGCAGAGACTTGGGAGGGGAGGGGGCAGTGGGAAGGTAGGGAGAAATAAGGGGAGGATGCAAAGAGGGAGAGAGGGGGTCTGTGGGAAATCGGGGGAATGGAAAAGGGGGAGTCCCAGAGAAAGTGCAGTCTTCTTGGGGATGAATAGGGTCAGACGGTGTGAGTTCATTTCAGTGAGGAGAATTCCCATAGATCCTACATGAGGGGCAGACGGCCAGGAGCAAGGCAGTGGCTCAAATGGAAATTTATTAAAATGCCTTCTGGGAATCAGGGGCAAACTGTAGCAGTTTTGTATTCTAGTGTCTATTTTGTCACCATATTTGCTCATACTACCCAGCCATGATAAACACCACTTTTGGTCAGTTGTAAAAATAAGAGTTGAAAATGCAACACGTTAAAGAAAAGTGCATTTAACATGCATTCACTCACATTAAGTTTTTTTTTCTTATTAATTATCTGTTTTTGTAGAGCTCAGTTATTTGCACAGCCCCAAACCTCCCTTTATATCATGCCAATATAAGATAATATATTTGAAAAAATGCCTCATGCATATGCGATAAACAACTGTGCCCCACACACACACACACACACACACACACAGGCAACCCACAGACATTAGACACTTTCCTGCAGGATTTCCCTGCCTTGGACCCCAGGAGGGAGCCCAGCCACAGGCTTTGAACTGTGATTTGTATAAAGTACAACAGAAACCCCCTTTAGACTGACACTAAACCAGTTTAAATCAGTCCAACACTGATTTACGTCACCATTCTCCCCTTTGTCTCTCGTCTCTTCTCCTGCTGGCTATTTCAAATTCATCTGCCTGCCCTCGGTAACTACAGCAAAAGGGTGAAGAAGTTTACTTAGTCACACTGAGTTTAGCGAGATGAGGGAAGTCTGTGATTCAGTGTGCGTGTGGGCGAAAGGCGCGCACGCACACTGTCAGTGCAGTTTACTCGTGAATGTGTGCGTGCGTGTGCATGCGTGAGATGCAGAAATGCACACACACACACACACACCCCTGTTTGATCCAGAGCTAGCCCTGCAGCTCCCAGAGACTCAACAAAAGGCCTCCTCTATCCATTGTATGAGCTGTGTGTTTCCCAGGAGAGCTCAGGCTCAGTAAGAGAAGGGCCCCAGATCACTTTCTCCTGACATGGATGTTTATTCGCTCTATGGTCCAGCAGAACACCCTCAAAAGGACTGGCCTTAGCAGTGTGACGCGCATGACACATAATTTTGGAAAAGAGAAGAGGGCCTAGGGGTTGTGAAACAGAAAAAGCAAGAGTGAGTGTCTTGACAGTTGAACAGACATACAAGACAGACAGATAGAACAGTGCTGTCTATGAAGGTGTTCTCAGTGCACTCATATGAAAAAGAATATTCAGGGTGTTCTCCACCATTTTATTTGCTCCTTGTCTTTACACTAGTCAGCTTTCTTGTCAACCTTGTTCATGAATGTAGATCCACCCAGTGGGTGGGTAGAGATTTCCCCCTGATCTTGACAAGCTCTCCCATCCCTGACTGCATACTAATTTCTCCAGAGCTACTGAACCAATGCAAAACAAATACAAATTGCCAGGGCTGCTGTTCATTTCTTGAGAAGCAGGGTCTTAGAAGGTTAGCAGATAGTAGCTGTCTATTGTGGGTCCGTGATTAATCAGATTGTCTGCTGTGGACAGAGAGGCTTACAGACAATGCTGATGTGTAGTTGGCCATGTGATATCTTACGGAATCCATCAATACGTCAGGGGTTTAAAATCCTGAGCGGACGACTGGAAGGAGCGAAAAGCTCTCGCTCTCTCGCCAGTCAATTAAAAGTCCATCATCATCATGTTCAATGCGATCGGTCGGACAATAACTTTTGAGAACGGGCAGGTTTTGCAGGTTTTTAAAGCTGTCTCAGCACTTCGCTTGGTAGACAATGATCTGTCCTCAGCTGCTCTCTCTTCAACAGTTGTCTTTATCTAAGAGTTTTGAATGCTATCTATCAGAGTGCTTCACTTTCGACCGCAATATCTAAAGGTTTCCTTGAGATTGAGAGTGCCTGCGGGGCTGACCATAGATCTCAGTCGAGCTGTAGAAGCCGACAGTTGAAAACAAACATGCTAGGCTGATACCATCTAATCTGTTGAACACCATTATCGTCTAAGATATCGCTACTTCCCTCCCGTACCCGCATGCACCCACCCTCCACACCAGACTTACTCTCTCCCTCTGCACTCTTTGAGGTAAAAGCTTGTGTGTTGAGGCTGAGAGTGAATGTAAGCCATTGTTATGGTGTAACCGGACTCTACAGCAGGTTGTTTGATCCTGTTTTGGGCCTGAAAAGCTTCTCTCTTTTTTTTAAAAACTTGAATCACCACATCAGCTGAGAGGGTCAGACAACAGACTCTATTTGTAGAGTCTGTTGTCTGTCCGTTTCTTTTTTTTCTTCCTCCTTTTTCATCCTCACTTTGTCCCTCTTTGTCAGCCTAAACCTCGCATCCAGACTCAAATTTGAGTCAGAAGCTTTAAAAACCATAAAGAGGAGCGCGCACTCATCCACATGTTATACTCGGACACGAAATTATGCTTTCAGGCACACACTGCTGCTCTCCATTTCTCCCTCATTCTCACTCCCTTTTTCTTTAAACAGGATCTTCTTGCACCTCTCTCTCTCTCTCTGCGCAGACTCTTGGATTATGTTACTTGCTCACACCTCAGGTATGGCAACGGCAACAGAGAACATTACGTGGGAAGTGTTTAGGTGACAAAAAGCTTTAGTAAATTGTTTTGTCGACCCACAATGCTTCCTATGATACAGCTGAGCTCTTGTTGTGTCCCTGTTAACCCAACATCATTTTATTATTTACATTACAACATAGAACCATGCTTCTGTGTTGTTAAATGTTTTTTGGACGCTGACTTGCAGTTCTACACCTTTGTTGCTGTTTTGGCATTGTGCTCTCAATTTATGATCTGTTTGGCGTTCAGCGTGGACAATGTGCATGCAAATATCCCCGTCCCATTATGCCGGCTGTCTTTGTATGTCAGCTTTCTTCCCTAAGAGGTATAGATGAAGAGTTGGAGGGGGGCGGGGGTGGGGGGGGGCGTGTGGGTTGGATGGAATGGTGCTGTATGTATTTGGAGAGGGATTTGTGCGCGCACACACACACACAAACACACATGCAGCCACCCATCTGTGCCCCCCAACCCATTTCAGATGTGAGAAACTGTACCTTCATTTGCATAAGAATAATTGACACTTCAAATTAGCCTTCCAATCAAAGAGGATTATTTTTTCAGCATATGTGCAGGCAGTGAGCACTGCCATGCTGAAGAATAAGAAAAGGGAGGGCAAAAGAAAGCAGGGACGGGAGGGGACACGTCATAAAAGATTAACCCCTTCATTTCCTCATCTCAGAGTAAAGGATTTGATATCCCTTTTTTACTGCAAATATAACTTGATATACAGTAAAGTAGACTTTTGTAGGAAATAATAAATGGTTTCTTCTCTAAATGAAGGGATCCCATGCCTGCCTGGTAAGACAAAATTGTGTTTCTGATTGATAGGTATTTTACTTTTGAAAGCTTTAGGTGCACTGACTGTATTATGTGCACGTTTACACGTCTATATTCACCTCAGTGACATTGGGCTCAGGCCAAGAGACTGAGTGCTATTAAGTAGAGTGTGTGAGTGTGAGTGTGTTTGTGTTAGTGTGGATGTGTGTAGTTTTGAGGGTTTGCCCACATTAAACCATTAAAGCAAGTGCAATGTTGAATTATTGATAATGGCTAATGAAAAGGATCAGTTCAGGATGAACTACAGGCTTAACTATAGGCCTGGGGGCTAACACACACACACACACACACACACACACACACACACACACACACACACACACACACACCAAACACCATTTGTTCAACATCTCTTTCAGCTTTTCTCAGACAAGAATTAAACAGGTTCTGATGTGGTATTCTCCATCTAGTTCTCAGGTTCAGGTTACGCTATAACCCCTTCCACTTAAGAACCAGGAAGACCTCCACACTGGGCTGCTGTGTGCTCCAGGGCTACCCAGTTGAGAAAGCACGGAGTCTGTTTGAGGCTGAGCAGGTTTTCGGGGAGAATAAGAGAGACAGGGATTCAGTTTTGGGGGGAAGGGGATATAGAATAGGGGTTGAGGGGTTTGGAAGGGTGAGGGGGGCTGGCGCCAGCCCCTCTGAAGCACTCAGCATCCCCCCGCTTATGGGATGGCGGATGTGTCTGGGGGTATCCATGACAACACTGCTGCATGCCAGGGACATACCACGGCAACATGGCCAAGTAGAGTTGGTATCAGTGTGTGTGTGTGCAGATCCATTAAAGCCTACATATTTCTGTGACATTAATATTCATTCACTCACACAAGGAGCTGCTGCAGCCTCAATCAGTTTGCTGTTGGAGAGACATGCATCTCAGACACCTTTATTTCAGCCTTTGAGTCAGAGGCTCAACATGAATGTGTCCAGTGTATACATACTCTATTGTGAGTGAATATAAGCCAGTTTGTGTAGTTTGACACAGTTGTCAAGGAAAACGCCTTCTTGCTAATGGTTCAGCATGGCGCGCTTTTATGCTTGTACGACACAATATATTTTATGCTTTGCACAGACGGAGAGGTGCACCTTCACATTCACTCGGGTCATGAAGCACAGGTCAGGGCTCACTTACTGTGTAACAAACATGCACACACAGGAACACACACCCTCACGCACACAAACTTGCACAATCACACTCCTAGCTCTTGCACAGATCAAGCTGTGTTATAATAATCCCATCTGGGACGGCCTGGATTCTCACTCAGAAAGTACCACATAATGATGCTCTGATGAGTTCCTGTGTGTGTGTGTGTGTGTGTGTGTGTGTGTGTGTGTGTGTGTGTGTGTGTGTGTGTGTGTGTGTGTGTGTGTGTGTGTGTGTGTGTGTGTGTGTGTGTGAGAGAGAGACAGAGAGAGAGAGAGTAAAAGAAGGGGACAGAGGAAGAATGGAAGGTGCCTTGTGTGTCATGGGTTATACTGTTTTATATTTTAAGCCCACATCTCTGCCCACACACATGCACAGCCACACACACACACACACACACACACACACACACACACACACACATAGTCAAACTCACATCCTGTGGGAGAGTATTTTTAACCCCAACTGCCTCTGCATTTGCTGAGGGGTTAAAGGGTGGAACAGTGAATCAAGTAAATAATTCACAATAGCTGAAACTCTTTCGATGTAACCTCGGAATGAATGGGGGAGGGAGACCAAAGAGACTTAGTTATGTAGTGGCACACTACAGTCCTGTCTAATCGTACTTACTGTTTTCTTTAACTGTACAAAGCACCATAAAACAAGTGGGTCAAACCGCAGAAACTGATGGGGCAGATATGACTCACATCCTCTAATAAAGTCTGATTTCATGCAGTGTCTCTATATAGATGTTTATCCATTGTGGACATATACGCATCTATCTACAACACTAAACATCATGCCTATACTGTGTTTTCAGGTTGGATGGAGGCCTCATAGATTGTGACCCAGAAACAAACGGCATAATGACTGGAGTCTCCAGGCCAAAGATGTCAAGGATATTCAGCTGATCTCAGAGGTGACTACGCTCTCTCCTTTCAAGCATTACTGTTACCCTGCCCTCTTGTTATATGGGCTATATTTCACCATTTCCTTGCCATGGATCAGCAGCCTCTGCATTCGTCTTCTCAGAGAATTCTGTATGAAAGTGTCTGTAAGACATTTTGAGTGACATTGCTTCTGTCAAACGGCTGATTGAAGAAGACACGTAGAGAAATGCTGTGCTAATGAAATCATCTGACCCACATCCTTTAGTGCTATCCATTTCTCCAAAGACACAGAAAGGGCATTTATACAGGTAAACCATGACTGGTCCCTGAAGTGAAAAGGGGCTTTTTTCAGAAGGAAGGGGAACATCCATTATTTACTATACTGGGGTTGCTAGACACTTAGGAGATAATGCAGTGCTTCAAGCATACAAAACATAGAGCCTCCTCGGTGCTAGGGCGGCCATTGTTGTGTGTTTTGAACATGTCTGTTTCCATCCATACTGACAGATGAAAAAGAATATGTCTCCCCAAGGTTCAGAAGCATGGACAGAGATAGATAGAGAAAGAAGGAGAAGGGGAGAATCGGATGGCAGAGGCATGTGTTTGTGTGTGTGTCAGTCATATCTTTGTGCATGTCTGTGGAATTGTGCATGTGTGTCTATTTTTTGCCCCCGGTCTGTTTTTTTTTGTTTTTTGTTTTTTGGGGGGGCAGGGGTCTGTATGTACAGTGGTTTGTGTCCAAACCTATCCAGCCCAAGATTATACAATGTAAATGAAGCAGTGCCGGCGTGTGTTTGAACCTGTACATGTGCATGCATGTGTATGCATCATGTTTCTCTGGCACAGTCTGTATAAATAGTCTCTTCCAGGCCTGAAAGGCTGAAAGGCATCAGTCAGGTCCTATTCTCTGCAGATCAGCAGCAGCAGCAGCAGCAGCAGCAGCATCGGTTGCCTCCTCATTGAGAGTGGAGGCATCAGACTGTAGTCTACTGGGAGTAGTTAGCAGAAGGAGAGCAAGGTATACAACTCCTCCACCCTGTTATCAGACTTGGGGCAACACCAGGCACTACTTTGTGCCTTGTCAATTTCCCAAAGGACACCCTGACATGAAATCCTCTTTTGTGGATGACGGGAGACCCCTCCCAAAAATTCCTATATTTTTCCACATAAATGCACACTGAGGTGGAGAGCAAGACAACAATCCATGTTTGTAGATCTGCTCTGGAAGAATCTGGGTCAAAAATCTACTGGCAAATTACACTGAAGAAGGAGGATGTTTCCCATTTGGACTACACTGTGGGTCAAAACTATAAAATGTATGCCCTGGTTTGTAAAAAATCAAGGCCACACCAACGTTGCTCAGACATTGCTCGTGCCTAAGCCATCTTACTAACAACACTTCAAAACACCTAGGACTGTTAAACAATACTACTGCATGTTTAAACCCTTAACAGCGGACTTTTCCCGACAACGCAGTGTGCGTAATCAGCATGTGTCCTCTGCAGAATAAAAAGGCAACTTTCAACTTTAATATAAACACAGCAGGACAGCTGTCCACGACACTTTTTGCTGCTGTTCCTGCTATAACCTCCTACAGCTCTCTCTCTCTCTCTCTCTCTCTCTCTCTCACACACACACACACACACACACACTGCAGACACACCTGTCACCTGTCCAACAAGGTGCTATTGAACCAGAAACACCGCAGCTGCACTGCACATCGGTCGAAACTACAATGACTCCCTGCGCACACAACAATAACTAATTAAAGATAGCCAAACCAATTTAGCTGCGCCATAAACCAACAAAACCAGCGAATGTGTAAGAAGTTCTACCTTTGAAGCGTGCATACGTCCGATGTTTTTTTCTTCATCAATTGATTATAATCCTTTTGTCCGTAAATATCCACAGAGTGAAGTGCCGCTCACGACTGTCAAACATCAAACAATCCTTCAAATCCCGCCAACTTTCAAACATTTTCCCTCTTTCGGGCTTCTTTTCTTACTCTGTGGTGTTTAGTTGACTGGCATCCAAAATGTTGCATTACTGCCACCTACAGTTTACTCTTAGTATCCATTCATCTTCATACCTACAACATTCCTTTTGTTGATCTCCAAATTATTATAAGCTTCATTTCAGACAGGTCCATATCACACATCATTCAATATAAATAGTAAAAAAAGAAAGGAAAATTCTATAACAACCTTTTTTTTTTATCATTACCTGCTTTATTTTACGTAATTGTGTCATGAACTTTTCCTTTCCTGTACAACCTTCATCCTCATGGCAGTGATCACAGTGACCCATTGAATTTTTTCCTAGGATCTGACGTGCACCATTAGGTTGTTGCATCCAATTCTCAGTCTGTTGTGCCAAAATACCAAAACCAAAACCAATTTGAGGCTGGCCCCCAAAACAAGGGTTAGGGTCTCCATAGACTAGAATTTTATCAACCCTTAAAATTCTGCTTAATTGAGGCCGTGCTGCTCTGAGTGACAGGCGGGTTAGTGCATGCTTTGCACAAGCTGGTATTCACCAAAGTCTCAGCTCTACACATGCCCCTTATCTCTCCTCCCATTTTTGTACTGTAGCCTATTTACTGGGTGGAGTCTGGCAGAATAGCCCACTCTGAGCTTCAGAACCTCTCTTCAGAAAACTATGGATGACGTAACAGAGGCTATGTCCATCTTTAATCAGCCCTGCCTCCCACTGTCTTCTAGTTGCTTGTCTTCTTTTGTTTGGCAAGTTTGTGGTTTTGTTTTGTTTTTTTCAAAGTGGAGGTCTCCCCAAAGAAATTCAGCCAGATTTCAGTCCAGAAGGTCTAGGTGAAGACAGCAAGTGCTGAGAGTACTCAAGTGAAAAACCAATAACAACGTTCTTTTGGTTTAGACAAAGTGCTGCTATTGGCTACTGCCTTTGTCCATCACTGTGTCTTTAGAACAGGCATATGCTTTATGAGAACAAATAAGGAGAGTTTGGGCAATTCTGAGTTGATGCTGATAGGCTGTGAAAATGTCCCACCTCACACCTGACACAGTTTTAATAATGTTTTTTATATATAAAAAAAATGCTTTGGTGTATTTTCATTGTTTCACATTAATGAATTAAAGCACAGTTGTCCATACAGAAATGTTCAATGATACCACCTTCAAAACTAAAACAAAAAACCACAAGCAAAAAATATCCATTGCTTCCATAAGAGGCCTTTCACATAGTTGTCTCTAAGTAGATGTACAGTAGAAGGCATGTGATGATTTCCATAGTTTTTATATAACGTTTTTTTTTTTACAGATTTCAGATAATATCATACATGGATTTTGGTCTAACCTTTTGTTATAAGATATATTATTTGAATATGCAAATTGTATTGACAAAATTGTGGCTCTTGAGAGGTAAAATACAGTTTGTTATTTCCCTGTCTAGCCATGGCAAAACATCTGCTTTGACATGACTGACTAAAGCAAGGCCAAAAATCCTGAAAATGACCAAACTCCAAAGAGCAATTGTTGGAGCTCTTTCATTTTACCTGATAAACTGGAACCTATAATCAGTCTGTCCAGATGGTGACTGTCAAATTCTATTTGTCTGAAGTAAAATATCAGAGATACTGAGGAATATCAGTAAGGCCCTGCATGTGCTTGTACAAACACACACACACACACACACACACACACACACACACACACACACACACACACACACACACACACACACACACACACACACACACACACTGCGGACATCATATAGGCATTAAACTGCAGTGTCAGCAGAGAGGATGAGGAGGATGCACAGAGAGGCATATGTAGCTTTAACTAAGATCAGCTGCCACAGATAGACAGGCAGGCCAGGCAGACAGTGTGTGCCCTTGAGGTGCTCTGAGCAGGCAGGGTGGTGTGCTTGAGTTGTCTGAATCCACCTCCCTTCATCTTTTGGAGTTGGACTGAGTTTGGCTCTTGATGGCCCAGGGACCCCCTGCCAACCCTGAACTGTTCTGTGCTGTCAGCCAAACATCAGAGAAATTTGTTGTAGAAGAAAGCCTGGCCAAAACAGTACTTCTGTACATTGTGAAAAAAAAAACTTAAGGGAGTTGCTGACTTATAGCAACTTGCAAGGGACGCATCTTCTTATAAGACATTTAAGTGTCAGACAAGATTTATCAGCAAAACACATTAAAACCTTTAGAAAACACCTTGGTTGAAGTCATGGGAGCCCAAAATGACGTACCGCTGTGTCTTTGTTGTCTGATGCAGACAATGACACCATACACTGAAGATATAACTGAGTTAGTCAGGCATCCTTACTTTCTCAAATGACCCCAGCTGTTCTGTACAGCCTATACCTTCACCTTGGGCCTCAGAATACCTCCCATGCTTGTCAACGAGCTCTATAGTTTTGTGGTAATGTAATACCATAATGTCTGTCTGGAGGAAGGGAGTGTCAGGTATGGCGGGAGTAATGGAGGAAGGGCTGGAGGTGCAAGTAACCCAGGTTAGGTTGGGTGTAAAGGGGATCCGATAAGGCGTTCCCTGGACCCTACAGTCTCCCAGTCTCTTCTATGAGAGAATAATAAGCAGCTGTAACCCTGAGACACTCCCAGGCCTGTGTCCTCAGCTACAAAAACCTTCACCGGGCGTCTTATCAGGTTCTAAGGATATCATGTAAGACAATACATGTGAGAAGTGCAGGGGGAACAATGGGAGGAAAGTTCAGTGTGATATGAGGGGGACTAATGTCAGCAGCTATTGTTAAGGCCATTGTTGCCTTCAAGTACACTGGGAACTCACAACTTACTGAAGTCCTTTCATTCAAGGATCTTGCTTTGGGATGTGATGAAACTCCACAAGTGCAATCCCTCATGCTTCAGCATTGACAAACTGTGCACACAGAGGTTATGTGTTTGTTGTGAATGAAGTGTAACTAACAGCTCACTGAAGGATATCAGCTTGCCCCGCTTAGTGGGGAATATGAAATGAAACTGTTATGTTGATTGTGTTGCTAATTAATAACAAACTAATAAGATCTGTGGAATGTCTGAATTGTTTTTAAAATGTTCATACTTTTTCATTTTTAGGTAAATGATCATCGTCCTGATCAACCAGAGGGGAGCTTCAAGAGGTCTGCACATCGATCTGGGAACTTCATATATACAACACTTGGACTTGCACTGTTCTGTTTGTTGTTGTTGTTGTTTATTTCTCTCAATTGGTTAAAGAAGATTGTTGACCAAACGGTTTTACTGCTGCACAGTGACCTGAAAATAGTAATCCCAACACCTCCTGCGACCTTAGGAATCTGTGTATATATTCTAAATACAAAAATGAAAATATTCTGCACATTGAAACTTGTGTTTATTTCATGTAATTGATTGAGCCTAACAAGTATATCTTTTGACAGCTAAATAAAAGCATTTTCTTTTCCTTTAAGTGATGTTTTTAAGTGTGAGTTATTTCCTCCTTTCTGTGCAGTGCTTTGGCACCCCAGGTAAAGAACAATGTGCTTGACATAATTGGGTCCCATTTAGTTGTGAAAAGAGCGTGCATGCTGATAAAAGCTGGCAGTGTGATCAAAGCACCACACGTTCTGATCAAAATCGTACACCTGACACAGTTGTAGTTTATTCAGACAGACTTATGAAATGTGGAGGAAACAGCTTTCGAAGCCTCCCTGTTTAAAATCAGTTCCATTCCACTGTGTGCACTGCTCGGTGTGCTGCTGTGTGTCTTTCAGATCCAGTGTATCTCTATGTGCAAAATATGAAACAACAATTAATATCTAGAATCTAGAGTGTTTTTCTGCACTTACACAATAACTTGAGGCTGCCTGTCAGGTTTGTGTTTTTGATAGACAAAGAGTACAATTTGACTTTTGTTTCCTACTGTCAAAGTTCCCTTATAATTCTGTTCACATTACAACAAGAAGGATCAAAAGTAGGGAAGTAGTAACTTCTGACAAATTGTTTCATATGGGAAAGGATGCTCATTTTTCTCCCTTATATCCTTCATCACCCTCCATTCATCTATGTGCCTCTCCATTTTCCCATCTCCTTCCTAATCATATTAATTTTCTCTGTCTATCCCTACTTAACATTCATTTTCACTATTTTTCTCACGCTTAGCCCATCTTCATTTCCTTTACGGGCATCACTCTTCCCTTCTTTCCTACAAACCGTCTTTCAGTCCTGTCTGCCCCTCCCACCCCTACCTACTCCTCCCCCACTTTTACCCATTCTTTTGCCACCTTTCTCTCTCTTACGCTCCCTCTCTCTCCCTTGTCTTTCTCTCCCTCTCAGATGTCAGATCACAGTCTAGTCTTCCGCTTGCCCTGTCATCACATTTTTCACACAACCCCATCCCTTAATTGGGCCTGTATCATCATATCATATCATGTAGAATACCTGATCACAGCAAGAGATGAAAGATAGCCTCCACCTATCCCCTCACAGACAGACAGCCACTCACATACACTGTAGTTTCGTACAAACACACACACACACACTCACACACACACACATCAGTGGTCGTATGGGACAGGAATCCAAGCTGATGGCTGTGTCTGTGTACATTTTTACACCTCATGTTTGCACCAAGTTGTCGATGTGATTGTTACGGTGTGACAGGTGAGATGGTGTGTATTCCAAGAGTGTCCAATGATGTTTGTATCAACTGCTGTTGGCTTTTGTGATGAGACAAAGGATGCCCTGGAGCCAGCAGTGTCACATCTACAGGTAACTAGCAAAATAAAGGAAACATCAACAAAAAAAAAAGTGTCTCAGGAGAACTAAAATAGCTCCAACTTGTCTTGGCATCAACTTGATGGATGAAACATGAAATCTGGCAATGCAATGCATCCAGTCATTCCTGCTGCTAGTGGGAATGTTCCACTTGAAAAATGTACAGTAACAATTATCTATTAGATTGCTGTGTGATATTGGTTTAAATTGTGCTCCTTACCTTCAAAGGCCACTTCCACCCAGATAAAATAAGTTACAACAGATAAGGTCAAAATGCTCCTACAGTATAAGCCCGAACCTCTGCTGACTAGAATATGGCGAGAGTATTTGCTTACAGGTCTTTCATGACGCAGCTGTACAATCTCAATTTCTTTTTTCCTAAGGTCTCAGATTCCCAGCAAATCAAATTTCGGGCTAATAAATTATATTAGCATTTTTTCATTTCCATCTCATTAAAACTTAATGATCGTGTCCTTTTGGACAATGTCTATGAAAGGGCAAATGTTTGCGCTACATACTTAAATACTGAAAGAATTATCATTGCACATACATAATCTTAATATACATTAAAATGCTTCAAAGCTTGTTGATTCATTATAAGATGAAGCTCAACATGCCTTTTTTTTATGTGTATTGCAATGTAGCAAAACAGTGTTTTTTTTACCTGTTCCATTTTACAAGTGAAAGTTGAATTCTGTACATTATCGACAAAACGACTTAATTACTACTGTATACGGCACATATACTGTGTCACACTGTGGTTCTGAGGTCACTGAGAAGGTCAAACTTGCACTGCACACAAATGCAGTTTGTTAAAGAGGGATTTTATGTTACTCTTTGAAGCAGAATGCAGTGTTCTTATTTTTTTTCTGTCTTCATCATAACAAAGCTGCTGGAGCCTTATTTTGAATAAACCATTTCTTTCATAAGTGCTGAAATGCTTCTCTTACTGTATATCCACAGGAGCAGTGGCCTCGATTTCTTTCCATGGAAGCACATCACACCATTACAAAGCCACTGTTTTCATGTTCACACAAGGACTTAGTTCTGAATCAGGACACAATATATATATAGATCACATGCCAGTTTTCTTTGAGCTTTGTCAGTTTAAACAAACAGGCAACAAACTTACACACAGTAAAGACAGAGAAGTTTGTATAAATTAGGTCAAACTTACATTGTTTTTTTATTATGATTATTGATCAAAATGATCAATAATGGATTCTAGGCAGCTAGAAAATGTTAAGATCATGGTTTTGTTAAATTCTTAGTCCTAGCCCAAAATAAGTTATAGCCTAATCCTGTTTCTGTTTTCTCCTGACATGATAAGAATACTAATATGTTGTAATGAGCCTGCGTTCAAATATATGGCTGAATTCTCATGCAGATGCTGGGCTGAAATGGTTACACTGTACAGACACACAAATACTTGATCAATTATAAGGAGAACGTTAACAGATATTATTGTATTAAACTAGCTTGTGGAAGACTGTGTGGTGAAATCCAATAGAGACAGTCTCACACATGTGAAGACATAGATCGCAGTTTGAATAGCTCTTCCTGATATAATAATGCAGCTGTCTACATCTTTCAGAACAACTGAATTGAGCCAAGAGCATTTGGAAACCACAAAGATCTCAGGTGACTTTACATGGCACTTACTGAGGATTGATCTCCTGAAGGCAGTAAAAAATAAATGTAAGAATTCTACTATTGACGCACAGCTTTGAAAATCTCTTTTCTACATCAAGGTGTTTTTTGGCCCATGAACATGACCTTGGTAGCTGCTGGCGAGGAAAAGTAAAGAATAAAACTTCTAAACTCCATTATGTGATAGAACATTCTGGCTCCTTCTTTTGTCTCTCTCTCCGTTTTTTCCACTAGACAGCACAGTATTTTACTTTTATCTACAGATAGCAGGACTTTGTGTTATCTTATTTTGTTTGGGAAAAGATTCACAAGTACTATCCGCCCCATGATCCCAACAGGCGACAAGATACAGAACTCCAAGTCTGGAAACTTCACAGTGAGAAAAATGAGGTCTTACTGGAACTTCATTTGGTGTGTGTTAAACTCTCTGGTTATTCCCTCAGAAGATCTGGGAACCATAGTGGCTGCTGACTGCTGCTGTGCGGTGCAGTGCTGGAGGACTGTAAAATACAATACATGGATACACGGTTGGTGGAAGTGAAAGGGACTTTGCTGAGGAAGCAAAAGTTTCTGAATGAAATTTTCTTCACAAATAAACTGTTCTTTTTTTTTTCATTATTTGCCTTTTAATCTGTATCTGATGTATTTGTCAAAAATCACTGTGTGGATAACCGTATGTGGTTCACAAGCTTTTATTTACCTAGCACTCTGTAGCCTATGCAGAAGGAAAAGATGACCATATGAAGTCATGTATGTATTGGTTAAAAATGAGGTAAAGATATCAACATGTAACCAATGGTGAGGATAGGAAAGATAGTCATATGTGATTTACAATTGTAACTAATGGTAAGGTTAGGGTGAGAAAGTCTCATGTGATTTTCTGCTATTTTGAGATTTGTGTTGCTTTGATGAAATAATCAATATGTGATTTTTTTTCCTATGTTGAGATTTGTGTTGAAACCTGTGAACTGATGAAATGAGGGCTGCAAACCAGAGGGGGTAATAGGAGTTGTAGGGCAGCGGTTAGGGCGTGTTATGAAATTGAGACCTGTCTTGCGGACCAGCCGGACTGCCTTACCGTGTGTTCGGGACCGGATGCAAGGATGACGATGGACAGACCCATCGCAAGAAGAGGGGCCAATTGAAAAGAGACTTGCGCCCAGTGATTCGGTCCTGGGTGATCTCCACACTCTCTGCCATCAGGGTTGGCTGAGGCTGGTGGAGATCTCCTTCTGAGCTTGGTGTTGAATCTACCCCTTTGAGGTTCCCTTGGCCTGGTAAGAATCTAGCAGCCAAGTGCAGAGCACGCTCATTCCCCACAGAGGAAGCCCAGAACAGCGATCACCCACCTGGGTTAGATCCACCTGGTGACGAACGAGCTGCTGAGGCCAGAGCCATTGTTCCTCTTTGGGTATTTTCAGCCCAGGTGAGGATTGATTTCCCTCAGCCAAAAGGCATCAAGCCCTCAGCCAGAAACATCACCCCCGGAAATCTGTCTCTTACTCTGTTCCTGGGTGGGTTGGCTGCTCTATACTACCAGGGTTAGTGGCTTGAGGAAGTGGGATAGACATCTGGATGTAGGCGATTTTCCTTGTCACCAGCTTAAAAATTAGAATTAGAATGTTAGAACTTGAGAACAGACCCTTTAAACGGAGAGCTGGCCCAGTAGGAAGCCTGGTAAGGGGCTAAATACCAGGGATCTAACAATAACTTTGTCACCATTTACCCTAAATACTTTAGTTAACTATCCATTAGTCAAGTTATTTACAAACATACCTTTTTTGTAGGTTATGTATGTATGTGTGTTTGTGTTTGTGTGTGTGTGTGTGTGTGTGTGTGTGTGTGTGTGTGTACCATCCATATGCTATATGTCTTTTTTTCAAGTGGCTTTAGTGAGTCTTCTCATATGCCCCCTGGCAACTGCAGAAACACCCCCTGGTGTACATGTGTCCTTGGTTAGGATCACAGAGAGGCTCTCTGCATCTCATTGGCTCACGGAACAGGTAATATAGCCCAATAGTATCTCAGTGTGTCCTCTTAAGTTTGGGGAATGTTGGTGATCTGACGTCCTCTCCCTTTCCTCTATAATCATCACATCACATCACAACGGTCTGCAATCACACACTGCCGTGACATGCTGAGGTTGCCTTGTTGAAGCAAGGACAGAAGACATTGCCTGTGAGATGTTGTGTGAATGTGCGCTTGGTTGCGTGAGTGAGCGTGCATGTGTGTATGTCTTTGTCTTTGTGCCCAGTCGAGAGTGATTGATTTTGAAGTGTGGGATCTTGACAGAGTATTCGGCTATCCCAGGAGGCACGAGACCACAGGGCCGAAACAGAAGAGCAGCCTTCACTTTCTTCTATAGCTCTCTCTTTCTCTCTCTCTCTCCCTCCCTCTCTTTCTGTCCATTCTCCCACCTCTGCCCTCTCCCATTCCCCACGGCCATCCCCCTTTCAATCTAACCCCTTTTCCTCCCTGCTATTTCAGATCCACCTCTCTGATGGGTTTATTGATATGTAACATGATATTTATTGCTGGCTAAAATGAGCCTCCGTCTTGCAGGTGGTGGGTGGGAATTCCTTATGTGGGTCAATAAGAGAAAGACATGCCTGGTGATTTGCTTTGAGGGAATTCACAGCTGCTGTAGCTTATACCTCTGAGATACGGTGTCAAACTACCATCCATAGGAAGAAATAAACAACAGATGTGTAAAATGGAAAGGTCTCAGAGAACATCACAGATTTTCAATATTGCTTAAATAGAATAGGTTATTTGCACTCTCTGCAATTTGTGCTCTTATACCTACCCACTTACTGGTCAGGGCTATGTGTATTTACAGTGTATAGGTTCTGTACAAGGACGGAAGTGAGGAAATAAAGAGGTCATGTTATATGTAGCAAATGAACCCATATGTGCTACTTCTGCTCTTGTACCATATATTTGTGACAGCTTGAAAAATATCAGCGGTGAAAATATAGTATTCAATTTACACCAACACATATGAGACTATCATGGCAACGAAAATACAAGTTAATCACATCTCATATTGATGCTTAAATTGCAGACATGTTCAGAAATATACTGTTTTCTATAATAAAAAGAAAATAACTCTGACACTTGTACCCAGGAGAGACCTGTTAGATCCTGGTGAACCAACTCAGTTCAGCTGTTCAAACTTCAGATTTAAATTCTAGAACTGTGTAGTATCTTCAACCTGCTGGTTGTCACAAGGACTAAGGGTAACAAAACAGAGGCAGTGTTCTTCTCTGCTCCGCCATTAGTGATGTCGTGTCACCCACTCCTGGGGCTCCGGCTTTGTTTTCCCATCATGCCCTCACTGCCTGCTGGTTGGTTTAAACAAGCAGTATTCTTCTACAGCCTTTCAATTATTCCATGCCCCGCAGCAGCACCCTGCACCCTCCACATACACTGAGACGGCAGCTAAGAGAGTAGGAGGGATTGATTTGAATTTGGCATTTAATGGGTGTTTTGGTGTCCCTGCTTATTGGAACTGTCATTGGTTGGTTTTCAAACTCCTTTTGAATAGATCATTTCTGTATTAGGAACAGTTCAGAGTAATGCACCCACGCAGAAGGTAAGGAGGAAGGTAAGCCTTGAAGGAAGACCTGAAGTCAACCAGGTTCTTTTTGTGACGTACCCCATGCTGTGAAAAAAACTTTACAATTAAAACAATCGGAGGATTAGAATAATCACAAATTAGCTACTGTAAAAATAAAAAAATGCAATCTCAAAATCCCCTATTATTTGTTTTTATTACCCTAATAGATTCTATAATTGTCAATTTCTCCACTAAGAAGTCACTACTTCCGTTGCTGTCTCGTTAGTCCATCTCTCCATGTGTCCCTCCTTGTCTCTGAATCCCATGGCAGCCAGACACGAGTCAAGTTCTCCTTTTGAAAGGGAGAGATAGAGGCTGAAACCCTGCAACCACAAAAGCAGGCCGTCTAGACAAGGCCCCACAGTCCTGACCCCAGTTAGACCCCTGTCCCCCCAGGGGCATATAATACCTTTGTTTCCATGTTGATAAATTCTACTTCCTGTCACACTAGCAGCACAACAAACACCGTGACATCGAAACTTTGAAGCTTGGGACCACAGGCATGTACGTAGCAGTGAGTGATTCTGTGACTTTCAGAGAAGAAATACAAATTAAGGCTATTCTTTACAAATAATGATGTGAAATTTTGAGAATTTTCTTTGTCATTAAAATAAATTAATCAACACACTGAACCACAAAGTAGCCTATACTGTTTTTATATTATATTGTATTTAGTTTTCCAAATGTTCTGGACAACTTTGCTGTAAGATTTGTTCATGTTGAAGAGTAAGGCAATCTTTGGATAAACGAGACTGAGTAGGTTTGTCTTGGTGTGGGTGACGTGAATATGCCTGGTGTTCTGTTGACTAAGGATCTTTGGTTCCCATAGACGCCTGTCTGGATTTTGCTTTGGGGGGTGCAGTCTGGTGATTTAGGCATAAATTATCATCCAGTCACAGGGCGTAAAAATTTACATACAGCCTTATACAAAGTACACAAGAGCAGGACACTTTTATTCAATGGCCCACAGGGGAACACAGTCTGCTGGCCTGAGACTCATCATCATCGTGTCTGTTTTAGCACATGGCCTGCGAATGGCTAGGTGTTATGCTAATTAGCTAGTATCTGCACATACTGTGCACTCTGCAGCCAGGAAAAGTGAAGTTTTGAAAGACAGGTTTGCAAACAATTTACGAATCACTAACACTAAAGGTGATAATTTTTTTTTTTTTTTTAAAGAGTGGAGATATTTAGTAAATAAATCATCCACAACATGCCATCTTTCAAAATTTGTTCGAGTACTATTATATCATATATATTGTTTATCAGCATCCTTTCCGTGTGCTCTCACACTTTGGAAGCAAGGTATAGATGTATTAATTAAAAAAAAAAAAAATCCAATACATATACTGACACAGATGATGAGCCAAGAGAAGTTTATAATTACAAAGCCGTAGAGATCAAATGTATTAAATGCAACATATTTTTCAGATGTTTGTGTGTTTCTCTTATATTTTTCATGCTTGGTTTCAGTAATCTGCAATAATCTTAATCAATCAATAATCTCATAATAACAGACTGCCATGCTGCATTCTTAATTAGTGAGTGTCCATTTCAAAACATTATCTAGGAAACCCCACGCCATGTTCTCTGTCCTCCATTTTCTGCCATCAGTGCCCACCCTCGGCTTGGGTCTTAAATGTACACACTAGGTCTTACTAGCTTTCTTCCAGTGTTCCTACAGGCTCCTTGTCCTCCCCTCTCCATCTTCTGCCTCCCCACAGAGAGTCATGAAGGGTCTGAGTCATCCTCAATTACAGTATGTATTTATAGACAGTAGAGTCAGGACCCAGGCCTTGTGTGTGTGCATGTGTGTGAGTGTTTGCATTTGGGTGGATGGGTGTTTCCAACTCACACTACCTAGAACTAAGACCTAGAGTCTGATGAGTCACCTCACTTGCTGCCACCAGGAGACCTGACGTCACCTGTCCTAAGAATGAGTTACTGCTGTGTGAGTGACCTCATTCTGATCCAGGTTTGAGAGTAAAAGTGCCAGATATTGTCTATCATGTCGGGGCTTGAAGACACTGCCTCATTTTCTCGTTTTCTGAGTGCAGGTCAAGGAAAATATGTGACATTGCACTTTGTGACAACTTACATAGCAGTTGTTTCAGGAGCCGGGGACTGTGCACTAAAATTTTGCATCACAGATGTAAACTTGTTTCGTCTCTCATCTACATACATATACATACGTACACATAACCCCTTCATCCACTATCTGCAGTGGCTCATACCAGTGCACATGCACACACGCAAACACATATGCAACACACGCACACAGAGCTGAGGCCTTCATGTTGTCGATGTTCGAACATTTCAATTCAGAAGCCTATGAGACCTGCAGCTGCCTGTCTGGCCTGTTTGAATAGAGGGGGCCTTTTTTTTGGGTGGGAAGGTGCTGAATGCTTTCCCGATGAGAGATGAGGCATATTGAAAACTATATTAAATTACCCTGATTAACAATTTAGCCACGATCAGGATAGCCATGGGGGTGCTCTATGGGGAGGCCCAGAGACTATTCATCCCTAGAGCGCCAGGGTCGAAAGGTGCCCCAAGTTCACAGGCTCAGGCCCTTTGTTATGCTAACACCCTATCCCAAATCAGCTGCCTGCTCCATGGGCAGACACAAGCACTTCCCTGAGAACTTTCAGGGAGTTGTCATTCCACTGTTCATCTTAAACCCCCACCCCTCCACCCCAACACACACGTAGACAATCCCTCTTTCCCAATTCTATGCACAATTCAACATTTTTTGGAAGTGGACAGGGGGTGGGAGAGTCGGGTCTGTGAGTCCTCGAGATGGACATTAAAAGTCAGCTTTTCATCTACACTGTTTGTCTTGGTGGGTAAAAAATATTAAATGCACAAAAATTATATGAAGATTTTTTTTTTAATTGTAAAGAAATTGGGAGTCATTTTGTTTTTGTATCTTTGCAGGTGCTGCAGCAACAGTGATGAAAAAATAAAAACCCAAATTATGAAATATATCATAATGATACATCAACCTTTCAGTCTCAGGGGAGGGATGATCGATACACATTAACAAGTGAGTTGATAAGACATGTATTAGAGGTCAAGAGTCAAATGCTGGTCAAGCACCCTTGACTTAAGGTCAAAGTCTTTAGCGCAAACGTGCCATTGGTGCACAGACACATATGGGTCAAATCATGACTCAATAATGACAATGAATTCATTTGAATAAAAATGTTCACAACAATATGTAAAGTGAGACTTTTATTGTATTTTTTATACATTGTAAAACCAATCTTTTTTTTTCTTTTCTTTTTTTTTTTAGAATTTCTTATAATATGAATACATTTTAATTACAAAAAATAATACGTTATTTTAATGTGTTTAAGACATTTTAATTTACTAAAAATGCATAACAGTTTTAGGAATAAAGCTTAAATGATGCACATACACACACTCATACTCTTTGTCACTGACATTAGGTGCAACATCAACAACAGCAGCAATGCACATACAGTACTGTACCACAGGAAACTGAATAAAATGTCTAAAAAAAACAAAACATGCAATATAATTATATACCACTGTTTGAAAGACATTGATTTTGTACAGCCATGGTCCTGAGTTGTAGGCGTGTATAACTGCCCTCGTCTCTCACTCACTACCGCTGAGCCAAAACCTCAACCAGGAGGGGAAGAAAAAAAAATCCTCATCAATGCAAATTAGAGCCCACAACCTGGGGAGCCTTGCTTGACTCACCGGTTCTCCAAAAAGCCAAAATCACAGGCTTTCACTTCCAAATCTTGTTGTCATACACGACTACAGATGCTCCATATTAACACAGGATAGTCAGTCATATCCATGGATTAGTCTGCAGTCACTTAAAAAGCCGTCTCCACACTCAGGCTGCCACAAGAGAAAATAAGGACGCTTCTAATTCTGCCAGCATAATTGCCTGATTATAATGAGCCTCTCTCTCTCTCGCTCTCCCTCTAGCTCTGCCCTCATTTCTCAGTGTGTCTGTTGCTGTATGCACACTCACACACATACACACACACACACACACACACAGACTAATGTCTAATTCTGATATAAATCAGTCTTCAATTGAATAGGGAAAAACAATCTGCATTAATATCTTCTGCTGCTGCAATGGTGCTGTGCGGCGTTTGGTGAATCCTGGCATTTTCCCGTGACTTCACCACGCAGAGCAACAACAGAGCTCTTGAGCAAGAAATTCAACGCAGAATAAATAATAATATACAGTATAATGAGCTGAGCCAACATTCAACACAATAATTTACGTTGCAGACTTCAGACAACTCAACTCAAACGTAAGTCTACAGTCACATCCGTTTTTCATAAATTCTGAATGGCCCTCTCATACATCGTGATCACAAGAGTGCCAATGTTACAATGTCCTACATGGCACAAGTGAAAGGTGAAAACACACCCTTCAGCCACATTAACACTATTAGTGCACTGGTAATGGGATTGCTGTATATACTTTGTGTATATCCAGTATATAAGGCCTGGTGTCTTTGGTTAGTTGAGTATTCTATATCCTTGAGGAATATTCTAACTATATTCAGGTTTTTCATCTAACAGATTTCATCTGATGGTTTAACAGTGAAAACACTGCAGCTTGATTATAATTTAATATTGAAAATTTCTTACTGAGTCAGCATCACCTACACAGCATCAAATTAATTACATTTCCATAACTCTTTTATATTCAAATGAGCATAGGATGGTATCATATGTATTGTGGCATATAATTTTCACTCCCCTCTTTTTTTTTTTTAGATTTTGTGTTTTAATCACAACCTTAAATGTTATTGGTTTTTTAAAATCATTTTTATTATTGACTCTTGATTATAAAGTACCCTGCACCACATTGCCATTTAACCCCAGTAATCACAATCATGACAGCTTTTAGGCATGTACACACTTAAAAAGGGATTTGAGACATAAAAGAAAAGGATGCAATATTGACATAATAAAATGTAAAAATACTAGAAATAAGTGGATAGCTCAGTTTTTAGTATAGAAATACTGACACATAATCTTACATTTCTGCAGCTGCCAAAAAAGAAACATTGTAAGCATATTACAGTATCTTTGCAAAGTAAAACATCAGCAGCAGTTTATGTTGCAGACTGCAAAATATAGAAGACAAAAAACAAAACACGCACACTAACTTTTGGAGTAGTTGTTATTCTGTCTGCAATGTTTTCACTTTGGCTATAGCATACATTGCCTTGTTCCACCAGGATTTGTTCTTCCATCCCTCTAAAGCTGTCTAAGCCCAGACGCAGGTTAAATGAGCATGCCCACTCATGAATGCTGTTGCTTAATTACAATCCCTGATGGAAAAACCGCTGAAGGAGAAGCCTGAACATGGCCACGTGTTCAGATAGAAACAGATGCCTGTTTCTATTAAAAAAAGACAAAATGTATGTGTTCAAGTGTATATGAATGTCATTAATTGTAATGGATGTAATTTTTCCCAGCCTCTACACAAAAGACAAAGGCATTCTGCTTGTGCTTCAATTTAATTTACAGAAATTAGATTGAAATATTGAACTTGTTGAACTTGAAAGGCCTTGTTACTGTGTTGGATGCAAAAGCACTGCAGTATCTGAGAATGGGATCTAATGTCAACAGTGGTTTGGATTGACATTTACATACAGTATGTAGGAGGTATTTAAATATCAGCTGCAGTGAATATGGGAATAAATGAATGTTGAAAAAAATAATAATTCAGCCACTGTTCGCTCTAAGTGACAGAAACTAAAGTCTGTAAAAAGCATTTCGCTATCAGGTCAGTGAGTGAATAACAAATTAACACAAATCAACAATAATGGATGTAACGTAAAATTTGGCTTTTAACAACTAAGAGAGATGCATACTGTATGTTTGGACTTTGACTTTGTCCAGCTTTCATGAATACACAGAACTGTATCTGAGATTATCTAATTCAGAAATAGAGGCTCTGTATCTTGGATGTTTTTTTTTAATCTGATTCCTATAAAACCTTCACTAAATTGTTGAACTGAATTTTACACCTTGAATTCTCATGGTGTATTTCTGCGGTTAACCAAATGTGTGCTCCGAATGCCACATTACTCTATTTAAGCGAAAAGCTCCTGGTTTCTGTAAAGGAACTCTATGCAACACATAAATTATTCAGTAGTATTTGCATTTGCATTGTAATTTGCATTCTTGTAGATTACAGAGAATGAAGAAGGAGGCGCTGCACCAGAGAATTACATTCTGAACCATTTTCAGTCTTACTGGTAAGGAGTTGACATGGATTTTTGTTCTATTTTCCTCCTCTGCTTCGAGGTATACTGCTGAGATCAGTGACACACATTTCAAACTGTTGTTTGATTAATAAAAGAAGGAAACGATGTATAATGCTCACCAGCACTCACGCACAAAAAGCCCTGCCATTAAAAATGAATTGTGACATTCAACAATGAGTCTTTTTGATTGACTAGGCTGAGATTTCTTACTGTAATATTCTCATCATCTTTATTTATATTGTAAGGCTTGTGAGTTGAAACTCAAAAGAACCAGTAGGCACGGAGGAGATGTCATATGGATTAAACACTAGGAAGGGGTGTGAAACTCTCACAGTACACTGAAGATCCTGCCTATTATGTTTCATCTAAAAATATCAAGCTTGACTAAAAAGAACAGACAACACTGAATAAGAAAAGAATGAAAAAAACACAAGCTCCAAAGAGAATAGAGTTCAAACAGCAGCAGTGATAGTGCTGAGTGTGATATGGAATACAACGAGGAGAATGTACAGTATGAGACTCCCTTCAATTATAAATGAAAAGGAAATCAGTGTGAAATGTATGGAATAACCCAAATACAGAAATAATACATTGTCTCTCCAGAGCCACTTTTGTGAAATGATATTCTGAATTAAAATTTGAAAAGATTTTATGTGTCTCGATGAAATTATTTTCCTCATGTGAATTCTTCAATTTAGCTTAATTGCATTCATTGCTGACATCATCATTAGTAAACAGCAATCTTCATTGAGATACTCTCCCAGGCCTTGAAGGCAGAATGGTCATTTTTTTTTAACAGGGGAAATGTGCAGGAGAGTAGATTGAGACAGCGTGGAAGCACACTCCTGCAGTGTGTGCGAGTGTCTATGTGCCATGTAGGGCTGGTACGATGCATCAAGGGGGTGGGGTAGGTATTCCTGCAAAAAGAGAGGAGGGCTTAGTCAACGTAAGCGCATGTGCAAATACAGCCTAGCCCTTACATACCCACATGTTAATGTACATGCCACTCTGTGTACACAGGTACAAACAAACAAAATGCACAGATCAATGTGTGTTTAAATGTTCAGTGGTTGCTCTTGTCCTGAGCCAAGCTGTAATCAGAATCTACACTCAGCCATTATGTTATAATTGTTATTTATTTTAATTCGTGTGATTGGATGACTGATGGTGTGACTCACTGTCACCTAAATAAAATGTGTCAAGAACAAAAACTCTGAAATAATGCTGAGAGCAAAACTTCTTTCACTGAATGAACCAAGAGAGTTATTCCACATCATGCCACTTAAGTCATTTAAATGAATTTTGTAAATTATTCCTCAGGATTGATTCCACCTTAGAGCACTATGAAAGAGATCAAGTCTCATTTAAAGTTATGGAGAGAAAAAAAAATCCAAGCTCTGCATTAAAAAATATTCATGTAAACACGTACAATTTAGCAATACCAATAGCACACAGTAAAATTAAGTATTGAAAGTATTTTTTATCTAATGCTTAAAAAAAACTTACAATGACACATCAAGTGTTAACATGATCTAATGCATACAGCACTATGCCAACTGTGCTTAAAACTCCAGCAGTTTAATTTGCATCTCATTCCCACTTTCAAGAAAAAGGGGAGAAGGAGGGATAAAAACGAAATACAAAACATTTCTGTTTGTCTGGGTGTACTTTGGTAAAGTGCCCCTTTATCAGTTTGCATGAGAATTCCCTGATGATCAAAGCACTGTAACAATGTATCTGTTGGAGCAACCCTCAGCCACTGAAATGCATGGTAACTACCATGCAGTCAGCCACTGAAACATGTAGTCTGTGATCATGCATATGATTCCGAAGTTTTCTGTGAGCATAGATTTATAATGATTTACTGTATATGCTGACTTTGGCCTCTATTAAGGAACAGTTACAGCCTTTTTTCTGCCATGTCTTACAGTAGCTTAAATCATAATCATATAATCACTCAACAGCTACTTTAATTAACACTCAGTAGTGTTTAATCTGTTTACACGCCCACAGAGCCACAAACCACAATGCATGCTGCCAAAAGTCACTCCCCTGGCCGCTGTGAGACATCTGATGTAGCTACTGATCTGTCCTGCGTGGTTGTGACTCTCATGGATCTGGCTCTCATAGATCTATGCCATAGATCCATGATCTATGCTGGCTCCTCGCTCTCTTCCGGTTGCGGGGGTCCTGATGCATACCTATAGAGGTCTTGTCTATTCCTGTACAAAATTATACATGTTTATATATTCTATAAATACAATATAGGATTACTGGGCATTAGAGTATGTTTACAATCATTTTACAAGTGCATATTTATTCAGCGGTGCGACAATGGTGCTGATTAAACTCGTCAATTTTCTCTCTGCGTACAGGCAGATCTGTAGTCACCTTCTTACCCAGAGTTTTAGCGTGACCTCTATTGCAGTTGAAAATACTTGGTAGCGGAGGTTGAGTCCATTGATTTTTTGACGATGTAACCCCATCTCTGTGAGGATACGGTGACAATTTGAATGAGAAACCCCTTCATTTTGTGCATAAACATCGCAAGAAGGGCTTATGTGCTCCTCGCCGCTTGATTTCCGACTTGGGGTGCTCAGTGTTGCCGGGGTAGAGTCCGTTTCACTGCATCAACATGGTGAGTGTGACAGTGAGCACCTGAAGGCAGCGTTTTCACTCATTTGTTGTACTTCATTGATACAGCAGATACAGTTTTTATGAGGATATCCTCTACGATGTTGCCGACAAGTTCACGTTTTCGGTTTTCATTTGGTACCCGCAGTACAGTGTGTAACGTTAGCTTAGCTTGCTAGCCAGAGCAGGTGCTTCTAGCCGGCTAGCCGGCGAAGCTATCTAGCTGGGGTTAGCTGCACACAGACTGCGGTCTAGTGATGTTAATAAGATGATAGCGTTGTTGTGTGAAGATGTGTACACGCATGCATTGTGGAGTGGTTCTGTAGTTTACCAAGTTAGAGGAGGCTGAGGAAAAAGCCACAGACTAGTGTGAACCATCAATTCATTTAGCTGTTAGCATGTCATTCACCTGGCAACAGGGCACCTTTGGGAGAAGACAAGGTGTGTTCACGTGCCTTCCAGCTCAGTATGACCCCAGGATGCCCTCAGATGAGTTGTGAAGCCTAATTAGTGTAACATTATCATTTTGCAAGCATTTGTTTAGTACTGTGGTCATTAAATCCAAATTTGGGTCAGTGTATTTTAAAATATATCACTAATGTTTGCATCATAACTTATGGTAAAGTGATTGTGGTGGTGGTTTTCACTGTTGTTAGTCATTTCATACACACACATTTAGCCTACTAGTCAAGCAGTGGCATGTCCTTTTTGCACCTATGTTGATATTGTGGTATTATAGCTCAAATTTTCCTTCAAAATTACAGCTGATGTCCTGAATTTCAAGTGTTACATCATGTGACAATATCAAAAGTAACATCTGTTTTATGTTGTAGTTTGTTGGAGCATACTGGAGGACAGGGCAGACGTGAGAAGATCTCAAAAATCTGGACATGATTGACAGGCATTTTTTCTCTCTAATGAAAGTTAAATATTCAGATAAGGCGTGGATATTAACAGTTCACCCACCAGTGTTTTACTTCATCTAGTCCTTACTACAGTAATATTATCAGGCTCACACTGATATAAAGTCAGGCCTATCTGGGGCCACAGCTGAAATATTTCTGAGTGTGGGATGTCCAATGCACAATAGTTGATCAGTGTACAGGTTGAGAAGGATTAAACACATCCATGAGTACTCAAGATGAATGAAGCTGTGGAAGTGTCAGTCAATAAGGGGTTTCACTGCTTCAGAGTGTTCATAGCAAAAAGCTTGTGAGTTTTTTGAGCTTTTATTGATAGTGGTTATCACTGCAGCTCCCACTTCCTACCCCCTACAGATTTCATTTGGTTGTTGTGTGGAGGGGGTGAGGCGGAATGGGTGAGATAAGAAAGCACATGCTGCCTCAATTTCCCCCAGGCCTGAGATCCCTGCAGCTCCCCCACAGAGAATGGTCACCAGCCACCAAACTAAGGCTGTGTGCTTTTGACCTATATAGCATGACCATTACTCACATGAAGAAATGTCTTGAGTCAGAGGGTGTGTTTGGTCACGGGTCACATCGTAGTGAGTATAGCTTCCAAATTAATGGCAGCCACTTTCCACCCTCTGTGACTCCAGAAGAGGTATTGACTTTAGCTTTTGGAGCTTACCTCATGCTGGGTGACACTGGGGATCCCCATGACCAATCCAAAATCTAGGTCTGGAGTACAAGACTGGCCTCATCACTTCTCTTATGTATTTGTCATTCACTTCCTTCTTTTACACCAAGTACAACCAAGCAGTATATTGTGCAGTATTGTTTTTTTGTAGTAGTATTATTTGTGTAATGTCCATTGTCCAATGTTGGAAAGAAGATATGCTTGAGTTTAACTAGCATGTTTTGCTAGTCTCTCTGTGGCCAAAAAAAAAACACATTTCTTGTAAAATATTCAGCAAAGAAGTGTGATTGATTGAGCTGAAAGCTTAGATAAAGATGCTTAAGGCTGCACTAACAAAATGGGAGACTTTGTAAAAACTAATTTAAGCATTAGACTTGGCAAAAGTGGAGAATGGTGAGCTGGGGCACAATTTTAATCAGTGTAAGGGCATAGGGTATAGTTCATGATAGCCTGAATAGGCCAAGTACCCGCTTGATGATAGACCACCCCAGATGACACATTTTCAGAATCTGCATGTCAGCAGAGATGGTATTTTACTGTTTAAAACGATTTAATACTGTAGTAATTTTGCATTCTATGCAAAGCTTATTTCTTAATGGGCCAATGATTCTCACAATTGCCGCCCAGACGCACATCAGATGAAGAAGAAATTAGCTTTATTGAGTATAGTTGAGTTTGGGCAGAGAGTTTTGTTTAGCCCAATATTATTGATGTCAAAACATATGTTGAGAAGAAAACAAAGATGGCTGCAAGATTTATACATTGAGGTGATGAGTTTGCAAGTGTAGACTCATTGGGACGCCTCCAGGTGATAGCCCAGACATTAGACTGTTGTTGGAAAAGGGGGGTGGTGGGGTGAGGGGAGTATTTTATTGAGGATTAGTTCACTAATTGGTTCTTTTTGCTCAGCTCAAGTGTGTGGAGACACAGATATCAGCGATTTCTACTGATTGCCAAAGAGACAGGCCAAGACTTAGCCTACAGTGAGTGGATGAAAACGCAGCATGAAGGGAATGATTCTGGCTTCTTAAGCCTAAGTGAATATTGATCTAAGTGTGCTGGGTTGATATTGAGCTCCTTTTGTTGTTAAGTCGTCAGGCACCTACCACAGGAGTGCTTGTTGCTCATTCTCCTGGGCACACAGTGGCTCAAATTGTCACAGTGTAATACTAATTTAGTGAATATTCTTTACATCACAGAGTTTACTACAGTTGATGAGTAGTTAATAATTAAATACATTATAAAAGCTGGTTTGTCTTAGTTGCATTGCTGATACTCAAAATCAAATTCAAGTTGTATCCTATGATTGACATTGACTAAGTTTAAATGCAGTCAATATTCAGGTTAAGTTCAATATTCCGGTTTCTGAAACATTCGGAATAACCCGTTTACATACGTGAGCAAACAGGGTATTATTTCTTATATGGTGGTAATTGTAATCAGTTGTGATACACAGCGACACACGGAGAACGCCATGACGCAATGCATGTCATTTCCACTTCTTCTTCTTGTATCCAAAAACAACAACAACAGCAGCAGCAGCACGGCGATCTCGCTATCCTGGTACTTTCTGTCATCTACAAAAGACATGTCACATGATGTTCATGTCTTTCACCAGAATCACCACACTTATGAAGTGGTTTGTTTCTTCCTCACTCCAAAGTGTGGTGTTATCTTGCATTTCGCCATGTTTACAAGTAGTTCCTGTACTCAAAAGACCAAGATTCCTTGCAAATAGAACATGCGCAGAACACAAATTAATGTTCAATTTTGTGTACATGACCAAATATTCGGGTGAGAAAAGGAGTAACCCAGGGGTCACTTTTGGGTTTTTAAAAACCAGAATATGAGCATATTCCAGTTTTTCAAAAGGGTTATTGGTGTTTACATGGCCATGTGCAACCGGGTTATTGCTAATATTCCGGTTATGAAAGGGTAATGCATGTAAACGTAATCACTGTATGTTTTGGTAAAGAAATTGTGAAACCATACATATGAAAAGGCAAAGGTGAATTCCATTTTGTAACTGACGCAGTGGATTAAATAAATACCTGACAAAATATTATATCCAAGGCAATACTGTCATAAAACTTACTCAATGATTTGCAACATCTTGTGATAGTTTACTATAAACAGTGACATTGAAAGGACCACTACTTTGGGAAAGTGTTGAAAAATCTCCTGTGATTACCGAAGCCCAGTTGTGAGGTCTCCCCTCAGCTGAAACTGTACACTTAAAGTTTCAACGGTCGTGCAAGAGGCAGAGAACCATGAACCATGTTGCTTCATAAGAGTTGTTGGGGACAGTGGGTAATCTGATTGACAGTCATCATATCTACACAAAAATGAATCTACATTAGATTTTATGAGCCTTTACTTTGACAACAGTGGCTTTAGTTAAAGCAGAAGTAAGTGATATATTTGTGTTAATATAAGTCTTAAATAGTTATATCTTCCGACAGCAATCACTTACATAGAGTGTTTGGACTGAAACACGGGTCTGTCAGTCCCTCTGCTCTGCTCTGAGCCGAGGAGAAAACATTTATCGTATCCTACAGTTTTTATCCAATGAGGAGAGAGAACGGCATGCAGGGCTGTGTGTGCAGCCAAGGGACGCCGTGAATGTGGCGACGTAGGGACGAGGACTGTTATGGTGCGTTCAAGGAAACTCGTATTTTTCCGACCGTGAAGTCGTACCAGTTCGATCTGGTACGAGTTCACCGGTCGGAAGTTACGAGTGGCCGTTATAGTGACTTTCACCGGTAAAACAGGTCGGAAAAACACGAGTGGGTTGCCTGGAACGCTACAAAGTCGTAAGTTGTGACTTGAAGCTGTAATTTACGATTTCAAAAGCCGGCCTGGAACGCAGCATTAGCGAAAACGACCGGACCACTTACTTCTGCTTTAAACAGGGAAATTACTTTGAGGAGTGAAACATGGCCTGAGATCTGTTTTTTGGGTTTGACTGACAAACACTGTTTTCTCAAGAGTGCACTCACCTGTACTGTTCATAGAGAAGTGAAGGTCATTCTGTGTTTGAGCGCTTGGTCTTGATAAAGTTTCTTGAGCCTCTCTCAACAACTTCTACAGTATTATTTATGAAGAAATTCAGCTTTTCCTGTGGTGTTGTATGGAACTATCAGTGCTTCTGCTGAGGGGTGTGGGCATCTGTGTGTTATGCATGCTTTGCAGAGACAATATCACTGGGTTAAAAAAAAAAATCTGACTTCACGTTAATTAAATCTTCCTTTCTCTCTCTGTCTCCGCTTTTTTTCCCCCCCTTCCTTCCTCATATTTTCCTTCTCACTCTGGCTGGGTGTTCACCAGATGTCTCCACCTCTTGCATATGTCGTTTTTAAAGATACACCCTTTGCAGAGTTGTGAAATTGCAACTTCATGACACTGCAGCAGTGGCAAAAATATAAATAGCAAAGACACTGAAAACTATCTAGTCTAGCTTTGTCTGGTTTTGTTCTTGCTTATTAAAAACCTGACCTTATAGGAATGGCCATGCTGCCTCCTCTCAAATCAGAAGAGTTCATCTTGACCTTGAACACGCTTAATAAATTTCATCGCTGTCTGCATCTAGATATAGTTCACGGCTCGAATCTTTGGCTGGAAGATGGAGCATCTGGGGACCATGAATATTAATGCCAGATTTTGTAGGAAAACTTTGGACAGACATCATCTTGGCTCCACTGTTGGCAAGTCAGGGTAGCATGATGGTAGCCAAGTGTATTACCTCACCTTTCATTGTCCTGCCAAGGAACATTGTAACACAATGTTGTATGTTCATTGAAAGCATTGTCTGATTAACTGTCTAGGAAGTTAAACAAAGTTTCTCTCAGAACAAGGAATCACTAATCTATCTTCATTGCAGTCTTGTTTGTTGGTATCAGGTGTCTCTATTGGGGGTGGGGGAGGATATGATCTGTATCAGCAAGTTTGTCCGTTAGTCTGTAGAGGGCAAAAAAAAATTATTGAATCCAAGAGGCTTTTCAGTTAAGGTGTAGTGCTGAGGCTTTTGGTAGATAATAGAGTTTTGGACTTCAGATTGCATTCACAACTCTTTTTTATCTTGGATGTGCTTGACTGTACACGAGTCTGTTCGAACCTATACTTCATATGTGTAACTGCTTTATGGGATGTATAATTATTATTTAAATATGATTTAAACTCCCATCCTATTTCCACAGGGTGTGATCGGTGTGCAGCTGGTGGTTACCATGGTAATGGCCAGTGTAATTCAAAAAATCATACCTCATTATTCCTTTGCAAGATGGCTTCTCTGCAGTGGCAGGTAAAGTAGTACATGCACATGTGTTTCACATTGGTTCTCTTTGTACTTTGGTTTAATTTTACCAGTTACCTCGCTTTATACGAGAAGTTTATTTCAAAAGAAGTGCAGAACAATGGGGATCAAAATGTTTACTCGGACAGAAGAGTGTTCCTCAGGGTTTGGATAGAAGAAGAAAAAGAATCATTAAATCACATTGCAAAGTCCAAAGGGCACTGAAATATTGGGATGACCCGAGAGGACGGTACATAAAAATAAAGTGCCTGCCTCATTTCCTCTAATTAGTGTCACATATGTTTTGCAGTAAACAGCTTTTTGGAACACATTTAATAATTAATACAGTTTTCTTTCCAGGGCACTGCTGAAACACTTTTCGAAAACTTTTGCCATAAGCAGGAGGCCCGTAGTTTCCCTCCAGTGTATTTTATAATTAATTGTCTATAATAAATAAATATACAGGGGAGGGGAAACAAGCTGTGCGCTTTCTCTCCTCCTCTACCACACAGAGCGCTTCTCAAGATGCTCTGACAAGAGCGTTTTCTAAACAAAGTTGAGGAGGTTTGTCTTCAAAAGAATGCTCTTCAGTTACTTGTTATTTCAAACTCAGTCCTTAAGCAATAAGCACAGATAACCTTGCTGTTGTAAAGCCTCTCACAAGCGCTTTAAGGTTTGTGTTAGAGTTTCTTTCTGTTATGTCTGGATGTATTTAGGAGTTAATCACAAAGCACAGGGCTGTTACTAGTTGAAGCTTTGAATTATGTTTGTAGGATCAAGACATAGTGTCAACGCTTTCAAGAGCGTTTTCCACTTAGATTTGTGATATTATTGCTTTAAGGTGAACTGAAAAGGCAGTTTAAGATTTAAACAGCAAGTGAAATCCCCTTATTCATACAATGGATATGAACAGTAATTATGCAGTATGTCTCATTATTACATATACAGTATGTTTATGTCCACATACCTACTCTTTCCATAAGAATCAACATTATCTATTCTTATTCTGTATGTCTTAATTAGGGCTGCAACTAACGATTATTTTAATAATGAATCATATTTTAAAAAAACATTTTTAATTTTTAATTTCCTTTATTCAAAAACAGAACATTATTTCAAATTGATGGTGCAGACTAGTGCACAAATGACAGGTTGCTGCTGTTAACATGATTTGTTTCAACATTAAAGGGATAGTTCAACATTTTGGCAAATTGGCCCATTGCCATAATTGCTATAGTCATAGCAGTAGGTTCGTTACCTTTAATTGTAGGTGTAAGCTATTTTCAGTACGGCGGAGCGCAGCAGCTGGCTGCTCAGAGCTACGCTATGGAGGCTAACGGAATTTCTTGGTTTCCCTCATTAAACTCATCAAATACAAAATCCCAAAACTCCACAGCGCTTTTGTAGACAAGTTGTGACCTGCACAACCACCACGCTATGAGATAATGACGGAACGATACGAAACGGAGCCGTTTTCGAGGTAAATTCATACAAAACCGCTGATGCGCGTTGCGTTCAGGGACAGTTTTTCAGCAAGCAGTCTCCGTATTTACCCTGTATTTACCTCGAAAACGGCTCCGTTTCGTATCGTTCTGTCATTATCTCATAGCGTGGTGGTTGTGCAGGTCACAACTTGTCTACAAAAGCGCTGTGGAGTTTTGGGATGTTGAATTTGATGAGTTTAATGAGGGAAACCAAGAAATTCCGTTAGCCTCCATAGCGTAGCTCTGAGCAGCCAGCTGCTGCGCTCCGCCGTACTGAAAATAGCTTACACCTACAATTAAAGGTAATGAACCTACTGCTATGACTATAGCGATTATGGCAATGGGCCAATTTGCCAAAATGTTGAACTATCCCTTTAAATGATCATGGATCTGTATGGATCCATTTGACGGGCCGGGACTGTGTATCGGGCCACCGGCCGTCCTGGACTACCAGCCAGTATGTAGAGTGAATGCTCCCACACTGCAAAATTTAAGTCAAAACATTTTCTCCGCCTCGGTCAGTGTTTTAAATTACCGGCTCTCCATTCTTCTTCTTTGGTGTTTTACGGCAGTTTGCATCCGTCAAGTTGCATTACTGCCTCACGCTGCTACTACTCGTCTCTACACTCGTAACGCTCTGCTCAACGTGAAGTAAACAGCTCCGCCACATAGTGAGTGACATATCAATCGCGCGACACAACAAATTGATAATGAAATCGTTGCCAACGCTTTTAATAATTTATTTTATCGATTTGTTGTTGCAGCCCTAGTCTTAATTATTATATAGTAGGACAACAAATCTGTCATTGTTGTTGTTTTTTATTTTTGCCCCCTGCATCCTTCAATAAGTATTTTTTTTTAAATATGTTTCTTTCTCACTGTTTCCCTCTCTGCCCAAGACTCAACCTGATTCCACATCTCTTTCCATGTCTTTGTTCACAGTCTGCGGTGGTATCAGCACCCTACGGAAGATGAGTTGAGGAGCTTAGCTGGGAAACAAAAAGGACAGAAGAGGAAAGACAGGTAGGTTGGGAGGTGGGCTGTGTGTGTAAGGGGGGGGGGGTTCAGAAATGAAGAAGGGCTATTGTTTGGGGGTTGGGGAAATGCAGTGGCACAGAGCAGGTACGAAAGAGGCACCCCTTTCATCAGAGAGGAAAGAAAAGATGAGACACAGACGTTTGAGATGGTTGGAGACCACAGGCATGTCAGCAAAGAGATGACGCTGATGTGTTTATGTGGCTCATTTAAGGCCTGTTTGAAGTAAGGAGACAGAAGTCTGTTTTTGTTGTTTTGTTCCTTTATGGCTCTTCATCTGAGCTCGGAGCAACTTGGCTTGGAAGTGGCCCCGTCTAGTGGATGTGAGGAAAGTTGGTCCTGTTTCTCGGAGCCAATTCCATTTCGGCTATTTTAAGGGATGTCAGTTTAAAAGGATTGCATTCACCGCAAAAATCAAAGATTCCCCAAACAGCATTATATCCTCAAAGTGGTCAGATGTCAAGCTTTGATTCTGAAAGATGATTTTCCTTCCACACCACTTTGCAATTCAAAAATAAAAAATACAAATCTGCTTTTCAATCTTGAAGGCTGCAGGTGGAAATCGAACCATATGTTGAACACGTGAATTTTCTGCTGTTTCCTTTGTGCTCTCCCTCTAAATGTGAATTCAAATTGAAGTCACAACTGAAAGCTAATCCTTACTGTTCCACATTGTGTCCAGCCTCCTAACTTAAGGCGGTTCTATAGCACAGTCCTTTCTTTGACCCTGTATGAGGCAGGTCAAAGCTCTCTAGCGCCACATGTTCAGTAATCCTTTGAAGAAAAAGATGGACCACTGTCCTTTTGCCAGCTCGTGCCATGCCGCTCCGTTCCCTTTGTCACCCGTCTAACTCCCTCAGTGAGGGGTGAAGCTGAGCCCCTTTTTCTCCTTTCAGGTGCCTCAGAGATGAAATCTGTCCAGGGCATGTTTGGCCCTAAAGTCTTTCAGTGGTATTGTCCTGTGAATCCAGCGCACACACTAGGCTGAACAAACAAAGCCCAGAACTGAGGAGGCCCACCAGACTGTTCTTCAAACCCAAAGAACAGCTCTCCATTCACCTGCTGTTAGCGATTTAGCACTGCCTACACTCTTGGTCATGGAAGTCCAGTAGCATTAGTAGTAAAAAAAAAAAAAAGAAAATAGACCTACTGAGTGTAGAAGATGTGT
Source organism: Trachurus japonicus (assembly GCF_045865225.1). Classification (NCBI taxonomy): domain Eukaryota; kingdom Metazoa; phylum Chordata; class Actinopteri; order Carangiformes; family Carangidae; genus Trachurus; species Trachurus japonicus. The sequence continues at coordinate 26,821,264 of NC_140915.1, read as the reverse complement.
GCTCACAACTTCAGCCATGGAATAACTAAAACTTGACTGTCAACATAGGCAATATAAGATTAACTTTTATCAGTGATGGATTAACTATCTCAGTGACAACGACAGGAAATCAGCTGTACAAAATCATATGGTATGCTGTAGTAAACTGTCAGTTATGCAAAGCACATCACTGAGAGTTTCAGGTCTCAAAGAAATGCATTCAAGTGACATGTTCTTTTCAGCTGCATAAGATGACTTTGAAAGCCCTAAAAAAAATATATATTTTCACCCCCATGCTGTTTTTCTACACAGGTTAGAAAATCTTGATGGTGTAATATTTCATTGTGTTGCTTTCTTTGTTTTCCTGAACCTAGTGGTTGTCTTAACCGCTCTGTCCTTTTCGCCCTAGGAAGTACAATGGTCACATAGAAAATAAGCCGCTAACGGTTCCCAAGGACATAGACTTACAGCTGGAGACAAAATGCATCACAGAAGTCGACACTTTAGGTATAAATCGAAGAGGACAAAATGTCAAATCATAACATTTCTCAATCGCACACTTAATGTTTGTAAATGCTGCATTTGTTTTTATAACATTTTCTCTGTACCCCCAGCATTGCACTACTTCCCAGAGTTCCAGTGGCTGGTGGATTTCACAGTAGCGGCAACTGTGGTCTATCTGATAACAGAACTCTACTACAGCGTGGCTCAGCCCTCAGGAGAGATGAACATCAGTGTGGTCTGGTGCCTGCTAGTACTCGCCTTTGTCATGTATCCTTACATCAGTCACTCTATACATCTTGTTTTTTTTTTTTTTAATCTTATCACACTGTCACATCTCATCAACATTGTGATATAAGCAGGTAAAGTAGTAACATATATATCTGCTATATTTCCTGTCAGTGGGTGTGTTGGTTTCAGATGAACAAACCTGTTTTCCTTGGGCTCGGCTCCACGCTAAAAAATTCCAGTCATTTTCACTTCACACATCCTTCACCCCTCTCCTTGTATGTCAGGTTAACATCTTTTTGTTTATAAGAGAAACCAAATCTTTCCAGCTTGATTGTGCGCATGCGGCACGAGCTGGTGAGAGGCTACGAAATGACAGCTACTGTATAGCTCCATCTGGCCTGACTGCCAGCACGTTTATGCTCCACAGCTACCTGCCATTTTGCCATGCTGAATGATGGTTAAATAATATGCATTATCCTTGCCACCAACCACAGGGATCAATCTTTCCAGTGCTCCTGGTTGGGCCCTGCTTACCACGGTCAGATGGTGTGTCATTTCCTGCCTACGTCTGAGATTGGAGGCCCAATTTTCACAGCCCAACAGACTGATATGCTTGGGGAGAAGGACAGACTTGGGGAACAGATGAAATTGGACTATGAAGATGAAGATGAGGGAATATGTTGGCTCAATATATGTGTTAATGGGACATTTGATTTCAGTTTTCCTATTTCAGCTCTGATAACATGTTTAAGACTCTTGCCCTGGAGAGCAGCTTCTCTGCTCTGTTAACCGGTTCACTGATAACACCAGAGCAACATGCTCTTCAAGCATTTGCGTCTAATGATACCTCACTTTTTTTCCCTTGGTTTAGGGAAATTTATAAAGAAGACTACTTATCCTTACCTTTGGCAAATGTTTACTGGCTAGCTTGACGGTATATTAATTGTAAGCGGCTACGTGATAGCTCAGACATGGCTGTATTTCTCTTTTCAGCCTCATGCTGGCTCGAACTTGTCCGGCGAGTGTTTATACAGCTGTCTTCACAGCACTGAATAAGGGTTAGAGGAAGAAAGAAGACTCTATTGGATTGAATACCATTCTTGAAGTGCACTGAAAAGGAGTGAAAAATTGGCATGCTGTCACCTGACATGTTGCAGGAACTGAATGTTTCATCTCCGTGGTGACCAGGGTTCGCTTTAGAAACATGCTCGGTCCTTAGCCTTGTGATCAGTGCTGACGGGGGCTGGAATAAAATACTATTACGACCTCGATGGCACACACCGGTGCCAAAGATCTGCACGGTCTGTACTCACACAAGCCGGGTAGTAGGGTTTGTGTGGCATTAAAGGGTAAGGGTTCACGTAGAGCCTGTCTTTATGCACAACCTTGTGAAAGGAGGAAAACATTTTACACCGTGAATAGCTGTATGTTACTATGGTCCAATTTATTTTTATTTTTTTGTGTATTGCAAAGACTCATTTCCTTTTATTTTGAACCTGAAAAAAGCATTGAAATGTATCTGCAAAGATATATATGTTATATATGTACGTATGTTCTGGAGGTGTCTTTCCTTGACTCTGTTCCCACAGCAAGACCCTTTTCTCTCTAACGGCCCACTATTTCAAGCTCGAGGAAGGAGGCGAGCGCTCACTCTGCATTACTTTCGCTTTTTTCTTTTTTGTCAAAGCCATGGCCATTCTCATCGTCACCGAAAACTACCTGGAGTTTGGTCTTGAGACTGGTGAGTGCTCCGCCATGCTTTTCTTACTTAAGACCCCGTCAGTAACAAATAAAAATTGTAACCCCCACCCCTGTTGAGTGAGTTATTGTTGAATATTTCCTCATTTCTAGGTTTTGCAAACTTCTCTGACAGTGCTCTGCAGTTTCTGGAGCACCAGGGCTTAGAATCCCAGTAAGTAAACTTTCAGTACTCTCACAGTGTTATTATTATTTTTCTCTGCCTTCATGACTTCTTTGACTCATGAAATACAGAAGTATGACACTGTGTGTTTTCTCTTTCAGGGGTCCCATATCTAAACTAACCTTCAAGCTGATGCTGGCCCTGCTCTGCTCCCTGATTGGAGCATTTCTAACTTTCCCTGGTCTACGATTGGCCCAGATGCACCTAGATGCTCTCAATCTGACCACAGCCAAATTTACACAGTGAGTCACAACAGTAATTGTCTTCACCTCTATGTTCACTCATGTTTTTGTCAAATAACTCATTAGACTCCCCTAGCGTTTAGTAAAAGGATGAAAAAGCTGATAAGTCACAACCACCCTTGTTGAAACTTTTATATATGAATAGAAATGGGCGTATTAAAGCTCTGAGTGGGCCGTTCCACCGTCGCTTTGTTGCTAGTAGCCAAGCCTGCCAAACTCCCAGCTAAACCAGCTACTCACTTTTTGAGCCATTCGGAAAAGAGTTGTTTTTGGTACCTCTGGGTTGGCTTCATTTTTCAGCCTTGCAGGTTGCCCCTTGGTTTAATTTCCCTCAGTTTGTTGACAGCAGAGTCTGAAGTGAAGCCATATAACTTTGAAAACGCAAATAAATTGTTCACTCTTGTTTTCCGCTGGCATTGGAAACATTAGCACTACAGTGATCTCTGGGGTTCTAGGCTTATTTGATACATGATGGGCTCAAATTGGTCACAAAGACAGTGCTCAAATATCAATCTGTCCTATTTTAGAGTACCATGAATCTAAGTATAGAGCCGCTGTACTTGTCTCCTACTATTCAGAGTGTGTCAGATACAAGAGAGCACCCTGTGAGTCAGATGAAGACTTCCTCAGTTGGGGCAGATTTCTGTTTCAGAACTCACTGGGTGGCATGTCTCCAACCATGATAGGGGGTGCAGAGCAGGGAGCACATTGCATCCAGATAATCCACTTTGGCATAGCAGACTCTCCAAAATGGCCTCCTCTTCCATTCCCCCTCTTAGCTGTCATGAGCTTACATCCTCAGACCCTGTCACTAGCAGGGATTATCTCCAAGCCCTACAAAATCTGCGCTTTGGTTATCTCCTCACCCCCTCTCAGGGAAAGTTGCATTGATAATGCAGACCATATTTCTCTCTATGTTAACTTCAAATTGAGATTAAAAAGTCAAGATATCAGACGGGTAAAACATTTTCTCTGATGTACTGATTCCTCAGTGATTGTGAGAAAAACATGAGTAAAATTGTCGTTTTTCTACTTCCTATAACTAGATGCCCTCTCTCTTTTTTCTGCTTTAGGACTCTGCTTTATATCAACTTCCTGTCCCCTCTTATTATGGTCCTGCTGTGGGTGAAACCCATTACCAAGGACTACATATTGAACCCCACTCTGGGAAAGGAGAGTGTGCCTTTGTAAGTAATTATCTGGTTCACATCAATGCTTTAAATGGTTGATCCTGATGCTCAAACCCCTGCGAGTTCAAATATGCGCCTACATTGTATTTTATTTCCTTAATGATATTTCTCTGACTCGACATGTCCTGCATTCGGTTGCTAAACAAATTACGGATGAAACATCTTTTGATGCTGCATTGTGGAATGTAAACAGCGCAACAGCAGATATGAAAAGGGGACTTGCCACAGTTCAATAAGGCAGGGAATGTATTCAGTTCACTGATGAAATACAACAGTAAATCTGTTCTCTATGTTTTGTGCTAAAATTAGACTGCACACATATTTAGTCGTACCTGAGGGACAGCTCTTTATTCTCTCTCTAACTGCTAGCGTTTGTCAACTGCTTATTCATTCTTAGATAGCATCTTTCATTTGTTGCATAAGAATACATTTGTTTGTATTCTGTCACGTGTCAAACTTTCCCCCGCTGCTGACAGTGACTGTGATAGCATCAAGGTCAAACTTGACTGAGTCTGATTTCATGTTACAGTACCCCCCTTTTCACCTTTTTATCTCTCAATTTCACCCTCTCTTACTTTTTTATTTTGGGTTGTTTATGACTTTTTTGCTCTTCCTATCTCTCCTTTCTGTCTCATTGTCTCTGCCTACCATCCAAGCGATGGAGCAGATACGCAATGTGTTGAGTTAGCGGGCCAGCTGTGCCGTCATCCCTTTATCACCTCTCTCATGCTCTTTTCTTGTCTTTCTATTAATATCAGGATGACTGAGCAGACGTATGATACGTTGCGGTTATGGGCCATCATACTGATGTGTATGCTCCGGCTCGCTATGATGAGACATCATTTGCAGGCCTACCTCAACCTGGCCCAGAAGGGTGTTGACCAGATGAAGAAGGAGGCAGGCCGGATTAGCACCGTTGACCTGCAGAAGATGGTGCGTAAAATAATTATTTTCGTTATCAATACTGATTGTGATGATACCCCGCTGTAATTCTTTATGAATATAAAACATCCATGTATAACTTAATCCCCTTCAACACATATCATACTGACTGATAATCAAAGAGGTGTTAACATCTGTAATATAAGCACTTACCTGGAGCCACATAGAAATGTAGGACTAAACCCATTTCCCTTTAATAAAGTCAAATATAGACACAGTTAGGGCCCTGTCTTTGTGAATTAAGGACTGGAGCACAAAGCTTGATCCTCAGTGCACTGTGGTGAACTTGGAAATTGCAATCACATTACCAGTGATAGTATTTTAGACCGGCATCAGTTGTGGTCAGTCAGATCAGCTCTTATCATTCCCTTTTGAGAGTGCTGACAGTTTGGTGTAGCGCAGCCTCTCCAATGTTACTACTCATATTTTCGTTCAGGATGTGCACAGTGGCAAGCACCAGTGCACATCAGCTCAAACTAGAATATATGACACTGCAAATACAGAGATGCTTTCAAGGGCAGAGAGTGTCATTTCTAGACTCACTGAAAGTGCAGGGGCAAAGTACATCAGACTGATTTTGAAAGGTCAGAAGGTTTTGAATGTCAGCCATTAATCTGTCACCGACCACAACCCCATAACTTGTAACTAATTCTGCTCACAATGTGAAATTTATTTTATCGCTGATGTGATGGTTGTATAAACAGCCTCATTCTTTCAGAGAAACAAAACCCATTGAGTGTTTTGTGTAAAACCTCGAAATCAGGATTGTTTTTGTAACAGTTTGTGTAGAAGCCGTTTTAATGGTATTTTTCATCATTTCACCCAGGTTGCTCGTGTTTTTTACTACTTGTGTGTGATCGCACTACAGTATGTGGCACCACTGGTGATGTTGCTGCATACAACTTTGCTGCTAAAAACCTTAGGTGAGTCCTGCAGTGCACAATGATTTTGCAGTTTCGAGTATTTTTTTTTTTTGGCCTTCAAACTGTAAGATGTTCTGTTGCCCTGCGCTCTCCAGGTGGACACTCCTGGTGGGTCTATCCTGAAGAAGACCTGCCTTGCACCCACGAAATGAACTCTGACTCTGTGATGGCGGCGGCACCAGTAGCGGCCCCAACACCAGCTTCAGTGGTAGAAACAGGCGCCCGGGCATCAGTAGTCCAGCTGTCAATGGCCCTGGGGGGCCTGCGGACTGTCTTCAGCCCCATGCTTTTCCGGGGGCTCTTCTCCTTCTTTACTTGGTGGATTGCTGCCTGTCTCTTCTCCACCTCCCTCTTTGGCCTCTTCTACCATCAGTATCTAATGGCGGCATAGCATCAGCAACCCAGTAGTGGCAGCCAGACCTCCACAGGGCTTCTGTACATTCAGCCTAATCAGAAAGGACTGATTGGGTACAACAGAGGCCTATTGATGACTCTGCTCCACAACTCCTCCTTCCCCTCCTCCCTCCCTCCCCCTTTGACCACCTCTCAGCGACTGACCATATCATCAGAGCTCCTGGTTCAACTTCCAGTGCTTCCTTCAAAGATGACTCTGTGAACTCATCATTGTTTGTTTTTAATACTACGGCTACTTCATTTCATTTGGGGAGTGAGATCTATAAACCTTAATAACAAACAGATGAAAGTATGAGAAGAATATTTATCGGTGTCCGTGGTGTGTTGGTGTAGTAACGAGAAACAGTTTGATGTGTGAGAATCGAATGGTATGAGGTAAAATACTGTATCTCCGATGCTGATTACAAGTTAGACATGTTGAAATGTGGTGTGGCAGTTCTGCTCAGTTCCAAGGGAGCCAGTGGGAAGATAATGTTAATAGTTGTTCACGACTGATCACATGTAATGAAGTCAGTCCATCAACATCTTTAGATGCAATTTTACTCTGGAAAAAACCTCCATGCAATCTCTTACAGATACATACTTGTCAATGGGAGATTTAGACTGTTGTCCCCTGTAATATAATATCTGGCAATCAGTTATATCAAAGACTTACCCAGCAAAAAGCTGGAGTTGGTCGCCGTGTGTGGGTATGTCATGTAAGGGTTAGGTTTTATTGGTTGGCATTTATGTGCACCACCTTGAAGTCCGTATCACAGTCCATGAAAGTGTTAAAAATCTTTTGAGACACTTAGCAAAGAAGCTACACTTATTTCTTAGAGTGTCATTGAATCTGGAGATGTTCATAGAGGCTAGCATGTGGCTTCATTTTATCCCAAAATCACATGAGCTTCTTTCTCTTTCCACATGGTTCCTTTTTGTTTTGGGGGAAAACTGCCATTATTTTCTTTGTGTTTTTATTTTGATCAAAACTTTAAAATATGCTTGTTATGAGAAAATAGCCTGTTTTTTTCTCAGATGCCTGAATTCCATTGCCACGGACCACAAATGAGTCTGAGTCTTAAAAATTTTGCCAGTGCACTTCTTTTGTGGAGGAGGAGAGGGAGGAGAAGAAGGAGGAAGGGAAAGCCTGCGGACCCCCCACCCCCCTAAAAAAAGAAAAGAAAAAAAAAAGAGATGAGATGGGATGAGCTATCAAAGGTTTGACAGGGGAGGACTGAAGAGGAGCAAGAGGAGATGTTAAACTCATGGGCAGAAATCTCACTGACTTGAAGCTGATGTATTTAAATGTGTCTAATTGAAGTTGCCATCAAGGACAAACTTTTTAAAAATGAAAGTCGTTCCAATAGATTTGTGATGTTTCAATTTGCATTGTAACCTCCCTGGTAACTGAGCCATAAGCTATGAAAGAAATCTGAAGCTCTTTTTTGAGCAGCAGCAATGATTCAAAGGGAGGACAACACGTAGGGCTCAGTCAAGGTATGTGCTTGTGTACGTGTGTCTGTCTGCATGTATAGGATCTCTGCTGTAGGTCAGCTGTAATCTGAAAGGGCATTGCGATCAAGGAGAGATGATGTCAGCTACTGTTGATAAGCTATCGCCTTCTCCTTTCTTTTCTTTTTTCAACTTTACCCAACCATTGCTTTTAAACTCATTTGAGAACAAGCTTTTTTCTTCTTTTTTTATTCAGTTTCTAACGGATCAAATAGTGGATTTGTAAAAGTTTTTGTTTTATTTTTTATATGGTGCCAATTAAGTCAGTTCCCCTTGTCCCGATGGCTGTAGATCCGGTGTCTGCTAGTGTTTGAAATTACAGCGGAGCTACAACTCTGCTGACATCCGTTTTCTGTAGATCCACCTTGATGAAGAGGGGCTCACTGGTTCTAATTAACAACAGGAAGTAACGGTGTTGACGGTGTGTTTGCATACTACAGTTGTTTGGTGGGTAAATGTACGCACAAGCAGTCACTGTGCTGATGACACACTGGGCCAACGTGGTTGTCCAGTCTAATCAGGAATGTAGGGTACGTGCTGCCAGATTAATTACATTTGTGTGGTTCTCTGGCATTTCATGTCATTTCATCGTTACATTCATTATATCACAGAGCTGTAGTTGATTAATTCCAGCTCTGTGAGTTTTGTACAGAACACATTTTACAGAGTCAAGCAGCACCATATCACTTTTTTTAAGGTCCTGGTGTCGAAAGTCTTAGCTTCAGTTTGTGTCTGGTTTTTAAATGTTAGGGAATATGCACATAATGAATGTATCAATCCTGCCTAATTTCTAGATTGTTTTCATGAAAATGATTTGTATGGTGAGTTGATTTAACACCCCACCCCTCCCTCCCCTGCACCTCCTGAACTCCTTACTTCTCTACTACCATTTGTTAACAAAAGCTAATTTGTCCTAATGACTATTTTATTGACTGATTATCTTTGATTTTTTGTATTTATTACACATATTGAGGCCTGTAAACATTTCTAATTTTAACAGTATACACTTTATTTTGTTATAGGGGTGCATGACGGTTTAAATCAGTTTTGAAAATGTGTTTGACAAATCAGTTACAGATTAACCTTTTTTTTTCCATTCAGGTAAGAAGTAGCAGGGATACTTTCAGAATCCATTGGCCTGATGAGGCATTTCTGTTTGTTACCACTGAAAGTGTTTATTATTCATTGTTGGGTTCACAAAGTAAATTACAGAGTGTTGTTCTTTCATGTATTTATTTCTGCTTTAGATTTTGTCTTAAATAAATTATGTTCTTTACTATGTCCTTTTTATTTTATCCCTCTGCTCTGTTGGCTTCATATGTGGTCACAACAGGGAGACGGTTCATATGAGGCTTGGGAAGCAGTTGGCACTTTAGGTATGAATTGTGAAATGCTCAAAAGCTGTATAAGCTTTTGTTTTTAGTGATAAAGAGAAGACGGCAAAAATATCACAGAAGGATTTGTTGGCCACAGTCGTTTAATGCTGGTAATTGTTCCTATATGACCAAAGAGAAGACGGTGTGTGAATATTTAATGCATCCATATTTATGTTCATGAAATTTGTAAGTCAATAAATCAACAGAATGACGGCGAGTCAGTATTCCTAATGAGTTTTAATGATATCATGGTCCATGTAAGAGAATGACAACAATTTCAGAAATGATGCCTCACCAAATTAAAAGCACCAAAGATTTGTTTGTAAAATAGTTAATTAGCTCAGTCTGTCTCTCCCTGTCGAGCCTCCTTGTTGCCCTCTCTTCAAGTCAAATAATGTGCTGTGCAAAGTTGTTTCATTTGTTTTAGCTAGTTGTGTGCTTTAAAATAAAGAAGAAGAATATACCAAGTAAATGACAACATTTTTACAGAGATCAAAGAAATTCGACAGATTTTCTACAGAGTCAGAATGTGGGAAACTGTTAAATAACTTGAATAAAGTGGTGGTGTTCTATACATCTTTTCCGGGTTTTACTGCGGAACTGCTTTTTAATGGTATGGACTTGTCATGGAATTCATGCTTGACGCGCTCGCTGGAAATGATGATATGCCCCACTCTAATTCATATGTTGGACCATGAGTTCAGAACAGTTCCATGCAGATATTCCTCTTTGAAGCCTCACAGCTTTATTCTGTAGTTTGGAAACTACAAGTACATAAGGTTCTGTTTCTTATAAGCTTTTCTCTTCATTTACAGCAGTTCCTTTCTTCTTTTTCAAGGTCTTTGGCAAGATTTAAAATTGTGTCTATTTTATTGGACTTAATATAGTCTTTGTGTGATGGTGCTCAACAATACTGTAATTGTGTTTCAGCATCACTCTACCTATGAAATGTGTCCTCGTCCAAACTGGCATTGATTTAGGCAGTCAATGGCCATCGATTTGCTTTTCTTAGTTTAGCACCTCCATTCTTGTGGGAAAGGTTAGTGGAGTAGATTGAGGGGTGAAATTACAAACACTCCCAAACTCCTCTTAATGCACACCATTCTTTGGGAATAACATCGGGCCAGTTAATGCAGGCCTTGAGTGACATTGTCCCCATGAGCAGCAAAACTGGGCCAATGCATTCATTCACAGATAGACAGATCAATAAGACAGCTTCCAAAACAAACCAGTGGAGAGGTTCCTTTATTCCTCTTGAGTGGCGCCTATTCACCGGCGAAGTCCCTTCTCCAAAGAGTGGCGTGGAGCTCCGCTTCAGGACGGGGAGCACAGACCCCCTCACCCCCACTCCCTGTCCCCAACACAACCAGAAGAACTGAGGAGTTTCTGGAGAGGTGACACTATAATGGTGAGCTTTCTGTCTGGCGCAGAATGATGATCCCACCCTCGTGTCTATTGTGGGAAGCAGCCAACATTACGCCATGATTGACCTGACCTTGTATCATGAAAGACCTTAAAGAGAACACTTTACATTGCTTGAACTCCTCTGACCTCATTTTTACTTTTTCTTTCTTTTTTTTTCTCAACAATGATACATCCAAATTATGACAAAGATAAGAAAAACAGAAAACGGTTCCGTGCTGATTTGAGTGCCTGTTACAGATTGGTTGTCTGAGATCAGCATGTAGCAATCAACCCAAATGTAATCCATGCAATTATCATCTTTTCATAACCATGGCAACCAGTGAAAAGGTAGCACAAAACATTTAAGCATCCTTACATGCTGCAACCAAGCAGGCTTTTGAAAAATTTGGAGATATAAGTGATAAATTTAGCTCATAACCAAAACAGCCTCCAACTTCTACAAAGCAGCATTCAAATAAGAATAAGAATAAACGAGACAGATAATGACACAACTGATGACGGAAACAACAATTTTATTGACAATAGAGATAAAAGTGCAGTTTATGACATGTAGTAAATGCAGGGACAATTCACAGTGCACACAAGCTGTTAACATAGAAATCAGGACAGCATAAAATGTATTGAGAAACAAGGAAGATTTGATAATGTACAATAAAGATTTGGGGGAAATTAATAGTTTGGGGGATATCATATTTGTTTGAATCACATTCAGCATCAGTGTGTCATTGATAATCTGTTTCTTTGTATCAACGATATCATATTTCTGGTTATTACAGTAAGATGATTTTGTAATAAAAAGCTTTGTGGGTTTCCAGATGTATTTTTACATGTGTACATGTTTCATACCATTTACACCTCTTCATATGTCCACATATCGTTCACTGATGAAGCGCTCTGTGTGTTATCGTGTAACAGTGAAAGCTGCACCAGTTACCAGGGCAAAACAGGGTAACATGTTGAGGAGGAAAAAAAGGAAAAAGGAGGAGAGATTAGCCTCTCACCAAGCAAAGTAAATTTAAATCTCGTCATGGTTAAAATTTGAGGTCCACTGCCTCGTGCTAGAAATATGAAATGGCTGACTGCCCTCATGGTAATCACTACTGCTCTTACATTAATTCATCTCCAGATGAACATTGTTCCACTGGGGTTTCCATGCTTCAGTGTTGTAGGCCTTTAATTAGCAGCCTCCTGATAGACACTATACCACAGACACAGTGCTAGAACTCCTCCAAGTGTGTGTGTGTGTGTATTTAGTGCTGAAATGAATATGCTCCCCTAAAAGCGTAATGTAAAGACACACACACACACTGTAATTGTTATATTTAGTTCTATTATTTCTAATAAGCCTTTTTTGATTATCTTGAGAATTAAACTGATGTTGTGAAACTGCACATTATCATTCTTCCAAACACAGTGACAAAAGCTGCATTCAGAAGCACTTGCCTGCTCATTACTGTTTTAGTTAGGCCTTTTCTTTCTGTCTGTCTTTTTTTAACATTTTAGTAGGCCTATCAATTATCTAATTCTGATGCATTTCACCTCGAGCTTCATGTTCTTCTATAGAGAAATACTTAGCCACTAAGACAAGTGAATTTTATACTCTGTGTCTTGTTTATGTAATCCATGATTTACCAGGGAAAAAAAAACTGTGCTCAGCTGTTCAGCAGATTAATGTTACATTTAAAATTAATTAGCAAAAGCGGGACAACTGTGCAAAGCTTAATGTCTTCCTCAGACTTTGATGGTGAAAAGGCAGAATATTAAGCTCACAGAAACCTACTGTAATAGATTTTTTTCCCCCCAAGTAATCCATGTGAATGAATAAATGAATTATATATGTTATAAACTCTCGCTGTGTCCCATTTCTGTTGATGAAAATCCTACTGTAGGTGTCTTCTTAACAATAACAACCAACAGAGTGGACTGCCCCCTAGTGCCACCAACCGAGTGTGACAGTGTCTGGAGGGGGAGGGGGAGAGCCTGCTTGCCTTGAGCATTAGCAGAATGCCAGCCTTTCAGTGCCATCCAATCAGGGAGCACCGTGGTAACGCGTTCGTACATCCGAGTGGAACTAGGTGGCGAATGCAAATGCTCCGAGATCAAGGTTTCTCCTTGGCAATGGTGCAGCACTTGTTTCTCTCCTTTCATGTCCGAATGATGATGGTGATAATAAGAGGGGAGGACAGGCCTCAGACTGAGCCAAAGGGGGAACGAGAATCGATGAGATCTTTGATATGGAATGCTGCATCATATAATATTAGTGTCATTCATGCAGCTGTTTGATTGACAGTTTATTAGAAAAATTGTGAGAAATGCACCATTGTCTTCATCCATTTTTCATGTTTGAATTGCTGCCACTTTGATGCACTTTGGCGAATGTGGTGCTCAAACTAGGACAAAGGAGCTGCAGCTCAAATCACGTTTTCTTCTCAGGGGTTTTTCTCCTCTCTGCTCCAAAGAAAGAATTAATACAATAACAAACATATTTCTATAATTGCTTCCTTTGTGGTTCTGCGCTCTAGCAAATGCACTTATATAAACACGCATATCCCCACACACAAACGCATGCACACACAGGGAACTGCAACCTGCATCATTTTTGCTTCAGGGATCCTGTTGTGCTGCGTGCCTCAGGTCCAGCAGACTTAATTTTCAGTCTTATATTTTATTAGGCTGATGATGCACATTGTATTCACCGAGAACTTCAACCTCCAGGTCCTCCCACACATTGCTGTAGATAAAGCCACCCTATATCCCTAATTAAGACAATGAAACTCTGCGCTGTTTTCAGGAAATAGAAAAGTGGTTGGAATGAAGGTGGAAAGATTCTGGGCATTACTCTGGAAAAAGGAAGATATTTATAACAAGTCTGTCAATTTGCTTGTACCTGAAGTATTCATGATCGCTGCATGATTGTATCTTTTTCTTGCAAAACAATACTGGGAGAGAGAGAATACTGGTTATATTCACATACATGCAGTGTATATGTAGCAGCGTTTCTTTTGGGAGATATAACAGATAAAGATATATAAAATCATGTGTAATAACAGAGCATTGTCTTTGTCTCTGATTGGCACTTGATGAGAATATAGTGTAATATTAAACGGACATTTCAACAGCATCTTATCTGAACATATCTGATGTATGTTCACTTAAGTTATTTTTGCCGTAAACCCTGGTCCGTCTAGTAAAGAGAAAAGGAAAAAAATGAATTATAAACAGACTAAATTGGAAAAATGTATTTACTTGTCCTTTGTGTATTTTCTTGGATGGATGCAAGATGAGAAACAAAAATAACTGGTATATTTTTTTTCAGCAAATTCCCAAACTAAATAACTCTGAATAAGGTTGTTCCCATTAAATTAGTCATCTTTTCGGTCCTTCAACCAACATTCAAAACACGACCGTGTTCGGGGAGTTAATTTTCCGTTTGATCCTGTTTGTCTGTGAGAAGGTCACATATTGACACCCTGTTGCTTCAAACAACCTCTGACCTCTTGCTGTGACCTGCTGCAGCTCACACCGACTAGCAAAGATGCCATAAGGTCAGTGGAGTCATTTAGAGTGGTCCCAAGGGAAACTGGCCTCTGGACACTTGGCCTCTGGCCTCTCCCAATGCAGAAACACACACACATACACACAAAACATAGTCCCAGTTTCTTCTATTACTCTGTCTGCTAGACAGACATGGGATGGGAGTGTGAACCTAAGAGAAATAGCTGTTTGTGACTGAGACATGGAATACATATTTATGCTGTATATGCATCAAGAGTGGATGTTTTTGCAAAAAGACATTTGCAAAATTATTTGCGTGTGTGTGAGTGTGTGTGAGAGAGAGAGAGAGAGAGAGAGAGAGAGAGAGAGATGTTCCTTTTTTTAAAGCCAGCTCAGGAGACATACCTATGTGGAAAAAAAAAACTTTTCTCACCCTGCAATATTTCACTCTAGAATATGAAAAAGGAACCGCTATAGAAAACCCAGAACACTTTCATCATTATCAATTTTGTTTCTAATGAAAGACTGAGAATTATATATCACTTTTAGCACATTAGGGAGAGAATATAACATAAAAGTGCTCAATTCCTTTTGAAGGTATTTCTTTTATTCTTCCTACAAAAAAGACTATTATCTGGTAGGGTCTATGCATATTAAGCAAGAAAAGCAACTATCATTCATCTTCTACAATGCATAGCTGTAAATTATGGCATTATCTCTGCTGGCACAGAGGATAGGAGTGGAACGGGGAAGAAGGACCAAGGTAGGGATGAGGGAGGGTTGTTGAAAATAGAAAAAAAAAAAGTGTGTGCAAAAAAAAGGACAAATCCATACACACACCCTTCAGCCTGAAGTCAATGAGAAAGATTATGCTTGGCCTTATCCAGTAGGGCCTGTCAGATTTATTTCCAACATCAAGGGGCTCTCTGCTGTCTCCAGCCCCATCCATCAGTGCCCTGTTGGGGTTTCTGTGTGGTCAGAGTTCTGGTCCGAGGCTGGGAGTGGAGAGCTGAAGGAGTTTGGAGGAGGTGTGTCTCTGTGTGTGCATGTGTGTGTGTGTGTATGTTGGGGAAGGGTGTGTGTGTAACTGCAACAGGAATGGTTGCCAGGGCACGCGGGCCCATGGCATTCTCCACCGTCTGGCATCCCAGGGTGCAATGGGAGCACTAGTCCTCAGTAAGTCACCATTGGAGGTGAAAGGCACTGTCACAGAGATGAAAGGGGGCTTCCCCCCGTCCTCTGATCTGTGAGAGAAAAATGAAAAAGACAGACGAATATGGGGAGAGAGAGCGAGGGAGAGGGAGAGAGCTAGAGAGAGTTTTAGCGAGCGTAAAATCGCTCTCACTGTATTTCATGTCAATATGTCTCACATTTGAAATCCTTATTATAGATTGGGTGTGGAAAAAGGGATGTGCTTTCATTGTTCAGGGACATGTCCCCTCACACACACCAACACACACACACACACACACACACACCATCCCCTTCGCCAGGGCGCCTGTGCCACACCACCCACCCCTGTCGTTCTGCACGATGTAACCTAGCAACTATTTAATTAAAATAGCATCAGCAAGGATAGAGGCTTTTTTCCCCTCCCTTGCAAGGATTTCCTCCAATCTCAGTGCTTTTCAGAACACCATGAATCAAAACTGACGCCATGTCTGCCACTGTATTGTACTCCTCACATCCTCTCCTTTGTTTCTACGTTTGATTAGTTCCACAAAATCTACTTGCACCATGGACGCCTGATTGGTAGGAAGCATGTGATGTCCTATATCAAGTGTGCTGGCACTATATCGATGCTTTAACTGGCCAGAGATTTAAGGCAGGACATTATTATGCCACAGAGTTGTACAAACAAGGCCATCACCTCTCTGTCCTTCAGACTAGTCTATCAGGAATAATAGAACGTCTCCACTTCAAGCCCTTCTCCTCCTCCTGCTCCTCTTGCCCCCCTCGTGCCTCCTTTTCTCTTTGTATGCCAAATCACAGCACCCCCTGTTTCGACCTAAAAACAGGCGCCTCTTACCATGCTCTACATGTGTGCCAATCTCGGGCAATACGGAGCAATTAGAGGAAATGTGAAGCAGCTCCGCATGTCAGCGTACATCGGACTCACTGTCACTCAAACCACATCCATGACTTCTCTGCTCTGAGAAACAAACAATGCAGCAGCACTCCGGTTCAGGGCTGTCAAAACACAAGGCCCAACCTGGAGCTCGTCCTCTCTCCCTCTCTCTGTGTTTTTCTCTCTCGTGCTCTTTCTGTAGCTAATGGATACTCTGATGTGTCACAGAGCAGTGGAGTTATCAGCCCTTTCTTGATTTTCTGTAATGTAACGTTCTGTATAGCACAGGTGCAGCTGAGGGACACATAGAGCCCTTTTCAGATGCTCTCGATAGGAGGACCTCTATCATTACTTAAGAAGCAGTGTAGTTAAAGTCATGGTAAATGGCTTTAATGATGCTCCCTCCAAATGGGCACATTATAGGGTTGACCCCTGCTCCAGGTACTCACATGCTTTCCACCTAAAATGACATATTTCACCTTCTTATATCCCCCTTTCTTTTCTTTTCTGCACTATTTCCATTTCTGCAGAACTGCAAAACCACTCTAGACATTGCAATTCAAACACAGATATTTGAGACCAGTGAAAGTGTTAAGAAATGTAAAAGAATAAAATCACATATGCACTTCTATCTAACAGTTACTGAGAAAATCACTTTAAACCCAATTTAAGGGGGTGCTGGCACTGGACCATTAAGTATCATCTTTTCAATAAAAAAGTATCAATGGCGGAAAATCCTCTTAAGTTGAGGAACATATTCAAAATTCAAGCATGTGTCTGACTGCTTGAATAGGACTGGAGGCCAAAACGATTTGGATTTGGTGGTATATATTTACTTCAAATTCAGATTAATAAAAGTCAATGATTTGGATATTATATATATCTTTTTTATTCTTTTTTTTGTTTGAAACCTCCCTGTTGAATTTAACAATGAAGACTAATATAAGCAATCACCTGTTTTTGGGCTTAATGCAGAATACTGTATTATTAACACTAATCTTGAATTGGAATTAATCTGCTTCTGTACAACGATAGAAAAAAACTAAATTTTGTCAGTTAAAACGATTCATGTTAATGCAGCAATAATGTTTTAACCTGCAAGGGCAGATGTAAAATATTGCCTCATTTCCATAAATGTACATACGCATTATGTACCTCTAAGATTCATTCTGTAATCATCTGAATTCAGTATTGCTTATAGCCCATATAGCCTATGTAAATCTTTGAAAGTGTGTGTTCACACAGTGATTTGCATAATGGCACATGATTTTGACAGGCACGACAAGAGAGGGACCCCTTGACATTTTTATAATGGCACTTTACAGGATGGACAAGGGTGGGGGTAGGGTGGCATATAGGAGGCAATGCTGGTGGAACAAAATATAGGAACCTGCAGTGTATCGTACTCATGAAGCGAGACAGTGACCTACAGTATGTTCTGTTATTCAGCACACCGTGTTTCACAGAGAGGCGGCTGCCTAGGGATGGGCAGAACACAGCTGCATGCAGGACATTGCCACCGCTTATTGCAGAATTTATCTGTATCTATTGTTTATAGGACGTCCATTAGTCTGTCAAAAATATTTTTTTACTTTGTTGTTGTTTAGTGCAAAGATGATCATGAGACCTTAAGATGTAGTGATGATCTAACGGGCTTTTAAAAATGCATATGAGCTAATTGATGGGAAAATGTGGAGCATATTTCATTAGCGTATCACATCTGTAATGGGTCACATCCACTGAGATATTCATATTGA
This sequence comes from Trachurus japonicus, assembly GCF_045865225.1. Taxonomy (NCBI): domain Eukaryota; kingdom Metazoa; phylum Chordata; class Actinopteri; order Carangiformes; family Carangidae; genus Trachurus; species Trachurus japonicus. Next base: position 26,803,306 of record NC_140915.1, on the reverse strand, counting down.
TGCTCTAGAAAACGATTTTAATTCTCCAAAGATGACAATTTCTCATTTCAAGCGTTGAAGTTACTCTCTCACAAGCCGTAACCTCAGAGCATTTAACCTGATCTATCTTCGATCTCTTGTCCGAGTGACACGTGCAACAATGCTGGTTTTTCATCCTACCCAAACAGCTCAGACAATGCTGCGGACTAGGGCCATATGCTGCGCCTATGGCCATCCACAAGTCCCCCCCATCTATTCATCCGTGGGAACGTGGGCTAGACAGAGAGGGCTGTCTGGGGTGAGGATAATTTTTTGTCATATAGTCTGGGACATGACAAGACATGAGCACTGATAAACAGCAGTCACTGGGATGTGGCCAGTCGTGAGAAAGTAGATTGGACAAGATTGTTAGCACCACATAATGTTTGAGGCAGTGCAGTTTGCAGCTGAAAAAAAATCTATTTGATTTTATCTTTGATAATAACAATGGAGATTAATTACAGATTTGATCAGAATTTAATTCATATAAAAATATACAGAATCTGCACCCTGTTTTTTTTTTCATTAGACTTATAGCCAATGTATAGTCTATAGTTGCACTGTACCGTACTTTGAAGCCGAATAACATTTTATCATTGAGATAGAGTTGCGACGTTGGGTAATTCCCAGCAATAATTTCCACACCATATCCAGGATGCATCTGCTGTGTTCTGCACTCTTGAGCCCCTATTTTAAAAACCTGGTCGCACATCCGTCTCACTCCATGCTTCAAATCCCTGTCATCCTGACATGCATACACACTCTCACACGTACACAGATATCTCATTAAAATGCATAAAAAACCTCACTCACACACACAGACACACACCCCTGCCGCATGCATTAATTAGCACGCTGGTAACAAGCTAGCCTCTCCATTCACACCCTGAGCCTCTTTCATTAGCATGACAGTGGCTAGCAGCGGCCAGGGGCCCATAGGCTGCAAGGTTCGCTCCTCGGGGCCTCTGATTAATGGGAGAACCCCTAGGACGCAAAGCTCTCGATTCCTTTCATCATTGCACCCATGCAGCGTCTCTCAGATGATCCCCGGACCGCAAACTGTCAAGTATACCTGTTTCTATGGGCCCGACCCCCTTTCCATCTCTTTGACTCTCCTCTCCATCTCACCACACTCCATCCTTCCTCAACTCACTCTGACCTACTCCAGTGTACTTTCTTCCACCTCAATCTAATTGTCACCTCCTATCTTTCCCCAGACTCTAATGGGCTACTTTTTTTTTTCAAAATCGCTCCTTAAACATGTATGCTAAAGAGGGAGGCCTGACTGGTGTCGGTCTTCTTTCTGCACATAGATGCAGATCACACAGGCGTGCTATTTCAGGTCAACTCTTGGATTCACAATGCCAGCCCCAGGTGACCCAGTGAAGGGTTCTCTTCTTAAGGCTTATTCTTATTTCTCACTCCTATAGAAACCACCTTTCCCCTTCTCAGCAGTTAGAGATCCGGACAGCCTTACACCTGACGTACAGGGTGGCTATCATCTCCAGGCCTCACCCACTAGGGTCTCCTGCCATCCAGCCTGGATTTCAAGGCAAAACGTCTCATTAGCTGTGGTCCTTGAAAGAAGGGCACTCAATTTCAAATTCAGTAACACATTCCCTTTGAATGGAACTAGAAGGCAAAGGAGAAGAGAGAGGGAGAGGATGGAGAGAAAGAAGACATGGGAGACGATCTCAGTCGAAGGCTGAGGCCTTGGACCCAGAGGGAGGGAGAGAAGAGAGGGGAATAAGGTCTGCTGAGGCAGCCATAATTTCACACCATCATTACCTCTATGGGCTGGAGATTTATGCTAATGCCATTTCAGGAGAGAAGTGCTGGACAAAATAGGGTAAGAGGGTAAAAAAGAACCTGTGTAGTTGCTTGGCCACAGCACAGGCTTGAATTTTTCAGCATTGAACTTGAATGTCAGCATCTGGTTTTCAATTTGTTCAATTTGTACTGTTGATTGTTTTAATTTTATGTCTACAGTAATTCATTGGTGATCAAGGATGTTCATGTATTAGTACATGTTAGGAAAAAGTGCACCGGTCAATGACATTTAGACGAACAAGACAAAAAGTGCTTGATTAGTTAAACCTAAAAAAACATTTGGCTAACAACAATTAGCATTATCCTGAAGTATGACGTTTTTCAATACATCTCAGAGTAGTATTCTGTCCAATTAATGAGCTAATGTTGCCTGTTAGTCTTATCATTTACAACAACCCTCTACAGTAGCCTATAGGCCTACAGATCTGTGAAATCTAACTTGGCTACTACACTTTTTTTTTTCTTTTTTTCTGTCATAGGGATGGGCTGGGCATTGACAAAGGCTTGGAGAATGCAGCATCTTTTGGATGTTGGCACATGTGCATTATGATCTTTGATGGGGCTAGCTATAGCTAGTTGCACAAAGCTATGGACAGTTTAGAAAGTCTATGTCATTTGAAGAGCATAGCTTATGAAGTTTTGAATATTTTCATTGTTTATACTGTACTTGTCTGTATTTAGGCTACTTATTTTTTTCTGTCTTTTACTTTTGAACTGATCTGTGGTCTTATATACAGTATTATAACCACGTCATTGATGGGCATTTTTTAAAGGCACTAAAACACATTTTTGTGGCAGGCCGCATTCACAGCAGGAGTCTATACATCACTCAGCTTCTGTGTCTGTATCTTAAAACTGAGACAGGTCTTTTGCAGGTCATGCACTGAGGTTAGTTTTTTCAACCCTCTGATTGGACCCATAAGAGTGTCTCCGGAAATAGTACATCCACAGTGGGATGCGTACTTGACCTCCGTTGTCATGGCTACCATAATAAACACAGCTCTGTACCAAGACCATTGCTATGATTTGTACAATGACAGTCATGGCTTGATTAGGTTTATGTAGTCAAGCTATTTGGTTAGGTTTACAAGAAGATAATGGTCTCGGTTAAAATAAGCAGGTCCTCCAAATTTAATAATCTTTGTTGTCATGGTTACTATAATGACATCCCTTGTTTTGGTGAAGGCTTAACTGCCAGGTTCATATGGAAATCAGATCCCACCATACCTGATGCATAAATAACTGATGAGCTTTTTTTTCTATTTAACAGTAGGACAGTCTCGAAAGTATCTCACACAAACTTACATCACCTAACCCGAACCATCAAGAGGAAGCAGTAACAAGTAAATGAGTAAATTAGCTACCCTGTGATTTATCATCTGAATAAGTCATCTTATTACTTTTTAGTTATCATATTAATATTGTTTCCTTTCCCTCCCCCTTAATATCTTTTCCTTTCAGTTAATCAAGGTGTAGCGTTCTCAAGGTGCAAGATCTGAAGTAAGTCTGAGATGTTGGAGACATCTTATTGCAGCAAGAAAATACAGCACGCTGCACTGTCACTGGAGTCTGTCATCGTCAGTTAATAGTAAGTATTTTGAAGATTACCATGGAAGTGATTTCACAGATATTTTTCCTAGAGACTGCACTTTTTATATGTTTATGCTGTCAGTTGAAAAGAATAAGCCTGATACCTGTTAGATAAGGAATGCCGAAAGCTGAAAATGACCAGACACAGACCTGCAAGATTCAGGAGGGAGACTTTAGGCAGCACAGGAAAGACAGACAGCACAAAATAGTGAAGGGGAATTTTATTTCATTTTTATTTTATCATATAGCCTATTTTATGTCACACACTGGCATAATTCCATGAGATACAGTGCTTTACTTAAGCTGACTCCTGACATTCATTTTGTCACCCGCCACAACACTGTCTTTCTCAAGCCAGTCAAAACTCCATCATTGCTTCACACCAGTCAAGACAAAGGTGAAAATCAGATTTGGCTCAACCGGGTGCTCCCGCCTCTTTCCCGGCAGCCCTTAGGTTGATGTCTTAGTAAGCTCTTTGGTTGACCAGGATTGCTCTTAGCCGAGTGGTGTAGGATTTGTGATTTGGACCCCATGTGGCTCCAGGATAACCTCCTGGACCTCAAGAATGCTGTTCTAAGAACCTTGTGGTGTGGCAGCTGCATACAGCACTGTCCCACTTTAATGATGGTTGTATGGCAGAAGCTATATGCAGCAGGGGGCGAGCTGACTTTCTCCTAACGAGGAACTGTCTCACGGAGAGACAGGTCAGGGGTGTGAGGGCCAGGCAGATATTGTAACATAACACATCACACAAAGATGAAGAAAATGTCATCGTCTGCCCCTCCAGCCAGAGCAGAGCTAATAATTAGGATTAGTTGATATTACTAAAAGCCGGCAGGGGTCCCAGCATCCTGCAGGGTTTAATACTTAATGACCAACGTGCAACAGCTGAGAGGTTGCAGTGCAATAATGTGGGAATCGATCTGCACCGACCTTTCAGTGATTCCTCATTCTGACCTATCGATCATGACACCTATTGATCTACCTTTCTGCTGTGTTCTGCTGCAACCGTAGACATCAGAGATGAGATCAGTGGTTGAGACTTGCACCATGGTGAGATGGAAGGGGGTGGATGGATAGTTATCATCAAGCCCACCTGTCACTCCTCCAGCCTTCCTCGACAACCTGATCAGAACCCTCGATAAACACCACAGGAGGTTATGCTGTGGTAATAATAATACAGTTGAAAGGATAAGGACACAGACAGAAAGGAAATAGACTATGACAGCTTCCACCGCAAATGGTGGAAGCACCTACAGATTCAATATCAAGTGAAAGCAATTCTCCCCTCTTTATTAATTTAGAGAATCATATAGCTTGACAGTACTGGATGATTACATGATATTGACTATGCCATGTTGTTGTCATTGACATGTTTCTGGATATTGACCACAAACACACCACTGGTGTGTAGCAGCCCACATATATAATTATTTTTTTTTATTCCACATAATTCAGAAATGATAACAGGTGCAGAGTTTTGTTGAATAATATGATTGGATACTAATATCTACAGTAAGTGGGATTGAGGCCACAACAGAACATTGTTAGAGCGACCCATCAGGCTGTCAGTGAGGGAGGATGGGATGATTTTAGCTAAAATGATAGTCATATTAAATGTGTGAAATAAGATTTTACTAGAAATTGTGCTTCAACTATTTTAAGAACACAAAAAAAGTGTGGATAATTTCCCTTGATGTTTATTTTAAGTGGTATTATTCCTATGCACCTACTGAATAAAGCTATGTCTGTGACAGTTTCCTTGAATTCATTTGTCAAATGAAATTTGATTGCCTGCCATGTAGCCAGAATTGAGCACTAAGGATGTCTGCAGTCGGTTTTCTATCAATGTATGACATTTGGCTTCTCCATAAGCATGTTTTACTTGCTATATTTCTTAGCTTTTGCACAACCAAGTGCCAATCAAGATGAGGCTATACATTAAGTAGATGATGTGATTTCCAGGCAAGGAAGTGCTCTTCACCTGCAGAAACTGATACAAATTTGTGAAAGTGAGCATACTTTAATATAATGGCTGTCAAAAGTCAATTTCCCCCTCCTTAAGCCACCTATCACTGCTGCAAATTGAACTGTGCCACACATATACAGAGTGTAGAAGGAGTCACACACAAATGGTAAGAGCTAAGAGAGACTGTTGCGCCAGGCAGCTGCTGTCTGTTAGCAGTAGAGGAGGGTGAGCACTCGTGCCCTACGGCACACTGCAGGGGCTAAAACGTTCCTCCACATCTACGCAGGCAGTTAAGAGACTGGAGGCATACATGGGATTACATCCTGTGCTATTGCCCTAGGCAGTCACCAGGAGAGGCCCTCACACATACGGTAACACATACACAAACACATGCAACACACTCCCAGTGAGGTGCAATCACACACATGCTCTCAAATCCATGCAAAATGTAAAACGGTGTGTTTAAAATATATGCCATTTCTCTAAAATACAAAGGAAATCCACATTCTGCTTTCGTTTGGCCATTAATGAAAAACTTAATCACTTACTTTCCCTGTGGCAATCAGCTGGGTACTAACTTAAAGAAATTCTCAGAGGCAGCAACAAATCTGAGAGTTTGGAAACGTGGTTGTACTTATCTGAGGAACATTTAATGCCAAGTCCAAACAGTAATTTAAATATTGTGAAATCTAAATAATCAGGGGTCAAATTAGGAACTGTTAGTGTATCTGCTGTTCCTTTCTCTGTGCCTAAGGTGACATATTTCCCATCTCTACCACTCACGTATGACCTCACACACACACACGCACGCACGCACGCACAGCAGGATCTCTTTGGTGAGCAGATGAAAGTATCTTGCCTACACTCTTCGTGGCATTGTGCAGTAGGGCCCAAGGGGTGTTCTCGACAGTCTGGTACACATGCAACACTCAAAAGACTAACACATACACTCACTTATACACACACAGTAATGTGTGTTGCATATTCAAGTAGAGAAAAACTCACTCAGTTAGTACTGAAAGGTCACACAAGGGCAAGAATATGCTCCAGTAACTGTAGAGAAAATTCAATTCTACATTTCAAACATATAATCATTATGTAAGTAGCTGTACCCAGAAGAACATAAGATTCAAATCTAGCGTAAAGTTTGAATTTCCTTGGCTGTGATTTCAGGTACAGTTCAATATTACACATCTTTGAAATCAATCCCCATTCAGGTTTAGGTTAGTTTATGCTTCACCTTACACCTTTTGATGTGTTCTCATCCCAGCTCAAAGGGATATAAAAAGAAATGTCAGAAACATTTCTCTTACTCTTTCAACCCTTGTGCCCATTAACAGTTAGTGCTTGGAGTAATTGTGATTTGAATGTAACCCCAAATCTGTTTAATGAGAGCAATGATCCATAGAGGGAGCACAGGTAAAGTGCTTTTAACGAGAGGGCCCTTATTTTACCAGCCGTAGAGGAGCAGAGAGGAGCGGAGCTGCTATTTCACATTCAGCTTCAAAGCAGCGCTTCAAATTGTGCCGACGAGACTTCATTTCCTCTTATCTGCCAGTGTATAGGTCCTCCAGAGTGAGAGTGCATGGAGTGAAAATGTGAGGGAATGGTGGGTGAAGATGTATAGAGCACACAGCACCACAGAGAGACAGGAAGACTCAAATTAGCTGAATATGAGAAGGAAAAATGGAGGAAGTTGTTAGACATTACAGCTGCGCGCTCGGGAGTGTGGGCTCTATAGTTACGTCCTCCTCCAGACAGACCTTGAAAGATACTTTATAGTGAGGGAAAGTCCACGTTATTCATTTCACAGGGACACTGCTTGCACTCGAATTATATAGGCTCTATATTACAACTGCCTGTGCTCAGGTTTCTGCTTTGGCTTCTTTAGACTTCTTGGCATCCAAATAAATATGTTTTGTATATGACAGAGGGGGGATTGGTGGGGCAGGGGGTGTCATCTAAGTAAATAATGCTGTATGACCTTTCCCCCAACCTCACACCCATAGACATAATTTTTCTCTCAGATACAACCCATAGGAACATCTTTTGAAATAGTGCCTCTATGATGGCAGCTGCACCGGATCATCATAGTTACAATAATAAACAGGAGATTAACACTCACTGTTTGGTTAGGTCAAGCAATAAAAACTAAAAAAAGCTCATGATCTGGGTTAAAATAAGCACATCTTCCAAATTAGATAACCTCCATTATGATCATTAAAATTTAGAAACACGCAGTTATGAGTCATCTCTCATGTCATGTGTTTTGTCTGCCCTGTGGACCTAAACTAGAAATGGTGTGGGGAAGTTTAACTTTTCTTTTCTTTTTTTATTCAAAACTACTCCCTAATTCACCTAATTCTATAGTTTGCTTACGTCTATCAAATCTGTCTGATTTAGTGTTGCATTTTATTCAGTGCCTGCAATAAATGGTTCAAATAAAGTATACAAGATGATATAGTAGCACAATGGGAGAGTAGTTTGAATTGCTTTGGCTTTGTGGCCACTTTACCAGGTGAACTCAGTGATTTCCCAAACTGAAAAAGCTAGTTAGCCACCAGACCTGACAAACTTTTCAATTACACTGCTTCTTCACTTCTGTTGAGCTTTTATGCAATGTGATGTTTAATTTGTGATTGTTTAAATCAGCTGCAGTTGTTGCAACTTAAGCCTCATCTTAAGGTGTCATTCTCAAATAAATTTAGAGTACAATGGCTGTGAATGAAATGACAGCATGGCATATATTTTCTTCAATGTTGTACTCAGTGTTTATTGTATCCATTGCACGAGTGACTTCATGATACACAAAGTAATTTACAGGTTCAGCCTTTCTGTCAAATGTACCATAAATATAACCTGCATTCAAAACTGCTTTGAAATTGTGAATTCTGTGTCCTCTCTGCAGTAGAAACAACAAGCGTCTGTTATGGAAAACTAAAAAAACTGAAATTAATATGTTTATTGCAGATTAATGAAGCAAAATCCAGCCTTTTGATAACGTTCTTGTAGCTGCACCAACAGAACAGAAAAAACACCACAACATGCAGGGGCAAAAAAAAGCTTTTAAAGGAATAAAAAACAAAGGCAGAGTGACACAACCTGGACAAAACCTGCCGGAGTCAGCCTTGACCAACATTATAAGACTCTGACTGGTTTTTCCGTCTTTCCGCTGCTGGTGTTAAGTGATACAATGACAAAATTTGTAAGAAAAGCTTTTCAATCAACTGTTTTTGAAATTCCCTGACAGGCCTGTGGATTTCTAATCAGTGCACAATGGCACAGTTTATTAACTTTGTCAAGTCCTGATGACCCTACACAGTCTTAAGCACATACATTAATTTACTTCATAACGTAGCACATCAAGGACAATCGTCTTCTTAGTTTCTTCTCCTTTTTGAGGCAAAATGGCACAGCCCATTTCCACCTTCTTCTTCTTTTTTTTGCAGTTGCACTTCTGGAGGTGGAACATGAACGCAAACAAAATCTGGCCTCCTCTCCATATTTGCATAATTTGTGTATTCTGGAGTATAGAGCTTGGTCTGTTTTGTCACATTTCTGGCATTATATGTATTATCCAATAAAGCGTTCCTATGTTGAAAGTCAACAAACTAAGATATGTTATATCCTTAGATGTATGACTTACTTGTCAAAGTTAGTGTTAGTGAAGATCTTGTGAAGGACGTGGAAACATTGAGTTGCTGTGTTATTGTGATGGCTAGCAGCATGCAATTCAGTTAAGGTGAGCATACAAATCAGATACCAATATGTAAGCCTTGTATTTGTGTTTGCAGAGCCAGCACATTCATATACATGTTTGCCTGTGTGCTTCAATGCATCTTTGTGTTTCTGACTTTGGAAAAAGGGTCTAAATTGGAGCAATCTAGACACCGAGGTCTATGCTTTAGTAGGCAAGGCACACATAAAAATATATATTTTGTCAGTAACATCCTTGCCTAAATCTCCTGGTGTTCCATTACCCAGTGATAGAAATCCTAGTGGGGAACTACAGCCAAGTTGAATGCCCCCCTCCCCACTCCCATCCTTCCATACAACAAAGCATCTTGGGCTTGAGAAATACTGCTCCAAACCTTTGAGGTTGGATTGAATGAATGAAAAAAAGAGAAAATGTCATCTTCGAAGATTTCAGATAGAGAGTCTGACAATGAAAGTACATCAAAGGGAAATGCAGACCCCACAGTCTTCAAAAGGCACTGTGAGCAGCACATTCAGGGTTATTAAATAGATGAATATTGACAGGGTTTTTCCTATTTGAGGTGAACAGCACCTCAGCTATCGCCACGGATCCAACAGGACCAGAGAGATGGCAAGCAACCGGGCACTCTCCACCTCCCAGCCATTCACAGCAGCCTTAATTGACAGGCAAAACCCTACAACGGCTCTTTTTTCCCCCCGTCTCACCTCCTTGCTGCTAACTTTGCCCACTGGAACGAGCTGTTGCTGAGCCAATCAGAGGAGGTTTTGTTTGCCGAACTCCGATATGTCCTTCAGCACTTTGGCCCCATTCATCTCACCAAACAATCCCCCTAAGAATTTAACTGGTGGGCAAACACACAGCACATGGGTAATGACGGGGGCACCTTGGCTGTCTGTGTGAATATTTACCCTGTCATCAAAGGAGGGGCATGCATATAAATCTATGCCTGCGCTCCTAAGTTCAGGTTCAGGCTCTGGGAGTGCAGGAGGCGAAGAGAGAAAGACAGCGAGTGAATAGTCCTCAGATCTAACGGCCTACACGATAGAACCTTAAACCTATGGAATAGTGTAGAAAATTAGCTTGCTTTGTAACTCTGCAGGCACGCAGAGGTTGTTTAAAATGTCAGATCCATGAATAAATACATTTGAAAATAAAATGGCACCCGCCCACGTGTCAGGGTTATTTGACAAGAGATTTGTCAAAATGCTGTAGTGCATCCAAAACACCCTGGACTTTTTTTCTCCCCTCAGATCTAAAGGTTTAGTGCCCTCTTCCAGCGATGAAATTGAAACAAAGTTTGGTTTTGAGTTTTGTGGGGGGGGGGGAGAAAAAGAAAAAAAAAGAAAGAGAAAAAAGTTGTGACCTTTTCCACAATATTCTATTTTGTTGTTTAACACCTGATAAACCATCCCTATTCCATTGTTCAACACCTGATAAACTCAATTCGTAAGGGCCAGGAAACAATTCTGCTAAAGAGAGAAGCAAGAAAATAGCTGCAATCAGCCACTAGATTGCAATGTTTTGTCTGCGATTTGGAAGAGTGGAGAGATTCTATCAGGCTAGTTCTTGTGGCTGATATGCTACTGGTAATACGTTCAGCCCAGGTAAACTTACAATGGGATGAATAGACACTCTCAAACTTTTATATATAGCACTCAGGAGCTAGCATGGTCTATTGGAGACAAACAAACCATGCCTCTTCGTTTTTCCCTATGTGAAAAAAAAATCCCATCTCTGCCAATGTTTTTCTTTTCTTTTTTTTCTAACTCAAGCTTGAACAGACTGTAGCTTTATCATTAGGCTACTTTGTGTTAGAGAGACATAAAAACTGTACTACGTAAATTCAGCTAATCAATGAGACATTATTAACAGGGAAATATACATTTCTGAAAGACAAAGAAAGAAATCAAAGTTCAAGGAGGGTGGATTTATATTCATATTTATCACTCTCTCCAGGGACGACCTCAAAAAATGTAAATATATGAGGAGGGCACAGGGAATATTTAATGCATAAAAACAAAATGGCTGCCATTTATCACCATACATGCAAGCTGCACCAAGAGGAGAGAAATGGTACAGATCCTCTCTGCGCACTGAACACCAGAGACCGTTTCTCCCTCAAGATCCGCTGCTGCTGTTGCTGCCTCTTGCTTTGCTCTCCACAGGAACAGTAGCAGTGGTGTGTGTGTGTGTGTGTGTGTGAGTGTTGGGGTGGAGGGGGTCTTTCTCTACCATCATCTCTCAAAACTAGCGTGTGCACACCCCTCTCAGATCAACAAAGCCCTAGTCGCACATTACTGTACACGTCGATTCTACTGCAAAAACAGACTCCTGAAAACCTGTCAGAGACCCTGAAGATACGAGCAGGCTAACATTAAAAAAGGATGACCTTATTATACGTAGGAATGTGGGTTATATTTTTTTTCTGGCATGTAGACAGAGAAAAAGGTGATAATGGCAGGATGATATGTTTTATTTATTCATTTTGCTGATGTCTATTTATTATTCAATAGCTCAGTGTGTTAGCTTCAAATGACATCCTAGGACTACAAGAGGCAAAATGTAAATGCACATCTACTTAGAGAGGAAAGGTGTGAGGAAGAAGGAATTTGTGTGTTAATATTGCAAGTTCATGCTGGGATATAAATAAACATATGGCATATTTACTGAATATAACTAACAAACGAAGACTGAGGAAGTGTAAATGAATTATAATGGGCTTATTCTACAAGATAGTAAAAGTGTGTGAGCAATCTACAGTAAAATGATCCTGTTTTCTTATCTGAGTGATAGACACACCTGCAATCAAATCACGTTTCATTGAAGAAATAATCATTTTTAACACTGTAATTCAGTCTCATGATGTTATTTACACTGTGACCTGTGAAATCAAGACATATCATTTCAACTTTTTTTTGTTTTCTACTTTAATTCTACTAAAATTATATGACCATCCTCGCTACTTGTCAATTGCAGTATTATTGAATCATCATGCCATGGTTTGTGTTCATACACAGTGGTCAGTTTTTTTGTTTTTTTACTCCACTCTTGTACTGCTGAAATCAACCTCTTGCCCATCAATTACAATTAGTTATTAATAAAATCACTGGCCAGGAATTATGGTCGATATTATTCTGAAACTCCTACAGACCTGCTTAGGTGTGCAATCAGTCACACATCTTTCTTTCTTTATCTCTCTCTCTCTCTCTCTCTCACTCACACACACCCACACTCACACCCACACACACAAAGCCCTTTGTACTGTCTTCCACACCAGCACTCCTCCAGGGGCCAATACTGTGCCCAAAGCCCTTTAGAGGGGCAGCAAGCCGTAAAATGACCCCATGCTGTCCCCGCTCGCCTCAGCCCCGCCTGGTTACGCCCGTTTCCCAGGGACCCGCTGAGGGTCCAATGCCCCTAGGCCTCCCTCTCACGCCACACTACCTCCCAGGGCCAAACGTTAACAGGGGCTCCTCACCGCGGACAATGGGAGCTGGGAAACGTGGGAAAGAAATGTCACAAGGCTCTCTGACAACCAAGGTTCGACCCCCTGACCTCCAGGGCTGGTCCCACTGGGCCTCTTTATGTAAACACAGGGTGTCCAAACAAAAGCAAACCCTGTGTTAATCAGATTCATAACCCGTGTGAGGAGATGTAAAGAAGCTAAGGTGTGGAAGACTTAGTTTGGGGCCGGCCACTGCTTTTTCACTGAGCTGGAGAAAATATTTAGAGTATGCAGTTTATTTTCCTCCATTTCTATATATTTTTACATTATTTTCTAAACATTGCGGGTAATGGTTCTGTTTTATTATTTAAATTAATCTTGTTAATCAGTAATATAGACTTAAAATAATCTTTCACAGAGTCATTAATAGGCTGAGGACAATGGCTGGACAAGTGTCTGCTGTTTGAGCTCCCCACTGCCTTGTAAACAGTCCTGGTCATTTAACCCCTGACCTTGCAGCAGTGTCTATTCTCAATCCGTCCACTGCCTCTCTCCATATGGGAGATGCAGGTCAAATGAGGATATGGTCAGCAACGCCACACCCTCCGAGGGGTCGGGGGTGGGGGAGGGAGAGGGGGAGGTCGGTGCCCCACTGGGTGGACACAAGCAAAGTGGTTACCGAGCAATAGCAGGGGAGCAATTCGTTGTGAAGTGGGGGGTTAACAAGGGAATGATTAGCACCAAACAATGCTGGAGCTAACCCCAGACTCCGTGGCTGTATGGCTGGTTTCGTTCACTGTGGTCAGTGTGTGATTGGTGGCAGTCATTCCTACTGATTCCTATTATTTTATCACTTTTTTAAATGTTCAATATTGGACCAATGTTATTGAATATTATGTACTAGTGTACTTGTAGGATACTAGAATTTAATTTTCAGATTGGCCTTAAAAAAGGTGATAGATGATGTCCTGCTCCCCTGCTCCTTGAAAACAAGGGTGTGTTATTTAAGTAAGTTGTTAAATAAAAAAATTATGTAAAAGAAAAAAAATCTTACAAGTGGTTCCTTTCGATGAGTATCATTATCACTTGAGCTCCCTGTAAACTAGGCCTTGTGTTACTTCTTTTTTACGGGTCAGATAATTATAGTGATGGGCAGTGAGGCAGCTGGTCATCCTATTTACAGACAATGGGCCTAACCTGTTTGCTCAAGGTCCTATTGATGACCTCATTGGCACAAGAGCACATGTGTAGGTCAGACCACAGTGGTCACTAGAGGTCAGAGGTCGTGAACCAAACACCACAACCTCATTCCCAGGAGACTCTTGCTGATGGACTCCTGTGCTAGTTAGTGGACATCATTAAGGAGGCTGGATGACTAAAGGATTAATGACCCTACATGATGAGCTGCTAACCTTGCAAACACAGTTATGACCAAAAAGGAAAATAAGTAGCTAAAAAAAAAAAAAAAAAACAGCCAGTAGTGCCGGCAAATTATCAGGGGGTTCAAGCCACAAATGTATGGCAGTTGCATGTGTTAACAACAATTTGCAACAATAGTGTCACACCACTTGTACACGTCCGATGTTGATGACAACAGAAACAACCACTGACCTTGATATACTGTGATGTTGCAGGAGAGGCAAATACATTGAGTTTTAACAGGGAGAAAGAATAAGACCACATTGTAGTCATCAAATTCCCAGTCCAACACCTGCCAACATAAAGGGCCATGATAGAAAGCATTTTAGTTTAAAAAGGGTGGGTGGATGGGGGGGGGCAAAAATATGCACAGCGAGTCATTAACAATGCAGAACTGAGAGTGGGAAACGATAATTAACTCTCTAGATGGGGTCTTTGGAGGGACAGTCTTTGAGGATTGCATTTTCCAGTGTTGAGCTCAAGGTTAACTACTCTGCATGGAAATAAGGGGCCAGAGGTGCGGCATTTCCTGACCATGAGCTACATCCAGGATTAGCATGTTAATATGTGTTTTGTATCCATATGAGCATTTGCATGGTAGTTTTCATCTGAATTAGCACCGGCTCGGTCAGGTTCTATTATTCATCCAAAAGCATCATAACTGCAGCCTCTTGCATAACAGCTTACTCGCTGCCCTTCTCAACCTTATTCCAGCCTCCTTGCAATCCTCTGCCTCCTCCTCTTCATCATCACCATCATCAGCACCACCATGACCACATGCAAACCTCGAACCTGCATGATTGTCCTATTTATATGAGTATAGATGAGATGCTGCATTGTCCCATGTCTCCTTGTAACCCCCATGATCATAACTCTGTCTGCATGGCCTGTGATCATTTATGAGCACTTTACATGAAGATCACTCTCACAAACAACGCCCTTCAGCCAGTAATGAAAGCCAAGCATCAAAAGCTGAAGATCAATGTCAGGTTGAGAGATTTGTGACAAGGCTTGCTTGTATGTAGATGACCCCAAAGGTAAGGAGGATCTCCAAGTGATCTGGGTAGGGAGCGATGTGAGATACTGTAAACTGTAATCCATTATGCTGGGTGACATTTTTCTCTATCAAATCATCAAATAAGAGTACATGAAAAACTTTCTGAGCTGATTCCAGGTTCAAACATCAATACCAAAAAGATGAAATAAAAATAAAGAGATAGCATCATTTATGACCTTAAAACCCAGTTTAATTCAAGGTGCTTTATGCTTTTTTAAGAAAACTGAGCAAACACCACAGATGACCATGAGATGCATAAAGGTCAATAAAATAAAATAATTTCGTCAACTGCTTCAGGAAACTGTATTTACTGTATATGTTAATATATGCTCCAAATTAAAATGAATGTAAACATGCTTTGAACCATATCTTGCTTAAAAATGAATAACATTTCAAAGACTTTTACATTGAGCACGTTGTACTATTATTCATCCGTTTAATTATAATATTATTCAGAGCGAAGATTCAAAACTACCACCCAGAGGAAAATGTTTGTCCAGATTAACATGATTGATAAATGTCTTTGAAGCCAAAGGCAAACAGAAACAAACTGAATCCCCAGACTGGGACACTCAACCAGTGGCTGAGGTCAAGGGTTAAATGATTGAGGTCAGAGAGTGTTGAACCTCTGTCGAGGGACCTCTCAGATCAATGAATGGATGTTGAACATGTGTAGTTGTAGCAGGCCATTGATTAGAGAATGGACAAGTGTCAGAGCACTTGATTGGTCTCTGGTCGGTGCATCCAAGAATAATGCCGCTATCCTATTATGTTAATAAAATAACTATAGGATATTGTTGGAGCTATTTATTTATTGTTATTTAGAATGTTTTGTTAGCGTTTAATTTAGTTAGTATTTAGATTTGATTATTCTCAATTGATTTATTTGACTTCATTATGATTAGGTTTTGCTAGTATTCTGTTAGTTTATTATTTGTTTTGTTTAGTTGGTGTTTTTTATTAGGCCTATTAGGCCTATTAGTTATTAGTTAGTATTAGGGCACTGGTAAGTGACCAGAATGCACCTGGATGGGCTGATGTTTTTTTTTACCAGAGCGGGAGAGGCACTGATGATGGATTTCTTTTCTTCTATGTTGCTTGCTCGTTTTTAATAAACGTCCTTTTTGTTTGAACTGAACATGGAATGTTGATGTTAAGTTTCTGTTGCCTGAGTACACCCTGAGTATTATACCCTGAGTATTATACCCATGCTGCAGCAGGGGTCTTTAGATTTTTTTTATGATTTGAAGAGTTTGATTTGGACCTTCTTTTTTGTTGTTTCGACAAATGGCCACTAATAAAACAAAACAACCAAATGCCATTGACAAGTCACTGTCCGCAAGTGAAAAGCTGTTTTGAACAAGACATGTTTCTGACATGACAACATTGTTCATGACATCATATGAGCCCTTCATAGATACATGTTATGATGTGACAATGCTGTAGATAAGATTTGGTTGGGTTCAGGGTTTTGGTTTTTGCTGGGTAAAAATAAGTTCTGAGACAAGGTTGAGGAAAAAATGTGATTTGCTTCAAAGCTACTTTGTAGGGGACCTTTGTTGTCATGGTTACAATAATTACCAACTGGTTGAGAGTCAGGTATGGTTTAGGTCTGTTTAAAAAAGGAAAAATGTTGAAGAGGGAAACAAATTGTGTTAAAATCCAATTTTTTTCCCCATTCATTCCAACCTCTTGCCCATGAGGACATTTTTGCTCTATATGTGGAGGCTTCATCACTTGAATGTTAACTTACTACTGTATATCATTTTGGGTTGAAACAACAGTAGGTTTTTCTTATGATGACAGTGAGGAAAGGACACAACAGAAAAGGACTTGACATTTAATATAGGGACACCAGTTCCACTTCTTCTGCCTCCTTCAGACTTTGACTGCTGGTGCTGACCTGACACTGCGACCAGACTTGGCCCCGGCTGTGCCCAGGCAGGTACCAGCTCAGATCAGCACCCCACTCTTTGGCTTTGGCTAGAAATTAAAATATGTCTCCCCCTTTGCCTACTTTCATCTACAGCCAACTGTCCAGCCAAGCATACCGTATGCCTCCTCACCCCTGCCTCCTCTTATCCTCATCCTCCTCCTGCCTCTGCTTTCTCTCTCACGCAGGAGACCAAAAGTGACATGCAGGGACAAACCTGAGACCTTAAAAAGAAGAAGAAGAAGACGACGAAGAAGAAAACGGGAGGGGACATTGAAGGGTGGGGATAGTGAGGAAGAAAGGGGGCGAGGAGAAAAAGAGAAACGCACATTGTACTTTTCAAATGGATGGGAAATGATTCGCTGGGATTTGCTGACAATTATACGGTGGGGTTTAATCAATTCGGACCATTCACAGCGTGGAGAGGGCTGATCCTCCAGTACAAAGGAACAGACCGTGGGAGGGCGGTACCTGAGAAAGCGCCGGCCTGGTGTAAGTAACATGAGGCAACACTCCCCTCCCCACACATTGCCCCGCAGCATATGGCCCCTCTCTGAACTTATTAGCTGGCGGATTAAGGCCAATCGCAGAGACCCAAGGGCCTGTGGCTGCCACCATCGCACCCTCCCTCGCTCCCCTTCACCACTAAGAATGAGGCTGATTGACAAGGGACATTGTGTTGGGCACCTAGATCGCCACACCCCTCACTTACCCTGTCATGTGGTGCAGTTTGATGAGGTTATTTGGTAGAGAGAACAGCCATGACCATTAACCTTACAGCTACAGAGCTCACTGTACATACGCTTAAAAAATTACTACCTCGTGTTGCATTGGAACAGCTCCTGTCAAACACGTCTACATCATAATATTTCATAAGATAATTTTACCTTTTTTTCCCCTTGACCACTATGGTAATTCCACCTGCAAATTAGCAAACTGCTCTGCTATCGAGTGGATTAAAAGCACCTGAATGTGAACACACAGATTAGCCCTGTAGATATGAAGTCTAATTAGCATCTCATTGCAACTCGACATGCGAGCTCAACATGAGTGCAGACACGCTGAGAGAAAAGGCTGCATTGGCCAGGGGTTGATTATAGGTCCATTATGCACACAGTACTTAGTGATGGGCTGAGAGTAGGAATTAAGAGCTTGATGGCTATTGCGAGGGGACCTGGGCTGAAGTACAGGGGAGTTTGCAGTCAACAGGGTCTCAGGTCTACAGGAGGCCAAGACTCGGGGAGGCTATACAGTAGTCTCTGGCCTTCCTGAGTATTCATGGAGAGAGATTTGACAAGAGAGGAGCCCCCTATTTAAGCCCTCATTTGATCTGGCAAGCGGCAGGTGATCCTCTGTCTCTTTTTGTGTCAGACCACAGGGGTTTGCCGACCCCTCATGACCTGTCTTACCTGGCGCCCTTCAGGACACCTCATTTAGAGGGGAAGAGTATCCACCCATTGCGGATCTCCACCTGGACACAGGGCTGCAGGGTCAGCACCATACTGAGACAGCAGGGATGCTCAAGGCCTGCTCTGCTAATCCCCTCACATACTAGGAGATGTTGGAGGACCCAAAGGTCAGAGATGGAGCAGAGAAGCCATCTTCCTGGTTCTTTTAGACAGGATTAGAGACCCAGCAGGGGTGGGTCTTCAGGAGCGAGGCCTCACGCTTGGAAATCCACACTTGGAAGATGGCCCGGCTTTGGCCCACCTTACCTCTTGAGACCACACGTGGCCCATGACCTCAGAGAGATAGCGCCAAGCCACAACTTATGCTGACAAGCACAGCGACAGCTAGTCAGAGTTGACAAAATCCAGTATTGCCTAATGTGGGAAACCTCCTCTCTGTTTCATGGTTCTCTTCAAGTGAGTGTTTGTTTGTTTGCTTTTCGAGGAGGAGTTCTCATTAGACGAGAACCGAACAGTTGATCTTTAATGAGAGGGGAAATCCTCTTCCCCTTCCCCCTGCTGGATGGCTCTCTATACCTTATCTTTCACCCTCACCCCCCCTCTACTGCTTGCTTTCATGTGTGTCTCGTCATTCGAGGGCGAGTGACTGCTCCTCAGACTTGTGTCTTTCAGAACCAATGATTAATGCTCTTTGAGGGTGGGGGTGCATGAGGGTGGGGAGGGATATGTGCACGGCGCCTCACTGTCTTTACATAGCAAAAGACCCTGCTTTTTTTCTACACAAACAATGACACCTACAGAGAACGTGATGGTAAGGGAAACATGCAGGCAGCTGGTGCTTCATGGGGCATTCAAATAGTCACTTCTTCTCGGATCTGCAGACAAACCCACCTTGGTCCAATCAACACTTCTGCACTTTGGATCTCACCATTCCTGACACTCTCTCACCTCTGAGAACACCCTAGAAGCCCGGCCTCTCTCTCCACCAGCTTTTCTCACAAAAGAAATTAGCCACAATATGGGCGAGTGAGAAACAAGTATTCCTAACGCATCAAGTGCAAAACAAATATATGGTAAATGAAGTGAACACAGATGGGAGCAAAGACAGTAACTATTTCACAGAACACGCACTTACACGTAACTGCAATTGAATTACATTTAATTTATTTCCTTCACTCTTTCTCTCATTGAATGATAATAAAAATCAGAGGACATGTCAGAATGAGCTTATCAACCATCACCACACTAAATGCCTGTAATGCTCAGCAGCATTTAGCATAAGCTATTAGATAACCATAGTGATAAAACCTAGAATGGCATCAATGCAAGGGCAACTGTTAACATTTCAGATTAGCTGCATGCTGAACTTCGGGGTTCATTTGGTTGCATTTGCTTCCATTATCGACTGAATAAGCAGATCTGGCTGGCAGAGATCCATTTCTCTCCACACACTGTAGCACTCTATCTCTGTCTGAGCCCACTCAAATCACGTTAGCCAGTCAAATCAGGTTAGCTCCTCTTTAGCGTCAAACGTACTTTTAATTCAAAGCATCACTTCATCGACACCAGACGTGTTGGCATGCCAGAGACCCGAGTTGTCAGTGCCTCTGCACTGATCCACATCCACTGGGGTCAGACAGATCAGGATACTGAGCCAGTCTGGTGGAGTGTGTGTGAGGAGGGGGGGGGGGGTTGGACCATATATTTTAGGGTTGGATGAGATGAGTTACTGACAATCTGGCAGTCCTTCACTCTGACATGTGTGTTTGATGGTACACGCAGCCCGTCACAGGCCTCCGTGACCCAGCACTGTCACTGAGGGTTGAGTGCGTGACAACGTGCTGCTGTTTGTGCAGCAGAGGACCACAGTTTGTTGAGGGTGGGTTGGTGTGGGCTAGGACATGTGTGGAGGTTGGAGCTTGGGACAGACGTTGTACAGAAACTGCCAGTCTCTGCAGTTACTGTGGGGCACAGAAATACACTCACTGAAGTGTTTTCCCACTACCATGACGCCAAATTGATTTGCAAATTTCTCCAGAAAACATAAATCTGAAGAATGTAGGCTACACATTAAAGGCCATGTCTCAATATTTTTCTTTCTGCATGCAACAGATGTTTCTCAAAAAGATCATTTAAAAAAAATAGAAAAAGAAAGCATATTCTTGGACAATACAGATGAGGCCCATCAAAAGTGACAGTGCGTTTCCATATGTCAGTCATCATGTGCACTTTCTGATGCCTCTAGCCATTCGTTTCTCACTGATCGCAATTTCACATGAAAAGCAGACTTATAGGCAGAGAGTAACACTGTGCATAACCTATAATAAATCAGTAGGGTGAATGTAGAACACCTGCACTACTGAAATACAGTGTTTCATATTACTCCCAGGGTTTGGTGTTGACATTGTTAGAGTCCATCTGCAAACCATCCCTCTTTGCTGTCCATCCATTTTTATAAGCAAAAAAAAAAAAAAAGGTTCCAGGGAGCAAAGAGATGTATAAGGTGCAAATGAAAGAGAGACAGAGTCTCTGTTAGAAGCTGAATGTTTGAATCTTTACATGAGCCTGAGGCCACACTTGCCACATGTAAGACTAAATAAACCTCTTTTTAAACAGTGATCCCACTATATTGCCACTAAGAAAGACCTCTCATTATGCCAGCTTTGCTTTTTTACACTGAGCCAAACAAAGCCCTGCCCCTAAGACTCCTTGACCAGATATGAAATTAAAAAAAATAAAATCACAGGGCTTAGGCTGAGCTGCAGAGGTTTTACATTGCAAGAATAAAAGCAAAACTCCTTTAGCATCTCAGACCATGTGCTTTTTTAAATTTACCATACTGAAGATATTTGTTACCACATGATTTCTAAATAATCTCACATGACTTTATTGTCTTAGACATTTTACTAGCATTTCCTCCACAATTTCTCTGCTTCTGCAGTGGCATTTTGTTGCACTCCACACACATGGAACAATTACGCTCTTGAAAATAACCAAGACTTGCGGGTTGTTCTGACTCACATGCATGCCAGGAGGTGGAGTCAGGTAGTCTGATTGTCTGAGGCTAATAACAGTAGAGTGGGAGGAAGAGGTGCACAGAGGAGATGTTAAAAAGGCTATAAGGCTTACAGTGGGTGTTGGAGGATGTCTGGGTCTAAACGTGCCTTTTTGCATGAGGGCGCAGTGTAAGTGTAGGCACAGTGTGGTAGCTAACCCTATCCTGATAAATGTGTGGGATGTGAGGACAGTTGCGGAGCCCCAAAGCCAATCTATTCAGGGCCCTCACCATAGCCTGAGGGCCTCCTCAGTGCCTTCCTCTACCTGTCTGTCTCTATTTTCCACTCTCCTGCTACTCAAACACTCCTGGATTGTTTGAATAAAATTGTTTCCCTTATAGTTTTGAGTGGGTGAACTTCTTCTACGGGAAATTCCACATCTTAACTGATAGAAAAAAAAAAACTAAATTATTCTGAATGTTGACAATGACTTGAAATTTTAATAGATAATTAAAGTGTTGGATTATATATTATGTTGCTGTTTACTAAAGCAAAAAATAGGATTCTTCTTAAAACCTTGTCAATAATTACCAAGAAATTATTTATAATATTTCTCCAAGTCATTATTAGCATTATTTTTGTTGACACGTCCATCATTAAAAGTGTCTCATATTCAGCCAAATGCACAATGCCCTCATCTATTGGAACTGTGAATTAGCTGCTTCGTTACAGCACAGTACAGTAAAGGGAAGTGTCACGACAATCACTCCGCGGCAACACAGTAATAACTGTGCTGTGCATCAACAAATAGACATTACAAAGTGTGTGAAATATAGATGACACAAACACTTTGTAAATGTAATTTTTGCATTTGAACTGATAAGTGGTGTAATATACAGAGCTGGAATCAAATAAAGATTTGGCGTGAGGAAGAAGAGAGTGATGCAGGATGAGTGCGTGATGGAGCCAAGCAGCAGTCAGAATAAGGTGGTTTTGATCAGGAGTTTCTCTGGGATAATTGTCAGGATCTGCTGTTTGGAAGATGACTGACAAAAGGAAAAATATGACAGTGGAATTTGTTGAGGAAACATGAAAATGTGTCAAACATCCGTCAAACAAAGAAATGCAATATTTATGGATTCTTGAAGAACCTCTCTTTCTCTCTCTCTCTCTCTTTCCCTCTCCCTACACACACACATGCAGACACACACATTCACGCATATTGTTAAAGTCTTCTCAGCGTCTTCTCCACAAATCATTTCCCATGTTGTCATGCGTCTCCCTAACGTTCTCTCATAAAGGGATTAACATGCAAAAAAGGCTGTTTACATAACAATGACAAGAGTGTTTAAAAATCCACACTTCAAAACATGATTATGATAAGCATGTGCAGGTCTTAACAGAGCTCCAGCACACGGGAGAGGATTTTTTTTTATTCTTCTACTACTTGTAAATGGTTTTGATGATTGAAGGACTACAGGTACAGTACAACACACTGACCGCTTCACATAATGTTCAGGGTTTAAAAACAGAAAATTGAAGGAAAACTGCAGCAATGCACTTCATAAGGTGCTTTTTAATTTTTTTCTATTTGGACCTTGATTTTTTTTTTCTTTTCAGTATATTGAGAGTGTACAAAAGATCCTGACAAAAGGGATGGTAAAAACAAGAAAATGAAATACAATTTACACTTAAGCACTGTATCAATTCAAAAGGTGACTTTGATATTTATTATTAAATGTATATTAAAATCATGCATTTGTGCTTATTTTATGTTTGACCAAAGACGTTTTATGATGCCTGCTTAGTAAACTGTTGACATAAAACACCAGTACTGCCACACATGATAAACAGACAAGACTGTAAGCCTGATAGCTTATAGTATTACAGAAAGAAAGAAAGAAAGAAAGAAAGAAAGAAAGAAAGAAAGAAAGAAAGAAAGAAAGAAAGAAAGAAAGAAAGAAAGAAAGTTGTTTGTTTTTTTCAAGAGAGCCTGTTGATTAATTAGAGCTGAAGTCTGGAGAACTCCGGGTATCCCTCACCTCTCTTTCTGACACACACACACACACACACACACACACACACACACACACACACACACACACACACACACACACACACACACCTACTAAGAAAACAAAACCCCACTAATCATTTGAAGCCTGTGCTTTGTAGGTGGGGCCCAGTCATTATCAGGCCTCAGCAGTGTGGGTTTTTGTTGGTTTTAGCTTTGCATCCTCAATCAATCGCTAACAGGAAGAGCTTTAATCAGGGTTTTAATGCAGCTGTACAAGAGGTGGGCCGGCCCTTTGTCTGGGTCTGAAAGGCTGATCGGAGGGGAGTCCTCTCGCGTTTCTTTACATTCACCTGCTGGGCCCTATTGGGTCTCTTTCTGAAAGAAAAGGACAAGGGAAATGAATAAAGAACACAGGCAAAGTGTGGGTCCGCTCAACCAGCCTATGGGTTAATCAAGGAGCTACTTGTCATCTCCACAGAGTCTCACAGTTCTGGTGGTTAAGCTGTCCCCTTCTCTTTCCCATGCCAATTCAGACACACTGAGGAGCTGGGCCGGGACGAACAACAGTGCGACATAACACAACCATGAGCTAATGATATGCTACTTTGAAATGAATGTATGAAGCAGGAGGGGAGGGTGCTGGGAAAGGAGAAAGACAGAGAGGAGAAACTTTATGAATCGCTGGGAAACACAATTTTGAGATTTGGAGTATGGGAAAAAGAATGAAATGAAATCTACAACAGATTCAAAAATATTGTACTGTGGGATAATGTGTTTTTCAGAAAGTTATTTTGTTAAAAAGAAACACTGTTACATACACACACCCACAATAGGCCTATTCAAACTGCACACACACACACACACACACATAGGAAGATATATATGTATACGCAATCTACGCATGTTTTTCTTTTTTGTTATATGGAATTTTTTAGACACTTTACTATTTCACACTCCAGCTATGCACATAAACACATTTGTGGAAAAACACTTCAAACTTCTCCCTCAGAGATTTAACACATGCGCAACTTGCAAAGGTGATGTAAGTTCAGATCTCACCAGGACCCCAAATGGTCGAAAAAAAGAAACAAAAAGCAGTTTTATCAATAATTTGTTATTTGCAGAGGTGCAGTGGGGCAACATCTGCTCAGTTTCAAAACCTGGTAAATGATGCTCTTACCCCATCTAGTGAAGAGAGAGAGGAATTCACACAAGTGACTGAATCTGTGTGTGTGTGTGCGTGCGTGCGTGTGTGCGTGCGTGTGTACAGTATGTTTATGTGCATGCACATAGCATGTGGTTGTGGGTGTTTAAAAGAACCTGTAAAAGACTTTAAAAGAGGAAACAAAGGCATTAATATAATTCAAAATGTGATGCAAGCGTTGGAAACTATTTAGAGGTGAAAGCAACCATTTCTTTAAAAAAAAAAGACAAAAGGTACTTCACTGCTAATATATTTGCTTCCCTTAAATATTCTTCATACAAAGAGAGTATTATTAAAGAGATATCATGGCAAACTCTATTGCAGATTACAAAAACACACGTGGAAAAAAAATGGTATTGGTGTTGTTTTTTGCTGCTGCTGTTGGTGGTGATTTCAGCAATATTCAATGATTAATCACATTTTGGAACAGCAATAAATGCTATTTGATAGAAATCAAATTTGTATTTCAAAAATATGGTAAATACAGTTCCAATTATGAAGACAACATCAGGGAAAAAAAATATAACGAAAAAAATCTTAACTGTACATGCACCTTATAATAATAATCATCATCAATTACATTTGTTTATATATTTGTATGTGTTCTATAGCCATTGACGTGTTGAAATCAGCTGTAACTGAGCAAAGGTCCCAATCAACATTTTGTATCAACATGCTTCTATGTTTTCTGTAAAAGAAAAAAGAAGAAGTTCAACCTAACGTTTATGACATTTCCAGGATAAAAAAGTGTGCAATTTGTGGAGCACAGAGAGTGCTTTGGAATTATGCATGTACTTTAAACGTCAGATTTGTCAGAGACAATGTAGACTGGTGACTAATGGCTGATCCACCTGACAGGGCTTTTTGTCGGAGTCCACAGGAAGTCCACAGGAAGCCTTCAGTGCTCTCCAGCAGAGACTGATGCACTTATAAGAATGCTCTCTAACAAAAGGGATGGCGGCAATTAGGAAAACAAAAGAGGGGAGGATGCCAGTGATTATAGCAGGAGCACTTCAACAGCCAACACCCAGCTTTCACACTGTCAATTAGAGAAGCCACGAAGAGCATCAGAAAACACCCCTTCTGCTGGTTAATATTTGAGAAATTTGTTTTGGTAAAAGGTCTTTCATTACAGTTAGAGAAAATATGAAGAAAAATATTATTCATTTAAAATAGGTGTGTTTGTATGTGATTATTGTACCAAGCTGAATGTTATGTTTATATATAAAAACAAAACATGGGGGGAAAAAAGTATTTTGACATTTTTTACTTTGTCTGTTATTATATCTGTCTGTCATTATCTTTGATTTTATTTCATGGAATAGACGAGGCATGCAAACTGTGAACCTGTCTGAGTAGAAAATTGCAAATGAACATCGTGTTAAATTCATAATGACTGTGTTTAGACTCGCTTAAGCATGCTCAATTAACAAAATCCAAAATGAGAAAAATTCACTGTATGCACGTGTTTAATTCTATTCACTGTAATTTTTACAAGCTTCGTTTTTAAAGCCTGTTTTGGCTGATTTGTAGCATTTAAGTGTTGATTTTGACAAGCACTCATCGCAGAAGGTCAGCAATTCACCTGTAAGTCGGGAAATTACCCTGCCTAATTTTTGCTGTCCTTCAGGTGCAGCCTGACAGCCTTCTTTGCATTTTAATGCAGGCAACCCGATTATTAAATCTTAGAGGGCTTTTTTTTTGTTTGAAATAAATGGTTTGGGTTGCTGGGCAACCTGACATGATCAAACATGGTTCCCCCCTCCCCCATTCTGACGCTCATAATTCCTCATTTATATTCAGGCATCTAGTTCTTAATTAGATTAAGATGCATAACACCCCACTGTGAGCAAATTCAGACTGATGTACAAATCTCTCTCTCTCTCACACACACACACACACACACACACACACACACACACATGATATCCAGCTTTGCTTTAATGCACATACCCATTTAAAATTGTGGTTGATTTTGGCAGGTGTCTCATTTCTAAATGAATTAATATGTATGTAAAATAATTGCAATAAATAACTACAAAATTTTTGAAGAAGCATCTAATTTAAAGGTCGGCTTAATTTAAAACATAATATTTTGTATAGTCCACTGTGACACTGAAGTCAATTTTAATATCATAATTTTACTTGCAAACAGAACTTTACCCTATAACTCAGACTGCAATTATACAAATATCCTAGAAATAAATGTAGCATTTATTTTGAAAGGGAAAAAATAATTTACCACAAAATTGCACAACACAATATTCAGCCCAAATGGTGGGGCACATTCATGTTCATATATACAAACACATCCAAGTTCTTTGGAAGAAAAAAAGAGTGTTCAAGTGCCAACAGTCGGGGCATACATTACTCTACATGCAGCCATCCCATGCTATTTAGAAAGGTAAAGGCAAAGCACGTTGATATAAAGGGTCATTTGGAGGACTTGTTGGAGCTTTGTACTGTGAAGGATGGGGTTTTCACCAGAATGGCTGCACTTTAACACAATTCAATCCATCCCTCCCTACATTTCATTCATAGCTCAGACACTCAGAATGATGGAGCACACTGTGCATTTTTTCGCTTTCCAAGTGATTCAAATCTTGGCAACTATTTACAAATGAGCATGAATTACTTTGTTTTCTAAATAAAACACTTACAAAAAATCAGAAGTGTTTTTGCTCTGTTGGCATTTAACTTCAAGGTAAAGTTAAAATGGGTCATCAAATTTCCTGCAATTCTCACTGGTCTGACTGTGGAGGAAGAAGCTGTATGCATATAGCAAACCAAGGACAGTTGGATTTGCCATAAAGAGCATGCCATTTTTGCTCTCCCTAGAGCTATGGCTTTGATTGAATCCTGAAATGAGTTGAAATGTCACAAATCCCTACCAATATGCTAGAAATGAAAATTGGCCTTGGGGTTTTAAGGTTCCCATTAAGGGTGTGCTTAACACATTCTGTTAAGTGTGGCTGGAGTGCATCAAAAAATACAACATAATTACGTGTCTCTATGCACTCAAGCAAAATGTCCTTAAAATTCCTCAATGCTGAAGTGCAAGAGAGCACAGGATCAGGCCTTGACATGACTGAAGCGAGAGAACAGCCAAGAGGTAGCGGGGTCCAAATTAAACCTGGCAATATTTGAGCAAAACGGGAGCAATTATCATGTCAGACTCAGTCCTGTATTCGCCTGCACAATGTTTGTGATATGAACCTAAAGCAGAATTTTCTCAATAAAAAACAAATCTGAAATCACATTCAGATTGGAGCAACAAAGCAGTCTGCAAAACTGGCTTTCATCAGCAAATTCATTCGTATATCATAGTATATTTGGCTACTTGTATGTCGAATTATAGTATATGACACCTTCTGCAGTGTGTTGTTTTATTATAAATAATAAACTCTGCCTCGACGTCGACATCTCCTTTCAGACTGGTAATGCCTGCCTCGCTCTGAATGCGCTGATTTGATACAACGGTCCTCCCTCCTCTCCATCCCTCATCTCTCAGGTAGCTGTATTTTCAGGAAACAGGAAAATGATTCTGCTTGCTGCTTACTATTCACGTCACGTAAAGTGGGTCTGTGTTCCTCATTTAGTTCTGTACTGTACAGCTGGGGAGCTGTCCGGCACGCGGCGGCAGTATGCAAATGAGCCCGGATTTGAATGGAGATGGAGGTAGACACAAAGCTCAATTAGGGACAGAGAGAAAAAAAGAGAGAGAGAGGGAGGGAGAGAGAGAAGAGAGAGAAGCAGTGGGGTTGCGTTGAGTGTCTGGAGGGGCGGGGGGAGGGGAACGAATTACCCTGGGCTGCTTAATGCCAACCTGAGGAAACCAATGTACAGACACATTGAAACACAAAGCCACACACAGATGTGGATGCACTTAAATAGCCAGACAGATTTCTGAGTTCTCTGGGCAGGCAGCTGATCTCTGGGGGGGCTCAGACAGCTCAGTCCTTCAGTGCATTATGGTCACACGCCAGTCAGAGTGAGAACACACCACAACATCCAGATCAAAGACGTCATCAAAACAAAAAGGGCATAATGCGCACTTCCTCTTTAGTTTCAAGTCGAAACACAGACTCTCCAGTGGAGCAAAAAATAAAACATAAAATGAGGTGGGGGTATGGGGCGGCCATTTTGTTCTTGGGTGTTAGTCGATGCCCAGCAGCAGCACATATCACCTGACCCAGCGCCTGCATGAGTGTCCTTGGAGGAGTCTTTGACATCAGCACTGCCACCCCTGGTTGCCACAGCAACCACAGCAGTAGTGAGGGGGGGGACGGGCATAAGAGGGGATGGGGCATTTGTGCAGGATGAAGGGCAAAATAATTAATATGCACATACAGGGAGTTTGAATGAGGATTTAATTGTATTTGTTGGTGTGTGAAGCTGAAATGGATTGAACGCTGCAGCAAAAACGAGGAATATCAGAGAGGGGGGAAAAGAGATTAAGCGAGCTCATTGGTCAGAGACATCATTTGCATGGTTGTCAAGGTTATTTCCAAATTCCTTTCTTTCATACAAGAAAGTAACTTCATAGATGAGACGGTGGGGAGGTGGGCCACGGGGTGGGGATTATCCTCCTCCAGCTTCTCCTTCTCCTCCTCTGCATTATCATCATCATGAATAGTTTACAAAGCTGTGTACAGCCAAGGTGATGCTTCACACAGCATAAATCTGTCGGTCAACGGTGGAATTTTAGCTGACTTTGTGCGCAGGGACTGCAGTCGCTTCACTGTGCCGGGAAAGGTTTTAATATTATGCAGCTGAAATACAACAGACAGGAGTGAAAACCAACTCAAGGAGGATGAGACTAACTTGATCAGGGAGGCTCAAAGACTCAAAGACCATTCAGCTGTTCTGGTGATGCCACGAATTCACCTCGGTCTGATTTCCCATAAAACACCTCCTGTCAGATTATATAGGCACAATCTTTACTCACAGTGACACACATGCCTGACCCAACAATTTGTCCCTCTCTTCCAAAACTCTGTCAGTCACACACACACACACACACACACACACACACACACACACACACACACACACACACACACACACACACACAAAAGCTAATATACAGAAAAAGAGAGTTTTACTTGCTGCCAGTGTCAGCAATCACTTCATCTGCACAGCCAAAAAATACCAATAGAGTATTCATATCCATGTAAACAGAAATATATTCCTATATATTTTTTGCTGAATTATGCAAAATAGCAGAGGGAAATATGTTTGGTTAGACTGACAACACAGACGTAGCCTACATGCGGTCCAGTCACGCACGTGCACGCACGCATTACAAGCCCTATCAGCGCGCGCACATACAGTAAACGTTGCCATGGTCTCATCAATAATGCATCGGCACTTCATGTTTATGCAATTTACAGGGCAAGACCGAGCGATGGATACTGTAGATGTATCCTAAACCCGGCGCGCGCTGAACGTATAGCGTTACACAAGCCTATCACAGACACAGCTCACACGTTAAAGTTCACATCTTTTCCGCCTGTAGAGAAAAAAGATTAAGATAATAAAACAGTCTCCAGCACATACCTGTTAAAGCATTATTTCTTTGATTCTGGTTTATGCAGGCTTGAAGGGCTTCATGATAACACCGCACTAAGGAAATAAAACTGTAGCTGTGGTGATATGCAAATTAACGGCTCCCGCCGAATGCACGGGCATTTATTATTCATAAATTACTCATGTTTATGCAAATTACGGTATACGGAAACACTGGTGGGGGGTTGAGTGGCTCCCTCTAAACACACTGTGTGATTCAATTTCTGTTCTACTCTTCCATCTAAAATGATCCAAATCCAAGCATTTGACCCACATGGCCATATACCTACTTAGTTATTCTCAAATTTCATCCAGGTAGTCAGGTTGTGGGTGGAAAATAAAAACAAGTGGCGAGAAACCAGACACAGGGGAAATCCTGAAACCTATAGGAGTCCATGGGTGCTTATGCTATAGGCCTATATGGACAAATCTTGGCAGGATATTCCATCATCCTATCTATTCTCTATTTTATTTATGCTTATCTATTTATCTCTTCTAAGTCTCTCCGGACATCATTGTGGTCAGTGGTGCAAAAGAGAAACATTATAATATCACTTGACCTTTAATAATATTTCCTTACAATTAGGCTATAACGTGCAAATGTGAATATTTATTTGTCACAGGAAAGGGTAAGACTTTTCACAATATAAACGGAAGTTGAGTTTTTGAGGCACTGAGAGAGAGAGAGAGAGAGAGAGAGAGAGAGAGAGAGAGAGAGAGAGGCACATTTCCTTTGCGCATTGTGGGCCTGTATTACGGTAGTCATCAAAAGGGGACGGCGCTGACGTAAAAGAGCGGCGACGCACCCCAACTTTTGCTAATTTAAGCTTGCATTGAAAAACCATTACATTTACCGATGTAAGTGACTAACATATAATCGGTCGCATTAAGTTTAAGTTTGTGTTGATGTCTTTGTAAGTCTGTCGCACTGTGAGCAGTAAACCAGGTCTTATTTCCCAGTAACTGTTCGTGTTTGTCCACCTTGTATTGGACAGTTTCCTTCGACCATGTTCCACAACAGCTCACAGAGAAAATACTGGATTTTTAAAAGTGAGGACGAAGTGGAGCACATGAGATACAAGGCCAATCAGAAATTCCGTAACAAGATACTGGAAAGCGGTAAAGTAAGTAGCAAATATAACAATAAACAAACCAGGGGTAACAACACAGGCCAGTGTGTGACAGTTTGCTTCACCTCCTGTCTGTCTGTCCTCAGCCTGGAGTCAGTGAGTCCATGTTCCTGGAGCGTCATGAGGAAGACGTTTTATTTCGACACTATGAGAGGAGGATGCTGGATTTCTGCAACGCCTTTAAGCCCGTGATGCCCAAGTCTGTTGTGGTATGTGGCTTTGGTTCATCTTCATTACATCAGTAAGACCTGAGTGCCTAAGCTAAGCACGATGTGTGAACCATGTGTGTCTCACCATTGCAGGGTACAGCGATCATGTACTTCAGAAGATTCTACGTGAACAACTCCGTTATGGAGTATCACCCCCGTATTATCATGTGAGTACAACAAAAGAAAAGAAGTGGGTGGAGTATTAAATGCTGTAGTGTTTTGGTGTTTATTCCCAACTGGAGCAGCTTCATTTGGGAAGAATACTCTTCACTCTTGATGCAAATAGACCAGTGTTAGACTGAGAACCAGGATGTTAGGAGTAGTGTTTAAAATATGTTGTACACAGGCTTATTTCTGTGTCACCATCTTGTTTCAGGCTCACGTGTGCGTACCTGTCCTGCAAGGTGGATGAGTTCAACGTGTCCTGCACACAGTTTGTAGGTAATCTACTGCAGGAGAGCCCGGCTGGACAGGAACGGGTTCTGGAGCAAATCCTGGAGTACGAACTGTTGCTGATCCAACAGCTCAATTTCCACCTGGTGGTTCACAACCCTTACAGACCCATGGAGGGCCTACTCATCGACCTCAAGGTGGGTGGACTGGACTCCTACGTTATCTCTGAACAAATATGCTCTGGCTGTACTAATCATGAGCGCACTGAGAAGTTCTGGTTAAAAGTCCTGTCTCGGTGGGATTATTAAAGCCTTTTACCTAAATGTCAACCCGTCTAGACTAGATACCCCACGCTGGAGAACCCAGAGTCACTGAGGAAGAGTGCTGATGACTTTCTGACACAAGCCACCATGACAGACGCAGGGCTGCTGTTCCCGCCCTCTCAGATCGCACTGACAGCTGTTCTGAACAGCGCCTCCAGAGCCGGCCTCAGCATGGAGAGGTGGGTCATTTGTGCTCAGGTGAACATTTAACAGTGATCGAGAGGATTTTGAAAAACTGTTCATCCTGTCTATTACAATCAAGGAATTTAGTCAGAATTTAAAGCCTCCATCAAGTCAGTTAAATGGTATTCATTAAAATTAATTTTGTGCAAACAGGCAAACTTCATATACAATGAGCTGCTAAAGGACAAATTAGACCTTAAATGCTATTACATGCATACATTATTTTTTTTATTATGTGTGGTATATGTGATAGATATTAGGTAACAATATTTGATTTGTTTAAGTGTCAGTGACATTTTAAAGTAAAAATGTCAGATGAAAGAGTTAGATATTGACTGTTTCTTTAATTCATTTATAATGTGTAAAATGATCTCCTCTGTTTCCTAGCTACCTGAATGGATGCTTGGGACTGAGAGAGGATAAAGAGACTCTCTCAAAGATGTACGACTCAATGAGACGTGAGTAAACTGCACTTTCCATTTGACACCACACGATGGTGATATTGAGCGCGGGACCACATTTCACTACCGTCTGGTGCACAGTTCAAGTCTTTAAAGAAATGTTTTTCCCTGTACATCCAGGAATGAAATCACTCCTGAAGAAGTATGAACTTCCCAAACCGGAGGAGGTCAATATTTACAAACAACGGTTGGAGAGGATTCACGCTGAATTTGCCACTTCGAGCAAGTAAGGAGAAGTGACCCGCTCTTGTTTATTTTACCAGCAGCATAAGATATTTAGTAATAGAGAATGCACAGTAGTATATTGTATTAAAAGTCAGATTCTGTTACTTTATTCTGAAGCACAGAAATCTTAAGAACACTTCAAACTTTAAACAAATGTTCACCGTCAGTCCATTATGTACCTCTAATATTAAGATGCAGTTGGAGTGGAGTCATTTTAGGTATATTTTAAGTTCCAGTGTGATATACCAGTTTTATTTTTTGACATTCGTATTTATTGAATTACTCTACCCCACACCCAAGTGAACAACTCAGAAGTTTCCACTGTAGTAACAGCTTTATTGTAGCCAGGTAGTCGTATCTAAGATGCAAAAGGTTCAAGGTACAGTATCAGGTAGAAAAATAAAAAGGAACAGATCATCAATCAGCTGTATGAAATACAGAAAGGAAATACAACAGCACGCCACATTCCTACCTACATCATCCATACCATGAAGCACAGCTGATATTGGTATCGCCGATGAGGAGACTTTTTTTCGGCTCGTTCGTCATCGCGCATCCGTCGCCAGTTTTGTCTGTTACACTTGGTGAGGTCGGTGAGGTCCGTGGTATCTTAAGTGCAGCTACAGTAAACAGTCTGGTAAACTCTTGAGCTATGACAGGCACAGATTTCAGACGTCGCAGCTGCTTGAATTATCAGGAGGCACCGCGAGGCCAACCCTTACGAACTCGAAGTTGATCGATCTGTGCGTGGCATGACTTCCCGGGATGAATCTATATGAAAACGGTCGGTGCGGAGGTGTACTGACTGAAGACACCACCCGTTGACGGCGGGAGCGCAGGAGAGACTGCAAAAATCGCTTGAAAGCTTTTCGTTCACATCCCCAAGGCAGAGAGGGAGTTCAGGTTGATGTTCGTTAGAGCAGCATATATGTAGGCCCACACACTATAGCAGGATCCATTCGAGGTTAACACATGCACAGGAAAAGGTTACAGGTATCTCCTACAAAACTCGTAGACTATCCCTCGGTTCTGTTCAGCTATGTCGTAACACAAACATCTTTTACTTTTATACAAGCCTAAGTATATATCAACAAACAAAGCAGCGTATAAAAAAAAACAAGTGGTTCCAGTGCTGCGTGGGAGTTAATACACAAAGATGGTGGAAAATGGTCTGAAGGAAGAGCTCGTCATAAACTCGGGCGATGTGGGCGAAGGGATGGCGTGAAGAGAGAGAGAGTTAAGGCTTGTGTCGTCTTGGAGAGAGGTGCTATGTTTAAATTCCCTGATGACGGCAGAAAAAGCTACTTCGATGCTTTGGATCGCCGCCACTCTGACGTCCCCACGGGTTTTATCCAAGGAAAGCGGCGGCGACTGATCAGAGTACCCCCCCGTTTGTCCGGCTCCATGTCAGTTACCAACTAGCTCTGGTCAAACCTCTGAGGGAGTGGCAGGCATACCAGGATAAAGAAGCTCAAACTTCTCTGTAGTGAGCTGTATCTCAGGTCCATCTTCATTAAAAAAAAAAAAATCTTGTACGTGACAAGGCTTCTTGTCAAAGTTTAATTAGTTCAACACACTGTTGGTGTCTGAAGAATTTTGGAAAGGGCTTTGGAAGGACAGTATTCAGATATGCAGCAAGTGGTTTCCCATGGAGAGCAGCCATATTGCGTTTGGAACTGCCAGGAATCTAGGCCACATGCTAATAAATACAAACTGACTTTAGTCTTCGGTCGTGCATCTCATGGGGTGAGGCCTCACTTTGGCTGGCTGGCTGTGTGGTCTCACTACCACACTTTGATTCTCAGGTGGAAATCCCATTAAACTCACATTACCTGGATGGCAGCAGCCAGTGACATGATGGTGCACTCTGTCCTGTAAGATAAAGTGAAGTGGTTTGTGAAAGGCACACGTTAAGGAATCAGTCAGTTTAGGCGTCTAAAACAATCAGCCGGTATGTAACTATTCCAACATGGTGTATACTAGTCTAAATGAAGTCACAGCAATTTAAAATGAAGACACACGGGCAACTACGACTAGTAATGGAGATCATGAAGATGTAGTGAACACCAGATGTCTGGGTGTTGATAATGGACTCTTTACATAAACACTGAGGATATGGATCACCAACAGCCACGGCGTGCAAATACAACTTGTGGTTCACAGATCTCTCTCTCCAAAATTAGTTCAACACTCAACTTATAATAAAAATTTGTATTGCAGTAAACGAAAGAGAGGATATGAAGACGACGGTCATGTAGCAAAAGAGGCTCGTTTGGCAGAAGAGGTAAGAGTTGTAGCTACATGCCAATGTTCAGAAGAACTTTGATTGACCCCGAAGTTTTTGTTGGATTCCCTCTCAAAATCATCTCAACATTTGTTTCCTTTCAGGAATGGACAGATGAAGACCTGCTATGAGCTCTACACAGATGTGGAGTCAAATGGTTTTAAGTTATAACACTTATCATTTCCAGTATTTAACTGTCGATGACCAAAACAATTGGTGTGTGACTAACAGTGTGTTTCCAGGTGTGCATGTCATATTTACTTTTCTACATGACGCTACATGGCCACTTTTGGTTTTACCTTTGCTCTGCAGCGAGAATAAAGATATTTTTCTACATATTGCTGTCATGTGTCTGTGGGTTAAAGGCAGAACGGTAAAATATTCCTAAGTAACAAAGCCACATGATGCTATGTGCATACCGGTACATTTCTCCAATGAAAGACTCCATAATCTACTTTACAAAAACTGTTTAATAAGTGCATGCATGTCTGATACATTCTGTACTATTCCAAAATTTTTACTGCTGTAAACACTTTCATTTTACTTGGTTTCTCTGATTATGTGTCTTGTCTGGCATTCAGAAATTTCAAAAAAGACTGAACCAAATAATCAAAAAATAGCTGATACAATCGGAGAAAAAAAAAAATTCAGCTCTCTTATATACTCATGATTCCAGCAAGAGAATTTATTCTTAATATAAAATAACCATACTTTTCTGAAAGACTTTGTTCCAATCTAGAAACCAAAGAAAGGAGAGAAAA
This sequence comes from Trachurus japonicus, assembly GCF_045865225.1. Taxonomy (NCBI): domain Eukaryota; kingdom Metazoa; phylum Chordata; class Actinopteri; order Carangiformes; family Carangidae; genus Trachurus; species Trachurus japonicus. Next base: position 26,767,164 of record NC_140915.1, on the reverse strand, counting down.
AAGAAACAAATAGACAGATATGCTCGTTTCAGCACTTTGTGGATATTGTCACAACCTTAAAATAAATCAGTCACTAATTACAGTATAAAAAGCATTATCGCTCATAATCCAGTTACCATAAAAGGGGCACAGAGACAACTAGCTTCTTGTCAGTTTCCTCATATTGAGCCAGAGGGGTGGGGTACACTTTGGCAACCTGTGCTATCAAAACACATAGTGGGTACAAAGACACCTCTTTTGAAATCTTCATATTTGGCCCTCGTGATGAAGGGAATGAAATGTACCCAAGTCAGAATTATGAACACAGTTTATGAGGAGAAAATAATTTTTCTGTGCATACAGCTGTCAGTCGCTGGCGCAAGTTTTTTTTTTTCTTTTTCTTTTCGTTTTAAATACTGCATCAGTTGTACTCAGCCGCTGTTGTTGCATAGCTCTCTTGTGAACAGGACAAGATGGCAGGTGGGTTGGGATGGGCGGGACAATCAGAGGAGGACATGATGGAGGGTGGAGGTGGAGGGGTTGCCATGGTGATGAGGGTAGAGCATGCTAGGTCTCCTCTGTGCTGCACTCCGGTGGAGGAGACTTGACGGAAGGATGGGAAGATGGGAGGAGTGCAGTACTACCTGTTGCTGTTGGACATGGCATACTGAGCCTGCTTCTGCTGGAGGAGCTCTGTGATGGCCAGCAGCTTTTTCAACACATGCTGCAGGGAGGAAAAGAGGAATTAGATCATTCTCCTGAAACGGCCTGGCGTAAATCATCCTGTGTGTGTTCGGCGCCGATATCACGGCTCTCTGACCTGCTGCGCTCCCCTCTCGTTGCTCAGTGTCCGGAGCTCGTCTGAGTGTGTGGCACAGACCTCGTGCAGCGCTGCCAGGTCCCGAGACAGGTCTGTCCTAAAGTGCTCTGTGGCTTCAGGGAGGTCGGGGACATTCTGGTAACACAGACACATTACTCTTGTAAGTTTGTGAGACAGTCTGGGTCTGCATTTGAGCTGCAGCAAGCAATAACTTTTATGTTGTTTATGATCTGTTATCAACAAAATGTGTGAAAATTAAAAAAAAAAAAGAAAGAAAAAGTCATATCATCATAATTTCCCAAAGGCCAATATGACATTCAAATTGCTCGCTTGATTTGATAGTTGATGAGAAATTCAATATTCTCTCTCCACATGTATCAGAAGATGGAATGTTACTGAAACAATCAATTATCAAAGTGGTTGTAACTCATTTTCTGTCAATGTGACTCACCCCTAACTCATCCAGAAACATGATCATCCTATGTTTGTTGTTTTTGATGAAAGGGTTCACACCCTCCATGTAAGGTTCCTGTTTGAAAACAAAAAGACAGCTGTGAAGCACCGACAATTTTCAAACAGCGCTTTATTGACACGTCCACCATGAACATCAATATTTCTACTAAATGCTACTATTTCAAGCAAGGAATTCATACCTTAGCGCCAAATTCAACCAGGTTGGCCAGGTTTTGGACAGACTTGGCCACCAGTGTGAGGGTCCTGCCTGCTGTTGAGGATGGAGGATCTAACATAGGTGGCAGCACAAAGCACACATTGTAACATGTCACACAGCTGAAAAGTGCATGCAACAACTTCCTGTTTGCTGATACCCACCAGCTATGATGTTGAACATTCTGGGGTTGAGGATGGCAGGACAGATCAGTCTTAAAAAGACAAAGCCACTGGAAGAAAAATGGATACAGTTAGGACAGCATCAGAAAAAAAAACAATGCATCACATGCCAAAATAAAAGATAAACAAAGATATGCCGATTATGTTTTCATTTTCAGGTTTGTTTACCTTACAACTCTGGTCCGCATGGTGTTGTTGGTGGGCCATTTCTGCTGTACAGACTTCTGCAGGCAGCCGTAGATGAACCTCAGTGTCCTGGTTGGGTCATCGTAGAAAGAGACAGTGATGCAGTGATGTCTCTTGCACTTAAGATTTGCAATTCTGTTTAATTTACTAATGGAAATGATTCAGCAAGGACAAGGCTGCATGTGGGTATATATGCTTACGGTGGTAGGATCTCAGCAGCCATGAAGATCTTCTCCACCAGCTCATGCAGAATGGTGAGGAGATTAGTCAGGTTCAGGTTCACATCCTCGTTCTTTTCCAGTTTTGAAGGGTTCAACTAAAAACAGAGAGTTGGAAAATATGTATGAAGATGATGATATGGTCAAAATACTCACTTGCCTAATAATTGTGCACACAGTGTATAGTTGTGAGCCATTACATAAGAGACACTTAATTTCATGAATTACTATTATTGCACAGTACCAGAAAAGATTCAGTCCATCACATGTTGCTTGTAATGTTGATAAATACGTTCATGGATCAGCCATCAGTAAATGAATTTGTTGAATTCGTTTTTAATAAATTCATAATTACACAACAGACACTTGTGTAACTCAACGTATACACTATGAAACATTCATCTCAGTGGGTGAATGAAGTCCATAAGATCTACAATGTTTTAAAATATTCATTGAGGTATTAAGGCTCAAAGCTCAGCCTTGAGACAGCCTGTTGAGGCTGTTACACTTTTATACATTTCTTTGCAACTACACAGCAACCTTGTGGAGCGGCTGCTCCGATATCACATAAATGTCATGTTCTTAACCTTGCACCACAGATAAATGGTGGGAGGGGGTTGGATTTGAAAGACTTACAATGTAGTGAGAGTGTGAGAGAGAAAGCCTTTGTAGGTCTTTACCTCACAGGACTGTTTGCTCTCCATGATCTTGAGGATGGTGTCTTTGAGAGCGTGGTGGACGAAGGGTGTGGCTGTGGCCTTCATGTATTGCTCCATCAGGGTGCTGGCCAGTGTGGTCGCTCTGAACAACGTCGTGGCCTCATCTGGTGACAGCACACAAGAAGGGGAAGTATTTAAAAATGCACAGGCACATGGTTGTACAGATTCCTGAGCAGACCAATGAACATATCAAACAACTAATTGGGCTCGGAAAAATACTGCAGACTGAGGCATTGTTGTGTTGTCAGGTCAGATATTCCCTCATTGTTAGATATACCCCTTCACAGAAGTGTGTGATTACCTTCCATGTTAATCTCTCTGTCATTGAGTGTCCTGAGTAGCGGGGCTTCAGCCTTCTCATGTCTGAAGATCCGCAAGAGGAGGCTTGCCAGTAATGTGCGATCCTGACCACACACATGGGCCAGACCGTAGATGACATGGAACTCTTTCTGCAAAATCATCTGCAGAGGACACACAGCAATAATGAAGTTATTGTCATTTTAAATAAACAACAGGACAGAACGCTCACTGGACATTGCGATTTAAAACCCCTTTTCGGTGAATGAGACCTCTTTGAACTCGCTGTACTCCTCTTCGGGCATGATCTTTTCCATGGAGTAGCGGGCGCGTACACGCAAGGACCCCGGTTCGATGCCCTTCAGAGGCACATGGGAGCTGAGAGGGAACCACTCATCAATCATCTGGCCCTTTTGCAGACGGTTCAGCTGGCAGCGCATGAACACTGAGAGCGAGAGAGATTGAGATGTGAGGAAAGAGAGAAGGTCGGAGATATGTGAGTTTTAAAATGAAAAAAAGGGAGATGAATTTGAGGCTTACAGAAATGTTACAGATGTACTTACAGATGTCACTTTCTTTGCTCTTTTTTGTTTTGTTGCTCAGGCTGATTTCAAATCTGTTGATTTCACTCGACAAGTCACTGAAACGACAATATATACATTTTATAATTATGTAAACAAGCAGATCAAAATATTATCATTTGCAAACAAGATAGAAAGATGGGAATGTGAGGAGGACAAGCACTTGTGCAACAGACTCACTCAAAGATGAACTCCTCAGTGAAGACGGGGTTCTGCCCCTCCCTAGGGTGCGTCTTGGCCACCTGGACGCTGTTTAGGTAGATGTTACAATAAGGACTGGCAAAATACTTCACCGGCAGCTTGTGGGCCTCCTCCACATACAGCACTAGGCTGCTCACCTGGCAGAAAACAAGGGTTTAGAACATGAAACATGTGCAGGGAAAGTTGGGAAATTCAATTTCAGGAGCAGCCTCTAACCTAAATCATTAATTCTTTACTTTGTCAGTTCATCGAAACAGCTGAAATCCACTTCTTCTCAGAGTTTTGAAAAATAAGACACACACAGCCTTTGCCTTTACAGATTATTTTAGCAGACAGATGCAGATGAAATAAGTATTTTAAGACAAAATTCATGTAATTGTCTACATAACTGGTCTAAAATTACAGAGGTGAAATGGCCTAGCAAGGAGGTTTAAAAAGATTACTTTCACTCATTTGGTAGACATAAAACCAAGGCTAACAATTTATGTGAGAACGGTGTTATTATTGCTCTAACAAGACTGACTTGTCTTACAATTGCAGTAAATATGTGTCATGTCAGTTATGATAAAAGTAATTTTGTGTTTGTTTGTTTGTTTGTTTGTTTAAAAAAAAAAAAAAAATCGTTCACTTTCTGATGAATGTACCAAGCTGTTTCAGACTTGAACGTGAAGTGGTTCTAATCAACTGGTCATCTGTCGCTGTTAAGTTTGAGTGTAAATCAGTTTTTCACTTCACATTTTGATTTTACAATTATTTGACAATGGTGGCACTACAGTGCTAAATTGTATTTTACTGGCTTGTTGGATTTGAACATCCTTTCTTTCCACATGAGCACACACGGGCTGAGGGTCTATTTACCTGTCTGAGCCTCTTGTTGGATGTGGGCTGAGTGGTTTTCCTTAGGTTACTGCAGAAAGTTTGAAGGCATTTCATCCAATCCTGTAACATCAGAACACTGTGAGTGCATTTACAAGACACAGCTGACATGGGCTTTGTCTTTGCACAAAGTCACAACACACAACACACAACCAGCTATTTATTAAAATAAGAGTGTTAGGTCACAGTTTGGGTCTGTTTAGGTGCAGAACATGCAGTTTTAGTGCATATTTATTTAGTCCAAAAATAAATACATTTTTGCATGCATGTGCTTCTACCCTGTTTAATGAGACATTTATCAGTGATAGAGTGGTGCTGACTATTCTATTACCTGTGCCTGCTCTGGGGCCTCCCCAGCAAAGTAGAATATGTACTGTTCCTCACTAAAGTGCTGGACAACAATCTGGAAACAGTTTGGCCTGGAAAAAAGAAGTAAAACAGCAGATTTTGAATGACTTTGTACAGTATGACACCTCATTAAAATCATTCTCTTGTGGCCTCTGCACAACTGCGGATTTGGAGCTGAATGAAAGCACTTTGCTGCCAACTTTACTAAATTAGACTAAGAACAAATATTCTGTCATCTCACCTGCCAAACAGACTGTCATGCACTCCATACACGGAGCACACACTTAGGTCGATCAGCCCTTTTGGTTTGGTGGCTCTCTTCTCACTCTCAAAGTAGATGAGCTGGGCGTCGTTACCTTCCAGGATAAAATAAAGGTTCTTCCACCGTTTACCTTTACCTGAGGGTGAGATGGACCAGAGCAAAGTTAATCATAATGGTAACTGAAAGCAAAGACAACATACTATTATTTATCCTATTACAAGGGGGAATTGCAAAGTTTTTATTCGAGAGAGACGTTACATGTACCTTTGTTGAACAGGAGGTAGCCTTTCTTCACAATGTTTTTGTAGAACGCATCTTTTGTTTTCCGTCTGATAGTGTTATAAATTTCTCTCCCATCCACTGTGTCAGTAAGTACTTGTTCCTGGTGCTACAAATAATAAATCACATAACCACAAAGGCAAAATCAAGATTACAATGCATTTCTTTTTTTTTCTATACACAAACACTATATACAAATTCACATTGTAAAATATTATCCCCTTCAGAGAAAAATACAGAATCACATAGGCTCAGTAACACTACCGTACAAGTGGGCCTACCTGCACTGAAACGGGATCTTTCAGGTTGTAGCCTTCGACAATCTGTTCCTTCTTGTAATGGTCGATGATGTCATCAACGCTGCCAAAGAGACAGGGGGCAGACGAGATGCAGCATGTCATTAACAGCAAGTCAAAAAACGCAAAACCATGCTGGCTACAACTTGAAATGCTCCTCAGTTTAGCATAGATATTTTTTTCCTTATGTTATTGTTTTTGTATGAGAATGGGCACAAGGCCACACATACCTGTTGTAGTACCTCCCCCCCATCATGTACTGATTGTTGGGTGTGGGGGAGATCTTAAACCTTTGGATGTTTTCATTGGTGCGAAAAAAGAGGGAGTAGTCTCCAGGTGTGTTGTCTGACGGCCGTACAAGAAAACTGCACACCTGACCAACTACATGAAACAAGAGAGAGCGGAAGAATCGAGCGAGGGAATGGTTTTAATTCATGCCGGGCAGGATGTTGTGTCTTTGAATTTGAAATCTTTTCTGACAAGAAAAACATGTCACAAGTGGCTAATTACTTTAGCTTAACAAAAGGCAAATAGGAATGGTACCTGTCATCAGCAGGTTGTAGGCCTCTTGCTTGGTGATTTTTCCATGATACCAGCTGTCAGAGATCCATAAAAGGCAACAGAGGAAAGAGTGACAGACAAGTGAATTAGCTCAGTCAACAAAATGCAGATGTTCAGGAGTGTTAACAATAATCACCTCTCAACACTGAAATTATCTTTTAATAAACTTCTACTAAAGACATTCATTAGAGTAAACTATATAACTGTTAAGTGTCTGCAAATGAATCACTACCATACATGTCAAATGTGCTCTGTCATGTTTGATATATAGTTCACAGGTGCTAAAGGAAAAAAAATGTGGCCATAATTCAACTTCTTAGAGAGCCCTGGGCATTTGGCAGGCTCACGTTTTATTTGTTTTTTTCCCCATTACCTAGAGTCACTGCATCAAAGTTGAACATTTGCCAACGCTGAAGGACATGATAAGTGGAGAGACGATGACTCAAGTTATGCCCTGCCCTGTCATGCCATTCTGCTTGTTTTAAGTAAAAAAATTATATCTCGAGGACAAAGAAAACAGTAGTGAGCATAAAGGTGAAATGACTAACTAGGTGTACGCTATCCTGAAACCATATAGTGTAAATAAAGGAAGTACCGAGCTGCTGCCTCATAGGGAATTATAACTCATTTTTATGTATGAAAATGGAGTTCAGTGCAATACAACTTACATTTTTCCCTCATGTGGATCTTCCTCCCGCCCCTGAAAAATATCATAAACAGAAGTCTGTCAAGACACCACCTCTAATGGACCAACGACTGCAGGTTTTCTGTCATCTATATGCTCTGTATTCATGCATTACATCACACTTGCTTCTATGCTGATGCCGCCTAGGTGTAATAACGTTTTAGTCACTTCACATCGGGTTGTTTTTATCCACACTACATTGAGTTTGCAGATGCCACTATCAATTTTGTCATCCCTGATGGTTTTCTTTGACGGGATGATAAACATCTTCTATTAAATTTGATATAGCTGTTCCAGAGTGATGTACTCACCACATCCTCCACCAGATCCTCCACAATGAGACCCTGCTCCTCTGTGCGAACATTGGTCACCCACATCCAGCCATCTTCCAGTTCATTGTGAACAATAAACATGTCCCCTTTAAGGAAGCTAAAGAGACATGAAGCCAAAATTGACATTAAGAGAAAACATTGTGATTTGTTGTGCAAATTGGTTAAAAAGCCTAAAAACCATGCAAGTAAATACACTGCAAACTGCACTGTGTATAGATTGTCCAAAATCTAATTACTCAATGTCCATTGTAATACCAATTCATTGCCAGCAGGTGTCCCCCCTGAATCATGACATTTGAGGAAACTACTACATACAGCTGCTCAGTTAAGCCTGTGGCTCACTAGTAGACTCAGGGATGAACTTGACTTCAGACAGATGTTTATCAGATTCAGGAAATCGGGAAAAGCTGGGATCATCAGTCAGTGTGCCTACTGCTGCTTAATAAGAAAATTGTTAGATGATGTACTATCTGGACTGCTGTGGCCTGTGATAGCCACACTGGGCACCTCTGTTATATAAATACAGCCAAATGAAACATTTGTAAGCCAGAGAGATATTCAGTGTCATCATTTTATGAGAACACAGCAGCAACTGGATATAAAACTCACCTTATCTCATCAGTATCTGGCACTTTGGTGTATGGAAGTATGGCCCTGACTCTTCTCCTGTCTTCTACAGGCTGTGAAAACAAGCAAACAAAGAATATAAAATCTCATTCTTAGTCTTGACCTTCCAAAACCACATTGATGTTAAATGATCCCTCAATTTTCTCCCAAAATCAAGTATTCTACTACAAGTCCCTCTGGGACATACTGCACTCGGCTGAAAAAGGTAACAAGCATTAGCTGAATCTCTGCCTTAAACATTTCTGACTACTGCCTGAAGGTAAAAGAAGAAGGGGGTAAGGAGGACATGAAAAATACTCCCTTGGAGACTGAGCAAGTGGCTGAATAAAAGAATCAAGACTGACTTCAAGTTAACTCAAAAAGATTTATTCTACCAATCTGTCAGCCCTCGAACATTAAATCAGGTTAACATAATTGTCCTGGACACAATGTCAGAAGACTGGTTTAGTATATTTAAAATTGTTCAAATTCACATTTGTAAGATCTTTCAGAATGTTCTTTCTTTTACATATTCCCAAGCTACATTTTGAAACAGCTTGTGAATATAAAGAAAGCTTTCAGCTCAAATCTAACACTCTTAACCTACTGGGAACACCTAATGACAATCAGACCTGATGTATTTATTTTTGAGAAACAATGAAGACGAGGGAAAAAACAAATACTGAGTGATGTCATGTCACAAACGTAAGTACTGCAAATGTTCAAATATGCTGGAAATGACCCATAAAAGAAAAGAAAATCTACTGTAAGCATCAAAGCTTGCAGTCAGTCTCACCTCTGGGGGCGCCACTGGTGATAGCAGTTTCTCTCCTTTTAGCAGGCAAGACACATAGCTGTAATAACCGATCAGGTCTGACAGAGAAGAGAACCGCCGCCCTCCAATGTAATAGTCCCCACACATGGCGATTATCCTGTTGAGAGACACAATATTGATAAAACGGAAGCACAGATATTTTTATGAAGACTGCACCTTGATGGCAACAGATAATGTTCAACTTTCATTTCTTTTGGCAGTAAAATGAGCAAACTGGACAGTGTCAGCTTTGGTTTTCAGTGTATCTACACTGCAGATGAAACACAGCGGATATTAAACTAATTTTTTTTTTTAAATCTCTCCAAAGATGAACGCAGGCAGTGAGAGAAAGAAAGAGAGAGAGGTGGAGGCTGTCCTGTTGAATCCAGCTCTCTCACAACCATAATATTTGTAATTTGTGGTTCATATAAAAAAACTGAAAATCACTAGAGTGAATGATTATAATCGTATGAGAAGGTACTGTATTGAACCATATCCCATTTCAGAGCTACTAATCCTAATTCTCCGCTCGTCAGTTGATTGTGGGTTTATATCAAGCTCACTATGCTATTACTCATTCGCTACAAGCACAATCAAAGGACGTCAGCCTTTTCAAGTGCAGGTGTCACACAATTAACCTTACATTCATAATTCCCGTACAGAAAGGATCCCTTGTTCCCACAATAATGACATCATGAGTGCGCACTAAACCAGTGTGAGTTAAGGAGATGATGTCATCCATTTTAGATTGTAAAAATGCATTTCAGGAGAAAATCTAAGCGACTATGCCTGGGCATAGTCACTTTGTAAGGTGTACAGCTACAGTAGGACTGACATCTCAAACATGCATTAAAGCAGTAGAGGGAAATACTATAAAGATGCACAGATTCCAGTTTACCCAAGGGTACGTCAAAAACAAAACTAGGTTTAGAAGGAGAAGAATGAGGGGTATACTACTTCAAAGTGACTTCAGTCTGTTTAAGTATTCAATGGTTTTCTTCACATGCTCTGCTAATATCTTTAAGCACCTACAGTTAGTATTAAATACACACCAGGGAGTGCTGAAACTTCTGACTGATCTCCTACACCAGTGGATACTACAGTACACTTAATTATATTGCATCTTCATGTCAGCCTGTCTAGAATAAAGTATGTTTTTTTTTAAGCAGAGTGCCACATTGTTTAACCTTGCTGTGATACAACTTATTCTCACCTTTTCTGTGTGAGCCGCAAGGTTAATGTGTCTTCATGCTCAATATAACATATCAACTGAGTGGGAGGACAGATTGTAACACCTAATCTGTCTTCTTTTATTGACTTTACCGTTGTAAATTACACCATAGTATTGCTGCTCGACTTGTGTGCTGCCCTCTTTCTTTTACTTCAAGTCCACCCACTCACACTGCACAGAAGATTAAGTCACATACATAAACAGACACAGGATAATGGGTTTCAGGAGACATTTAAGTGAACAAGTTGACATGCATTATGAAAAACATATCTGTCTGTTTGAATTACCATGATACACATAGGCTGAAGCAGCCTGCAATGGCACGGCAGGGCAGCTGTAACCACCCTTCAAACGTGAAAATGTTCACCTCAGTATCAGCTCATCTCTGTGGTTGCCCTTTGTTTGTGGCTTTCTGCCCTTTTGGTTCGCAGGTAATGAATAACTTCTGTAATTCCCCTATCCTTATCTTCTAATTGAAGGAGGTGTGCTGTCTGCTTATTGTGAGATGGCATCTCACATCTTATGTTCTACTTTACCAACAAATAGGTGAAGTCTGTCAAGATCAGACATGAAACAGTCCACACTACTCTGATTTCTTTTGGGTGTAGGCTGTTAGTAATCCAATGTTACGGGTTAGCTGGCTCTGTGGAGCTTTTCTAAGTCATACGGTGACTACAAATGAGACTTCAAGGACCCCCTTGTTTCTTGTACTTCCCCTGTTTAGGACCATTTTGGTACCCTAGCAAATTGTGGCAGCAAATAAAGCAGCAGTTAAAAACAATTACACATTGTTTAGGTCACATAAAGTCTTTTCAGAGAATAGACCTCTGAAAGTAGGCAATTAAAAAGATGCTACCTACTTTGTGACTCACTTAAGCATTGAGTTATTTCTGCTTTATGCATGTACTCTGTCATACCTGAAGTGGTTGACCACATTGGTCATGCTGAGGAAAGACAGGACAAAGGAACCGGGCCGGCGGTCACTCTCCCTGATGAGGTAGCTGCCAGGGGTCCGGGCCTGGCGCAGCCGCTCCTCAGCAATGGTTCGGTCTAGCTTGCCATGGTACCACCTGAGACACACAGACAAAGAGGAAATAATGAGGGGGGGAAGATGGATGGAGCATTGAACAACCCTGTAGACACAAATAACATGTAGTCATGAAATGTTTTTTGTTTTTTTGGTGTTGTGATAAGTCAAGCTATATAAAGAATAAACGTAGTGCTGGGAAAAATGTTGAAAAAAAAAAGGAAAAACAGAAGAATTGTTACAGCACAACCAGCAACACTTTGAAGATATGTGTCCTTTAATCAAATGTCTTTGTAATGATGCACACAACACAATGCTTTTGTCAAGTTTGTTTTTTTTTTAAGAAAAGTGCATGAAACCATTAAACCAAAATAGCAAGATAATATATATATATATATATATATATATATATATAAAAAATATCTTCACTATAACAAATGATTGTCGAATCAAAACTTGATAGCTTAATATAACAAGAAAAAACACTGTTATCAATTTACCCAATGTCTTTGAATGTCTCACAGACTTCCAACGTGTGGGAAGTATGTAAATAAGTATATATGTGTTAAGAGTTGATATATACTAAAACAAACAGAAAGGGGAAAGCACCAATAACGGCACAAATCCTGAATTTATTTTTGACTTAACAGTTTTCAACACACCATTAAGGTCTTGCTTCTTTCTGAATTAAACAGAAGCCTTAAAAACAACACTGGTTAAAATTTCAGCAGGTAAGGCTGAACGTGACAGGGCTCGCCAGCTGGAGTAAAAAATTAACATGCTTTTCCAAATTTAGGCCACTGGTGCCTCTCAGAATAAAGGGCAGCGACTGGAAAAACATCCAGCGGTGAGAAGATGAATGAGGTCCTGCAGTAGCTTTTTTCACAAGAGATCTTAAGAGCTCCCATCTGGTTTTGGTGTGTCAAGATTACTTCTTATAGAGAAAAACTTGATCAAGTCTGCTTTCACAGAGAAAGCTGGAGAAGGCCAGCTGAAGAGGACAGAGAGAGTTAAGTGTCCGCAAGAGGGCTTCGGGGGGATTTGGCTGATAAGCGAATTGAAGAGAGTGATGGAGAGCAGTTGTAGAGTGAAGCCAAGCAGTCCTTAAGAGACTGAGGAAGCTGGGGGAAATAATACTGAGGGGGAATGGAACAGTGGGAACGATGGATGACTGCTGAAAGAGGAGAGGGAACGCTGGGCACGCCATCCTGCATGGGATTTTAGTCTTTTATGCACTCCCAACATAAATACACTGCCCATTAAACCATGTATACAGTATAATGCCATTAAAAGACAACTGGGACACAAACACCTTCTGTAAGAAATGCCCTGGGTGTTAGAGCCAATTTTACTTAAAAGGTATAGTTGGGGATCGTATCTGTGGCATTGCTTGAAATCCTCTACCAAGTAATTTAATGCTTTTTCACAAAAATGTAAAAAGTGGAATGAACAAGCCTGGAAAACACCATCCAATCATGTTGAACACAACATTCTCAATGATTGGATCTTGATGTGTCAGTCAGGCTGCCATTTCTGTCTCTCCCTCCCTCCTCTGCACGTACCACACTAATCGTGTGCGCGATCAGAGTCTGCAATGTGTTACGACCGCGGAAAAGACAAAGCCAGTGTACCACACTGCAGTCTGGTTAGTGGCAATGTAGCTCTAAGCTGGATGCTGGATGGATGGTTTATTGTGATGTCAGGTGTTTTCTTTCACGTGAATGAGCCATGAGAAAAAGCTGGAGGACCTTTAGCGATGCTGCGCAGTGTAGGGTCGCGAAGGCAAAACTTTGCGGTGCGACCCAATGTAATCCAAATGTGAGCTACGCGGCTTTCCGCGGTACCATCACGTGTAGCGAGGCTTCACCTTGATGTGAACCCAGCCTGTGCTCTGGTGGCGTGGCTTCAGAGCAAAATCTGAGGGTGTCAAGCTTACAGGGAAATAGGTAAGACAACATGACATGGACCATGAATGACAGAAAAAAGCTGTCTGTAAGAAACTTAATCTCAACCACAGGTGAACAATGACTAGAAGCATTCATTTCGATTTTATCAATCACGCATCTTTAATGTGATCAAGGGATGATCAATAAGGGCATCCCTAGTACTGGTACCAAATATGAGAGGTATGTGTGGTTAATTATTTGCCCTGTACTATGCATCTAAACAGCCATACATTCACACCTGTTTATTATCTATAACTAATACTCATAAAACATGTTGGCTGGAATTGGCTTTTAATCATAATATCAATCAAAAACAGGTGAATAATTAAGTTACTGAATATTTCCTTCATACCTGAGATTAATTATGGCCCAGGCATCAGGAATGTATCCGAGTTTATCTTCCAAACTGTACATGAACTTGAGCAAATAGAGCTGATTGGAAGTGAATGTGTCATCCGGCTCCCCCAGTGAACTCTGGAGGCCTGTTATGGCACGCTTCAAATTTAGCAAGGAAACAGTGTCAGAGGCTTTACTGTATAAAAACAGGCACATGGATCAACAACAATCAGCATCAAATAATATGCACAAGAAACTGCAGTTTATAGTGTAGCCTATATAAGCAACTGCATGCTTTTATTATAAGGCCTATGGTTCATATCTATTACGCAGGATATGTTGCTATAGAAGTTTATAGGAGTTCAGATGAACAAAGCTGAAAATATTAAGTGCAATCCTTTGAATTTGATTGTTGAGAGTAAAATGTAAGAGTATGAAAATAAAATATAACATACCATTTACCATACAACAAAACATTCATGTTTAAAGTACACTGTTTCTGTATCAACTGTGGCAATGCGATGTAATTTATTTATGTATTGATATAGCAGTTTGCTCTACAACTCTGTAAGCTTTCTCCTCCTAACGAAAACGCTGTCAACTTTATTGGATGGTTTTAGCATTAGGTCTTAAAAGTATCATCAAAAAATGTTAAGATACACAGTTTCTTAAATTTCATTTTATCATCTTTACTTTTTGGTTGAAATTCTCAGTTGAAAATTGTTTGATCGTAGACATGAAAGTATTCCCTGTAATATCGCCGTTGGCTGAATGTTACCTCTGATGTATGATTGGCAGGTAATTAATTAAGCAGATACACCTGACAGAATGGAGACTTGCTGACCTTCAGAGGAAAGTTGGAGTGATATTAATGCCGTCAAAGGTTTTTCCATGTGTAGATGAAAAGAGACATTTGTTCACATTATGCATTAACAACACTCAACTTGCTTTGTATTTCACAACATGGGGGAGTTTAAATGTTAATGTTTTGCAGAGCTCACTGACAGGTGGATTTTCATATTAATTGTTAAATGGCAGTGTCGATATATCTGTCGCCATATTTTACCATTATCGCTCTGGTTTGGGGACACATTTACCAATAAACAACTCCTTGGCATTATTTAAAGTCTCAACCCCACTTCTAATCAATTTTTCTAATACAAAGAGGGAAATGCAGATCTTGTTATTCACTTCATTGGTTGAGTCAAACACGTGCAGAAAGTGCATTTAAACCAGTCTTGTTTTCAGGGTTCATTTTAATCCAGGATTGATCATCAGCATTCAGCACAAACTGTCTTCTGGGCTGTGTTGTGTGAGGCTGAATTTTCAGTCTAGGTCACATAAATACAGTTTATGGATGTGGTATTCCTGACTTACTTCACAGTCACAGAAGCATAATATTACTTCTCTCATTACCATAGCAAGCTTGGCCATGTGAGGTTGTTGCTGAACAGTACCTTGAGGGCATCTGTGTTACTTCAAGTCATTGATTTGAATTAGTAAACATCTAGCAGATACACCCTGAACATCATGATGTCCTGAACCGCATTAAAGTCAGAATGCACTGTGGTGTTTTACCAAGTAACTGACTTCAGATGCTTTGCACTGCACACCACAACTTTCTATAGATATGGGGGAAAAGCCATTGAAATCATGTTTCCTGAAACGTTGTGTAGGAGTTATGATATTCAGTTATTATCATAACAATTCACTTCCCATAATCACGTGTGATGTGATTGGGTTAACCTGACAGAAAGGGTGCTATGATTAAAAACAGAAGCCATGACAGTGGTAACAGGATACAGTTCTCCTATCAGCTTGAGGAATGCTCTGTCATGTCTGTGCATGAACAGCGAGCAGCGCAGTGACGTCCTGCAACTCTCCTACTGACGCGCAGCCCAGGATAAGGCATTTAACTCTCTGCATACAGTTCCCTCATGGTCCTCTCTGAGACAGGCTAACTAATACAAACCATTACAAAGTAGGCTAATAGTTGTGGCAACTCACACGCATCGCAAATATCTATGCCTAAAATTGTCATCGAGTGACGAATACCCCTTCAGCCGCAGTGCCACACCAACTTGTGTTTCGAAAGTGCTGAGGTGCATGAGTAGGGGGAGTTACCCACAGTGTCCTCCATCGCCACATCCTGAACCTTATTTTCACACGTTACCAATTTAGTCACTTCAACATGAGACAAGGGGAAAACACAACCCTTTCAGCTGTTCCTGTGACAGCAATAGAATATATTACAATATGACCTCCTGGGAAAGATATGAGTACTGCTCCAACAAAGTAGCTGAGTGTAAGACTTAACACAGGTACACACCGGATATCTTACATTTATTCTAGTCGTATACTTTTTAATATACTGTCTGTTTTTGCTCTATTTTAAAAATCCAATGGAATATGGAGTGACTACAGTAAGGAAATATGTGAGCGCATATCACGCATGTATGCAACTGACGTTTTAATTAAACAGGCAACAGCTGCTGCACATGTTTTTATACGGCAACATAAATAAACTCAAGGATAAAAAAGCATACAGAGCTTACATTGTTTGGGACATTAATGTGCACTTAGCTCATTATTAGGGTATTCTGAGGACACCCATAACAGCACTAGGACACTATAACCTCCCAACAGGAGGATTTAGGCAGGTACCAATAAAAGCCTTGGCAAGAACATTGATACACGGATCTGATTGAGAAAAGAAACCCATCTCAACCCCTCTCTCTACATCCTGCAGGGAAAATGAAGAGTATTATACATATGCTAAAGAATTGACAACCTCCAATTTTGAAAAGTCTTTGGAAAAAACTTGTGCTCAAAATTAGGACACTGCATACTCTACTGACCTAAATCATTCAAGCATAACTATTTTTAAAAAGTAATGAAACCCAGACTATTTGGTCAGATTTAACCATTTATAACCCCCCTCAATGGATTGGTGAGAGAGTTCTCCATTATCCATTCTCTAAAACATTGTAATGTGCTGATATTGAAATTCACTTTTGACAAATTCAGGTCACCATAGATTCTGTGTTTTCATGTCACCACATCCGAGAGAAATCTGACAAACATCTTGCTGTGACTTGAGCGAGTTGGACTTTGTCTCTCTGTCAGTCTGTCCATCTCTCATTAAGGTATTTTCTGAGCTCTCTTTCTCTCTCTCTCTCTCCAGCTTATGTCTCTCTTATTCGTCTTCTTCTGTTTGGATGGATGTGGCTCTACTCAAACATCTCCATGGACGTCAGCCCTCATCAGTATCAAAATGTAATGAAACGTTCCATTACTGTACATTAGCAATGCGCCTCAGTGGAGCTGTCAGCTGTCCATATGGGTTACAGAGTACATGTTTTCGACACACAAATGTGCATTACATTTGTGTGTAGAAAACATGTACTCAGTAAACATCTAACATCTTAAACAGAGTCAGTGTTTTCATTCGGTGTCTTGACATTACATATCACTACATAGCTACACATGTAGTATGACTTTCCAGATTTCCTTGTGCAAGGTCTGTGAAATAATAGTAAGATAAAACTGGCAAAACTGGTATATTCAGTTTACACATTTCCATACAAAAAAAAATCAAGGAAATGGAATATCTATGACGAGTTTCCTGTAAAGTCAGATGATCAATCAGCATGTCAATCAATCGGCTGAAAGATCCCACAGTAGAAAGTCACTTAGTGCATAATGTTAAATAAATATACTGCACATATACTGTAGATACACACACCATTTTACCTTTTTAACAAGCCATATTTTAAGATCTACCATGAACTTAGTTCTTAAACAAAAATATCAGCCGAGCGTTAGGGAGGCAAGGTACAAGTTGCAGGGTGATTTGATGCCCCACTTACGCCGAGTTCGCCCTCTGCTGCATCTCCCTCCAGTGTCCCGTGGTCTCACAATGTGCACCTACTCCACTGATGCTGCTGCTGGCCAGACAAAAACTGTAAGCTCCAATGTGGAAAGCAGAGCAAAGGCAGCTCTAAATCCATACAAGGCATGATGATGTGACCCTGCTGTCTCCCTGGTACAGTCATCTCCCGTGACTAGGGTCAACAAGCAATATCCACTGAAGTAAGATGATCGGGAAGACACGGAGATGCGGACTGTTACCCCACATGCATTTAGATGTGCTAACTAATTTGAGGAAAATTGGATGATCATGTCTGATTCTGTCATCCTGTTCTGAAGAATTACACAAGTGGATCTTTCGGAGAGCGAGGCGGGCAGTAGCTTTGTAGTCTTTGCTCCCACTTCATCCTCCACTGACTTTCTCCTGCTCTTACTCTGCTTTTTCCCTCACTCATAAAGCCACGCATCGTGAGCATGCTGCCTATTGGTTTTTGAAGCAGCGGGGCAGCAGGGGTAGGGAGTGGCATCTCTGCACACACATGGACATTTATGTGCTACCCCTGAACACACACACACACACACGCATTAGTGGAAACAAACCACCGACCTCAATGACCTGGATTGGCCTTAGTTTGAAGTTTACATACACCTGGGTTCAATCACGATTCAAGATCAAAACACAGTTAAATTAAGACTGTTCGCCCTGAAAATGTCAGAGTGGTTTCGACCTCACATCAGACATTCTTTCAGCAAATGAACGAATGCCTCAGCTCTTAATGTAAACTGTTTGGGTTTATGCACTAACCAACTGACCAAACAACTATTATGCAAATTGTGATCCCTTAACCATTCACTTATATTTGCATGCTCAAGTTTCCACAGTGGAAAGAAAGTAGGTGGAGAGCTGTGGAGGACTGTCAGCAGCTGTGAAATGGTTTTGTTTTGCTTTACACAGTAGTGAACTGCCACAGCTTGTTACTCTCAGTCAGGGTAAGAGAGTGACAGCACACCGGGGCAGACCGAAACCATACAGATGGCAGAAATGTGGAGGGGCCATCCATGCATCTTCAGCCTTCGCTCAGCCTGAATGCTAACCAACCACCATCATTTTAATGCGCAGCCAGGCACACAGGGACCAAAGCCCACATCTCGGCTTTCCTGCTGTGAATCAGCCTCCCTGAAATAACATCATTACATCAGTGATAATAGGCTTCACTGTCATCTTCCCATACAATATTCCTCCTGAGATTTAATTTCTGCAAGCAGGGGTGTCCAGTTAAGAACATTCTCTTCCCACCGAATTAAAACCACCATTCCTTGTCTAGCTGAATAACTTAAACAAATATAAACAAATAGGACATAGGGAATAGGACAGAATTTCTATGATTCTTTCCCACAGATCTAGAACTGATCAGGAGGGAAATTCACACACACATTTACAGCAGTGACCAAAGTGGTCAGCTAATATTTGCACTGGTGCAGCATGCAAGACAACTAGTTGGAAGTTCTGCATCAGACCGACCAGCTTCTGCACCGGACACACACTTTCGCCTTCACTTTTCTTATTCTCTCTCTTACATGGCTATGAGCCCCCTCTGGTGTAGCAGCATCTCTCTTCCATTCACTTGAATAGGAGAGTGTGTCCAAGTATAAATCACAGCAGGGGAGCCTGCTAAGAAAAACAAACAAACGCGTCTGCAACACATAAAGACAAAAAGAAGTCCTGTCCCAGTGCACTGAGAAAGGAGGATGAAAAAGACTGGATAAATGTAGTTTTCATTAGGGGTGCAACGGTTCACAAAATACACAATTCGGTTCATATCACAGTTTTCGGTTCAGTTCGGTAGACGTTGATCGTTAGGAAAATCAAATGTGTCTTGTATATTCAGGTTACAACTGAAAGAATGAGGCAGTCTGACATTGATACATCATTGTGACAGTCTTTTAGGTTAAAAGTAGGTGATATTCTGGCACTGCAAGAGAGGAGACATTGCTAGTTCCAACATGCATTTAATTTATTAGGCAGAGAAGTTATCTTTAACAAATGCAATTAGTTATTCACTGAAATATATAACCTACATTTATCAATTGTGGTATTTACAGAAATTATATCTTACTTTATAAAGTCTGTTGTACAGTCTCTCATACAGGTTGTGCTGGAGCGCTAATAAACGCTAAATGCGCTGAATTGCTAATTGATTGCGATCGTCACTAACCCCCCCACCCTGTCCTATACAGCACACCTATACAATGTTGCTGGCACATCTTCAGCTTCTGCTCTAGAGTGTACACGCTTTGCCTCGTTGGTAAATGACAAAAAGGAGTAGCGCCTGCCTATGAACCGAACACGACACACATGAACGGGAGACAGTTGAACCGAACAGTTTTCATAAACCGTTCCATCCCTAGTTTTCATCACTGCATATGGTTTTGTTACTTGTTGTGCGAAATGATCATGCCAGCAGAGTCACGGTATGTTGTCTAATTGCTGTGTCACAACCACAATTTGTTCTTGCTGTTGAACAAATACTGATAAAAGCATTCTTAAATACTGCTGGTCTTGTTTACACTGGTAGTTACTAATAAGTACATTGGTGACTGTGATCTGCTGCCAGATCTGCATTATTATCTATATCTGCTACCAACTGTATCAACACAGATGTCAACAGATGAATGTTTTTTTTTTTTTTACAAGATCCATACATTATTTTCTGTGAAAGGGATGCAAATGTAAAAAAAAAAAAAAACAGGCCTGACTAGCAAAGCTCAGAAAAGTGACAAATAAATAGTAAATCAGATCTGCCTGTAATTTGAATGTGCTCTTTCCTGGCCCATGCCCTGGAAGTTCACAAACAGCATCCGCCCATCCAAATTGAAAAATGAATTTCATGCTCTGCATCATTCAATCATGTGAGAAGTCATTCAAACTCAACAATCCTGGGTATTGTCAAAAACAAATGAAATGCTTCTGAGGATCCTGTTAATGCCACAATGAGTGGCTTAGAAGTCTTGAAAACAGGATGTAGGAGAGAAAAGGCAGGGCAGTGTGGGTATTGGAAGGGCATGACAGGACATTACGTAACACATTGAAAATGCATGGAAACCATAGGCTTCCCCTTATCAATGCACAACACGGATCTTACACTAATAAATATGGGACTGGTATTTCAACTACTGGGTGAGGTAAAGCAATGGCATGCCATGTGCAACCTTTGGGACAAGGTGCAAATATGGTTTAAAGCAGGCTCCAGTAGCCTGTATCTTACCAGCATTGAATATTGCAGTAATTTCAAAATGTCCAACAGGAAATTAGAGGCTTAATACTAATTGCTGGGCTCACCAGTCATCAAAACGGTGTAATGACTGATCCAATCCCATTAATAAAACCCTGCTTTGTTATAAAAGTGCTGTAACATTTTGGCTACAGGGAACGGCCTCCGTCAGGGAATAACCTAGTTAAGCTATGTGACATGATCCCTGTGCCATTTCAGAATCCCATTGTCTCTGCAACCCTACACAAAGGGCAATTAGGTAGCGTGGGTGCTCAATTAACACAGCAGTTACAGAGTTGTTTCCACAGCCAACTGCTAAATCTGGTAAACTCATTCACAAAGCCACTGATCTTCAAATCCAACTTTTCATTCCCCTCTCTCCTTCCTCCCACCACCAGGGAAACCCTTTATGACTTAAAATCCTCTATAATCTTCGTGGAAACTCAAACTCAACGACTCGTTTCCCAACAAGCTGTTTGTTTAAGCTCAGGCACCGGGCCTGAGGCTTCCAAAGGCAGCAGGAACGTGCACTGTGGAGGCCACCTGGTATCTTTGCTCTTGGCTCTTCGTTAAGCTATCATCAGTGTGAAATTCTTATCGCAGCGCTGCAACCATTGTTTATGAATGGCACACTGGCGTACAGAGGTGTGAATGAATGCGACTGCTGTTTGTGTCTCTCTCACTCACGTAGATATTTTAACTCGGTGCAGCAGAGTGCACACACAGTCACTTTCAGTAGTATGTACGTTTTCCACCATCACTTTTCCAATATGCACTCTGCAGGCTGCAAATATAACTCAAAGAAATACAAGATCAGCCTGTTTACAGAAGGCATACACAGCTAGCTAACACAGCCTAGGGGGCAGGGTGAGACTCAGAATCACTCAGGGTAGTGTGGGTAGTCAGCTGTGAATGTAACACTCCTGGCTGCCAATAGTAGATTTGCCACTGGCAAATGCTATTATAGGCACTGTGGGGGGAAAAAAAAGCCCAAAAACAAATGCATGTCTTGTGTTACACATAGACAGGATGTTCATATAAATAACAAGATACAAGATGAGCTGACTGTCTGCCATAAAATATGGTCGTCGCCATCAGGTTCACTACATAGCTGCAGGCTAAAACTTCAGCTTTGCAACAAAACATCCACTAGATGACACATAACGCTGTCAATCACAGTGGGTCAGTGACACATTCTGGGTGAGTGACATATCCTTGCTTGACTGAGTCATGATTACAAGGCAGAGTAGCACCTTATAACTTCTGTGGTAAAGAATCAACCACTGCCGGACGAGAAGATGAATGAAAACTGTGGGCTGATATCATTGGAGAGCTTGTGTCTGGCCTTACATATTACCGACGGCAGCCGGTGTTCACTCAATGAACACACAAATACATTCAGCATTTGACCTCAATCTTTTTTTACATTGTGTCTAATTATACCACAATATTAAATGTTAGTGTCCTTCCTTCCACATGTCTGCTTTGCATTTTCATAAGGTAATCAACACTGTCACACACTTCGCAATACTATTAGGAAATTGCAGACTAATAATAGCCAGACACTTTTCAGAAATGTGCAAGCAATTCACTAAAACCACAAACCCAATATAGGGGAATATAGCTTTTTGCATGTTCCTTGCACAACTTGATTGAGTAAGGCATCTCAGAGTAGGCCTGAGTGAGTCAGTAGATTCATTCTGATTCTCACTAGCGTGTTAAGTTATGTGTGTTAGTGAATGTGGTAGATACACATTTGAGTACAAGTCATTCATTGTGAAATAAGCAAGACCAAAGAAAATCAATGCCATTCATGCACAAGTGACAACTGTTCCACTGCCTCACTGGCAACCCTGCAAGTTGATAAACTGGAATGCAACTGCAAACCCATGAACAAGTGCATATTTGCTTGACCAAACGATAACCTCCATACTAATACTATATGTAATAACTCGGATTTGAGAGCAGCTGATTCCATCTATGGTTGTTCATTACCAATCCCGGCAAGAATGGTGAAATGCTGGCATTCCCCTTCCTCTGTAATCTGACAGGGAGATATAAAGTGGCTCCTAAAAATAAGAGCTGAATCCACACTCCAGGCCCAGTCACTTCCATATCTCACACTATGAGGGCCAGAAATGACAAAGCTCAGCAGTTCTCTAATGAGACTGTAACAAATGGGAGAGCTGTATTTAGGTTATTGCAACACCAGCACACACACACACACAGGTTTAGACATGTGCGTATGTGCATGCCTGATAAATTCATAAAAGAAATACCTATAGTTAGAGATGCAATCCTAATATAACGCTCAGGGTGCATTTTTCATGCTGCAATAAAAAGGGTTCACAAATACCCTCATTCAGGCTTCAATAACAGGGTGATTCAAGTGACATTGTACTAATCACACATAAGCTATGAACAAACTGATTAGGTCTGCTCTAGATTACAAATGTAAAGGGCAAATAAAATTAAGTATCTTATAAATAAAGGATAGGCTATACTAACAGAGTTGACAGGAGATCTGTGCATCCCTAAATATCCCTAATCCCTAGATATCAGGTCTATGCATACAGGTGCTTCATCTCGGCTCAAGCTGAACTCCATACAGTTGTGGGGAATTGTGGTTCAAGCCAATGATACAGGTATAACACAGATGGTTCTTGATACTTTGAGAAAGACACAGATAAAAAAAACTGCTGCTTACCTAGGACACACGTGCTGACCTCAGCCAGACTTAAATAGGCCTTTGTCATCTGCATTTCTTCAGACCATATCACATTAACTACTTCCTCTTACCATCTCTGTTACGTCGTCCCTTGTCTCTGAAACTGATCTGCCATTATTAATGAAAAAATTGCATCATTGACTATCATCAACATCTGATTACGACATGATTCATCAAATAAAGTATTTGTGTTTATTATACTTATTAATTATTTGGCTGGTGCTTTCACTTATTTAAATACAGCTTCTCCAGTAGATTAAAATGCTCCTATTAACTTTCATATTTTATTGATGATTGTTGACCACATGATTTAGAAGAAAAGCTTCAAACTGACATCCACACAGGAATGCATCAGTTATTATTGGACATTATATAGATTAACACTGTCCTGCTAACAGTTAGTTCAATCTAACTTCGCTCAATCTCAACATGCACATTCTTCAACTGATTAACTAAGTAACTATGGTTCCAACAAAAAGTACAATAAGTTTGTAAATGAAAAAACACATAGGCTACTTAAATATAGTTTTAAACTTGGATTACTTAATGGCCACAACTGTTCAATTGTTGGATTTTAAAAAGCCACAGTCCATGGAGCATCTGACTGTGAGCTGTAATTCATAACTGATTCTAGTTATGAGGAGCACAAGTTACTGTGTGACCTGAACAAGTCAACATGAAGCCAAAGGAAGGAAGTGAACCCAGCAGAGAGCACAGGATGCTTGAAAATGTTGACTTCTAGGTATCAATGAACAACACCTAAGTTTCAACAACAGTGGTACACTTACTGGTTGGTGGGAGGTGCGGAGAGGGGGAACACCACCTCTTCTTCCTCATATTCCTGTCCATCCTGCATGTCGCTTTCATCCATAGTGCCGCCGAGCCCCCCACTGCTCGGAGGGGGAGGAGGGGGTGGTGGCAGTGGGGGGAAGGCGGCAGTGGGCCCGTCCGGACCGGTTGATGTTGTTGTGTGTTGACTAGTTGGACCCTCCAATGTGGGAGAGCAGCACATGCCGCCCACGGTCCCTGAGCTTGTTCCTTGAAAAACTGAATGTCCACCTCCTGCTCCGCCACTCCCTGTTGCGGACAGCACTGATCCGGTCACATCCCCGCCAGACGTGAGCGAGATCACGCTCATGTCGGGAAGTGAGTCCGGCGATGTGTTCGAGTGCTGGCGGAGGGTCGGCGCGGCTCCTTGTCCCAAATCGGGGACTCGCATTCTGCTCTTGGGATAGGGGTAGGGGAAAGGGGCCGTCTCCGGGCCTCCGCCTGCTGCCACCCCTGTCCCTGTCGCGACCGAGCCCGTATCCTCACTGCTGACCTCCGCAGCCATCATGTTAGGAAAATACGTAGAGGGGAAAAAGTCCAGAAGGGAACCTGCCCTTCCCCTCTGTTCTTACAATACTCCTTCAGTGTTTGGGCTCCGGGGAAACAACACCAAAAGTTTTCTCAAAACGCGTTTAGCCAGCCAGCTAACGTTAGCCACCGAGCTAACTTAGCTTACTTAGCTGCACTAGCGGGCGTTAGCTTTACCTCGCATTCGCTCGCTGCAGGATAGCCACGCTAACGCTAGCGGGATGGCTAGCAGCTTGAGACACTTGATGAGTTCTCGCTCGCTATGTCTTCATTGTTTCCTGAGTTTAAAGTTCATGCAGAAACACTATGTGGAAACTTACATTTAAACAGTTTCAAAGAGAATATCAATTCACCGGTATTTCCTGTTTTGTTTTTTTGTTGTTCGGACTTGAACCTCGGCACCAGACAGACCACTTGTCGGGGAGTGTTGTTTTATTGTCACTGTTGTGTGTGTAATCCCCGTCTTTTTTCCAGTGTTGTTGTTTTCTTTCCTTCTGAGTTTCCAGCCGTATCGAGCACAGTCCACAAACGACCCAGCCTTATTTCCTGAATCCCCGGAGCGCTGTGTTATCCCGTGCGAACTATCATGTTGTAAACCAAAGTATATATTTTTTCTTGCGTATACAAGCTGAGTTCGCCTCTTTTTCTGGGTTTCAGAGCTGGTGGCTTGCCCGCTGCTGCGCTGCTCTTTCTCCCCTCCCTCTCCCACTCCTCTCCAGTCACTGAGCAGACACAGCCAAGTGAACACAGAGCGCAGTAGTAGCACCGACTCAATCCATGACATCTTCGATCAGTGCTCCGAGGAAGGGGGCTTGTATCGTGTGCTAATTGATTTTAGGATGAATTAAAGATGATAGTTTCCCCATTGCTGAATGTACAGTCCCCCTATTGTTTTTGTTTTTTATGAGAGTAGGTGCAACTGGTAGACATGCAGCATAGTCTTTCATACAAGCATCACATAGATCTTTGTGCAAACCAGATTTCTGCATAATCTGTTTGCACTATTTGCATATCCATGTATTCTCCTATATTCAGTAAATTGGGAAGCCGTTGGTTGTTTTTGA
Source organism: Trachurus japonicus (assembly GCF_045865225.1). NCBI lineage: Eukaryota > Metazoa > Chordata > Actinopteri > Carangiformes > Carangidae > Trachurus > Trachurus japonicus. The sequence goes on along the minus strand of NC_140915.1, from coordinate 26,741,425 downwards.
AACTGCCAACCATGAACAAGTCACCTTTATGCATATGGTAGCCTACACCCTGAAAAGAATACAGGAGCTGAAAAAAGCTGATTAGCCTATTGGATTACATAATTTGCACTCTTTCTTTCTGACCACAGCCTGATTTACTTCCCATCCTGCTGCAAACCAAGGATTGTCTTGCATGTGGTATTCGTAAAGTTTGCTGGTCTGCTGGATCGACATCACACAGTCTTCCCAGCCTAATGTTCATTCATTGCTTCTGCTTCTGACTGAATGAAATATGCATATGGTCCAGTAGGCCTAGGAGTTGTTAATTAACGCTGACACTCTCCCGAAGACAGAATATAACTCTGGCTTTGTGACAGAAAGTCTGTCTGTTAATTCTAGCTACATTGAGTAGGCTATTTAATTTGAATTTATCTTATTGGCCACTGCATCCTGTTTCATAGACTGGCACAGATACTCAATATGATACTACAGTCAGAAAATATTAAAACGATGCAGGCTCTTGTTTGGTATGTTTAAGGTCTTTAACTTGCTTTGGGAGAACATGTGGGGCTGTTCTCATTTGCATACATAGTTGCCTAATTTTAGGCCAGTGTAACAGGACAATGATGCCAAACATGCAGACAAGGCAAGCGAGAAAGTTTTTTTTATAGTCAAATGCTTGACTAGCCAACTATGCTGTACAGGCCTGGCAGACCATCACCAGGGAGGATAACAAATGTCTGCTAATGTCTGTTGTTGGTAGACTTGGTTTTCAGAGACGACAAAACATGCTCAGAGGAACAACTGTGCTCCAGTTTCCAGCTAATATCACATAAACATATGTTCATTTTTACTTGGCCTGCACATGAGCCATATGAGGGGCATTTATAAGCCAAATTAAGATGTTAGCAGCAGGACAAGTGGCATCTTAGAGGTTTTCGCATTTTGTTTTAAAGATTTTTGTTGTTCATTTTGCCATATTTCCTTTTTGCACAGTTTGATGACAGCATCTGAAAAAAAAAAAAATTGCACATCTGCCTCCTTAAAAGAAAATGAAAAGGGCACAAGATTGAAAAGTAAGAGAGCATGTTGACCAAGGGGTACATCAGCCAATTGAGCACATATAAATCACACTGGTGGCATCTATAGATCACACTGAAATTGCCCCTTTTATGTAAAATCTGATGGGTCAGCTTTACTGTAAATACCCCCTGAAATATTTCATGCTGGGAAGTTGATGTGTAAGCCCTGGTAAGTCAGCCACAGGCTAACCTTGACCTGATAGAGCTGATATGGTGTTGAGCAGCTAGAGCAGTGGGCCACTGTTGTTATCTGCCTACCATCTCCAGTCACTACCCTCGGGGCAGCTGCCATCACCATTCGTCCTCCACACTGATCCGTCTCAGAGCAACTGGCACTGTAAAAAAAAAAAAAAAAAAAAGAGTGTCTGGATGTCTCGTCATTGCTTAGAGTTTTACTTTCTCTCTACTGTAAAGTCCGTTTAAGAAGTGAGATAGATAGATAGATAGATAGATAGATAGATAGATAGATAGATAGATAGATAGATAGATAGATAGATAGATAGATAGATAGATAGATAGATAGATAGATAGATAGATAGATAGATAGATAGATAGATGACATCTGCTGTCACTCCCCCTGTGTTTATCCAACGATTTTCAGTGTTCTCTGATCTAATGTGAGTGACAACGCATCAGTGCCCTCTCTTTCACTCTCACTGTTTCCTGAGTGCTCCTGTCATGACGAATGGCTCCTGACCTGCATGGATGGACCTGGGTGTGAAAATAACGTGGTGCCACTCGGAAGGAGGCACACCTTGCAATCCTGTGGGTCACTTAGGGAGCTGATGTCTATGTTCGCCGCTAAAGTACAGGCTTCCCTTAAGTCCTGTGACACAGAAGATCGGTGAACTGTGAAATCTGTGCACTGACACTGACTTGACATACAAGTGTAAGAGCCGCTCCGCATGAACCACCCAAAGACACAGTTATAAACACAAACATGAACCACACGCTTTGGTCATGAACTGAAGCATGCTCATTAAGCGTGTGTAGGCTACTCTAGTGTATGTGGACTCTTGAAATGACACAACAACAGCCTGAGGTGTTTTTTTTTTTTGTTAAATAAGAAATGATTCCCCCTTTGTGTGCTGTATGGTCATGCTATAGGTTTCATTGCTGTTAGGTCCAATAGTCTCAAGTCCTCATTTGGCCTTATTATGGGGGTGTAATCTGGAGGACTGGGATCATCCTCTGTTTCTATGTGGCAGTGTGACTGTGTGCTGTGGATCCTCTCAGATAGAGTCTAATGAGATTGCAGGCAGGATGTGGCTAATCGTCTTTCTCAGGCAGACAGCAGCTACGAAAGCGCCGGTCTTTCTTCTGAGGTGCAGGAGCTCTGCCATGTTTGACATCACCCGCTGTGACTCCGTACATGTGTGCGACAGTGTATGAAAAAGGCGATTTCATAGGTTAAATTAAAGTACAGAAATTCCAGCCACTGGAATCCCATTCATGTGTGTGCGTGTGAGTGCGTATTCGCTGATTTCGTCTGCACGCTTCCATGTCTTTGTCTTCATCTCTGTATCTCTGCATGTGTGTCATGGGGGGGTGGGTGTCTCTGACAGATTGCTGAGGGGAGGAGGACTGTGTGAAGGAGAGCGACAGGCCAGCCTGGCTGTTCTGCTCTGTTTCACTATAACTGCATTGTCAGATATGAGGATGGGCACTGATTTGAGTATCATGGGAGCCTGACTGCATGGGTGTCAACTGAGGGCTCTCATCCATATTCATTGTCATACTATCATAACATTTTATTGCCCTCAAAGACAGCACACGGGAAGCTCGCAATCATATGCCTTTGAACACAATGATGTTTTTTCTTCTTCTTTTTTGTGTGCTTACTGACATGTTTCTTGTGAGCAGAATCATATCTTATAATAGGTCCCTTGGTACGAGGCTGTGTGGATCACCCTCCACTGCTAAATATGAATGAATTATCTACTTAAATTAGTCATTGGTTTGTGTCAGAGTAAATTGAGGTAACAAGATATTTTTTTCTGTCCCCATTGCCATTTTTGGTAGAATGAAGTGGGCAGACTGCCTCAGAAACCAAGGTTTCGGTCGTCTTATGTGTGTTGAGGAAGGTAAAAGTCATATTATAAGCTTTAACACATCAGTGAGTGTGACAAACCATAAACACATGTAGACTTCCTTTCACAGTATCTCTTTCTGTCAACTCCCCTCACATAAAGACCACACACATACGTGCACTTACCCCCGCACACTCAATCACACTTACACTTTCTTCAGTGCACTCATAACTGGTGGTCTTATATAAGTGCTAAGGTGATGAGTGTCTGAGGTGAAGTACACACATTAGTAAACTCACTGTATGATCAAGTCCGAGTTCCTGGATCAAGCGCCACAGACCCACTTCTCTTCTTTCAACTCAATCAGAGGATACTCGTGGGCACATCGGGACATGGGTGAATAATTCACCAGATTAACATAAAAGTTTAAAATAGGGCGTGAGTGACACATGGATGGATAGCGTGAGCGATGGTCCTTCAGGGTAAGGGGGCCTAGATTTGCAACATTACTTTCATGGGATTTATGAAACCCTCCCGTGCCATGTCCAATGTTAACCAGATGCTTAAAGTTTAATCTCATATGTGAATTACCCATGTGGATTTCAAGATGTGACATGAAACTTTCAGTAGTCATCTGAAAAGATAACTCCAGTGAGCGTGTTTCTGAGAATATGTCTCTATCGTGCCAGGATGTAGTGTTTGCTCTTTATACACACACATACATTAGCTCAAATCTATTTTGTGTATTATGTAAAGCTGCATGGGATGAGTTAAGTGATCACATACAAGACACGACACTGATTATAAGTTATGTTTATTTCATATTTTTCTATAGTTTATTCATATGATTTAAGTTTCATATCATCTGTGCACCAGTATAATGTTGGCTTCAACTTTATGTGGCTAGTGTGACTTTTGTCAGCTTTGACCAAGCTTCATGTTATAGGCTTTGAATTAAAGATACTTATTTGCTGTTACATTCCGTCCTGTCGGTTTAGTATACAACAAATCTACAGTTCTTCCTGTGCACAAGATGGGTATTATGCTGCAGGAGGCAGCGCATCCGTCTGTTGCAGAACAGATTTGTGTATGTATGAGGTGACATTTCATTGAGTCTTGTGGTGTATGTAAAACAGAGTGTAAAGGGGAGACAGAGGTATGAGGCCTGCTGCATATTTGTGTCTGTGTGTGTGCAGCACAGCCTGTTTGTCTTGTAATATTCTAAACCTAATTGGGGCCGAATGCGACTTCCGTTGGCGTTGCCTCAATGTGTGCAATATGTGCAGGCCCAGCCTCAGTGTGTCAGTGAGCTACTAATGGGCTGAGCAGACTATGGCACAATCTCCTGCTCTACACCTCCCGCAGTTCCCAAAGGGAGTTAAAGAAAGCAGATGGGGAGGTGTGTCCCTTTATTAGTGGATATCTGCAGGTTGTGTGATGGTGTTGTTGTGTGCCGCATGCACGTGACTAATGCTATTACTTAATTACACTGAAGGTTTACTGAAAAGGGACTATCTGTATTCAGAGATAGAGTTTTTTTTCTATTTATTGGTTAAGTGTTTTCTGCAGCAATAGACTCCAAAAACCTTTGGAGAAAAGGTCTTTTCTTTTTGTTTTCATTTGGTTTCTTCACTCTCACTCAAGGAGGCAGCCAGAGACAGTCTGACCAGAAAAGCTCTCTAACTTTCACTGTGGTGTTAGAGAGCTGTTTTTCACTTTCTTTTTTCAGAGGGCAAGCGGGGGAGTTTGCAGCTGCCACTCGACTGCACATATGGGCAGAGTGGTGGTGAGATTGGGGGGGGGGGGGGGGGGGGGGTGGGGGGGTGGACAGAGACCACATGGCCCTCTCAGTCACTCTTTTAAGAGAAGAAGCTATCTTCAACTTCTCAATTTATGATATGAGGACTACATTGACAAAGAGGACTGCACAAGAGTAGAGCTTGCAATGTGATAAAACACCACATTTGACTGCTGTGGGAATATGTATGTAAATCAAAATCAGTGAATTTGCATTGCACTTATTACAGCAACATCAGCTGTGATGTCTACATTTGCCCTTATGATTTGTAAGCCTTCTGATAAAGTCAACATAACATGTCGCTTGACGGCCGTGCTGTTGCATCAGGCTTTGGTGTTAATGATTGGGTGAAACATTTCATTTTCTTGCAAAAAAAATTATTAACACCCCTGTGCAGATCCGGAACAGAGGTGCAACAGAGAGTTGTGTGCTGTCTTTCTCACACTCACTCATACACAGATATTAACAGACATCCAAAGACATGTTTTGCTTGTTTTTCAAAAGAGTTGTGTAGATGTTTTTTTCAGAGCACTGAAGTCGAGGATATACAGTATAATCTATTGCATCCCCTCTGCGAACTCAACCACATACTTTGTCTGGTATCTTAATGTGGTTATATTTGAGGAGAGAAAAAAACAAATATGAAAGCAAATATTAAATGTTTTGGAACATCCTCTGAAATTCATTAATGCAATTGGAATTCATTTTTTAATTATTGGAAAGCCTTTATCAATCCGTGGTATTAAAATTCCTCATGTAAATGTGCTGGCATGTCATTGTTGCACTACTTTGATTAAATATGCTGCAACATGGTTGGGAATATAGACATTGATTCAGGAGCGATTGAAACAGTCACGTAAATGTACAGCTTGTGTGATGCCTGCCTCTAAAAGATGCTTGTCCAGATGGGCTCTGCAGGGAATTAAGAGCACTCAAGCACAAGTAGGATGACAACTGATACTCCACAGACAGACTACTATTACAACTAATGGACTGCATCAATAAGAGGAGAAACATTCAGCTTGAGGTTGAAAAAAAAGAAGATTTTACTGATTCAAGTTAATAAGTCTAATTTACTTGGCTCCCATTCAGCTATATAATGCCCACAATTTCCCATTTTATATGACAAGCTAATTTCACTTGTTCTGCAGGATCAATATTTGCAGAAAGAATTGCTGTGAATATAAAAGGGAGAAAGTGAAGGATGAAGACCTTCCACTATATGAAAATGCACTGTGTGGCTCGGAGCCCATGTTTGAGGTTGATGATCAGATGATATCACCCTGGCACCAATGAGCTGGGTGGTTCCTTTTCCCGTCTGGGGTTGCCATGAGAGACGGACAGCAGCTCCTTGGGGGCCAGTGAGAGGGGTTGTCATTAGAGGCACTTCCTGTAAAAAGTTACTTACAAATATCAGACTCATAAAAAACACAAGCGTGAGTGTGAACGTGTGAATATGTCTGTATGTGTGTGTGTGTGAGAGAGAGAAAGAGAGACATAGAAGCATTGTCTTATCCTGCAAATAGCCATTGTATTTGAGATATTATATGCACAAGCTCATACTAATCCACATCCAGGGTTAATCCTGAGACAAATGGAAGCATTTAGCCTGATTATAAACATGCAACATGCATACAATGCATGATCTCTTACTGATATGCATGTGCAGAAAGTCACCATCTGTCAAAATTCAGCATTCTTGTCTGTGGCCTTTATACACATTAGTAACATTTTATCACTTCACTAAAACAGAAATGGTATTGCCTGAGTCTTTTATTGCCCACAGCTATGGTGTATTGGTTTGCTGCATCAGGTGATGAGTCACAGTCTAAATGAGGTTATCCCATCCATCCGGACGTGCAGACATGCTGACACCAGGAGCTAGTCGCTGCCCAGCCTATTTGAGCAACAGCTGAGACATCACACACCCCACTAACTGTCCACTGAATGCATGACATCATCCTCACTCCTGTATTTTATATGCATCAGTAAGGGATTAATGTCTCTCTGGCAAAATTAAGACTGCTGTTGCTCCGTTGGCTATTTCCCTCCTCTCGGTTGCTGTCATTACAGCCTCCTCAGAGAATTTCTGTCAGCTGCTGTTTTCTGCTCTTGTCTCTGTCTTTCCCTCTGTTACATCTTCATTCTCCTGCTTCAGCACAATTGTCTTTTCTTCCACTTTCTCATCTCCCTCTGCGTGTCTCTTCCTCCCTGCCTCACCTCTCTCCCAGCCCCTTAGGCTGCGGCGACATGTGTGTTGCAATCTGCAGCCCTAGTGCTTTGCTGTCTCCTCGGGCCTCCCCGTCACCCCTGTACCCTCCCCTTGTGCTTTTAGGCCCTTCTGTTTAATTCATGAGCTTCCTGTGGCTCCTGTCATGTCTCATCGGGGCCACATGAAGGCACAGTGTAAATAATAGAGCATCCCCAAAGACGTGTTCAATGCTGGCTGTCACAGCAGCGCGCCATGTGCGTCCATGGCGAGGACAGAACAACAGTCTGTGTTTCTGTGCCTCTATAACACATATGTCATGCTCACAACATTATTTTTTACACATATGGTGCAGTTACAGTAGAGGCATGCTGGCATTGGTAAGCACATTCTGTGTTTATGTGCCACTTTTCAATCCAAAGACATTTTTTACTGTTCACATCATAGACTACATGACTTGAATATAGTACTACTAATTCTCATTGAATAACACTTACTTTTATTACACTCACACTGAAATTGTTTTATTTCACTGTGCCTTATATTACATTTCTCATAAAAACAAACAGAGCTTAATTTATCAAACAAGCATAACATTCTCCCGCTGCTGGGAATCTTTACCATTGATCACCTCTGGCTGTTTTATTGGCATTATTCACAGCAGAGGTGGTTCGAAGGAACATCCCATCAGCTCTCTTCTGTGGGATCCCTCCTTAAACCCCCCAACAGGATGTGCCTGCAGATCAATATTGACAAAATGAGAAATCAGGGCAGTGTTGAGGAGGCAAGGCCCAGCAGGGACATCTTCAGAAGCAGGTCTTTACGATGATCTGCTTGTTAAACATAACTAAGCAATTCCTCAAACACAAGAAGATCCTTTTGTCTGACTCAAATATCTCCCTTTAGGATATTTGTTCTGCGTACATCAATATAGAATGGATCAGTGCGCAGGACTGAGCTTTCAATAGGATAATAAAAGCTCCAGGAGCCGAATATAGTGCCCTTGTAATTTGCCTTCTCTTCTTTGCAATAGCATCATTCGCCCTGCAGGATTTCTCCATAATCAATTTTCTGGGCATAAGGCATTTTTATGACTTACCATAAATTGGACAAACAAGCCCAGTAATGTAAAGGGGGCTCAATAATGTGATATACAGATATAAAGAGTCAGCTGTGGAATAAAAATAAACTGAATCCACATTGAATCCAAGCTGACCACAGCTTTTTTCTCTCTGTGGTGGGGCAAAGTAAAATCTTTTGACAACCACTTTTCATATCTGCAGGGGGTGAGTGTTGGATGTAGATGTAGACAACTGTGTGTGTGTGTGTGTGTGTGTGTGTGTGTGTGTGTGTGTGTGTGTGTGTGTGTGTGTGTGTGTGTGTGTGTGTGTGTGTGTGCGCGCACGCGCAGGAATAGCTGTTTATTTTTACTATCTCACACATACACTGTGCGTAGAGTATGACACAATCTTATTCAATTACTGTAATTCAGTGACAGTTTTGTAAACACACATCTCAACACTGACTAAATATGAGTACATATCGTGTTTGTATGCATATGTATGCATAATATAGATCTCCATATGTGTCATGTATAGAGTGAGACACATGTAAATGTCATGGTGGTCTGATCAAATCAGCACAGGAAATTCTCTAAGGGGCTAATAGCCCGGCGGCTCACTGTGTCCTTATTGATCTGTGCTATGTTCAGCAAATCCGTTATTTAGGCCGACTGTGTTTTACAATCACCTGTGTAACCCCCGCTGCTCAACGCTGAGGTGTGTGTTGTTTAATTCTGCTTGATCTGGTTCCCAACGGTTTTTAGTGCTGCCTGTTTGGTATGTTCATGGCAGAATGTGCGTTTCTTCCTTGTGTGGTGCTGCTCTTCATGCACTATAGACACTCAGGAAATAGCACCAATTTAGTAAATTGCCATTAACGTACATGCAAACTGTTTTCACGAGTTGTCAGAGTCAGGTGAGAAATGCAACACAATGACAAAATGTTTTAGTGAAATGTGTGTGGACACAATGGCAGTTTGTAGACCACTATGCTAATGGGTGTGTGAGTGTGTGTGTCTGTGTCTGTGTGTAAATTCTGAAATATTTTGACCTGCACGAGTTAGAATGATGGCTCTGGTGTGGGATCTGCAGTTTAAAAAATGTAATAATAATCTTTGATTAGTACACTGTTAAAGTGTAAATTTTCAGCATTATGAATGGTGATTGCATTTTTGTTTATTTATGTCTATTTTCTGTTTTTCCTTTCCTCATTAATTACATTGTGAGGGTTTTATTCATCAGTGACAATGTTGATGCGATTGACTTTTAACACTTGAACAACAAAACTGTTTTTGTAAAAAAAACTGTAAAACATCTATATTTAATCTATACTGCAGTGGGATCTGGAGCCTAAACAAAGATGAAGTAAAGTTCAGCAAAACAAAATCATAATGAAGGTAAATGTATGTAAGTGAAACACAAATAAACCGAAAATTGCGTATACAAAGCTGTGGTAGCAGGAAATAGGAGGAGGGAAATGCAAGATCAAGGGACCTATGCCTGCCAAGATATGCAGTTTACACAGCTGGTTGTGACATTATGACGGTAGCTGTTAATAACTTACACACTGTCTTTCCAATCTGCCAGCAACATTTTCTTTGATCACTTCAGCAGTGAAGGGCCACATCAAAAACAATATGACTATGTTCTACTCAAGTTGAAGCTCTTTACAGAGGCTCAATAACAAGCAAATTATCACATGGAAAAAATAGGTACATTTACACATGAATAATAGAAACCAAATCTAAATAGATTGCATTATAAATCAGCAGAGTGCTTGGAGGCGAGAGGTGAGCACCTGCTATCTATTTGGCATAATCCTCTTTCTGAAATGGATGTTATAAAAAGTGTTTTACTTACAATGTGATGAAGCTGAGTCTCAAAAGCAGCTCCCATGGGCTGCCTAGAGTAACACTGTAGGAAGCCTTGTTTTGTGTTAAGTGGGAAGACTGATGGTGGATTAGACACCACTGTGAAAAATAAGGGCACTGCAGGTGGGGAAATCTAGGGCGAGCCATTAGAGGAGGAAGGATATTCACCTTCTGTGCTTAACCTGCAAGTTCCAACAGAAACAGGTGTGAAATATCATTTTTTATTTAATACAAAGCAGATTAAATTCTTCTGTTCTGTTCATCTAGTCATTTTCTAATATAAGATTCACTGACCCAAATAGTAGAAAATGGTTTATATTATATATTACTATACCATAGAATGTACACTATTTTTCAGACTTTGAGCCATACAGATGAACCTGTGGCCTTTCCGGCGCTAACTCTGATGCTAATGTTTAGACAGATTTCAGTTTGACTGGAAAAGGCCCTGCAGCAAGGAGCTTGCATTTTCACCAGCGGTAATCTTCTCAGGGCCTCTTGAAAACAGCAGACATACTTTTTTTTTTTTTTTGCTAGAGGGCAGAACTTGCTCTGCAATTAATTAAAGAGTATTTTATCTGCTGCTTTTACTAGCTAATGTTCTTACCACCCTTCACAAAGACACACACATAAACACGCACTCGCAGCCTCAGACCTCCAGCTGCAGAGCTGCTGTGTCTTTAGAATTTGTCCCAGCTCTCCCGACTTGAGTTTCGAACTGCTGCCTGGAGATGAAGAGATATATATATTTTTAAAAAAGTGTTTTAGACAATGCAAAGTGCTGCTTCCTGTAGCGTTTAGAGGTGTGTTTAGTGCATTGTTGAACTGAATAGGTCTTGATGTCTTCAAAGAAGGTAGTTAGCTTCCAGATCAGCAGGTAAGGTTTTATCATTGCTGGTGGCTAGACAGGAACTATTTTGATCTGTCCTTTTCTCCACTGTCTTCCAAATCACTGTTTTGCCTAAGGTCACTGACTGCAGTTGGTCTTGCTGTTAATCCTCTCTAAAGCTTGACAACAATGGCAGTTTATGAATTCATAATCCAGGACTGTGTGAATTCACACCTAGCGCATGTACACACAACTATACCTGCGATAGATAGATAGAAGATAGAGTACTGTGTAATTAGTTCCTTAACTTTGTGTGCCATGCATGTTTGTCTTGGCAAATCCAGTCTTTCTTTCTTTCTTTCTTTCTTTCTTTCTTTCTTTCTTTCTTTCTTTCTTTCTTTCTTTCTTTCTTTCTTTCTTTCTTTCTTTCTTTCTTTCTTTCTTTCTTTCTTTCTTTCTTTCTTTCCTCTCTTCCTTCACTATTTTCCATAGACCTATGCTGGCCAGCAGCATCCAAAAGCTTCTTTATGAGGATCATAATGAGAAGTAAAGCTCTGCATTCAGTTGCAGTAGTGCCTCGGGGGCCTGTTGCATTTCTGAGCTTAGATTCACGTCCCATCCCATTCAGTGGGGTTGACAAAAGGGCATGATGCACAAACAGAAAAAAGCAAACAGCAGGCTATTCTTAGGAGGCCAGGGCACAGCTTGTGATAAGAAGAGAAACAGATTCACATTCTGCTCTTCAGCAACAATTTGAGCTGTGAGTAGGTGCTACAAGTGAAAGTAAGTTAAAGGTAGACCCACAACTTAAAATGTCTTTACAAGATGAGATGCCTTTAATGGCACTGAAGTTATACAATACAAAACAACAATGCAAACAGATTTTAATTGCATGTGTATTATGATTTCCATTTTACTTAAGGTACCAATTTTAAAGACGTCTGAAAGGCCATCTGAAAATGACTTGTTGGTCTCAACAATGTGCCTAACCCCATTCAGAAGGAAAAGTGTGGGTAAGGCCCCCTCTCCTGGTCAGATTTTGCAGCCCTAAAACAAGAGATGTTTTGTCCAAAGACAGAGGGAAAAAAATGACACAGTGTACCATTCATCTGAAAACATCCAACTGGAAATATCTGAAAATCAAAATATAGCTAGTGTCAGATAATGCACAATCATGAAAGTTTCATTTGTCACATATCCCACAGCATATATCATCTGATGCCGTTTTAAACTGAAATACCTGCAGTGAAAATATTGTGTGACTCATGCCTCACAATGCTCATGCTCATGAGACTCCACGTCCTCCTGAGGTGACAACAATGCCAACAGTCACAGTGCGAGCGTGCGAGTGTGCCACATGGCGGCGAGCCAGCACACACAGACACTGCCATGTGTTCTGATGGTTTGACACAGAGATGGGAACAGTTGTCAGAGACGGCCTCTGTTGTTGTCAGAGAAAACAGGCAGAGCACACAGGACCACATGTTTTTGATTTATCCTCTGTGTGGTGTGTCACATACACCACTGGGAACCTGGAACAGTTGGAAACCCGCCAGTAGGTGGCACTGTAACATCAAAGCTGAAGTGTCCTTATAGTGTTTTGTGTAAGACGCAGGAAAATACATCACCATTATAGGAAATGTCAGACTTGCATTTCTTCTCAAATTAGGGAACAGATTGGTAGGATTAAGGAATGTGTGTTAAGAGGAAAATGCACAATCTCAGGAAACATTTTGTGAGAAAGAGATTATTGAAATTTTAAATCATCACCCTAATTAGCAAACATAATGTCTATCCAATTCCAAAGCTAAGGAAATTACATAATCCAAAACTGATTTACGCATAACAGACATATGTAATATACGAGTCTGACACAAGAAGAGCTGATGTGTGATAAACGTAAATATGCAGCCCCACCAAGCAAAACATGTAGCCGACACTCAGGAGTCCTGCTCTCATATCTCGGGAACAATGAGAGCTAAAGGACAGAAATTACGACCTCTCTGTTTGGCTCTCACTGCCATGAGTTCCCCATTGCCTGCTTCATGCAGCTGTAAATAAAGGTAATTGTACAAAAGCGTAATTAAATGACATAAATCTTGTTTACGATGTCTGGGCTTTACTGAGCTGCTGAATGGGGGGAGGAGGGAGGAGGGAGGGTGGGCCTTCTGTCTGTGTGTGTATGTGTGTACAGTTTCTCTCTTTTCCTACACTCCTACCCAACATATTCTATGTGTTCTGCCTTTTCCCAACACACACACACACACACACACACACACACACATACATACGTACATACACACACAATAGAACACAGTGTATGCAGACCACAAAGCCTATGTCCTCTAGCTTCCATCACCTCTCTGTGTGGATATGAGGAACAGCTTTATTGTGGCTCTTGCTAACGTCACTTTCTACGGAACTCTAGACACCCAGAGCAATAATTCATCTGTTTCATTAGAGCTGAGTGAGATGGGTGGGGAAGGGTGGCTGTCTGACTGGCTCTCAGCGCCTGGGCGGCTTCTCTGGTATTCCACACCACGGATAACTCAGACGGCTCAACCCAGTGTCCATGACCCCCTGACTTGATGAGGAGATATTTAATGAGCACAGCACAAGTGAACGGAGCACGCATACAAGGACATCCCCAGTTTAAAGACCAAGTAAATACATTTATGGAAGGTCAAACAGAGTTCATGGCTATAGGCGCATACTTGTTGTTAAAATCCTAATCCAAAACCAGGCTGTGGGGGACATTTAGTCAGCTCCTCAATCAGCTCACATTTGTCGTATTGTAGAATACGTAGCGCGTATGTGTCAGATTGAGCTGGCTGCCTTTTTTTTTCAGCCCCGCCGACTTCAAGAGTTGCAGCTGAAGATTGCGACGCTGATTGCATTTCAATTTTTAATGGAAAGTGCCAGGATATCCAACGTTCTTTCTCATGAGTTCACGTAGAGTGTTTTGCGCCATTAGCAACCCTCAGAAAGACAAATTGGTTGCATTACCAGCTGCCTAATGTTCATTTATTATTTGTAATAATAAAGTGGCACGTATTTGTGGTCTCCTGAAATTGATTATGTTGTACAGTGTGACGTTGGCGGAGGATGATGCTTTTGCACAACCTCATAAGTCATTTGGATCCTTGTGGCAGTTACTAATGTGTCTGCATGATGAAGTCCCACTGAATCGACTGGGTGTGCTCCTGTTGGATTCAGTGGAACATGGAGTGCGACATGATCCGAGTGTATGTGCCTTATTAGCAGGCCGCCTCCCTGCCCAGTCAGCTGTGGACCATTAGATCTACATTTGGTGCATAGCTGATAGGGATTCCCCCCGCAAATGGAATGGATGTGCAATGCATGGCGGGGACGATGATTAGAGATGATGCATTATGGGAGAAAACAGGTGAGGAGCTGCAGGGTCTGGCAGAAGTGGATGAACTCTTTAAAGCAAACCACATCCGATTCATCAAGCATCGATAAAGACAAGTCGGGAGGAGGGTGAATGAGAGAACGCAAATGAAAAGGACAAGAGTGGCATGCTGCAAATGTGTCATACAAAACTCATTTAGTGTGTGAATAAGTGCGGAGGAAAGACAGTTACATGTTCACAGCAATGCAACATTTTTTAATATAAATTCTGCTCTTGGCATTTCGGAAAAGGCTCTGATAAAAGCGTTCATGATAGAGTTAGCTGTTTGAAATTACAGGTGAAAGTGTATTAAGTAATCCAGAGAAAGACCTAAATCATTTCTACAGTAATGTCACAGATGAATAATTCACCAACAGAAATGGTGCCATTCTCTCCAATACATCTTCAGTTTGCTCCCTGGCAGACTACAGTGAGGCGGCCCGTAATTGTTCAGAGCATGAAGTAGTACTTAAAGCCCAGAACTGTGTAGATCAGAGTGCAGTGCACACTACGGTGGCAGGCACCACCAGTAACTAGTCCATCATGCTAACCTCTTTACTGCAGCAGATGAAAAAGTTAAGGGCCCATAATGCCGCAGTGCTGCTTGCACTTCATTGTAGGCCATATCCCCTATGTACTGTATGGCAAAAAGTGCAGCGAGAAGCTTTTGAATCAAAGGGAAGAGAGTTATAGCACTTGTTAGAATTTAATGAGGGCCTATAAAATGGAAATCTCAGTGTTCAAGACCTCAATGAACTGCTAGCTGGGAGGAAAAAAAAATCATCCAAAAGCATTAGAAAGAAGATTTTTGATCCAGCTGGAACAAATCTGAGCACTTGCAGTGCACCGTGGCATCCTGGTTATTTTTAAACTGTGAGATAAATGAATTCTCACATAATCACCAGAGCTGTACGACCGAGAGATCAAACACCAACACGTACAAGTGCAGAACTCCCGAGCCTGGGCCCCTGTCCTCACAGCCTTATCTTCTCCAGCAGTGTGTTAGAGGAGTACTTCTCTGTAGCGAAAGTGAACCCCCTCCATCCCCCTTCCTAAAAAAAAAAAAAAAACATTATGCCCACAAACCTCCACCACCACCCACCCCCCCAGCCCGTGGATTATTACTGTATGTAGCTATTCACTCAAAGGTCAAGAAAAGCGATTTGTCTCTCCACCACTCTACACTGTCTCTCACTCTAAATCCCTGTGGTGTCTGGGTGGAGATGATAGAGCAGTCTGCCCCTATCCCTCCCAGACTCCCTGACCCCCCACCCCCACCCCTTCTCTCTCATCCCCCCCTTTCCTCCCTTCCTGCCTCAATTTCTTCCTCAATCGGTCATTCCCTCACTCAGTCTCTCAGTCCTTGTATTTAGAGGAGAGCACAGTTGTTCCTAAAAGCACTGTATGGTATCATTTCACAGATTGTCAGTTAATGCATAACTCTCATGATAATTCAGTCCTGGCCTATACTCATGCATGTTTTATAATAATACCGCTTAGCCTTGTAATGGAAAGACGGAGAGAGATGTTCAAGCAATTATTTGAAGCTATTTTCTAACCAGTGTCGCTCTTCCACTGAGAAACCTTAGTTGGCATACTAACATTTTATCAATAGTAGGTCTTTCCTTATTCTTTCCTTTCATTGTTTGCTCCCAGGCCTCCATGTCTTGCTCTTCTCCCCTTGCAGCTGCTGGTGCAGATTTGATTCAGCACTTCCAGAGTTCCCAAACTCCCTGTTGCTTATTCTCTCAGCTTCACTCACAGATGGTCGTTGAGGAGGCTCCAGGGGAACTGGACCGGCTGGATACTCAGCTATAAAATGTATTTAGAAAATCCAACAGGCCTTCTATTGTTTTACTTCCTCTGTTCTTGTCTGTGTCCCTTTCATCACCCTGAGCTTTAGGAGTCAGTCATTCTCTGGAGAGTCAGGAACTTTTATCTATGTATTTGTTACAAGCAGAACTTCAGAGGACAAAGTCTTAGACTGAATAATTATGGAGTTTAACAAATATTTAACTCTGACTTTTGCTGACTGTAATTGCCTTAATGTGATAACCCCAGGTTAAGACTGAGGCTTTTGTGGCGAGCCGACCTATATTTTACACATTATGTGGCCATGAATAAATGGAATATAAATCAAACCTGTTCCATGTGAGTAACTCATTAAAAAGAAGCCAGAGGTTAACTAGAGTTGTGGGGGACAGTCTTTAATTAGACCATCTTTTCTTGCTCTGTACAACAGGCCATTCACCTTAACTTTAAGAGACCTTTTTGGAATCTTATTGGGAAATGTGAATTAATGAACCATTGAAAAATTTCCACCACTTAAAGAGGAGGTTCTCAAGTGTTATACTGGCTGGGGACAGAAGACCAATTTAGCGGAAAAACCAAGACAACAATACCAAAACTAAAAACTCTCACTCATTCATTTGCCAATGCATGGAACCAGATTCCAAACACAAAAGTATTCATTTCACCTCGCTGTGAGGTATTTGACAACAGGGCAGCCTCTGAGTAGAGATATAAGCTAGGTGTCATAAATGCCCATTTTATAGTGCTGAACAACACCCTCTCAAAATGCAATTAACTTCTAAGAATAGACATTCAGAACAAAGAGTCTTCAGAACAAAATCACATTTAAAGTCAAAGAACTAAGCTTAATTGTGTTACCAGACTTTGAAGGTAGGTAAAATTCAATTTCAAACTCTAAAGGACCATAGCTGCAACGAATTAAGCCAACATACTCTGTTCAATTTATTCTTGTGAAAATTACACCAAAGTAATGAAATATTATGATATAGCCATAGGGGAAGCTTTTCAAGGATAGATGAAAACATTAATTCAGAATAAGGCCTCTCTATGATATGATGACATAGCATCAAGATAACACTGCTGAGAATGCCTTCTTTAAAAGCTTATAATGATAGGTTAGATTTCCACTGGAAATGATGAAATGACAGTGAAATTCTTGTAACATGGCTATTCTGTTTCTTTATTTATTTAATTTTGAACCAATACTGTCTCCAACTTTTAGAAATATCTTTATCACATGTGTTTTGTGAGGTCATCCATTGTTTGAAAATCTTGGAAATGCCTTTTTCCCCCCAACTTTTTCGCCTTCTTTGTTTTGAATATTTCGCCTTTTCTCTCGCGTTCAAGTTGAGCTCTGGAGTCTTGAAGCCCCCAGGAGCCGAAGGGCTACATGTTCTATTCAGAGCCACTTTCCTCAAAGTTTGAGAAAAGAAGTCTGCCTTGGTTTGCACAAAACCAAAGTGTGAAAGATGTGATGGAGAGAGCAGGATGCAGGGTGAATGGAGGGAAAACAAATAAAGAGAAGAAAGCAGGAATGTTTCTCAGTTTTCTGGGACAAAACTGCCGCGAATTTAGGAACATCATACATGCTCCAGCATCGTCCATGGCTGCTTGTCAAGACACCAGTCTGGTTTGCAGTCCCAGCAAGGTGTGTATATCTACAACATCTTTCTTTTTTTTCCTTTTTTGCCAGCTCAGAAATTTCCTTTGCAGAGTGGAGAGTCACTGGCTTCCCGGGTAGAGTGATGAGAGTGCTTCTTTTGATTGTGTATCCATGCGGGTGCTCTAAAATCGAGAGAGCCATGTCACATCAGAAAGCCATTCCCTTCACGTCCAACCGTTCTGGACTGAGCGGGGATAAAATGCTGCTGACAGCATCTTGTTGTGTAACAAACACTCAGTTTAAACCATGATATTTTCACAAAACTGAAAAGCTGAAAATCCTGCAGTGGATTTTTTTTTTTTTGAACCCCAATGGTTGAGTTCTGGTCTTTGTTGTGATGCTTGTTTTTGTCCTGAAGTTGTCTCATCTTTCCCATTACAGATTCAGCAACTGTTTTTGTTCAGTCAGCTTCCTCATTTGCCATGCAAGCTGAGTCATCGGGGGGGGGCGCAATCTTTCCCTCAGTCCTTATCATGCTTCTTCTCATCCATCCCTTCTCCTTCACCTCACTTTTCCCCAAGTGGCCATGCACCCCTGCCATGACTTTGTTCACCAAATTAACCGGCTCACCTACTGTGATTGGACCATCCAGCCGTAAGTCAACTTTAACCTCTCTTATTAATTGGATGCCTTGGCCTCTCCAATCAGTGTGAAAAAGGCAATGGAGCTGTGGCTGTGGGGTAGTTTTGTTTGTACTGGCCTCCGCGCACATATTAAAATCAGCAGGTAACAATTTCATTAGTGAAGAGGCTTTTCACTCGCTATCTTATGTCTTTATAATTGCAAAGAGGATGAGTAATTCTCACTTGTTCAGCTTGCATGATAAAAGTTGAAAGATCGAACGAGATGAAAAACCTGTAATGGTCCGTACCCTGTTGAAAAGCGAGAGGCAATTAAATTCATCTAACTTTGAGTAATTGCTGTGAGAAATAACATTTTGCTCTTCAACAAACAAAAACTTTTGATGGCACATCACAGCAGATCTGAAGAATTTTCAGAAAGATTTCTATTTACCGTGTCATTTCATGCTGAAAGTACCAGAGGGATTACATGTCATGCAGCCGTGCATCCAAAATATCATCTAATTTGTACAACAAACACTTGCGCCTGTTTAGGATCCAAAAAGTAAAAGA
Organism: Trachurus japonicus; assembly: GCF_045865225.1. Taxonomy (NCBI): domain Eukaryota; kingdom Metazoa; phylum Chordata; class Actinopteri; order Carangiformes; family Carangidae; genus Trachurus; species Trachurus japonicus. The sequence continues at coordinate 26,722,546 of NC_140915.1, read as the reverse complement.
ATAAACAAAGTTCTGTATCCTTTTATGGTTGAAACATTGAGTTAGTCTACTGAGGCTTTGTGGCTGTGGTCCTGGGCGCCATGTGGTTCAGCAGGGCTTTGAAAGGCACCATTCACACACCCAACTGAACTCGGGCCAACCCGAACTGTGCCTGCTCGTTTCATCCAAACATCTGTGATGTCCAAAGAACATCCTGGAAGAGACTGGTCTGCAGAGAAACAAACCATTCTGAGCACCCCGTGTCTCCCTCTGCCCCGGCTCTCCCTCCCTGTCTCTGTGAGACACAAGCCTTTCATTCATATTTCCCCCTAGTTCTGCCTTTGTGACTTGTATTGTATCTCTGTGGGTGTTCTGTTCCCGTGTTCAAAGGAAACAATTATTGTTGCACCCCGCACCCTGAGCTAACACTATGTGAGATCAAATTGTGTTTGTATGGACTCTCACTGTGCTGCTCTAAGCTTTCTATGATGACTTTGTTCAAGTTTGACCCGCCCCGAGTAACTTGATATTGACATGACTGCGTGACAATCAAAGCACATGAATATGATAAAGGAAATAAATTGGTTGTTTAAATAATAAAGAATGGCGATTCCAGCAAAGTAAATTTGTCATCATGCAGCAGCTGTAACCTTGGCACTGACATGTATTTTGAGTCTGCCAGAATTCATCATGCATTACTGCCTGGTAATTTGTCTTTGTCCAGATGGGGGCGCTATCAGGCTGCCCTGCACTACAACAGTGCACCACAGCACAGCTCCTCTACCCCTGCACCTCTGCATCTCTGTCCTAGGAGACTCCAGCAGATCTACATCAGAAATTTTTGCAAATATGGTAAACAGAGCAAAAACTATAAAAGTGCTGACTCTCATACTTCAGGACAGTCCCTGTTCCCAATGGGGAATAGTTGTAGAGATACAGTTCCTGTACTTGTGCAGCTTCTTTACCTATTTCTGTAGTGTACATCCATCGATAGCTCTCTGTTGTCTGTCTTCAGTCCGGAGAGTATAAATGTAAGATATATTCAACTATTGTAGCTCTCACTGTATATGTATATATATTCATATATACGTGTGTGGGTGTAAAAAAGAAAAAGGGAAAAAAAAAGATGTAAGACATTACAGACACTGCTATCCTGCATTATGTGGCACCATTTCAGGAAGAGCTGTTGATACCACATCAGTGGTATTTAGTCTCTTAAATTCTCTCTCTGACTGAACTTGAACATGAGAAACGCACTTGAATTAGTCTAGCTTTACTGTAACAGATATTTGAGATATTTTTATTGTGTTTGGACTTGTGGATTCATGTGTGTGTGTGAATGCTGTATACATATTTCAGTAGTGTTCCTGTGGATGTACTTGAACAATGTTTTTGCATCTGTTTTCTGGCTTCCGGTGTATGTATGTATGTATGTGCGTGTGTGTGCGTGCGTGCGTGCGTGCGTGCGTGCGTGTGTGTAAATATGCGTGTGAATATGCAGGTTTGTGGCTGATGCTTCTCATCGTGTGAAAAATGCCGTGGGCTGAATCTCTCCAGTGAGAGTAACAAGGGAGAGAGACCACTGGAGAGCAACAGACACAGTTTTTGGCCCAGAAAAGGTTCAAAATATTTTCTCTCTATCTGAGTGAGCAAAGAAACCTATGACAGAGAAAACAACAACAAATGATCAACTGCACCCACCTTTTTTTTTTTTCCCTCTCAGCCATCCCTATGACTTTCCATCTCTAGTAGTCTCACATTGTCAGACCTTATTCCCACACCACATTTGCACTCTTCAGTCGCGGCTGAAAGCTTCTCTGGAGATGCTTCATTAGAGAAAAAGATATTTTTCACAGTTAGTTTTTCTCTCTATGTAGATCACATGCAACTCAACAAACCCAGTCCTGATGGTTACAGTGAATAAGCCCAGTGACATTTATATGTAGTCATAAAAACGCATTATCAATAAGTGTGTATAATGAGCTAAACAACATAGATAATGTTTTTCCAGACAGGAAATAAGATTTTGCCTGGGAATTTAAAATAGCTGACCTCATATCAACTATTTTCCTACGTATGTTCTGAATTTGGCATGCTATAATGACTTTCACGAGGATACAAATTAAGGCACTACAAATCAAATCCAAATCACTTGGTATTCAGTCACAAGGACCGGGAAATGAGACAACCCACACTCACAGACAAAAGGGTCTCAAGAAGACAACTTGATTTAGATGGATATTTCATATTATGCCAAGACCTAGTATTTTACAACAGACAGCTGGTAAAATGTAAGATAAAATTCAGGCTCTTCAGTGAGAGAGAACAGAGCTAAATTCAAAATGCAGTGTATATTGCATGAAGGAAGAGGGAACAGACATGCGTCCGCATCAGATCTTTCAGAAGCATTAACATAAGGCTTGAAGTGGGAGAGCGCAGACTGATCATTTAAAATGAAAACTTTTTCACCCTGAATCTTGCTACTATTAGCTCTAGCTGCCAGTAGTGTTACATTATTGAACTGAAGCTTGTGCCCAGGTCTAAAGTGGGCTGCGGCAGATGTGTAGAGATTATGCCGGTTTTAGATCTCAGCTGGGGTCCCTACCAGGTCTGGGCACCCATTATTGTCACATCAAACTGAATGTGCAAAAAGTGACATAGTACAGTTCTTTTGCTCCTTTGGTTTCACAACCTCCTTGTGATCTGCCACTGCTGAAAAAAGGGGGCAGGTCTCCTTGAGGTAGTTGAGTTCATATGCAGTACTTTTCTCCAGGCAAGGGTGCTGCAACATTAATGAATTATAAAGAATGTAGAGTGCAATATGTCCAGTAATATCAGATGCTCACTTTTGTTAGAATAGATAAGACTGTCTTAATGTTATCAGGAGCTATTTGTTTAATGCTATGCCAGATATGTCTCTCTTGCACTCCTTTTTTCCCCCTCTGCACAACACACAAAATAGCACACACACATATGGGTCGACTTGGTATCCTGCAAGTATTCATCTCCTGGAGGTTCTGGACTAATTGTGTAGAATTCCTGGCTGAGGCAGAGGAGCCCTTCTCTGACGAAGTGGGAGGTGCACGTACACTTCATCTTCCTGCATTGACAGTACCGCACTTCTCCACAAGTCAGCATCTTTGAGGTATACAGTGTGGTAAACAGAGAAGGTAGGGGGAAGAGGATGGGCTTAGCAGAAAACTCGAGAGTTCATCGTGTCCTTGAAACTTTCCTGAGTGACAGCGCAGTGTCAGGGTGTTGTTCAGCAACTGGAGACAGCTGCTTTCACCTCATATTGTCATCACGCTGATATGACGGGGAGGCCACATCCACATCCAGAGCTTCCCTGGCGCTGGATGTAACACATTGATTAGGAGGTACAATGAAATGCTGCTGTGCAAGATGTTTACAACAAAGCGCTTATTACAGTTCATCCAATGCACCCAGAGGGGTAATTTAGTCTGTAGAGTATTTGTCAGGCACCCACTCTCACTCGGAGTAAGTAAATGTTTATCTAACCATCAATCACCATTGCATCCACTCACACCAGCTAACAGTTACCAAGATAATTGTTTGACTATAACACGATGGCTGCATGTGAAATGTGCCTCTTACTGAGGGATTCAATAAAATTCAGTCTTTTATGAGATGGCTGTGCATGGTTTACACCAAGCTAAGCCCACTATCTTCTCCTCTGAAGTGCAAATGAGTCTATAATAAGATTCCACACGTGAGATGCAGTAAAGTCTATTATTGAACAGCCTGCATTGGCTGCAATGAGCGGCCACAAATACTGCAAACAAGGTAATTTACACATGCGCAAAAAAAAACCATATCATGCCGTTTTGATTGGTTGGATAAAAGTGAAAATAAATATACTGCGATCGTGTTCGTATCATACAGTTAAAGCTTTCACCTTTGTAGTGGCGTGCAATGCTGTAATTCATTTTGTAGGCATGCATCTGTATGTGGAGTTAAATAATCAGTGAATGGTGATAAGCTGGTATGGAATTGATCTTTAATGACTGCACTTTGTTTTAATTAGTGCCTGCATGCCAGGGAATGTGAAGCATTTGGGAAGACAATTACAATAATGAATTGAACAGATATTGACTATAATGAAGGCGTAAACTCTGGCAAACCAGACAAAAACTAGAGACACACACAATCACACTCCCCCTGTCTTTCATTTCCCCTCACACTTACATACTAAATGCAGCATGACAAACTCTTGCAAGAGACTTGGCATGCTGGATGCGTAATCCTCCTGTAATGTATTCTTCTTCTGTCTCTCCCCTCTGCTTCTTTCCTGCCACTGCTCAAAGTGCCACGCAGCAGAGATGTGGCAAGCCCATCTCAACTCTGTGATGTAGACTACTGTGGGCACCGTAGCACCCCTCCTGCTACATGCCCTGTGCCAGCACACCCTTATGTACTTTTCATAAGTCGCCAGCGCTGCACTGCAGCTTGGTCCATGTCCAGATAGCCCCATTGTGTCTAATTGGTTCTCACTGCTGGAGCTTGGCATCAGCTCTGATTCTTAAAAGCCCCAGTTAGAGTGCATAATGGCAAAGAATAGATCAAACATTTATGACAAAAAAAAGAGTAGCCACTGCTTAGTGCATGTTTTCTTTTTTTTTTTTACTCTCTGATGCCCAGATAATGTGACTCTCCTCTTAGACCTGATCTCTAAAAGTGTCAATGGCAGTCTAAATTTGTACTCTCAGGGGGAGCAAATGCACATTTTATAATCTCTTCTCTTTTTTTCCCCACAATGTTGGGGACATTCCTAAATTAGCAACTGTGGAGTGCTGGAGTCTACTGTGGCACCCAGCTGAACCATTTGTAAAAATGTAAACCTCTGTTCTCCTGAATCTTTCTGATACATACTTCTGTAACAAAGTGGAATTAACTGGACAGATGTTATGATCTGAAGGCCAAAAGCAGCTAAAGCCAAATGTTTGACACTTAATCTTTTGCTCATGAACTGTAATTTTGTGAAGCACTTTGTGAATTTTATTTCTGTGAAAGGTGCTATACAAATAAATGTATTATTATTATAACCTGGATTTTGGACAGACATCACTTCAGTGAGGCTTTCTAATGGCACTTAAGAGCTCTTTCTTTTTCAGCAAATAGAGTAAAGTGATCTTTGCAAAGCACTCAAAATAGAGTCGCCATGCAGTATGGCTCATGTGACAGGGCTTGGACTCTTTATCATGATATTTTGTATACCAATAAGGACCATTCTGAGCACTTTCCTTGGTAAAAAGAAAGGCTACTGACCAGACGATTCCATGCATTATGCAGTTAGAAGATTTCCCATCCCACACAAAACGAGGTTAAGACCTCTGTATTAGTCTGTTATGTATGTTTGCAGGTGTGTGGAGTATTTATGTGCAGAGTTTAGTAAGCTGTAAGGATGTGGTGATGTCATGAAAATGTGTTGAGTAGTGTTTACAACCAGAAAATCCTCTCTCTACCCTTGGGCTGCAAACAAAGGTCAAGCTATTCTACGTGCTGACAATACAACACACCTATGAAATACTGGCTCCCACTTGTTGACCCCATTAAATGTCTGATAACTTTATCACCGCCTGGCAAGGGATGCAGGACCCGGGTGCTCTTCGGTCCAGGAGGCCCAGAGGTACAGTCACTATAACTTCATTACAAATTCAAGAGAACACAAAACCAACTGACAGGTTTACACATCCCTGTGAGGTGTGTGTGAAAACCAGGGGGGGTCACACAGGGTGTACACCAGGTTGTTTCTCATGTTTACAGCTTGTCCCCCGTATGTCTGTCCTTATGTGTTTAGGCCAACCTACACACATTTTTTTTTTTTTCAAAGCAAAAGAAAATGAAAAACGAAGCTTATCATAATTTTAAAAAATGACTTCAGGCGTAAGGCAGACCTGAATAAGTGCATAGAAAACCTCTTTAACATTTACATTACCCTTTTTCACCAACTGTGCAGCCACACCTCCCTTTTTAATACTTTCTCATTGGATAATTATGGCCAGAAGCACAGGGTTAATTGAACTGAAAAAGGTTATTCAGTAGAGTTTGGCGGAAGAGCTCAGCAATGGGTGAACAATACCTATCAGAGGAGTTGAAAGACCGGAGCCGAGGGCTGGACTCTTCAACGCAAGCCCTCTCACACCTATTTTCAATTTATCTTTTCTCTGGTCTGTAGGTGCTGCCAACAAAGACTTTAAATCTATTTATTTAGATTGAACAATTTATAGGTTCATCGACAATGTGACCACATATATGTTTTATGACTCTTAAATGTTTTAAGCACTTAAATGAGGATGCTGTTTTTTCAAAAACATGGTTTACAGCAACCTCTGGACCACCACAAATGGCAGCTCAAATAAAGCTGACAGTGATAATGAATGATTTATACAACAAAAACACACTCTGACTCATCTTCCAGAGCCCACAGCTTAATATTCCAGCTTTATGCAAAGAGTGGGAACAGACGTGTTCATATTTGAGGAAACTTTATTTACAAAGACAATTAAAAGATTGCCATTCTTCTGCAGGGACAGAAGTCTGATGGACAAATATGTTCCAGCTGATGACCTGCAGAGTGAAGAAGAAAAGAGGACAAACGGTGATAACTTTCACACATCTGATGACAGAAAAGCAATTTCTGAGTAAACACCAGTGAAGATAAGTGTGACATCTCTAACCTACTCCCACTTGATACACATCAAATGTCAGCAATAAACTGTCACATTAACTTGCCAAAGTGCAAGCTTATCTAAAACAACACAGTGGCAAGATGAACCCACGTCACGTCCGTTACCCTCACTCAGACATACAGGTAATTTATTTAAGATATGCCACCAACCAAAACACTAAAGGAGGCGCAGTGAAAGACTGTCATTGACTGAGGTTACTGTTCAAATCAAGGCTGAAGTAAATGCCACATCATCCTGACATTTCAACCGCAGAAGATATGCTTGATAAACATGGCAGTCATAATTACCTTGAAGGCTGAATAATAGCTCAGGGCCATTTCACTTCTTCAGGAGCTGATGTCTGACAACAATGAAGGGGAATGCAAAGCCGCTGCCAAAGAACAGCACCATCATACCCAGCAGACGCCACTTGTTCTCCACGGAAAATGGCAGGTTCTGTAAAAAGATGAGTGAAAGTGCAGAGAAGATTTATTGCAGCCCTGTTGATTCAGTTCTTCACTAATTAACAGCTCATCTCATAATGCACAATGTAGACAGAATCTAGAGTCACTATGAGGTCACGGCAATGAACAGGTCATTGTAGAAATAGAGACAGGTGACACATTAAAGGAAAAAAACTATCTTTAACGTTGTCAGCTTTAATAGTCATCGACATTAATGCAGTAAGTTTCTGAACTCAACAGGAGACATGAGCATCAGTCTTTGAAAACGTGTTGACTCATTTGGTCTCTTGACGGTGGTGGTGGTGGAGAAAGCTGTCACTGGGATCTAGTGACGGCTAAAGCCATATCAAGTGACTCACACCAATTTCATACTCAAACCATTTAGCAGCCCCTTGTGCCCTGTGTGTTGGGGCATCTTTTTCCCCACTTCTTTTTTTCAGGGTTTTCTTTTAATTTGTCACCCATTTGTACAGAGTAACATATTGACACATAACTTGGCAGTCTACAATAAATGAAAAGCTTGAGGAAAAAAAGGCCATGGTACTCTTTACAATTGACCCTTCGCGTAAGCCCCGCCCCCTTGGTTACTGTTGCTATGCCGGGCAAGCTTTCACTCCCAGCCATGCTCCTGGCAGTATTTGGTATCGATTTCAAAGGAAATATCAGCAAATTTCTGCATAAACTGTTCTGAGATAATAGAGAGAAGAAGTCACAAAGATCATTCATAGTTTTCAGTGACGTGACTCGCGCAGGAGGATAAAACATCTGTTCAACGACACGACTGGACAATGTACAGAGCAGCAGTAAGGGCTGTTAATTTTACCGTCTATCAACCCACCAAGACTTAGCTCATCTCACTGGTCATGAAACGTTGTCAAACTGCAAGTTTTGGGGCGATTGTGAACCACATACAGCTTTCGCTGCTGTTTTTTTCTCCCACCGCTGTATCAGTCAGTGAAAGCAGTCCCTGCCTGGAGGATCCTTCGCCTAAAAGCCCAGGTAAAAGCCCTAAAAGTACAGCTGTGATTTCGGAGGTGAACATATGGTTATCCCCATATTTACACTTACTCAAGTCGAAAAAAAAGTCAGCTCGTATCTGAACATCTCTATATTGCTGCCGCCGCCGCCATAGTAGCAGCAGCAACAACAACATCCTTCTCTACAAACAAATGTTTTTCGTCCTAGTCTCAAAATGTGTCCACAAAAGCAAACGTAATGACTCACTGCGGAAAGCTTGCCAGGCCTATAGTTACGGTTGCTAACGTAGGATTGGACAATAGCCGTTTGTGGGAAAGTTTGCGAAGGGTCAATTTTACGGAATTTGCATTTCTCCCACTGTATTCCCAAATTACGTGCGAGTTAGATGGCTGTTTTGCACTGGTCACTCTAAACTATTTATGCGGAATCTGTGTGTGATTTGTTCTTTCGTTTTTCCATTTCAAAACAAAATCAGAAAAACACAAAAATGGGTCAGTTTTTCCATTTTGAAACAAAATCGGAAAAACTGAAAACAAACAAAAAATGTGGTTTCTGTTGCGCAGTTGCGTGCTTCAGAATATAAGAAGGGGGGGTTATTATTATTAATTTCAAACAATTCTTATGCTCAGCACAGATGGAAAATCTATAATATAATCAAATGGTTCTGTTGTTACTGTTTAAAAGAGAATAGAAGGAAGGGTCGGATCGAGAGCAGCATTAATTCACAAGTTTATTCTGCACCAATTAGCCTACACCTTTTCTGAATAAATGTATGCTCCGGCCACACACTGTAGATAGGCTACCGGCTCTTCCCTTGGCTAAGTCATCGGACCGGGCCGAACACGACCGGACACACCGGGTTTGGATCGAAAACATTTACTAACTCAGGGTTTTTTCTGCATTATAAATTTTGAGGCGGCCGCCGCGCTGGAATCTTGATTGAAAATCAATGTAGTTCTATGGAAGCTCAGTGACGCTGTTTCCAACTCGACCGCAGCAGAAGGGGAGCGGGGCGTTTGACCGGAGGGAGAGATCACACTGATCCGCTGCTGTTTACTTTCTCTCTGAGCGTCTCCGCCTGCAGATGTTCAGCTGAGGGAATACGCTGCTCACCTGTTGAGCGTCAGGAGCAAGTTGATAACCAGCTTCGTAGTACCGTGTTTGAGGTTTTGTTGAGCTGGAACATGAACACAAAGCTTGGCTATGTTGAACCTCCTTCGCAGTACAGGCCGGAGGAGTCGATGTTTTTTTTTCCCCTCTGCCTTTATTTTGAAAGGACAACTGGAGAGAGACGGGCAGGCTACGCGGAGATAGAGTGAGGGGGGATTGACAGGCAGTTCCATTATTATCTGAAGCTTTCAGGCAACATTATCACCCCTAAAAATAATATATATATTGGTGAGAAATGAACGAGGAGGAGGGGGAAAAAAAGACGTGTAAACGATTATTGATTTTTTGATTTATTGATCTAAACGGTTATGATTTGTTATCCGTGTACACGTTCACACGTGTAGATGTTGACACCCCTACTACACAACAATGTCACTTTTATCTAATCCTAAAAAACTGCACAACAAGACACTCTGAAAACAATCTGCGATCGGATAGATGCATTTAATCAATTACACTAGGCTATGTCAGAGCGGCGTAGTTAGATTGACAGGTTATTATTGACTAATAATATAGCACGCTTCTCTTATTTTGACGTTGTTACACTTCACTTCCGCTTCCAGTCTGTCTGCTGTCATATTCCTAAATGACAAACTAAAGAAGGAATTTGCAGAAACCAAATTTTAATTAATTTAAATTTTTTCCCCCATTTTTAATTCCCAAATAGAAAAACGCTATTTTTTTGTTTGTCGTTTTTTGTTTCAAAATGGAAAACCAACCATTTTTGTGTTTTTCTGATTTTGTTTTGAAGCAGAAACGAAAGAACGAACCGGACGTACACAGATTCTGCAGGTTTCAGGGTGTGCATCATTTAGTATGCACTTAAACAACTAATTTCAACCAAAATAATTAAATATTTACAATAACTTGAAACTAAAAATCTTTTTTAGAGAGCATTATAATTTAATCTGATTTAGGGCCGCGATACACAGTACTTGCTGCTTGATCGAACGTACGCGTACACGTCGCGTCGGTGCCGGTCTGTGCATATACTTGTTGCAGCACTGCACAGCCAAAACGCACAACTCTGGCGGTCTCCACTTGGGGCAGACAACAGAAATATAACATGGAAATTGTGAAAAGCCACACCGATCTGTCACCAACTATATTGACAAGCGCCTGTCACTATGTAATGGCATGGAAACATCGAGTTTCGCACCAGGTCTGTCAGCCTCTCTTCAAAAGTTTCTGACAGTGACTGTCTGTTCTGGTCTGATCTCGTCACCGTGTTCATTCACGAGCGCCTCTAGCCGTCATGTCAATATTGCAACTGGTGCACGCGTCGCGATGTGCATTCGGTCGCGGCCGACGCATCAAACGAACGCAGGTAACGCATGGCAGCCATGATGCGCTCCTGTTGTTTGCAGCAAGTATATCACTGCCCTTATGGTGACTTCATGACCTACATGGCAAAACACATGTTGCATTAAAATGGGGAGTTCCATTACAATGCAACTGACAGACTGACACTTTTCAATACTGTGTACACAAAAATAACATTTGAGAGATGAAGCTGAATATATATAGCTCTGGAAAAAATTAAGAGACCACTCCCAAAATGATCAGTTTCTCTGGTTTTACTATTTAGGTATGTGTTTGAGTAAAATTCAATTTAAAATTTTTGTTTTATTCTATCAACTACCGACAACATTTCTCCCAAAATTGAAATAAAAATATTGTCATTTAGAGCTTTTACTGTCTGAAAAGGACAACTGGTCAAAATAACAAAAAATGTCAGACCTTGAATAATAATAATGCAAAGAAAACATGTTCATATTTATTCCTAAACAACACAGGGAGAATATTTTAACTCAGGAAGAGTTTAAAATCAGTTTTTGTGGGATAATGTCAATGTTTAATCCAGCAGTGGTTTTTATAATCTTCCTATAAAATCAGATGTGGTTCAGGTGATCACCTCATCAGTGTCTCATTAAGTAGAATGAGTTGTGTTTGTGTTGGTATTTAAAAAAGAAAAGAAAAGAATGACTGTCATACATGTAGAGATGCTTTTAAGAACCATTTGTGAAAGTGGTCTCTTGTATTTTTCCAGAGCTGTATACACACACACTTATACACTGATTGTAAAGGAAAATTTGAGATGTTCCTCCAGAAACCATATGAGGTAAAAGGTAAAAGAAAGACTCCAAAGGTAAGCCAAGACTGTTTATGGCAGTCTAATCCTAAACGTCAGGAGGACGTCCCCTCAGATTCACCTCTGCTCAGGACACTGTGCTGCTGTGACCTTATATTAGAGCCGGAAGTTTCAACACAGTTGAGCAATGTGACTCACTTACAGATTCTTAAATGTCCTCAGGTCTAACCAAGTTATCTGTATTATATTAAATATATGTCAGCATGGCAGACGTATTCGCTGTTAGTAAAGTTGTCTTATCTCGAGGCAGCTGCAGTAGCACTGACAGAGTTAGCTCTATGCTACAAGGCTAATGCTAAGCGACCTGCTAACCAACCAAACAAGTCTGTTTATCAGCATTTAAACACGAATGATTGGGGAATGATTTGTTTTAACCGGGTTATTTTAAACCATAGCTGTCTCTGTGTGCGGCTAACTGTACTAGCATTATCATCAGCCTCCTGTCAAATGACGGACATGACCTCCAAGTGCCGCTTGCTAACATAACTAGCGCCAGGCTGCGGATACAGACAAGGCCACGTCGTAAAATATCGCATTTGAAATAATAATGCCGCCTCAGTTAGGTAATCTCACCTTCCCTGGTCCTTCAGCGTAGTGTGAAGAACGAACAGCAGACGTTGTGAACCGTCTTACAGCCTGTCCCAGCATGATTGCGAGTTTGGTTTCTTCACTGCTTCGATACAACGCTGATGTGTGCGACCTTCTTGTCTCTGAGAGCGGTAGGAGGGCGCAAAGGATTGTGGGAAATGGCAATGACGCAATAGCGTATGGGGAATGTAGTCCAAACACCTCAGGGTAGACTACAGCGTGACAATTAGCCTCCTCTAACTCCAAGGTAGTGTGTAGTGATCCATTAGAGCTCCAGGTTTAGATTTGCCATGTTATGAATATGTAGCCTGAGGTTATAATGACTAGACTCACTGCTGTTCCCTCTGTAGGGTTGGAGCACAGTCTATGGGTTTTGGAGGTTCCTCTGTGCTGAGGGGATTTACATCATGTCACCCTAATTCATAGCTGCTAGACAGGATAACTGAGGGCACCCGAATTCAACAAGAACAGCATAAATTATCCAATCATGCTGAAAGAATAGGAGACACGATGGGCAAGATTTGCTGTCATACAGGCTGCTCTACTGGAAAATCCTGACAGATATACAGTAGATCTGGAATTAAATCTGATATCAGCTCACCTCACATCTTTTTGAATGTGTGTGTGTTTGTGTGTGTCCTTGAGGGTTTCTTGAGAAGCAATAAAGTATCACCTGATAAGCTGTCTGTATTTTCCAGCCATAGTTGCAAATATATCACTGCCACCAAGTGCAGGCATGATTACTCATGGTTGTGACCCCATCCCCCTTTTAAGCACTGCTGCTGCTGATTGATGCTCATGTGTTCTATGGGCTTTACACCGTGTCACTTTAGAGGATGTTTAATGTAGGTCCTATTGATTTATGATGCAGTACTGTTTATTCAGGACACATGTAGATCAACACCAGTTAATAATTACAGTTTCCACCTCTCTCTCAAGTCCCCTTTATTGCTCTCTGGTATGCTATGCTCAGTGTATCTTCTTACAACATATCTCTGCCTGGTGCGTAAGTCACACATACTTATGTATAGAGAGCCTAAGGGGAACCTACGAAGTAGGAAGTAACACTCGCCACGGGACCTCAATTCGGAAAAAATCTCCATGTGAATGGGACTCAAAATTTTCTTTTGTAATCCGATTGAATTGTGCCATGTGAAAAATATATGACCTCTACCTATTTAAAACATCACGTCCCATGCCAAGAAATCAGCAGTTTGTTGTAAAAGTATTATAAAATAAAATTCAGAAAATCCGTAACCAGAAAGACTACAGGTTGTGTAGGTGACATCACACACCATGTCTGCTGATGGTGTTGATCACGTATTTTTGTGGGACACCCAATCTTGTAGGCTACTGTAGTCCGTAGAGCGGTGTTCACACAAAATAAATGCTTCTGTTGCCGTTTTACGACAAACTGCAGATTTTTTGGCATGAAACGCAATGTTTTAAATAGGTTAGGGTCATATATTTTTCCCATGACACAATTCAATCGGATCACAAAATAAAATTTTGACCCCCATTCACTTACATGGAGATTTTTTCTGAATTGAGGTCCCATGGCGAGCTTCTCTTCCATTTCCGCTTAGGCTCTCTGACACTACAGTAACTTGTAATCGAGACAGTAGCCTACGACCTTACTTGGAATAGCTGGTTAGCATGCTACAGTAACTTCAGTAGCCAGAAAAAAAGGTTACAGAATGAGAAGCAAAGGATTTAATATTGGTGTTGCTTTCCATTACTGGAGCCACTTCTTTGTTAGTAAAACAATGACACTTAAGTAATCGCCATTTCCTCCAGAGTGATAAGTAAACAGCTGCCTAATAGCTACTAGCTCCTTCTAACATATCCACTGTAGTGTATCTCATTAGCACTTTGAGCATAGATTAGGTCTATTTTATATCAGGCTACAGGCCCATCCCGAGAGTCACACAGCAATTGAGGATATCACTGTGGGAATTTGGGTCTTATTGTCACAAAGTCATTCAAAAAAGCATTCACATGTTTAAAATGTAGGCCTATCTCAAGGTGAGTGAAGGTGTCTTAGTTTTTCATCATCTGCATTTCATCTTTATCAGTAGTGAGGCCTTTTCCGACTCCTGATGGAGACATTGCTTTGTCTTTCCTCAATCATCAGGGATAAACCAATTTCAAGGTTACCTACACCATTCTGGCTCCAGGTTGCTGTCTCAATAGTTTACTCAACTTGCTACAGGTTCATATTAACACTCTGTTTAATTCTAGCAACATCAATCTGCATCTGGTGAGTAATTTGGAAAGAATCAAATTACAACAAATCACTTCCCATCTTTGGAACAGTCTTGGAAGCAGTTTCTTTTCATTATGAGCCACAAACTATTCATGTGGTTTTTATGTAAATTTAAATTCTTCTCCAGATTCAATTGCCTGAAAACATTTTGTGCTGAAATTTTATTGCAGACAGTGGAGTGAAATACTCTCTGTTATGAATGAGCTGGATTAATCATGGAGCAGTTTATAATAGAGCTTGATTAAAATCTTTGGTTATATGAATTTCTTTGAAGTACACCTTGGTAAAACCTTGACACATAACAGTTTATACGCTATTTTGATTCTTTGGGAGAGAGGGAAGTGGGATCATCTTGGATGTTTGTTTTTTTTTCATTCATTTGAAGCTACTCTGATTTTTGAGTCATCATCATGTCTACTGGATAAACATTCACCACACACTTTGCTTTAAAAGCCTTTAACAGTGTGTACTGTGTGAGGGTGATACTGATACCTGTAGAATTACTCCCATTCTCTAGTAGTAGATCATGTCTCAGTACAAAATGAGTGTTTTTGCAGTGTTGTCAGATAATAAAATGCTGCTCTCTTAACAAGTCAGGCGGAGCAGGGGGGGACTTCTGACATTGTCTGCTATGATGCGGACAGCCGTGGCAAGCTGGTTACCCCTCGTCATGGCTGCCACATCCATCAGCCGAGGGTCATCATCTGGCCTGCTGCCACGAACTCGCATTCTCATTGCCAGCACGATCCGTTAAAGAGAATAAAGGACTGGGAATCATCCCGGCGCCTGGTGTCCACCACAAACAATGTCATCAGGCCCAACAATAAATATTGATGTTGTTGCTTGTCACAAGGTTGGTGGTGCAATCCTGAAATCCATCCCGCTTCATATTCCCAGATTCATCCGTCCTCGCCGCTCGCTCAGCATTTGCTTGTTTTTGTTGACTGTCTTAATTTCTTGCTGTTGACTTTTGTCTGGTGTGTGAGCGAGGCTGTTCTTACCCAGAGTGCTCTGTCAATAGCCATGTGAGGATCCTAGTGTGAAATAGAGGAGCGCAAACACGGTGTGTATACAAAATATACAGAGCTGCCATCTTAAATAACCCACATTACCATTTAAGTCTGCCAATTAGAATTCAGTGAAACCAGGCACAGTCATATCTGTAAACAAACCTTTAATCAGCCATGTGCACAACTTTACATATCAATAGGCTGTTTGTATAATTGTAGTACATTATTGGTTAAAGTAATAAATATCTGAATGTTGGATGATTCACTAGTTTTACTAATTTTCTGAGTAAATGCTATTTGCAGATATCAACCAATCTGTCATATGCTATGATGATGAATAACAGGTTAGCAAGGTAAACAGCATCCCTCTCCCTGCCTAGATTTGCAATAATGTTTTACAAAGGAGCGGAAAGGTAACTGATAATGTTAATCAATGAGGACAGTTCATTTTGGCAGCAGTTCTGTCGACTTTAAGGCATCTTGCATCATTGCTGCTGACATGAGCTGATTTGCACGATGCTATGTTTTGTGGGATGTGAGAGATTAGTTTATTCTTTCTTTTTCTGTCTCAGCTGGGTCTGGTTCAGTTCGCAGTTTGGTTTCATCTGTTCTTCAAAGGAACTGAAAGGAAAGGACTGATTTAAAATTCTGCAATTTCTTTCCATTTCTATGCTCTGCTGTTTATTTCTCTAAATCTGTGTCCCTGTCAGTTTGCTTTAGGATCAGAATGTGTCCTGGGATTTCAGGTGAAGAATTTTTACATATATGCGCTGACGCACGCATGCATGTCAGGCTGCACAAATGGTCACTCAGACAAGTCACTATGGGAGTTCGTGGCATGCACATAGGGGCATGGTCTGACATTAATCATTAAAGTGGATAAAGGGGAAATTGCATGAACTTGGAGCTGACCTAGTCCTCTTGGGATGACTAACCTATGCCCTTGTACATGCAGGGTTAGGCCTCTTAAACAACAAGCATCCCTACCTAGATTTGTCTTCATGCAGCAGAATCCTTGTTCCCCCAAAGCACACTGGTGTTTTAATACACTCCAGTGTCACTCCCTCTCTCTCCTCTGAAATAAAATGGATGCTGATGATTGGATTCTACATTAAACCTGCTGGGATGGAAAGAGAATTCGATAGAGAATTATTCTGGAGACCAGAGGTAAACATGACAAATTTGAGTCATTTCATTTTTTTTTTCCCCCTGCCCCCAGCATGCACCACACCAGTACAGTCATACGTTTTATGAGGTCCATTCTTAAGGGTTATGTGAGATGTGAAACACCCTGCTGCCTTCTTGACGTGTTTTTTGTAGTATATTTATTGTTCAAACCCTGGTTTACGTTGTACTTTTTACTTTTGATATAACAAAATGCATATTCACGGAGTCTCTATTAGTAAGATGTTAAAGGTAGGATGGAGATCCTGGAAAAACGGTTCTAGCGGTTCTCCAGCTTTTTCTCATGGCTCATTCACGTGAAAGAAAACACCTGACATCATAATAAACCATTCAACATCCAGCTTAGAGCTACATTGTCACCTATCAGACTTCAATGTGGTACGTTGGATCACTGGTGTTGTCTTTTTGGCGGTCGTTACTCATTGCAGACTCGCATACACAATTAGTGCAGGAAGAGCGGTACGCGCAGAGGAGGGAGAGAGACAGAGACGGCAGCCTGACTGACACATCAAGATCCAATCATTGAGAATGTCGTGTTCAACCTGATTGGATGGTGTTTTTCCAGACTTGTTCGTTCCACTGGACACTGACTTTTTTCATTTTTGTGAAAAAGCATTACGTAAATTATTTGGTTGCAATCGGGGTGTGGAAAGGATTTCAAGCAATTCAGTAAAAAATGCCACAGAATATGATCACCAACCCTACCTGATTTTAACCGCCAGTGGGCCGATTTTGATGGATTTCAAAATCTGGTCACTTCCTGTTTAGACAGCCATTTTGAATTTTGAAAATGTCAGAAATGGATTCAGCATCATCAATAACCCCTAAAACCACTCCAATATTGCCCTGATCAGCCAAGTCAATTTTGTTGAAATATTGCCCATAGGCAATTATGCTAATTTATGCTAATTATGTCAACTATGCTAATTGTCCAATATATATAAGTTAGCATCCGGCAGTTTCTGAATACTGGGGACCCATACTATCTATTTCTAACATAAAACTTTGGGGTACTCAACATTTCCGGGTACTCATTGTTGGCAAGTAGACTATTAAGTAAGATGTTAATTTTATAATTGCCAATTTCAGAATAGGCAGTAAATAAGTAAGTCCAAGCCCCCCCCCACACACACACACACACACACACAACACACAACTTCTTTTGCAAGGCCAATCAACCCCAAAAAATACTGTAAGTTTTGTACCCATTGCGAAACCCTCAGACAGAAATAGAACTAAAAGTTTCTATTACATCCTGTTATGCTGAATTCAGCTGAGGTGAATGTGGGCTGTTCTAAATGAAATCACATCCATGGTGATGAAAAAGATGATTCTGTCGCACAGAAACTCAGCAGAGTCTCATAAGAGTCAAAGTTAAAAAAAAATAAAAAAAAATCTTACAAGGTCAGTCTTTCCTACTGTTTTGCTACTTTCACTTTTTTCCCATTTGGTCCACATCCACTTTTTTTTACTCAAACTCTTTGCCTTCCCAGGATTCTCGTTGACTGTATTACTTGTAAGCTCCATTCTAGTTTACCCTTGAGGCACAGCAAAAACTTCAAAAGGTGTGTTGGAAAATTTTATTTAACTTTCATTCAGTTTAACAGAACTTTTGTGCCCCTAGCATTGATTTTTTTTTTCTAGGAAGGAGTGAAAGTAAGAACTGAACTTTTGAGCTCTGTGCCATAGCAAATGACAATAGCTACAGTCAGAAAGCAAGATTTGACTCCAAAGTGCACTTGCTTTGACTGTGTCTGTGTGTGTGTGGGAGACGATTTCAAACATGAAGACTGGGACCAGTAGGCTACTGTAGTTCTTATGGGGACCAAAACTCTTTCCTAATGAGGCTTACTATGATTTCTGAGTTCCTGGTTAAAGTTACAGTCGGTCAGACATGAAGTGGTTTTGGTTACAGTTAAGGTTTGTCCACAATGAATGGAAGTCAGTGGTGTAGCAAGCAAGGAAAGATCCGCTTGTGTGACTATATGCTTTGTGTGTTATGCAGGAGAGAGGCTGCATTTGTGTTACACAACACACCTCTATCTAAATGTATCAATGCTCATTGACACAGCTTCACACAAATATAAACAAAAGAGATTCCACTGTAGGCACAGGCTGTCATCTGTTCTGGCAGACATTTCAGTATAAATATTTACTGTACACTATTTTTTTTTCTCCTAATAATGCCTGATACTGCATGCAAAGGCTTGTCAAACACTTTGAAGTTCACGGGAATTTGTCTCTCCTCTTTTCACATTTCTTTTTTTTTATGGGGGGGGGGGGGGGGGGTTTAAAACCTACAGGATGCATTAGTTATACTCTACAGTATCCATGTCTGTGAAATATCGGGTGTCCTTGGCAATCCCAGCAGTCTATTGAAGATGAGCTCCTGCTTTGCCACCCTGTCAACCATGAGACAGAGTGCCACAAAGCCACCTGTCAACGGGCTGTTAAGCGAAGCTCCAGGCTGACCAAGGACTGACCGGGAGCATCTGTGCCACTGTTTGTGTCTAATACGCTAATGAGAGCTGTCAAGCTGTCGAATTCACTCCCGTTGCCCTCTGGCACTAACAATAGCACCTTCAATTTGGCTGTCTTGAGTGACATTAACAAACACAGCCACAAAGAGAACAGACGCGTGCAAGTGACGCCATGCACTGACATGTTCACAAACACTAAAAAGGCCCAAACAAACAAAATACAATGCTAACCACATATAAAGACATTTGTTATTTCTAATGCATGAAGTCTGTTTTTCTCCCCTGCAGCTATTTGTTTAAAATCTTGTTCCTCTAGTTTCCTATGGAGGCCAGTGTTGCTCAGTCACTGTGATGGAGGTTCCCCTCTGTTTCAGCAGCATTATAAGAAGCCCAGAAAGATCCAACGATACACCCAGCTCAGAGTAAAGCCCAGAAGGAAAAACAAGTCCTCCCCTGCTGTATCACTAATTTCACATAAGCATTCTTGATTGATGCCGTGCGCCAGGCCGTGCAATCCTTTGTTGCCTTGTGAAAAGAGCAGTATACACGCCAGTCAGTGGCATATAGCATGAGTGTGAGGGGTCTTAAGGTGCTTCAATAAACCTGCCAAACATCCATCAAACACACTCTTACCTCCTCTCAGCTCTCTTACCGTGTCCCCCCTGCAGTATCCCGGGTGTTGACCTTGTTTCTCAACAACAACAAAATCCTCCTTGTAAATTTTTTTTATAAATAAATAAAAAACTCACAGAAAAAAATACAACAGGTTGTGAAAAAAGAGGTCCACTTTGGGATACCAGTTCACAACCTTCTTCTGCTGAAGCCTTCTGCACTCTCAGAGTGTCAGCATTATCTGTGTACACTGAGGCGCTGGAACTCTACTTTCCTCCCACTGTTTTTTGCAAGTTATTGGAATCTTAGCAAATTCCCACAATTTCATTGCATAAAATTGTAAATAGTCTGCTTATGCATTATTTTAGGTAGACCTGCCACATAATGGAGGATTTTTGCCCACAACAATCACAAAAAAATTCATGCATTCATACATGCTTCATTTTGTATGGAAGGGCTGTTTAACTTAATGTCAAAGGAGTTAGGCAATGACCATTATGTGAGGAAGTTATCACATTGGTATTTTCAGATTTACAACTGGAGATACATAGCCTGATGCATCAGCCGCTTATTTCATTACATTTCAAAAAGCGTCTGAACCTGAGCCATAGGGATTCGTTTGCTTCCGGGAGGCGGTTGCTTACATTTGCTTCAACTAATCGCTGCTGCTTGGTGGTCACGTGTGCTATACACCGGTTAAGCTCATAGGTTAATCTTGAGCGCTTGAGTTCAACGTCATCGCCTTCACTTACCCGTCTGTTCGCTGATTGGTCTGTCCGCTCTGGCGGACGGAGCAAACCGAAACGCATTGCTAGTGTCCTGACTACATTGTTGAGGCAAATGAAATTTGCCGGAACCAGTAGGCGGCGCTAGCCTGGCTAGGAGATACATACTCTCAAAAAGAATGAGTTCAAATGTCTTGATCTCTATTATATTTGCAGTAGCCTATACATATACAACGACAACATAAACAATTACAGTATAGAGTTCAAGGTCTGGGCTTTTTGTAGCATGCTCTTGCATACTGCCAACCTGTAAAAACAACAAAAAAAACAGTATACAGAGATTTTCAGTCAAATGATGAGGATGTTACCATGTATGCCAAGATTTTATGGTGTGAGTCATGTTTGTCAGCATAAATGTTACCATATGTTGGCCAGTGATAAAGAATCCTATGTATAATGTATGTGCAGATGTGATGTGCCCATAAACCAGAGAGGCATTTTAATTCTATTTCAAGCCAGTTCCACACATGTTACATGTGGTGAGCCTGAGACAGCAGTTAATTTGAGCATTTTCAGATTTGGTGATGCTGGGAAGCTTGCAATTGCAATGCTTTTACTGACATCATTTGCATGCATTTAAATATGTTTTTGATGTGCATGGTGTTTGACATGTAGGCCTAGCTATATGTGTGCAGGACAAGTGCAGAATGGGGACATCAAATTGAATCTTTTTTGTAGGGGATTAATGTCTTTGTCGTAAAAAATCAACACTTGCTCCCGCACTCACTTGAAGCTCTTTTATTTAGTCGACGTTTTGGTCTATTGACCTTCATCAGGACCCAGTATTTTACTTCTGTTGTGTGACTTCCTTTTAAAAAGTAAGCACACTCATGCCATTAACTGATCACAGGTGTGTGTGGTTGTCAGAGGAAGTGACATAATTAAAGACAGAGCTTGACACATTCAAACATAATCCATTTTGGACCGCAATAGAACACATGTACTAATCTAGAAAAGAAGAAAAAAAAGAAGAATCCAACCCGCACAGGGAAGTTACATAGTGCAGTTTCAGCCGACGCGACCCGGCTCAGGCTGCAGCAGCAGCACCATTCATCCTATTAACCATTTTTCTACCATTGCAATGAGTCCGGAAACATTATTTTAAGGCTGATAAACTCTGCAATGTTGCTTTAATTTTTCCCCAGTCCAACCACTGAGTCAGTTCCAGGTCTGACTTCATAGAGATAGAGAAAACCCTTTGAGCTGTAAAAGTGTTCCAGCTGCAGAAGCCATGACGAGGTTAGCTAATTTGCTGTTTTTACATGATGAATTTATGTGGCAAAAATGTTGCCCTTGTTTACTGCTAGCTTAGCTGTGGAGCACTTGAAGACAATGCTAGAGTTGGCTAATGGTTGTGGCTGGATTCTGTTTTTGTTCACTCTGGGAACACTGGGTGATTTAATTCAATTGTGCTTCAGGTTGTGTGGTTAGCAGCTGCCCTCACTGGACATTTTTACACCTTGCTGAGAATGTAAAGTAAACATTTGCATGATAATGAAATGTAAATGGGAACCTGCTCCACCGACTAACTGACATGAACTAATACAATTCAAAAAATGGAGCACTTCCATGTGATATAACTAAAACGCAAACTCTCATGACCTTCATGTTAAAATATGGAAATCCTACTCAAATAGACCTAAAAGCGTAAACAGGTTTATTGTAACTAGAGGTATAATATGCCTGCAACACCCCTCAACCTCCCCCAACTATCTGCATCACCTGGGGAGAGCAGGTGGGTGTTATGGGAGTCTGATTCTTTGGAGAGCTCCAGCCTGCCAAGAGCTGACAGAACCTTTTTATACTGCCAGAGATCAGACTCTTTATCTGGGCATGAGAGAGAGAAGCGAGTGCCTGGTGAAACACAGGTGGAACTGTCACACACCTGCTTTGGCACTGATCTTGATCCGTTTGCCATGTTTAGATCGGCCTGGAACGGTTAGAGCACTTGACATACGGCGGGGACAGGTGCATCAGAGACAACATAGGTAAAAAGCATCTGTGTGGGGCTCTTCTTTTGCCCCTCTAATGGCACTTGGTTGACATTCAAAATTCATCCATGAAATATATTAGCATCATCTGTGCTAATGACTCGTGGACTGGCTGCTAATGGCATAACACATAAACCTAGTTAAGCCCCTATAGTTGAGTTCCAGCTTTGCTAAATGAAAGTCGAAGTGCATCCAATCTTTTTTCTGCACATGTAACCAGAACTTAAGGCAATTAAGCTCCTTTTGCTGCAATTTGTTAACAGCAATGCTGACAAATATGAGGAAATAATTAAAAAATCCTCAGCAACATGCAAATGTAATACTTGATCCATGTTTATCTGTTTAGTGTAAAGGACTAAGACACAAGGCAAATGATTTCCAGCTGCAACTGCATACTTCAAAGAGTCCAGGATTGTTGTAATTAAAGCAGGCATAGCATTCATTATTATGCTCATAAATCTCCCCTTGATTTCCCCTTGCTCAACATAAACCAGCACAGTTGTTGCTCCCTTCACTCAGTGGATGCAGGCTCAAACCATGGAGTAACTATGCTACAGTTTGCTCATCTGTTATTGTTGTGGTGCAATGACTAGAATATGGATATTTATATTTGGTGGGTTATTTGATGACCTTAAGAACATTGCATTCAATGTCAGGAGGTTGTCTACTAGGCAAGTGCTGTTCTTTATAAAGTTAAATTCAATCCAAGCACTTACACATCAGAACATATCAGAAGTGTGTTACTCTATGGGTTATTCTATCTTTTTGATACATAGGCAGACAGTATTGATTTTACAGAGAAAACATTTGGTCAGCATTTATTTTGGGATTTATGTTCATCTGTTCCACACATTCTTCATTTTAAATGTTCATTCAGTGGTCCAGGCTTTTCTCCATCCTCATGGCCTGATGGATTGTTGACCTTCATCAGTGACTTCCTGTCACTGCAGATGTCTGCCGCATCTATTCAGCGCAGGACAATTTTCCGAGAGGGGACACGGGGGCACTGAGTCATTCAGCCAATGTAAGCACTGTGTTGCTTGACTGGGGAAGACACAAATATTTGATGAGTCCCCAAGCTAGCACTACATTAAAGATGCAGCACCGTGTCCGACACAAAGTGTGCAGCAGCTTAAGGACCAGTTTACTCTGAGTTGGCTGTGATCAGCTATCTCAAAAACAGAATACAGGAGTGAGGTTAAAAAAAATTGTGCAAACAACTCGAAACCCAGAGACCTTTCCAATCGCCCAGACTGCAACTCAGAAATAAGAAAGAAAACATAAACTTCCAGAGGAGGAAACTTTCAGCACACTGCACATATATACACATGGCTAATGGACTTAGATTTGCACATAGATATAGATAGACATGTGAAACTAAGCAAATTCTCATTTGTTGTTCACTTGGGAACAAATTGGGTCATGAAGCAACATGCCTTAGGCTTTCTAGTGTCTGTGGCATGGAATATAAGTACCAGTATCCCCTCACTAAGTTAGCCTAGTATATGTACAGTAAAGGTTGGTTAGTGAGGCATAAAATTGCAGCAGTCATGCAGTAAATCTAGCTGTCTTTACTGATTTCCTGATATATATTTTACTCCAAGTCATTAAAATCACTGTGGCTCCAACCATGCTCTAATGTTCTAATGTTCCAGTCTCCGTGCCTCTATAGGTGACATGTGTAATCACATCAAAAGTCTGCCCAAACCCTCTGTCAAAATCCTGGCTTTGAATCTGCAGTTGTAATGTATCTGATATTACTGTAGTAGCCTACTGTATGGGGTGGGGGAGGAGGAAACTAGAGAAATAACAATACCCCTGATTCAAATGCTCAACCTCTCTGTAACTAATGGCATATATTCAGCTTTTATTTATCAGTAGTTAGGGTTAAATCAGGCAATTGCATGGTGGTCTCACCCTGGCCTACTGAGCCAAAGCTGATATAATACAGTGTGAAATAATTTAGACTAAAAAGCATTTTAAGATGCTGTAGGGGAAAGAAGCTTTGTAAAAAGGAAAAGATCAAGACAGCAGCATTTGGATGAGCCCAAAGTCCTTATCTGTGAATGGGGAGGAGAAAATAAATTTTCACCCATATTTTGAACCTGTGCTGTATTTCATTTTATACAATTATGCCCAACCATTTGCCTGCAGTTACATTCATTGAAAATCCATCCCTGCGTTAATGGAATTATAATGATGTAGTGTATGCCGTGGCACCTAATCAAATAGAATTGATTTAAGTTGCTTTTTGGCCCAGGGCCCTTGCAGCTCAAGGGCTCTGCTTGTGTCTTCTGTTTCTCTGATGGTCCCTGGCTTCGGGGAACAGACTTGATAGACTGAGGAATTTGAGTGTACCCAATGTGCATGTATGTTAACAGAGGTTTGTGAGCTATTTCTTTTTAATGGTGTACAGTATGTTGTTTGACTTCAAGAGTTCAGGACAGACAGTGCGTGTGGTTTGCTCATCCAGTAAAGGAAAAAAAAAGAAACGAGAAATGTGGATTAGTAGGGCACAGCTGAGATGGAAAGCAGGTTTGTCTGCTGGCTAAACAGAGCAAATGATGCTCGGTGCAGATTAACCTATACGTGTTTATGGATAGTTTTCATCTTTGTAAAATTTCTCCTAATTTTTAGACACACAACAATGAAGAAAGCAGGCAGCCATGCTAGCAGTTGTGAGGCTAATGCAGCGATTAACACTTAGGTCTAAACAGGTGATGATGAACAGATGTCATGCTAGATCTGTGTGTAAGGATTCAAAAAGATTTACTAATTAGCACGAAACACAAAGTGTAGCACAGGCTGATGGCACCAAGACAAAAAAAAGAAAGGGAGAGGTGGACTAGAATATTTTCAAGGCAGTCCATCCAACTATTAACCAGTCAATTGAAAAACAGAACTCAAAATCACAAATAGAGTGGGGTGCAATCGATTTTCTGTGAATCAATAATATTTTGTGCCATTCATTCTGTAGATATTAAGATATTTCACATGATAAGTGAAAATGTTGACCTGTTGTTGGCCCTTAGAGGAAGAATTAAAGGTTCTGAAAAATCTGTAGGATTCATAGTCTACTGTAGAGAGAAGTTGGACAGACAGGCTGACCAACAGACTGAGCATGGTTTAAAAAATTGACCAGCAGTAACAAGGACGTATATATCCTACATAAAGTACACATATAACTCCCCCTTTGTCAACCCACTCAACAAATCCAGAAATGACAACTGATAACTGTGCTATTTTCTGGGCTGCTTGGAGGTCAGGACCATGAAGTCCTGCTCCTGTTACATTCTTGTATAAAACCTACAGGAGGGAATCAGTGCAGCCTGAGAAAGGCTTCCATCAAACACTAAACTTCAGCTGAGCACCTTCCGCCTCACTGCACACAGAACTGCACAGCAAACCAATTTTACATAGTGAAGTTGCAGATTGCGTTCACCACACTGACTTGCCTTTTGTGAAATGGCTGCCAGCCTGACAACTCTTTCACATGGCATGCTCTTCTCAATGAGAAGAAGCACTGTCAATTAAAAATGTTCTTTTAGAAAAAAAAACTGAATTTGTGAAGGAAGAGCTGGGCAAAAAGAAAAGGGACAAAGACAAAACTTGGAGTGGATGGAACGAGTTTTGCACATTTAAAAAAGCTCATTCGAGCATTTCTGCAATCAGATTCTCTCTGAGTGTTCAGTGACGAGGTGGAATCAGATAAAGCACAGACCTTACATAAAAACACAACCCTTTTCTTGTGCTCTCTGAAAGCTTGCAGCCAATTGTGTATGACAAATTGAGAGCATTTTGCAATGCCCTTTGCCAAGCTTGTGCAAAATTAGTTTCCCTGCCTCTTTCTCCTGTCTTGCTGTCGTGGACACCCAAGTCTCCCATTTCCTGCATGCCTTGCAAACACAAAGGGAAACTAGTGACATTTATTGGGCCCAGGATTATTTGTATTCCATCTCTTCCTTCACTACATGTCGGCTTTTATGAGCTCACTCAGGCGAAATATTAAAGAAGCTCATTGTTTATTAATCCCCACAATGACAATTCAAAGCTTCTGACACACCGACTTTACCGTGTGTGCTTGCACTTTCTACTTTAAGAAATCAGGTTACTGTCATTATTTTTTAAACAACCCTTGGTTGTTGGCATATGTAAAGTTTTGCATCACTCAGGTTTTTCATTTTGGCAAATGGAACAAATAGGTATTACTGTAAAGAGTTTAGGTAAGCAGTTTCCACTTGTAAGGTTTGATAACCTTGCTTCACATAAGGTTGCGTAAGAATCTGCACTCAACTGGTGAGTGACTTGACCTTGATCGTGTCGGCACTCTAAATCTTGTCTGCCTCATGTTTATACAAATTCATCAACATGGAATTTATTAACAGCAGATGGGCCAAGGCTAAAGTTTTTGCCCATTTTTAGCACCATTTTACCCAAAGACAAACAGCTGACCCAACGCAGTCACTTTGCAGCTTCCACGGGCTCAGCTTTTACAGTTCAACATCTGTGCTAAATGAAGAGCAATAACCACACATGTCAGATATCACAGCACTATTGTGCTGGGGGACAAAATCAACTGAGCTATCTGACATGCATTTAATTAGATTAAAGCCTCTGGAAACCCAAATCCACCAAAGCCTCCTAACCATGTATTTTAGGGTCTTATGTACATATTATTAAACATGTAAAAATAATTAGAAAAAAGTTTCCATCCAAATTGAAAATATTTGTCTTTTAAGGTTTTGTACAGTAGGTTTGAATTGGGCGGAGTTATCTCTGGGATTTATCACGCAATAAATCCTAACCATTCATAAATCGCCACGTCAGTTCTCTCACCCAGCCCCCCAGTGGCGGCGAACAAAACCGTTCTGCTAACGGTCGCTCCTCCACTCCTCTCAAGTCCTCACAACCAGAGCCATGTCAACCCGAGTTGTGTGTGTGTGGCGATTAGCTTTTAGCATTCATTAGCTTTCCAGCGCGACCTGCCCTGTCTGTCTGTCAGTGCCCACAACTCCTCACATCTCCTCTACATGCAGCCGATACAGCCGTTTCTTTTATGTGTGTGTGTGTGTGTGGGGGGGTGTAAATCCGCGATCAGCATTTAGCCTTTATTAGCTTTCCAGCGCGACCTACCTTGTCTGTCTGTCTGTCTGTCTGTCTGTGTGTGTGCCCACAACTCCTCACAACTCCTCTCTACATACAGCCGATACAGCCGGTTTTTTGGGGGGGTGAGGGGAGGGAGGGAGGGAGGGTGTGTGTAAATTGGCGATTAGCTTTTAGCATTTATTAGCTTTCCAGCGCGACCTGCCTTGTCTCTGTGTGTGTGTCTGTCAGCCCCTCCTGGCGCTCACACAGACATGAGTGACGGTTAAAAGCTTCTTTTTTTCTGTGAGACTACGACCAAAGACGGTTATGACGCTCCAAAACGAAGCTGGTAGACTAGTTAGCTGCTAAACAGCATCAATCAATCGATGCACGTCCTCCGGTGAGGACTTTTTTTTTTTTTTTTTAACGGTCGCCATTGACGTGTTGCTATGACAATGGAGCTGTCAATCATAGCGTTATCTGCCACGCCCACACTGTCCTGACCAGTGGCATCAATAGTGCCTCAATAGCAAAATGAGCTGTTTTTAAACAAGGTTTTCTAATAGTTATGAATAGTTATTGTCACTCAGACTTTTGTGGATGCTTAATGAGGCACTTGACTTTGATATAATATAAGCATTTTTACCATATATAGTCAGGTTTCCAAAGGCTTTAAAGGCCATATTCAGATACACAGGATCACAGCAGTGCTGCATTACTGGGTCAATTGATGTTGTATTTGAAGATTCCGTGATGTCTCAAATCAATACTGGAACCTTGTTAACAGATTATCATCCGGAGAATGATGGAAGACATTAATTTATTCACGTGGCATTTTGATTTAGAAGTATGTGGTGATGCATATGTAGTA
Source organism: Trachurus japonicus (assembly GCF_045865225.1). Lineage (NCBI taxonomy): Eukaryota > Metazoa > Chordata > Actinopteri > Carangiformes > Carangidae > Trachurus > Trachurus japonicus. Next base: position 26,694,241 of record NC_140915.1, on the reverse strand, counting down.
TGTGGTAAAACACTGATACTGCTGCAAATTACCATAAAAAGAAGTACATACAACACACTTGGGTTACAAAAACATCAACAATGGGTGAAGGGTTTTAAATTTAGATAAACACCAATATTATTATCACATCTCAACATGTTAAACATAAAGATATGTTTGTATGAGTGTGTGTATGTGTGAAAATCCATCTCCATAAATGTGTGAAAAGCATGCTGTAAACATTTCCCACATGAGCTGAAACAATATACCGAAATTTCATTACCCTGTCAAAATATACTGAAACGATAGGATGAAAGCTGATGAATTGTCACACGTTTTAAACAAATCTGCATGTGCATTAATCAAATCATCATGTAAGAGTTGGAATATTGTTGTCAGGAGTGAGCCAAGTGCTGCTGATGGAGGAATTTAAGAAAATTAGGACCGAGGAAACATTTGGGGCCCTAGTTTGCTGGCGCAGCGCAGGTGGCGCAAGGTAGCGCAGCCGGTCTAATGCAAGTTTCGACCAGCGCAGCCTAGCGCAAAGTCAGATTGGAAGATTGGCAGATCGCGCTGCGCTGAGATAGGCGTGGCGGCGCAGCAGGGGGAGGCGTCACAGATTCAGCTTGGTGCAGTGGAAGTTTCGTCCGAAAATGTCCCGCCGAGGTTGCGCTGAAAGCTCGCCACCTCCAACCAGGTCTAGTCTCAGCGCAGGGCGGAGCGCAGCAGGTGCAGTGGAAGTTTGGCTGACTGACCTGCAGTGCACACACGTCACCAAGACCTCACAGGCAGATCTCCACAGTTCCAGACACATTTCAATGCAATAAATATCCACAATAACCACTATTTAATGCAACTAACGGAATCAACACGTGAATTTATATCTATATAGATTGTCCCGTCACATCTGACGTCAGATCAAAGCAGAGATCAAAGGCTGTCGGTGCGTAAAGGAAACTCCACCTGAATTAACACAGCAGGGACGAACTGGCACTGAAAAGCAGCTGTGGATGTCCCAAGCAGGACTGAGGGTGGATGACTGCATGTCGCTGCCGTGTTGAGACTACGCACTGCCGTTGAGATGATCCCCTTTATTTATTTATTTACTTATTAATTCATTAGCGCGTGCGACCGCATCACGCAGCCGTAATGAAAAACAAAACACAAATCATCATCTCTCTTAGTCCACCACAACAGCCTTGGTATCAGATAGTCAGTATATAGCCTACTACAGTATACTCAGCATCTCTATCACAGAAAAAAAAGAGAAAAAAAGAGACGGACAGAGAGAGAGAGAGAGGAGGACAGAGAGAGAGAGAGAGAGAGGGAGAGAGAGAGAGCGCGTCCTTGCTGATTTCATCCACATGGCGTGTGTTTATGTTGTGATTAGTGTAGCCTACACCTCTGATCTTATACACAGGGTTTGAATAAATGTGAGTTTCTTTATTAGTTTATTAGTTGTTGTTTCTTAGATTGCGTAGGGGTTCTCAGTGTATCAGATCAATCCTGGTTAAGTATATTAGTAAACTCATTATTGGTCACTCTGAGCTCGGACCTCCGGACCAAAACAGCTGTTTCCTCCTGGGAGAGGTTCGGCCTCTGGCGTCGCTGTTTCCTCCGTCCATGTCCAAGTATAAAATGACAAACTTGCAGCGCGCATCACCCGCCGCGCAGTTAAAGGTGAGGAGAGGAGCTCCTTTGATTGGTGAAGATCTGACTCGGCTGTGTCAAACTCACTCCACGCCTTTCTCTCCTCCTCCTGTCTCCCTCCCGCCCTCTCTCCTCCCTCTTTGCCGTTTGCGCCGGTGGGAGGGACGAGGGGAGGGGTTGCGCCGGTCTAAGTCTGACTGCGCGGCCCACCAATCTTGCGAAATGGACCTGGTCCACGCCCCGTTGGCGTGGCGAAGCTGCGCTGATCACAGACTTCACCTGATCGACGAAACTAGAGCCCTTGGTCTTAAACTGTGCTGGGGGAACATTAGACTGAGCAGAGGCGGTGTTATAATGGGGGAATCAGTGCTTCTTTATAAGCTTGACTTGAGATGAGGGAGCTGGAGTCTCTCAAAACAGCCAAGTTTTTCTTTGAAATGTGCATTCACTGTGCAATCAGATAATACTCTGTCTAATGTCTGCATTTGTTTCATTTTCCAGCCTTATCAAATAACAGCCTGATTTAAGACTTGACAGTGGACAACATCTGACTGCACAAATGTTATTTTACTTTTGCTAATACAGTACTCTCAAAAGATTGTGATTACGTGGGCCTTTCAGCCACTGCCTTACAGCGTCACTGTTTCAGATCCAATCTTTTTGTGACAAATAAGACTTCCATGCTGAACGGGTGGCAGCGAGACAGCAGGGAGCAAGCTTCTAAAATAGGAGAGCAAATTGGAACAAACATGCTGGTATTGGGAAACGGATGCAAAGCAATTAATTCACACAAGTAATGACAAACAAAAACATTCACTTCAAGGATAAAGAACGAGAAAATGCTTTTTAAAGGAGCCATTTGAAGCTTTTTACAATTGCTTCATATAGCCAGTGGCTATTATCAGCTGTGCACTTACCAGTCTCCCCAAGGGCTTTAGCCATTGTTGCATTTACAATACAAGTTATGATACAGTCTCTGGGCAGCTACTATCTACTTCTAAAGGGCAGACCACAAGCTTCAGGGACACCAGCTAGGCATGTGAAGTTCATTAAAAGAAACAACGTAATACAGATAAAGAAACAAAAAAGGGTTAACATTGGTTTCCACTGCTGAACCAGAAAATAAATTGTGTTTTATGCTGAAGTCATAACATGTCCTTTAAACCTACTGGTGTTGTTAATGTTGCCTATGGCAAAATATAAAAGTACTGTCTTTAAACTGAGAAGTGTTGTACCTGTACTGAGGATCAAACACAGGGAAGACACAGTCATAAAATGTTCAGAATTTAAACCCATACAAAGCCCTGATAGGCTCATGCCATCGATGCCTCTGCTACTTTTAATATTTCAATAACGTTAAGTGATAATTCAATGTACTCAGAATAGGGTGGAGGCAGAGGGTGAGGGGTTGGGGTAGCAACTACTTCAAGACATAATGATGGATTATGACCAAACCAGACTGTGTGTGGAAGTGCACAATCAGCTAAATGTAAGCCAGAGGCTGAGATTTTCATAAATATGTATGGCATCTTACATATTGTTAAGAGCCTGCAGTGAATTACAGATCAGCATTATCAATTCATAATTCTGCTGAGGTACATTTCAAAAGTGGCTTACTTCATGAGATGCAAATATGACAAAATAGTCTCAAAGAGCAGAGGAACCTTAAGTGCCTCACTTGACTTTAAGGTGCATACAGAATGAGTTCAAGTGACATTTTGTCCCAGTAGTTTTCACCTATCAAAGTACTATGGAAAGAATCCCTCTCTAGGGAGACTTCAATACGCCATGATAAAGAACTCGCAGAAGAAACTTTGCAAAGTCCAGACTTGATTGGAGGGCATGGGGCAGGAACTGCAGAGCAATATCTGCAGCAGTTCCTCTTACAATCTCGTTTTCCGTTTCTGAAGCAATCACGGGCCAGCAGAGCACAACTGCACCGCAATTAAGCTGTCTGTGATTTTTAATTAAAACTAAGAGGCGTGATCCGTCTAAAACTTTGTTTGCCTTTCAGGCAACACAAGTTATCATCCTCATAATGGATACGATTATAATGTTGTATGAAAAATGATCATATTACTGTTCACATTTTCAAATAATACAGGCCAGGCACAGAGAGACAAAATTAGTTCTTTTTTCCTTCCTCGCAGTTTGCCATCTAAACATTGTTACAATTAGGACAATAATTGTAATAGAGACATGAATTATTCAAAGGTGTGAAGCAGCTGTACCCAGTAGGCACAATCAATACGCCGCCTGACGCCTTCACCAAGGCAAAGTCCATTACAACTTCTAATGCATCTGAGTAGCTTCTGAACCAAAAAGCAATTTAATGTTGATATCTCCAGGGACTGCACAAAAGAACTTGAGAGAGACAAATAAACAAAATGAGCACAGGAGCGGGCACACACCACCCTGAGGGATACAAGCCTTTACTGTACAAAACTGTTGACTCTGACTTTTTATTGACAACTCAGACATCAAACCTGCAGCTGTTTTGAGGTCTAGTCACAGGATAAAAGAGTGAGTGAAGCAGAAGACAGAAGATACACAAGAGTACAGACCAATAAACTCAGACACACCAAGCTGCTTTCATACAATCCCTGGCAGAAAGAAACAAAAAAAACAACAGCCTTTCACCATTATGCCTCTTCTTCAATTTGCCTCATCTTTCATATTTCGTTTGGGCTTTGTTCAGACACTAAAGCTAAGCAGTGCAGTGCTGATTCATGTGGAGAGTCCATTCTGCGTGATAGAGGGGGAAAACAATGGGAGAGGCATTTTAAGGTGAGAAACATACTGTAGTGACATAGCTACAGTGACTATTACTATACCTGGGATATCTATGACCAGTCAGTCAGTCTTGTATTCTTTTTCATTGCATTAGCTACAGACATACTGTATATTGTGGGTAAACAGTATAACAGTAACTCAACAATAACTTCCTTATATTCATACAAGTCCATTTAAGATTTAGTACATCCAAATGTGTTGGATTGATTTTTTTTTTTTTAATTGTATCTGGCACAAGTATATATGTTGTAACAATTCAAGGCTGAATAAAGGTTAAACAGCATCTTCTGCAGAGATGACAGTTTAATTTAAAACAAATCTTCAGCACTATATTCTCATCTCTCACACAAGCTCAACAGAGTAGCCTACTTGTTGCTCTCTGACCAATTTAAACTCAAAATCAAATCTTTGTTTGTTTGTTTTGTTAACTTGATGTCTGGAGCGTTTTTTCAACCTCCAGGACTATTTGCTTTTCACTTCATGAAACCAACATCTTTGGGAAAGCAAAAACAAACACAAAAAACTTTGTAATCCTGTTCTTCTATGAGAAAAGTCTGAGGGCTTTAGGGGCTGGTGCTGATGGGCTGCTGCTGCTCCACTGGGTCAAACAGGTGCAACAGAGCAGACAGATACTGACTACAGTCAACATTTCCACTGATTTATACTGCTCCTGCATGAACAGACATCTTTTTTATTCATTGTATAGGCTACCTGTGCAAATTGTTGTTCGTAGCTACTGCATCCTGTGGGTGATGACCTAACAGTTGCAGTGGACCCCTATTATAACTGATTTCTCACTACAGTCACACATCAACAACACATTCAATACAGTTTGCATTAGCTTATGTCAGCAAATGACTTCCATTTGCGCCAAAACACCCAAGATCGATTTACTCTAATGTAAGTTCTGCCCAAATGATAAACAACCAAACAGATGTATTAGTCAGTGTTACCTCTCTGCTGTGGCTAGTTTGAATATACTTCACTCTGTCCCTTATTTCCCCAGGACTTTTGGTCTTCCTTGTGCCTTTAGCTTTTTAGTGTTTCTAGTATTAGGAACATGTTAACAAAGAGATGAAATGTAATTCATCAGGGCTGATACCAAATTTTCAAAATGACAAGGCGTCGGCAAGATCTTAGACTTTATTGGCCTGGAGATGAATGGACCAGAGGAGTAATTCAAAGTGAAAAATTAGTCCCTTGAGTAATAGATGCCCTTATTTCAGCCACTGTGAAAAATTTCTAATAGAAAATAGAGCGTTTTTTCTTCACCGTCCTAATTTACAGTTGGCAGTTAGGCGACACACTATACCTTAAATGTGCAATCCAATTGCTTGGAACCAGATTGATTTTGAAGGTAGAAAATAACAATGATAATTCCTTCACTGCTGAGCCAAGTGCTGACTCTCCTGAACACATCTCGTGAGACACTGGTACCTCAATCTTTAATTAGATAACTGTGGTGTTCGATTTACACTCCCTGAAGTTTCATTGATGAGTTAATTCTTTGGGACAAATCACTTGAAAACTGTAAATTAAATAATTAAAGGCCATGACTTCCAAAGGACAAATAGGCTTTGTCACTGAGGACAGTCCCGGTCAAATTTATTGGTACCTTTGGATATCTTCATATATAAATGGAAATCGAACAATTTTGTATAACCACATTATTTTAATAACATTTCCAAAGTTACTAGATAAAAAGAAAATGGCAATGTTTTGGAAAAACTACAGACATAAAATGTAGCCCAGACACAATTATTGGCAACCTTCCCTATATATTTCCCAAATTTAGCAACAGCCCTTATGCATTTCTTGTAGCCGACATGAAGCTTTACTGCCGAGTTCAAGCTCTTTTGAGTGCAAGAGATGGCAGATGTCAGCTTCCCCCAAAGGTTTTCAGCAATTTAGGTCAGGGCCCATTGATGCCCATTTTAAACCAGTCCATTGTTTCCTTTTCAACAATTCTCTAATGCTGCTGAATGTGAGTGTTCAGTCATTGTCCTGCTGGAAGATCCAAGACCTTCACCACAGACCCACTTTTTTGACACTGGCTGACACATTTCGCTTCAAAATGGCTTGCTAATCTTTAGACTTCATCATTCTTGTGAGACATTCAGTGTCGCCAGTACCAGAGGCAACATAGTAGCTCCATAGCCTGTCCTTAATATTGGTATAGACATTTTATTGGCTTTGCTTTCTAATGACTTCTGTCTTGGCCCTCGCCCGCTGCTCAGCCTTATTTTATGCAATATAACCATTACTCAATGGTTTATCTGAGCCATGTGTATGATGACAGCATTTAAATTCATAATATTTATATATATGAGCTACATTATGTGTCTGTATTATTAATCCACCATTATGCAAATGTTTTATCCTTTTGTTCAGTAACCTTGGAGATATTTTGTATACATATATATTGTGATTTATGTGTTTGAAATTCAGAGGTGCCAATAATTTTGACCATGAGGAGATGCAGGCTACTCAAATGACTACAGTAATATGAAATGTTCATATGCCTGAAGTGAAGGTCTTTCATGATGCTTTTAGTCCATAAAACTTGAATAAATGCTATTTAAACATTTAAAATCAATATATTTGGATTGTTCTTCAGGGAGCAATATTGTGATATACCTGCCAGTATTTCTCTGCATTGTCTGCTTATAACAGCAATTTTCTAAAATGAACTCCCACATTACTGTATTCATACATAAAATAAAGGGACTGGACAATTATTTTCTCCAGTCAATTTCCATTATATTACAAACATTGATTTTACTGCAGAAAGTACTTTGGAACAGCAAAGAAATAGGAAAAAAAATGTTTAAATCATGCAGCCCTTCAATGTCGATCATGTTCTATCAAATGCTAACACTTCAGCTGTTTTTATATCTGACAGTTTGCTTTCTAGTAGCAACAGACAGACATTTTAGTTATTTTGATGACAACAAGATCACTTACCTGTGAAGCTTTGCTTTTTTTTTTTATGTCAGCGGTGTCTTTTAGAAAAGCTGTGTCTTAATTCATCGAGAGATGTACTGCTGGTGAGTCAGGAAAAAGTGACAGGAACTCCTGAGGTTAGATGAGTGATGGATTTTTACAGGTTTTCATTCCTCTGTACTGAAAGGTGTGGACTCATGGGTGCTTGCTTCTAATAATGATCTGTGTACAGGGCCAGTAAGAGATGCTCAATTTTTTTTGTTGAAGTTTAAAGAAGAAATAGCATAAACTAATGCATTGTATTCAGAATTCTATGGTGTAAGCAGTGTGAAAATGATGCAGGTTACACCACGCTCTGTACCTGTTACACACTTCAGCAAATATATTATTACTCATGTTATTTGTGACTGAAAGTCCCTATGTAATCTAACACAAAGTGCAGTGAACTGAATAGAAAAGGATTACATCTGACTTGATTGGCTGTTCAGAGTCATGGCCATATGCTGCAGAAAGAAGAATATGCCATGTTTAGATTCTTTTCCATCATCCATGCAACACCCACAGGAAGGCACCCATTGGGAGTGAATGATTGATCAAACTTTTGCAACCTTGTGCACATAGTTTTAATGTAAAAGACAAATGCTGCATATCACTATATAATTACAGCAGTTATGATGATACAGTATGTTTGAATGTGTTCAATTCTGGGTGCGCAGTTATTTTACTGCCATTTCTTTCCTTCCATAATTGCTTTCTGCCAGTTTAGTCTTATCATCCACATGGTGAACAATTATATATAGGCTATCACATTTCATTTCTTATCAGACTGTGTGAACTGTGTGAATCTAGACAGCTATTTACTGACATGTGAGACAATTAAATTTTAGTACAGTTTCACACTTCAAAACAAAGATTTAAATGCTAACTATTTCAAGGGGAAATTCTCATAGCTTAGAAAGGTTAATATTTACAGATGTTCTTCATTAGATGTTACAAAGGGTGATGCATAATCATTAATTTAAAAAATAACCTATTGTGTGATATATTTTATCATCATTACATTTTCTATAATTAGTCAACATTTAACTGATAGTTGGCTGGTATAAATTTAACAAGCTGTGTTAGACAAATAAAGAGCAACTGAAAAATGTATGTTGTCTCTTGGCGCTTCATTAACATGTTAGCTGCCTGTCTTTTGCAAAAAAGGAATGAATGATCATCATCAGTTCTTATTACACTGTGGCATTTGAGAAACAGGAGGACATAATCTTCATATACTGTGTCTCCTTGTAGTCACCTTTTCCCCAAGATTAATGATGGAAAATGGGTCTTAAGGCGGGAATGAGTCACCCGGGTAAGCCAGCCAAGTGCGAGAATATGAAAATGGGATTTTTTAAAAGTGGAAATCATAGCTGCCGCCTATGTGTTTCTATATTCAAAGAGCCATTAGACACTGGAGGCAAAGAGGGCTGCACTTTAAACACCCCGTATCCTCCAGTATTCCAGTTAAACAGCAGGTATATGTCACCTGCTGTGGGGATACAGTCAGGATTGTGAAAGGTGCACAAATACCTGCTGAGGTGACCTGCTTCTCCTCTTAGGTGGCTCAATTTTCTCAATGTATTTATAGTATGACCATTTGTTTGGGAAGGTGAGGGTTAGGCCAGCCTCACCACCATAAGACCAGACACCGGGCAGCTGGGCAGAGCATGGGACTGGAAGTTGCCGGCAGACTTGGACAAGAACTTCTGCTTCCCAGCTGAGATCGCATCCACCAACCTGCGACCAGACTTTGTTCTGTGGTCAGCCACGAGCGGAAGAAGCTGAGGTATGATGAACTTGCACCCGACACTCAACAACAAGGCTGGAAAGCGAAGGTATCAGCGAAACACCCAAGAAGGAGGGCGCCCACTTGACAACACAAAAGCTGCCATCACTCAATTGACTGACCCACAGAGTCTCATCGGTGCCTCAGGTAAATATCTATTGAGGGATATTAACATCTCATCCTACACAACACAACAGATCTGATGTGAGTATTACTGTATGTGAGCACCATACTCTTTGGCAATATAACCATGGTGAAAATTCTACCGTCACCTATAGTTTGTCAAAAGTCTCCGTATGAGAGAAATGGAATTTGACCAGTTCATGTGAAGTTCAGCTTCTTTTTTTAATTAATATCCGCCTGCCTTGTCTTTCCATCAATGATTCATCAGAGAACCTTCATATAACCTCTGTTCGCCTCTAACTGTAATCACCACTGCCAGCTACACTGGTTCGCCCTGCAGATGTGATGACAGAGACACACTAGCGGGCGCCCCGGGAGACCAGAGGTCAAAATCACTCTGCCCCCCATTTTATTCTGGATTTCTGTACTTTCCTTTCACATTACAAGGTTGATTTACTTTGGTCTCTGAGGGGTTTAAACTATTATCCAGACCACTTTGTGTGATCTCAAAGAACAACTCAAAGCCAAAGACTGCTTACACAGCCTGGCTAATACTCTTTTAACCACATGCCATTTTCACTTAGGAATGTGCTGTATGAAACAATAATCTATGTCCATTTCACCTTGTGAAATGAAACACTGGTAGTTTAATTTATATAAATAATTGCTCATACATTTGATGAAAAGGTAAGGGAAGCCCCAGTGCTTCATGTACTGTACTTCAGTGTACTGTCTACAAAGTTATCTGGACATTAAAAAAAAAAAAAAGCCTTATACAGATGGTGACATTTGTTACTGTTTGAGTATGAGTGATGTTTGTCATGTAATCTGTTGCCGATCTCTGCACAGTGCACACCCAAACAGTGTTTTCAATTACCTCAACTGACCAGACGCAGTCAGGTGTGTGATGTGTGGCGTTGTGCGGGGAATAACCTGATGTCACCACCTCTATGTCCATTTAGGAATAATGACAATGTAGGTTATCTCGCGCCAACAGGTGCAACAAACCCAACAGTAGTGTAGAGTGAAATGGCAATCACGCTCAGTTTTACACACCAACAAAGGTCTTTATATCATATTTACCATATAAATGCTCTGTGTCAGACTCTCAGGCTGTGTTGCTTGTAATTTGCATGCAAGTTGGCACATTTCCCTGTGCTTATATGTCCCTTCTCTTCACCTGTAAATAAGAGCTATTGCCATCTCATTGTGTTGCTACAACCACAGTAATGGGCTCATATCCATTTCATTCATTTGCTTGAGACATCAAGTTTCTGTGTGGAGGTATGGAGGTGTGCCAATTCTAACAAAGCCTCTCTGTTGGAGTAGTCTGTCTGAGTATGAATTATAGTCTGCTACACTCAAAAATGCTGTTCTTGGGTCAACTATGGTGATTAATAATTCAGGGCTGTTGGGCTACTACAGTATGAATGAACACATTGTTGACATGCTCTAAGAGGTTTTCTTTTACAGCTCATTACCTGGTTACTTTGAAGAAAGCTGTTTGTTCATTTAACTCAACTTCATTTTCCTTAACTATTATTGAATTGTTTGGATCCAACTTGTGTTCAGAAATTCACACAACAGGGCAGCATTTTATGGAAGATTAACATTAAGTAACAGGAACATTACACAATTCTTGCCATCCCAAATTTAATATTGCTATGAAATGAAACTGTGATAGGTACATTACACACAAATAATCAAAAAAGGCAACATAATGATTTTAAAGTAAATGTAATGCAATAAAATGTCAATAAAGTGGTGACTAGCTGTTACAGTAAATTAGCCCATTAATTATTGTATATTGTGAAAACTTTAAAAAGATCAGTCTTCAGTAAAATACAATTTAGGATTAAGTTGAAATTGGGAAAGGGAAATCTGTGGAAAAAAATTATAGTAACTTAAGCTGTTAATTATAAAGACTAGGTCTTTATAATAAAACATTATCTTTAAAGTAAACATGTCCACTAAAATGAGCTGCTATTTTTTGTTTTAACTGCTTAACCCAATTTTCATCCATGGCAAAGAGAAACGTTTGACATACAGCCTGTGAGTGTAACTTAAATATGTCTACTTCAGAAACTTCAGTGCACGTTGCTTTGCTTTGCTTGATAAGCATTGGATTTGCTTTACATTCACACTTGTGCTTTTAGACAGTCTGGTCAAATAGATGATTGTTATGACAGCACTACTGACTACTCTTAAACACAAGGTAATGGCTTAAGTTACTGATGGCTGTAAATTCAGCTGCGTGATCATAATTAGCACAAGCTTCCAAACAATGTAATGTGTTCAATTAAAGGGATAGTTCAGTTGTTTTCAAGTAGGGTTGTATGAGGTACAAATGGCCATTAAGTATAATATCTTTAGTCATTTGTGCACATCATAGTATCCATTTTGAGCAAGTGACATGCTTTTGCAGGTTATCCTCTAGTTTTGAGAAATGCACTAACTGTTTTGCAAATGTTAATAGTGAAGTGAGAAATGCACCAAAGCGACTGAGAAAAACTGTAATCAATGTATTTTTCGCCGCCTACGGGAAGTCCCATCTCAAAATAATACACAAGTTCAAGAGTACGATATAAAGTAAAAATTTACAATGCATCAGGTCGGACACACTCTGCCTGTGTGTGGGTGTATGGGTTATTTCAACGACTATTAACATTGGAGAAATGTTGAGCAACTATAGTTTTGTTAGATAGATAGATAGATAGATAGATAGATAGATAGATAGATAGATAGATAGATAGATAGATAGATAGATAGATAGATAGATAGATAGATAGATAGATAGATAGATAGATAGATAGATAGATAGATAGATAGATAGATAGATAGATAGATAGATAGACAGACAGACAGACAGACAGACAGCATCCACCCACTTAGCAGTGGGCTGGGGATCATTAGTCCTGTTTCGCTGACATCTTGAGTGTGAGGGCTGCTGAGTCACTTGGCAGTTACAGTGGCTCTGACTTACTCAGGAACAGTGTAGGAGATTGACTCAGGAGGCAGGTTTTGACTCACTAAGCCAAATGTTTGAATGTGTGACGGTAGTCTGTGCATAATGACAATTGTTGCTTTAAAAAGGTTGATGACGAGGCTTACATCTCGACAGAGACCTTGAGAAACATTTTCTTTGACAGTGAATTTGTGACATTGGGTGTAGTGCCATTTACAATCAAAATGAATTGCATTTTGTATCTGTTATTACAATGAATAAAATCTACTGTAGGTCTTAGGTCAGCAGCTGACATTAACAAGGGGATACATACTTTTCAGTTTTGAGAATGTCACAGTGTCAATACGGTATCCAATGAAAAAGTATAAGGCTCAGTTGAGAAGAGCTCATCCAATATTACAGGGTGCAAAGCATTCAAGCATCACTAGTTCACATGACTGGTTAACTTTCTCACCCAACATGACAATCAGCCAGTTAAATTGATGGTTTTCTTCTTCTTTCAGACCAAGCCTGTGATGTTCTGTATGTTTCTGTCAGGCAGCAGGCGAAACAGAGGCTGAGGAGACTCCCTGCATGAACGCAATCAATCACAAAACAGGCCTGCATTTCTAAGAATAGCATGTCAGACAGACAGACCACATGTAGATATGCAAACTAACAAAACTTAGCCTTGCTGCACCGGTGCCATCCCCACTGCTGTGAGCGGACAGATGACAGGGATTATTGATGGTGTTCTTATAGTGTAGTAAAAAATCTGCACAAACGTTATGCACTGGCTCGCAAAAGTGGAGCTGCTCTTCATTTAATTTGGCTCACTCCTCACTCAATAAAATAAATGCAGTTGCAGTGTCAGGCCAATTTGACCGAAATGCTATTGGGTCACCTCAGGCCAGATCTCTAAGAAGTCATAGTCAAGTCATAGTTATGTATTTCAAATGCACTGACATGATTTTTTTTTGTTTGTTTGTACTGACACCGATTTCTTTCAGTGCTACCATCTGAAAAAGTAAAGCAAACATGACAGTAATGTTGATGTCTCAGTCAATTATAAAATGCAGAAGTCGTCTACTCTGTAGGTGTTGTATCTCACGTTGCACCAATTCGGGGGAATAAATGCTGGCAGTGTGATAAGTGAATTAAAATCCCACTCTTCCAGAGTTGTGACTTTGTTTGTGAAACAATCAAGGTGAAAGCAATCACAGTGGGAATAAGTGGAGTTCATTAACTTTCACAATTTTTCTGATTCTTAGAAAAGAGACACTCACACACAATTACAGATACACACATTAAAGCACTTTGAACACAGCAGGATAATTACATGTTGCACATTAGCAACAGACAATATGTTTTTTTCTCTTTTTTTGCCATCACATTATTGTCTGTTTTCAGCTCAACACAACATGACATAAAAGATGTTTATCTGATACAAAAGTGTTTCTTTTTTCCCTTCAATCCTCCCACGTTCAAATGGCTCCATCTTAAATGGCATTATTTCTAACACGTGCTGTTCATAAACACATTTGTAGCCTACTACATGGTCAGTGACAGCAGTGGTACAAACAACAATGAGTAAGAATGTCACCTGTCATGTGACGCTCACATTAGACCAAACACAGCATGACTGCTGCCTGTTGATTTTTTTTTTTTTTTTTAAAGCTAATTAGCTCATGCAAACCAGCTGCACGTCCTTCAGGCCTGGATATGTCAAAATGAATGTTGCCATGGAAACAATATTGAAAGAAAAAAAAAAGCTTGGTTAGAAGGTCAGGATTAGTTTGCAAGTCATGCTTAGAATCTGCCTGCCAATATGATTGTCTTGAATCAGTAAACAGAATGTTGTGCACATTGTTTTACTGCATATTATCTACTCATTAATGGAAAATTGAAAATTAAAACTAGTTCATTTCATGAGTTAAGTACTTGTTGTGGTGTTTTACTTTAATTGAAAACTGGGGTACAGTCAATATGTAGGCTAAGAGTTGGTTTTATGAGCCAACCTTTCCAATTTACAATTGTTCTGGAACAATATGTTGCCTCCAACAGAGATACACAATGACTGCACTTAAACCATCCCAAAAGGTGAATGCTCCTCTATCGTTTCTTTGTCAAATGATTGATGCATATTTATTGTAACAGAGAAAATGAAAGGTTTGATCTTTTTAGCAAAATGTAGGCTACTGTATATTTTGCGGATGTCAAACTGAAAGGGAGGTAAATCATTTAGATTGTGATATTTGCCTTGTTCTATCTGCTGTAATGATTATTACCACACTTTAATTGTCACTAAATTAATTTACCTTTCATACACCATCTACTGGAGATTTAAATTAGTTTGCGATTAATTAACATTAGCACTTAGTACTGTAATGAATGTTCAGATAAATATTTGTTGGATATAGTTACAGTAATGGCAAACACCTTCTACCCATCTTCACTGATTAATAATGTAATGCAATAATCTAGACAGTGAAATGTTGCAACTGCAGCACCCAACACACACACAAAAGTGTCATGTGAAAATGTTTGATATTTGCTTTTGAATAGATTTTTGGATCATCATCACCAACCACCAATAAATCACAGGTTTTTTAAAAATATTCCATCCATTTAAACCTTAACATAATAAATGTTTCAAATTAAAATCACATTTTACAGCATGTGCTCATTCGTTTCAAGAGGAAATATTCATGTCAGCTTTCCCACATAAAACAGGCTCTACATTCTGGCCCTGAAATCCAACCCTATAACATCATTTAATCATTTAATCAGCAATTCCATCTGCACTGGCATTAATTACATTCCTAATGAAAAAGGAGAGAAAAGTGGCCTCTCTGAATTACCATATTTTGATGTAGCACTTATTAGTAATATGACTTCCAGGGAAATCTATGGACAGGCATGATGGATTTAGATGTTTTATTTTATGTTTTGGTGCAGTTGAAAGTAATGCCTGTTTGAGCTGAAATCCCCAGGGCAGATTAAACCTTTGTGTTGTACATACAAGTTGAAGTTGAAAGCCATCAGAGGCAGGGATACTGTACAGCAGACACAGAAGGTTAACTTTTAACAGGAACACATAAAATTGCATTTGCTTAGAACTTAATGATGCTTTGACTGTAATAGAATCCATCCATCCAAACATTTCCGCAGGGTGAGCAGCCGGGGGAGTCCACCTTTCCTGTAATCCAGCCATCAAGACAGAATTTCACTTGAAGAATAAAAATAGATTTCAACACCTGCTAATCTCATAGCAAGGGAAACGCGTGGTGTGATGGAGACTTAATGGCCATTCCCTCTGGCACCATCAAGCCAAATTTTAACTTCCTTATGAAACTATTCAGCTCTCTGATTGTTGATTGTGAAGAATTGGGGTTTACAGGGGGGATTATGATGCCTCAGTGGAAGGCTGCACTCACTTTTTTTCATGTTTGATTTTAATGTGGTTCAGGCCAAAGGACATAAAGCCCTGGCCTGGACGACTGTGTAAAATCTGTATGTGCATTTAAACTGCAAATTATTATAACTAATTTATATATGAAAGAATTTCCACATGTTTTCAAAGAGGAGCTCGTAGATGGTTGTACAGATGTTTAGAGGTGTGAGTTCAGACTCATATGTATTTAAAAGATTTTTAAAAGAAATAACACATTCAACTGTTTTTTTGTTTGTTTGTTTTTTCTAAGTATTTTTGGGGGGCTTTTTCACCTTTAATGGACAGGAGAGTTGAGAGAGAGAGACAGGAAATGGGAGGCAGAGAGGGGGGGGGGGGCAAGGACACACAGGATACGGCCGTTCAACGTGGGATTCGAACCGGGGCCACCTTCGGTTAAACACCGCTCCCATTGTAGCGTTTTAATGTGAAATTCTGGTGAACCCATGCAGTCAGTGTGGAGAAAGTTGTAGGCTGAAGGTATATCTATCCTGTCAATCACAGCAAGGTAATTACAAAGGGAGGTGGGGCTATAGGAGAGAGGAAGCGTGTCATTTAGTTTGTCAGTTTGACTTCTGAAGACTTGATGTCCCTCCTAAACTAATCTGCAGCTGGTAGTTAGGTGGAGGTAGAAGACATGTATCTTACAAATGGGCTTGGAAAATCATTGACTCAACCATGGATTTTTACCCAGAGGGTGGAAGAAGAGGAGGAAATAAATACTCATTCTTGTCTAGACACAGAGGGCTGTATTTTCACAAACCAGTGGTTTCGCTTTTGCTCTTTATGCATGTATGTCATGGCAGATACTGACAGGTCTGTGTGAGATGACAATCATTCGGGCACCAGCTTACATGACTATGATAAGTTTTATAATGAGGGGTGAGTCATACTGTGTATGTAAGGTTTTAAATAAAAGTTGCTCACAACTGTGTCATGTGCAGTGAACCCTTGATGTGGTCTGACCAGGCGGGTGGCACAAGCTTAAATTCCAGTTATCTCTGTTTCCAAAGCGCCGCACTACTTGATTGCGACCAAGACATTCACTGCCTCACATCTCCTCTCATTAAAGCCTGGTTCACAGCAGGTCAGCAAAACACTAAAAAGCCAAAAAAGAAAGTGTGCCAGCAGAAAATGCCGCTTTGCCAGTGCAGAGACCCTGACCTTGGATGATCACAAATGCAGAGCACCTACTGTAGCAGACTGGAGGAATGTCATAGTCATTTTTCAGATGGCCCCACATGTGAAATGCCACTTGATGCGAGATTGCTTGTTAGTGCTGCCCTGTGATCTTTTTATCCCGTGTGTTTGTGAGGCCTTTACATGTTCATGAAAGTAGCCTTGCCAGTTGGCCCGTGCGGGGGAAAACTGAAGAAATAAATAATTATATTATAATAATATTGAATTTTGTGCAGATAAATGACAAAGAATGTAAATATTGCAGAGAGTGTGTGCAAAGAAATGTAACCTTGAAACCCTACTGGTTAAACCCCCAAGGTTTTATCCCTGTTTCTGAAAGTTTCCTCACAGTTTCAGCCAGTCAAGGGAGCTGAATTCACATCATGAAACTATAAATATATGGGTATCATGTCTAGTGTGTTTCACAGCTTACTGCCCAGTGTTGTAGGACAAACAGAACCACTCCCATTTACCCCAGACATGGGTTGAATAGGTGAATAATGTGCAGGGCTAGAGCAACAACACCCTCTCCAACCCCTGCAGTGGGGAAAGACTCAAATATTTAAAAGATGTCAACTTTTCCGTAAGGGCTGGACTGGAGACATCAAAGAAGTCAACTGTTCAGTAATGGCTGGAGACATCATTGTAGTGAGTGATTTTATGGTGCTCATCAATGAGGCAGTATCATTTCAAAATATAGTACATCCATAAATTTACCATTTACTATATGACAAAGACTCTTAACTGCACGTCTACAAGACTGAAAATACAATTTTTATGAAATGTGAATCACAATTCTTTCCACTTGGGATATTGAGGAACATTTTCTTGTGGCCATGACATCGGCAACAGTGGCTTATTACAGTAACTTGTGCAAGGAGCATTTACAGTTATGAATCCAGCCGCATAATAAATGTGAGTGCAGTATTCACTTGCCTGTTTTACTCTCCACTAAGTTGAGAGAGAAGCTGTAAAGCTGTAATCTGGAAAGACATATTACATTTTTGTTAAAAAACAAACAAAACAATGAATCCATCACTTATCACAAAAAACACCTTGATGATTAATAGCAAAAACATTTTTAAACTACAGTATGTAATAATGCAGAGTATATGTTATTATTTCCTTAACTGCCATGACACCCGAGAGCATGCAACTACTTAAGCAGATTAGGGGGAATGTTCTGCACCTTTGCTTATCCGTTTCATTATTAAACACAATTAGTTCTTTCATGCCTTTCATTTGATCCTGTTGCCCACATTTTACCAATGAGATACCAAAAACATATTCTGACAGTTCATGTTTCTCAGTTTTGGTTGATATTTCATCTTTTCTTTCACGCCAGCCATTATTAATGATTTGGATTTGTTAACGAGTGATTTAATATTTTATAATACACATACAAATCAATCTAAGTGTAAAAGGGTTTGTAATATACATTACTGTAAGTTGTATATGTAATGCAAAACTATTTGGAAAAGTGCACTGCAGGCTCCTAGTTTCTTGACAAGATGTCAGAATGCCATGGTTTAGGAACAGGTCAATCTAAATTAAGACAAAACTGAAAAGAAGCCACCCTGTCAGAGCATCGTGATTAAGTGTTATGTAAAAGATCCCTAAGATCAAAATGATTTGTATTGTGTTGCAAGGAAAGAATGAGTGTGCAATGTCTTTGAGGAACTGTTATCACGGGTGAGAAATTGTTATGGTCTGTTATCCCACGACAACTTCTTTAGTTCTTGGCTTTGTGCACTACCCTCATGGGCCTGAAGAGTGAAGAGCTCAGACGAGAGAGGGATGAGAGAGACAGAGATAAGAGGTCAATTAATTATTTTTCTCCTATGCATGAGTAGCTTATCTAGTCCTATAAAGTAAAACAAATAGAGACAGCCTGATGTGAAAGAATATGAAAATGTATCTTGTGCAGCGAAACAGTAGGATGAAAGAGGTCCGGCCCGGAGCTGGTGGATATGTCACTCTGCTGTATGTTGCCAAGGAAACATTTCTGCTGCTGATGGGAGGCCCCTTGCTCAGCTTCATTAGCCTGCAGCACCTGCCTGGTGGTACTGGGCAGGTTAGCACCTCCCAGGCCCTGATCCAAGCCTGAACGCTCCAGGCTGTCACATCCCAGTAGGTTGGAGGAGACACTCATCACTCAGACATCAACATTTAAACATTGGAATGCAAGGTGCCATCAGGACACAGGTCTTCTCACTGATAAAGAGTAAAGGTGACAGATCTGGGTGCTGTCCTATCTTGTGTCCCAACTCAGATGACATGACAGAATGTGCTAAAATCAGTGACACTAAAGCAGTATAGTCCACATCTACAACAGCCGAGGGGCATGATGGAGTTACCCCATACTGTAACCATGATCATGGTGAGGCCCAGATGACGATGTGCTTCCCATCAAGCTGACATGACTGACCACTTTAGATTAAAGCCCACCTACAGTATTTCTTTAGGGTTAGGGTTAGGAGTATGGTATCAGCTGTTCGGTTGAGGCTCTCATCATACGGAAGTTGCTGGAAAAGACATGCAAGAACATTTTCCTTGAAACTAGAAATGCCATATGCAGACTTTTGCACCACAGAAGGGAGAATGGCTTCTTATAGGAGTGCTATTCTAAAAAAAAAAAGTTACAGTTTATATGGTACATATCCTGCAATTTAAGATGGAATAAAAATCTGAATTTGTATATGGTTTCAGTAATATTATGGCATTTGCTTTGAGGTATATGCTAACTGCCACTTACAGCACTTTCAGGATATAATAAATACCTTCGTCCCTTCTGGAGAGAGCGTAAACCATATAGAGATTAGCATGTGACACATCTCCCGGTCTTTTGTACTGCAGCTGGCTCTTGGCACATCATGCAATCAGAACCATTTTATTCATATCAGCGATCAGTTGCACAGCTGGAGATCATCATGACCTTCTACCACAGTTTGTCAAGACAAAAGAGCAGTACCGTGCATTCTCAGTATGGGCTGATTGTGATTCCAAGTGCAACCCAGTCTTGATTAGGTTTGATTGCACTGGCTATTGTTTTTGTTTTATTTTTTTCATTTCAATTTACCCATGTGGCTGAATGACCCACACATATTAATATATACAGTAGGCTATTATTTCTCAGACAATGGAAGAGTATTCTAAGTTGGAGAAGATCAACATAATTACACATGAATCAACACTAAAGACATTTTCTTTTATCCCTATATTTTATATGTGACTGTTAGTAGCTTCAGTAATAGCTACAGTTTTTTTTCCCTGTGTCTCTACTTCAGTAGACCTGGCATGAAGCTTCTTTGCACGATGCTATACGGTAGCAATGATCATTAATACTACAATTTGGCTAAAGGTTGTTTGCCACGTACTGATCATCGTATCATTTTCTAAAATCCAGCCTTGAGACAGAACATAATTTTTGTCCTATTTTCTAGCATCCACGTTTTGAATGTTCCAGAAAAAAACAGCTTTTTTTTCACCTTCAATTGGCATATCCAGGTTGCTGTACCTTGCCTTCTCTCTTGTGAGAACAAGTTTTCTTCAGTGGCGTTGAAGCTGTCATTTTGTCGTTTTAGTGTATGAGGAGCTCAAGTGTTATGTTTTACTCTTTGGGAAGAACTGGAAGGAAACATGTTCATGCAAAAACACAGTGGAAGGTAAAGAAATAGGGACATTAGCTCCTTATATAGTTTAATTCATTCACAGCCTAATTTTTAGCACATGTTTATGAACTTCATAAGGGCCTAAAAATGTTCATCATTCAGCTGCACCTGGTAGAACAGCTGTCCTTTGCCTGGGTTTAACACCTGCCATCTCAACCCCCTACTGCTCACCTCCACCCAACATTCTGTGGTTACAAATCTGCAGCTTTGCTCGACTTCCATAAAGCACACTGTAGGAAAAAAAAAGAAAGAAGGAAATTTTGTAATTTGGCTACGTATGAACAAGTTTGGGTTTATTCATCCACATGCTGTGCACAGTGTGACTCTAAAATAGGTTACTGACCATTTAGCACCATGGCCCAAGACCAATAAACAAATACAGGCTGGCTGGCATGAGACTTGCCTTTAAATCAAACCAGAATTGCAAAACAGAAGCTGTGACGACCCAGAGAAATTTGCTCGGAAAATAAACAAAAAACAAAACAAAACCAAAACAAGCAAAAATGAAAATGAGCAGAGCATGGTGTAGATATGCAGTATGAATCAATATCGGAGACATAGAGAGACACAGAAATACACAATAGCATCTCTACACTGACATATATTTATTTAATATTGTCAGATGCATTCCATATCAGGTTTAATCCAATAAGTGAGCGGGAGACCACATGGCTCTGGATTTATTTGATGTGACCTTTTTCATTTTGGCTTACATTGTGGTAAAAGGTTATTTGGTTTTGACATGAAAGTCCATCTTTATGTCTTGCAAAATGATATGCTTTCTTCCCGCAATAAACTGTGCACAAGCAGATCACCTAGGAATACAAGAAAAAAGGGTCACTTACGTTTGGATTTGGAGGTTTGTTGGTCTTTAAGAAGGGGAATGATCCAGAGACAAATACGTTGTGCATAAAACCTGTGTGTTGCATAAAACAAAGAGAAATATTAACAACAAATAGATTTTCTTTCCTTGAGAATGTCAATCCATGAAGAATTATTAGACAAGTCTGATCATGATCTAAATATTAGCTGTACTACACTTAAATCCATGCTGTATGCAACCTCATATCTCTTACAATCTGATATATTCTGATTGCACATACTTAATTGGAGATAATAGAAGCTGAAGTTTCTGGAACAGGACCACATCTTAAGTAAACCCCCTGTGAACACCTCACATTTAATGTCTTGTCTGTTTTATGTACTGGAGTCATTTAATTAAGGTCCCCAAATGTAAGGGCAATGGAAGGACAGCTTCCCTGTTCTTCATGCATGATTTAGCACATAAATGAAAAAAAGGCCCATGAAATGACCTATACCTGAGGATGTG
Source organism: Trachurus japonicus (assembly GCF_045865225.1). Taxonomy (NCBI): domain Eukaryota; kingdom Metazoa; phylum Chordata; class Actinopteri; order Carangiformes; family Carangidae; genus Trachurus; species Trachurus japonicus. The sequence goes on along the minus strand of NC_140915.1, from coordinate 26,672,350 downwards.
GAACCGCTGCTACTCGTTCTTCTCCCTCTCTCTGTCTGACTTAAAAGCCTTATTTGAGGTACTGGAAGATGAAACTACAGGGAATTGCTATTACTTTAAATAAGTTGGTTCTTATAGTTCCCACTTTCTTGCACTCTGCTGTATAGCTGCAGAAGGTACATCCACACTTTTCCTTGTGTGTGTGTGTATGTCTTTCTGTGCTCTCCCCCAGTGGCTGGATTATAGGACAGTGGAAAACCTTTTCATAAAATGTGACAACCCCAGGGGTTAGCGTGGTATTTTCATCATTTCAGTTTTCATAGGTTTCTGCTCTGCTCAGTGTGATTTTAAGATACGGTGGGAGGCAACAATTGATACATCTAAAATAGCTTTTCGTATTTTACTGTTTCTGGCACGACTGCTACCTTTACTGCTTCAGGTAGCCTATGCAGCTGAATCTGTTGTTACTACAGTTAATAACTCCAAAACTCCTTTTGCAGACATTTATGTTCAGCATTCAGCAATTCATGGGTTTGCAAAAAAAAAGGAATGAAAAAAAAGGAAAGAGAGCGAAAGTAAACAAAAACTGTTTTAAACAGGTTTGAGGAAAAAATGTAGGTAGCTGAAAAGCTTAGGAAAATTACCTTGTCAGCCTTGTACAGGGAGTATTTTCAAACTACTGTTTTCAAAGTCAATAATTTGCCTTCAAACTCAAAGCAATCACTAGATCCTGTAAAATTTGGTGCTTTTATTGAAAGTTACTTATCAGTGAGACAAAGAACAAACATGTAGCCTAGCTAGAGAATGTTTTGCTTTGACCAATTAAGTTATAAATGGAAACAGCTGTTAGAAAATGGACTCAATATCCAGACAATTTTACAACTCATCAGACCTTCTACCTCTCTCTCACACACACAAACATGTATTTATGTATTGAAGAGTGCTTTCCTAATAGCTATAACAAACAAACAAACAAAGGAACATATGCCTAGTTGTTGAATGACTTAAAGATACTTATCTCCAAGAGGCAAGAAAATCGTTCATTCAATTAAAAACGTACAGAAACTGTTTTCTTTTTCCAAACAGCGCCCCCTGGGTTGCAATGTGCGTCAATGCTGGCAGCCGTAATTGGCATGACGATGCAGCTGTGCAGATGAACGTGGCCGCGTGTCTGGTCCTGACAACGTCTGTTCTACTGTTTTGTTTGGATACTACTGTAGCTAGCTACCCATGGAAACTGCATGTCCTTCAGAAGAAAAACAACTTAGCCAGCAACTTAGTTCCTGAATTTTGTGAATGACATCAGCTAATGTTACCATGCAGATTTTGTTTGGCTGTCGACTGGCTAGCTAGCATGTAGGACGCTGGATTCCCGGGCTTTTAGTGACTTTTTTGACCGAACAGAAAAAGACAAAAGAGGCAAGTTTACTGTGGAATAAAACCCGAGGCCTGGCCTAAAAAGTAGAGGACGAAGTCAGAAGTGGACGACGGGAGGGAGTTGGACATCGGTGGAAGCGCTCAAGTCCAGGAGAGTCACCAGAAGTGATGATTGAAACACCACGCCGGGACAACGCAGCCATTGAGGACAGTGGTCAACTAACACAGGTAAGTGAACAGCCCCCCTTCCTTCTCCTCTCCTCTTGGCTCTGTCGACTGTGTGACGCTACTGTAAATTTTGTCCGGATTAAGTTGTATTGTGCTGTACATTACACACCTGAATTTACATAGGCCTACTCTACTGCTGTCCATAGAAATATTCACTCTATGGGCAGAGCCTTTTGCCCACCAAATTGCAAATAGTATGCAGCTGTCACCTGTTTGTAGCCTAATGTAGGTAATGAGACGGCTTGAAGGCTTCACAGAGGTGTTGTGGTTGCTTGTTAGATAGAAAGTGTGTCTGGTTTTGTGGCATATGGGAAATTTCCTGAAAGGGACTGTGCATCCCAAAGACAGGTGGCATGTTGACTTGTGTGTGGTCTTTTTGTGTAGTTGATTGGATTTTTCTACTGATCATTCCTGTTTGCTTGCTTGTTGTTGGGTAGGTAGGCTACAGTAGAATTGTAAAATAAGAGATTTGTGTTTTGTTTTTGAGCATTTGATCAAAAGGACAAATACATGTACATTTTTTTCTGTTTGCGAGAGAGCACCTTGATGAATGCAAGATAAATTTGCTTACAAGGGGAATGATCAAGGATTCATATCACATTTTGTGCATTTTCTGTATTTCTCTTCACTCCTTCAGTTTCCCCCCACCCCAAGCTATCTTTATCAGTAATTAATCTAAATAATTGCAATAAATGATCCATTTGGATCTGCATCAGTTTCATTTTGCATATACACGGCTAAGGAACCAAGGAATTAGTTTTCCAAATTGGTGACAGCTTCCTATAGACACATTCAAAGGCTTGTGTACACAGGTTTTTGATTACGGTATTGTGGCAGTAAATATAGTAACACCACCACGGACAGTAAGTGAATAGTTTTCTATACCAACTGAGAAGACTGCACTTTTTTAAGTTTTAATCCTGAATTTACGTTGGTTTTTTTTTTTTTCAAATAGTAGGCTAAATAAACACATTTTAGATGGGGTTAATTTTGGCTGATGAAGTTTGTTTCTGTAGTCACAATCCTATTTTAATTTCCAGGCCAATTTCCCCAGTAAGATGGCAATCGCAATGAGTTTTCCATTAGAACCCACTTCCAAAAATAAATATATAAAAAAATATTTTCTTCTTCTCCATCAGCACCACAATAGAGTATAAAGAAGCACATTAGCTTCCATTTATTCTTGCCTCAAGTGTGGTTCTTTTAGAGATTCACCGGTAAGCGCTGCCTGACTGCTCTCTGGATCTTAATTCCCCGAAGGTCATCTTTTGACATGGTGTGTTTAATTTAACTTAATATTTATTGTATAAGTAGTTGCCAAAATATGCTTAAACACAACAATAACATGGACGTTTATTTCAGGTTTGATACATTTTGATAAATAAGAAAATCACTGCAGAATGGGTTTTGAAAAATATCATGTGCTGTGCATTTGTCTCCAAGTAGCAGTAACATACGTGAATCAGTATCTCCAGGGCACAATTTCCACATGAGAAGACTCGGTTTGCTAGATTTATGCAATCCTATGAACACCTGCTGCAAACAAGCTGAACACTGAAAATAAAATTAATGTATTAGTGTTATTTAGCTGCAGTACATTCACACCTGACATGCCTCATTGAAGTGGTTACAGTTTTAAATTAAAGAGGAGCTTATGTGCATATTATACTGCAAGCAAGTGTACTGGGGAATTGTTGAATTATATCTTTTTCAGCTGCCTTGTCCATCAAGGGACGTGAAAAAAGATGTGAGAGATGACCCCTGAGAATGATTGTATGTGGTTGTGTGGATTGATTGCTCAGAAACAATTTGCAATTGAGCATCTGACAACTGCACAGTACTTTCAAAATAATCTGTGTAATGAAATACTCTATTCATTGCATTGTAAAATGGTGACAAACAAACCTCTGAAATTTTGCCTGTTCTGTGTCCTGAATGTGGTGAAGATGGTAAAGCCAGTTGATCAAAAGTGCCTTCCATATGCAAATGGATGAAAAACAAATAGGTTTGACTTAGAATACCAATCTGACATCCATTACTTGTGACCTTTTTAAGGCTTGGCTGATATTTTCTTCCTCTTTCAGCCTGACTGATTTGTCAGCTACAGCAACAGAGATTCATTGTGTCTGTATACCTGGCAGGTAGAAGAGTATGTTCTTCAATATTCCATACAGCATATAGTAGCTTGACAGAATACACGTTTTCACAAATCAAACCGTTCAACTAGACTTGTGTGAATGTGTGTATGTGTGAAAATGAGCAGCAGTGTATTTAACGTTTGCTTTGAACTTTGCAAAGGGCAACTGCTTGACTGAAAAGCAACCTGCTTCCATAATGTCCCTATGCTGGGGTCTCATAAAATCTTTCAGTTGGCTAAATGAATCAGAGCATACTTGGATCAAGGCAAAGAAAAGAATCAAAAGCACCATTGTATGAGATTTAGAGATGAAGTCTGTTATCCCAAGAGAGTTCTCAGAGCTCATTGAAGCTTTTTCCCTAGCTTCCTGCACGTTAATTGGGCAATGCTGAGATGGATTACTAAAATAAGGCACAATGCACAGGTTCTTATTGGAGGTAATAGGGAGAAAATCCAGCCATTTTCCTTATAGCCTTCACTGTGTCTGACCAAGCTTGTTCCAGGAAATTATAGCTCAGCACATAATAGATAGTGTCGGTATTGTGATGTTTTATTGTGAGAGTAATGCTCCAGTCTGCCTGTGGGGTTTTTGCTGCCAACTGTATCTGATATTGGGGAAAATATTAAGTATGGTAATTACCCACTCTGGTTGAGATAGGCCCTTGCACCAAGTCTTTTTTTCCCCACTTTAATTGCTTCCTTTGGGATAATTAGTAATCGTTAACAGATAGTCAGTTAGGCATTTATGCACGGTCACGATGCACTGTACTGGATGTCTAAACATTAAGTGGTCCATCATTAGCTGAGGTCAGAAAGTGGTGCTGTTTAATCTGAAGCCCCTAAAAAAGGACCAACAATAAACTGTGGCTTTGTTACCATACATAGCAAACACTGAATGCTGTCAGTATTTTATAGTTCGACTGTAAACTACAGTTTGAGGTTCACAAATTTTGATGGTCTGGTGTGTCAGCAGCTGTAGAGTTTGACCGGCCTTGACAGTTTAACCAACTCCACAAGAAATGGTGGTTGTGTGTGAATACCTTAATACTTGTAAAGTGATAAGAACCAACCGTGTTTTTCATGTACAAAGAGACAGTAGTTAGAGACCCTTGTTACATTATCATACTTTCATGTGTGTGTTCTCACCGGCATTGTTTGGTTGTCATGTTGAAATAAGTAATGTTGTTATTCACTTTGCCTCCCATTTTCTTCTTTCCAATCTGCCAGATCAGATTTCATGAGCAGCTGTAGGGCTTTTGTACCGCAGATTTGTTTGTACCCATATTTGGGAAACGGTATCATGGTCCATTTAGTCATGTCTGTGTTGATTAATTTAGGTGCAGTGCTCTGAGTGTCAGAAAACATGCTCCTGCTCTGCTTAATTGTTAGCAAGACATTTTAGCTGCGGCAGTTACACCATTAGAGATGGTACTGTGCATAATGAGGCCTATACACTGTGGTGTACCTTGCAAAAGGTCACTTGGCTGCAGTGGTTAGCAGTGTGCTAACCACTTTTGGGGGAAGGGTTACAGTTTACTCATACTTACTAGACTTACTGTTTAAACAATCCTTTATATCAAAGAAAAGTTATGGCAATACACAAAGTAAAACAAGCTTACTGCCTGCCTATTGCTAGGACAAGCAATTATAATGCACATAACTTGTTTCCTAGTATAGTAGCCTATATGCAACACAAGTTCTCTACTTATGGGATAATATAACTCATTTATGTCTTTGCCTTATACCACCATTAACATTGTAATGTAAGGATGAAGGTTAAGGTTAATGCGAAGCAAAGTGTCTGCATCAATATCTGCCAGGAGGAAATAGCTTTAGAGGAAAGTACCTCACCTTGTTCACTGGATCATATGCCATCTCATTATGCAATGATTTAGTCAAGAAGCTGGCAAGAGCAAGGAGAGGAGGAAGTGTTTCACATCCAAAGAAAAGAACTTAAACGACCCAATCATGTGAGCTAGTTAAGAGGCCTAATTGTTACTGCAAGTCCACCAGATGTCAAGCAGTTAAAGGCCTGTATACACTTCCTTGCACATATAATAGTTAATATTGTCTTTTTTTCCATGCAAGCACAGCTTTGGGTGCTCCATAGAAATCACTTCCTCGCTCACACACTCAGCAGTAAAATTGAGCTTCTAAAACTATTTACATGTGATATCCTATGGAGGGCAATTGCACCAGGGAGATTGTGTGGGACCTGAGGGAGTCTGCCCAGGGATCTGTGAAGTTGCTGTAATGTTATGATCCAAACTATTGCCTGCAGCAATTCTATATCTCACCACTACTCCTTCTCATCATCCTCTCCTGTCAGTCAGAGGACCAGAGGGCCTGTGGCAAATTCTTGCAGGTATGTGTTTTTAAATGCACGCCGGCGAGTGTGAAGAGGGGTCTACATGTCATCCCTCCCGGTGTAAGGGATCGTACATGTTCATTCAGTCAGCATAAAAACCTCACTAACACCAGCAAGTGGGCGTGCCCCCGGGACCCCGAGGGGATGAAGAAACCTGAACCCATTCAATAAAAATGAAACAGATAAGGCTAGTGCGGCTAAAATGCCAGCGAAGCAGAGGCTGTCTGATCCTGCCAGCTCTCCTGAGGTCATGAAGACCTTGGTGTATGAAGCTTTAATCTGGAATAAAGGAAGACGGGAAGGAATTTAGGTGCCTCAGGGGCTGGAGGTGGCAATGTGGAGAGATGAGGTCTGGAAGAAAGAGGACTATTTTGTTTAACCACTATGAAATTAAGTGCTAAAATGGCAAACCTCATGTAATATCAGTGTCAGTGAAATATTGGTGAGATCAAGTGTCCGTCTTTAATGAGCATCCTTAGAGACAGGGCAAAAAGCAAATGGTCATTTCTATACTATTTAGATTGTGTCGATGTGTTTGATTCACAGAGTAAAATTCTGCTTGTATTTTAATAGGTGTAATTAAGTAGGGATGAATCAAGATGATGCCCTTACTCTCCACCTCTCCTTCAGTTGATTCATTGGCCCTCATTTATCAGACTTGCATTGGATCTGGTGTAGATCCTGGTGAAAATATCACCATACGCCAGGTATCACGTATGATTCACAAAAGATGTTACTGATTTTAGTGTAAAACTGGCGTGGCTTTGATAAATCTGACAGATGAAAATGATCGTAATTTAAATGGCAGGCCCCAATATATTCCTGCTTTAGCCGTTTACAACATGAAAGATGGCCAAGAACTTTACCACATTCATCAGGGACAGGGCATCATCACAAATGATCTGTATATCATATATCATATAGTTTTTGTGATTGATAAAAGCATAATCACTGCTGGATGGCAGCTTCAGACGGACGTTAGTAGGCTACACATACGTGCCAATCACATTATAGGAAACCAAACGATCTCATAAAATGCTCTTTTAATCAGTTTGATGAGTATCAGTATTTGGGAAATTAATGTACTACCGCAAAAGCGACTTTATAACCGTCAGCAGCACTGATGACATGGTTCGACTGATGGCAGATTGTGAAACACCGGCCCGATCCCCATCTCCCGCTGACAGGTCCCTGTGGCCAAAAACTCAGATGTGTAGAGCACCTGCACCTGAACAGGTATCGCACTGGAGCAGCTTGTCTTCCTCCTCAATCAGGGCTCCGCTGTTCACCAGAGAAACAGACTAAGCAGCAGTTCATCACTCTCCTGCTGGAGGTCTTCTCACAGGAGGAAGGTTCTGTGATGTATACTGCTCTATCATAACTGATTAATGAGATCTGTCCTATCACACTGTATATCTCTCTATCTATGCATGGCTTTTAATTCACCTCAGTTGCTCAAAATAAAGGTGGAGTAAGTGAAGTTTTCAACACGGACTTACTTATTGATGAAAATGTGGTTGTAGTCTACTTGTTTTTTTTTCTTTCAAGAACAGCAACAACATGAAGTCTGCATTGCTGCATCAGTATGATCTATTAATAGTTATCTGACACAGCCATACTCTGTCCTGCATGTTATATGCTGCATCAAATGTGCATACACCTGGACAGACGTAGTATGAGATTTTTTATAGGGCCCTATCTGTTTTTAATTTTTGGAAATTCCGTTTTTTCTGTTTTAATTTTTACTCTTATTTTACTACCAAAAAGAGTGTGTTTTTAAAGTTAATGAGTAACATGTACACAAATTAAATAGAAATTACTTTAAATTTATTGAAGTAACAAACAACACTTTTCCTCCATACCTTATACTGCATGATGCAACATAACACAACACTATAAGGACTTTGAGTACCAACAAAATATTAATTCTTGAGCTATAAACTTTTTCCAGTAAAATAAATATATCAGTTTAAAAAATAATTTCCTTGTTTTTCACATGGCTTTTGGACAGGTGGTGCATGTGTTTTTATGATTCCAGTCAACAGAGTGTTGTGGGGGGGACAGGCAGGCGAAACGGCAGGGTGTCTGTGTGTGCCACCCAGATATGCTTCCCTCTGTGCAATTTTCTCCAGATATAAGTTCCTCTTCCACCCGAAAACAGCATTTCAGTCAAATGATGTCAAATTTTGCAATATTCCGCGTTAAAAACAGATTCTGTGTAATTGTGCAATTCAGTGATCGCGAAAATCATAGGGCCCTACTCGCATTCAGATCACAT